>NC_037353.1:41050757-41664663 GCF_002263795.3 Bos taurus | reverse complement strand
ATTCTCCAGACAAGATATTGGAGTGGGTTGTCATTCCCTTCTCCAGGAGATGTTCCCAACCCGGGTTTCGAACCTAGTTCTTCCGCATTGCAGGCAGATTCTTTACCATCAGAGAATGTCTATTTGGTGGTTAAGTTCATGTCTTCAATCCAGTCCTATCCAGAAAATATTTTCAAATTAACTAATGCAATTAAACCAGGAATTAAAGTTGCTGAGTATTATTTGCATGCCAAACTTTTATTGTTTTAGACCTTCAAAGTAGCTTGCAGATTTGTATAGCTTGGTTTTCTCACTACATCTTTTCACCTGCAATATGAAGAAAGTATTCCAAATAGAAATGTTTTTCTTAAAAAAAAAAAAAAAACCTAGCAGAGCAAATCTTAATGTTACATGGCATTTGTGATTTTCAATAGTTAATTACCTGTCAATATGGCACTCAAAAGTAAATATTTCAGCCACATTGGGGGAAGAGAGATTCTTCACTCATCTGGCATGCATAAAGCGACGGTTAGTGACTAGCACAGATATCTTGTTTCTTTCATTCTTAGATTTGAACTCAGTATGCAAAAAATAATTTTTATGTTGCATGCTAGAGCACTTATTCCAGAAAGGTATAAATGTTGGACTCCCAAAGTCCATAATTCAACACTGGGGTTTTGGATCATGCTTTCCCCTGAACCTTAATTTTTCGTGGTTTTGTCAGTCTGTGCCAGGGTCTTAAAATCATTGAACACAGGCCTTTTTTTTTTTTTAATTAGCATTAAATTAGAACTCATGAATACTTCATGAAGTCCAATTCATCACTTTGTTAATTCAGTATTCAGTGAGTCTGAATAGCATCTCTCAACTAATGGAGCTTTTTGATCGTGAAACAAGAAAAACAGCATTTTAGGTTGGGGGATTCAGAGCTTAAGACTCTTAGCTCAGTTGTATGTGGACAGTTCTATGCAGTGTTCCAGCTCATTTTAAAATACAGAGAGATGACCAGTTTGTAATTTGGAAGCTGATCTTTATTGATGTTATTTTATTGACTAAAGCAAAGATTATGTATGTGTGTGTATATATGTATATACACAAAGTATCTGCTTAACTAAGGCTTGCTGGTAATAGTATGATTTATTCTCAGTTTTCAAAGAATCAATTTGATAAAGGATTTGGATACATAAGATTTGTAAAAGTCGTCTGACTGATAAAACTGCTCTGTCCGATAATAGTCTCTAGTCATATGGTGTCTATTTAATTAATAAAAATTTCGTTCCTCAGCCTCACCAACCACATCTCAAATGCCCAGTAGCCACACATGGCCCTGGTTCTTCTGTTAGTTTCCTGGGGCACTGTAACAGGTCACCACAACCTGGCTATCTTAAAACAAGAATTTATTTTCTCATGGTTTTGGAGGGTAGAAGTCCTGAATCAAGGTATCAGCAGGACCATGCTCCCTCTAATGGATCCAGGTGAACCTTCCTTTGCCCGTTCTGGCAGTCCTGTGTGTGTTTGGCTGGCAGCCGCGTCCCAGTTTCTGCCTTTGGGTTCACATGGCCATCTTCCCTGTATGTATGTTTCTCTGTGTCTTCTCATCTCTTAGAATTCCAGTCAGATGTAGGGTCCACCTCAATCCAGTATGACCCCATCTTGTGTGTGTGTGTTAGTTGCTCAGTCGTGTCCAACTCTGCAACCGTATGGACTGTAGCCCCCCAGGCTCCTCTGTCCATGGGCTTCTCCAGGCACGAATACTAGAGTGGGTAGCCATTCCCTTCTCCAGGGGATCTTCCCAACCCAGGGGTTGAACCTGGGTCTCCTGCATTGCAGGGGCATTCTTTACTCTGAGCCACCAGGGAAGCCCTTAATATATCTGCAAAAGATCCTAATTCCAAATGAGTTTGGGTCACTTTCACAAGCACCTGGAGTGAGGACTGGAGTACACTTTTTGGGTGAGGGGGAGTCACAATTCAACCCACAGGAGCTGCCACGTTGGGCAGTACAGACACAGCCTACTTCTTCAGTGAAGCAAGTTCTGTTGAATGGCACTGCTGGAAGGTGATTTTTTTAAACTGTTATGATTTGAGAGTTGTTTAAAGTGTCTATATGCCAAAACACCATGGAATGACTACAGTAAACCATTTGGGGCAACTTATTTTGACACTTCTAGTTTCTCTTATTTCCACTGTGCAATCTGTCCCATCTTTGACTAAAGCGCATTTGTGAATATGTATGAATTTGTGGTATCTCACTACCCTGGGGCCGGGTCAGTTTCCTAAGGTAACTACCATGTCCTTATGATTTAAAGGTAAACTATGTGCAGGGATTTCCTAAAGGAAATCAACCCCGAATGTTCACTGGAAGGACTGATGCTGAAGCTGAAGCCGCAGTACTTTGGCCACCCGATGGCAAAGAGCCAACTCATTGGAAAAGACCCTGATGCTGGGAAAGATTGAAGGCGGGAGGAGAAGAGGACAACAGAGGATGAGATGGTTGGATGGCATCATTGACTCAATGGACATGAGTTTGAGCAGACTCTGGGAAATGTTGAGAGACAGGGAAGCCTGGCATGCTGCAGTTCTTGGGGGTCCCAAGGAGCCAAACACCACTGAACAACAATAAAGTACAGAGATAGTGTCTCTTTAAAGAACAATTTGAACGGAAGATTAATTTAGAAATGTACACGATCTCTGCTATTTATTATTTCCATTTTTTGCATCTTTCTAGTTGTTTTGGTTACATGTTAATTTTGATCAAATAGAAAAAATTTATAAACTTATCAGAATCTATAGTAATAAAATGATCTAAATGCATCTCCCAAAAGCAGTCTACCAAAAAAAAAATGCAGTGACTGACAAAAGAAAAGTGGGAAAAACAAATGCTCCTTTCATCTCTCTTGTACTGTTTAATCTACAGCTGGTGGTTACCTCACATGAGTAAGTGGACTCAGAAGACAGATTAGATTGATTTATAGCTCTGCTTTTTAAAGAATTTTTTATTCCTTTATTATTGTGTTTTTAAGGGTAATTTAATTACCATTTTTTCCCCCTAGTACAGCCTATTTCTAGCCAAAACTGTGTGTCAGTGTTCTCAACCTGGAGACCTTACAGAATTTCACTAGAGGGATGTTACTTAGATACAGATAAGTTAATTTGGACTCACTTCACCAAAACTGAGCAGAGCTGGTGGGGAGGGAGGTCAGAGGAGCCTTCGAGATTGGTCAGTGGCCCCTGGAAGCTCCACACAGTATGAGTGACGATTTTTACAGAAATGAAGAAATACTGTCTCTAGTCTCCCTGGTTTTCTGCCTATTCTTGAGATCCATCTTGTGACTCACTGAATACTATTCCATCCCCTAATTTATTAAGAAGGCCAAGGAGACATCCGGGCATGGCCAAGCTGTGCCTACAACAGCTGGTGGCCACGCTCGAGTTTGTTAATATTTCTGCTAACATCACCAAAGATTCCGTTGGGAAAGTCTGGAAATAAAGAAACCAAGTCTAGAGAAGAAATCTGGAGAACAGTTTGAGCTTATTGTACCAAGTCTCTATTAGCCTTTACTGCATTAAGCTACGGAAACTGTTACATGTCAGCCTCATCAATGAGTGATGGTCGTGGGTCTTGCTTATCTGCTGGTTGCTCATCTAGCCACTTCTCCATCTGGATCATACGTGGAGAATCAAAGAGTAAGGAGAAAAAAAAGAAGCAGGCTTGCCTGTTAGCAGCTAAAATGGGCTCATGCCTTACTCACGGGGAAAGCCACTCAGACCATGTGGCATAAGGAGGAGAAATTTGGGGTGTCACAGTGATTGTGGCATAAGGAGGAGAAATTTGGGGTGTCACAGTGAAAGGATAGCACCATCTGGAAATGACAAGTGAATGGAAGGGGCACACGATGGTGCTGAAGGTGCAGCGGGTATCCAGCACTGGCCCCACGGACAGGGCATCCGGACATGGGGAAGGAAGATGGACCAGGGTGGGGAGTTGTTGACGTCAGGCCTAGAGCAACCTTCTGACCATATTCCACCAGCAACTGGATCATTTTATAAGCCTTAATAGGTTAAAAAAAAAAAAAAAAACAACGTGCAGGGGAACCTGGACTCTACAGGCAAGCAGTTTCAGCTTCCGGGATCACTTTAACTCATTGCGTGACCTTGGGCAAAGCCCTGAGGTCAGCAGAGCTCATCTTTGTCATCAGGCGGGTGCGCTGGGGCCACGGAGAAGACTGAGTGTGCTGCTCCGCTGTTCTGCCCATCGTACCTTGCCAAAGCAGACGTCACCAAAAAGAAAGGTCATAGAAATAAGATTTTAACAAAATATTTTTGTTTTTGTTTTATAAAAAGAGTAAATCCTACTAATCCAAGGCAGAGAACCCTAAGCATCTCAACAGTCCCTGAGCGCACATAGTTTCAGGCCAGTCATTGTTGACTTTGGTGATGGCAGAGCTGAGTTGTCAAGGAAACAGTTAAAAGTCATTCATTATACTCTAATATGGGCTTCCTGGTGGCTCAGTGGCAAAGAATCCACCTGCCAATGCAGGAGACAGAGGTTTGAACCCTGGGTCAGAAAGATCCCCCTGGAGAAGGAAATGGCAACCCACTCCAGTATTCCTGCCTGGGAAGTCCCATGGACAGAGGAGCCTGGCAGGCTGCAGCCTATGGGGTTGCAAAAGAGTCAGACACAACTTCGCACCTAAAATAACAACAGCAACATACTCTAATACAGGAAAATGTAGAATCTATTTTAGACATTTCCATTCAAAATTGTTTTAAAGCAATGAAAAGGCTCTATTGCCGGATAAATTACAGTCATCTGCCAAATTCATGATATTGAGAACAGGTCTTCAGGACCGTGGAATTAGAATCCACTTGCAACGTCTGCTGAAAAGATACTCTTAATGTTCAGAGGATAAAAACTTCCTAATGGCCGCCTTTCTCCAATAGAATGTGGAGAAATAATTATAAACAGTTATTCACGGGAACCCACGAAGAGAACCTCACTCCGGTGGGGCCACTATTCAGGACTTCCTCGGTATAATGGGAGAATAAAGTGGGTTTTGAGGCCTGGGACAATTACGCACACTTTTGTTTGTTCTGGTGGGGACAAAACTAAACAACAGGGTATCTGGAAGGCCAGCAGCGTTGCGCGGTCTCCGCCGATCCCCTCCACACAGCGGGCTGCCATATCCAGTTACAGCCTAGCTGATAATGACCGGGGTTGTTTTCATCTCACCCCCACGGGCTCCTGCTTTTTTTCCCCTCCTCTGCATTATCCCTCTGCATGAAGGCAAATTCGGGAGGAGGCACTCCCTCTTCCAATCGGCTTATCAAAGAGCCACAGTGAGCCGACAAGCATCATCAACGAGGTTGGGAAAGCAAAAGCACGTTTTTTTGAGAATGGAAAAGTGGTGATGTTGCATAGGACTGCAGCGTGCTGCCTAGGTGGGGGAAAGTGAGATGAGACCCAGAAATAGATTTGTTAGGTTTTACCACGCCTCCCCCCCGCAAAAGTATCTCTATATTAATGGCAGTTTTCTCCAGCCTAATTAAAAGCGGCTTCTGTTGTGTGTGGAGCTGTGAACCCAACCCCTGGGCCAGCACAATTTGACACGGAGGCCAGCCGAGCTGTTTCCTGGGCTTTGTCAGAAGCCCTCTGCTCGCAGGTCACGTTCCAGCAACTGCTGCGAGCGCCCCAGTGGAAGCGGGTCAGCATCTCAGTGGCCGAATCTCCCATCCCGTGAGGAGGTGGGAGAAGCACCTGCTCACGCTTAGCAGAGAGGATGCTGGCCAAGGCCCCACCTCGACTCACCAGACTCAGGCAGAAAGTGAGTGGTGCTGGGGAAGGTCTGAAATGTCTGAATGTCTGGAACGTCTTTGTTCTTGCTTAGAGTGCTGTTTGCACAGTTGACGCTGAACCTAAAGTGGAACAGTCTTTCCTCTTTCTGCCCTTTCCGTTAAGTTTTCCAAAAGCCACCAGGGGGCAGAAAGAAACTTTCTTGCCTTTCCCCCACCCCACCACTTTTTGATTATACAGGGAAAGGTGGATTTTTTTTTCTTTTTATGGTCCATAAAGGCCAATGTTTTTTATATAAACTATGCTTCTCGTGTCTTTAACTTTTTTCAGATCTGGGTTGTCTTTGGTAAAGAATCTGCCTGCAATGAAGAAGACACAGAGGCTCAGTTTTGATCCCTGGGTCAAGAAGATCCCCTGGAGGAGGAAATGGCAACCCACTCCAGTATACTTGCCTGAAAAAATCCCATGGACAGAGAAGCCTGGCATACTACAGTCCAAATGGTTGCAAAGGGTCGAACCCAACTGAGCTACTAAGCACTGCCCTGCACTTCTGCAACTAAGGCCAATTGTGAGGGGGGAAGCTGCATATACACAGCATTTTATACCTGTTAGCTGAAACTCCAATACTCTGGCCACCTGATGTGAAGAGCTGACTCATTGGAAAAGACCCTGATGCTGGGAAAGATTGAGGGCAGGAGGAAAAGGAGACGACAGAGGATGAGATGGTTGGATGGCATCACCGACTTGATGGACATGGGTTTGGGTGGACTCTGGGAGTTGGTGATGGGCAGGGAGGCCTGGCGTGCTGTGGTTCATGGGGTCACAAAGAGTCAGACACGACTGAGTGACTGAACTGAACTGAATGGTTTCATTAGGCAACTCTCAGGCCTGACCAGCATCCCAGTCTCTCCTGTGTTACCCTCCACGTTTCCAGCCTCATGGGGCTAGTACAGGCCCTTAGTACCTCTTATTGGGATTATTGCAAAAGTCAGTGTGCACTCGGCTTCCTCCAGCCAGTTTAACAGCCCCATGTACCACCCATTTGATCCCACCCTCCTGGTCCCACATCAGACAGCGCCTCATTCCTTTCTGAGTGAAGCCTAAGCTACCCCACCTGTCCCAGCTTCTCCAACTGTCCTCCTTCATCTCCCTTCCATCAACTCCAACCCCAGCTCTTTCTTTCCTGTGTCTCGATTCCTGCGTCTGCTCCCTCGTCAGTCACGGCCGATCCCTTCCAGCAACACACGGTCAGATCTCCGGGGTCCAGACCTGGTACCGCCTCCTCACCAGCACCTCGCCTACAGTATCTGAATTCCGTCTTCGTAATAGCAATTCTTTTCTTTCTTAATTGTTTGTTGGCGTATAGTTGATTCGCAATTTAATCTTTTTTTAATTAAATTTAGTTTTGGGCTGAGCTGGGTCTTCGTTGCGGCAAGCGGGCTTTCTCTAGTCCTGGAGAGCAGGGTCTACTTTTCGTTGCACGGGCTTCTCATTGCGGCAGCTCCTCCTGCAGTGGAGCACGGGCTCTGGGCATGTGAGCTTCAGTAGTTGTGGCCCCTGGGTTTAGTTGCCCTGCGGCACGTGGGATCTTCCTGGACCAGGGGAGGACATCGAACCTGAACCAGATCCATCGATCAGCCTGGACCGGGACATCAAACTCATGTCCCCTGCATTGGCAGGCAGATTCTTTTCTTTTTCTTTTTAATGTTATATATATTTAAAAAATTTTTTTAATTGGAGGATAATTGCTTTGCAGTGTAGTATTGGTTTCTGCCATACAACACCAGGAATCAGCTGTAGGTATACACATGTCCCCTCCCTCTTAAACCTCCCGTAGGTGGATTCTTAACCACTGAACCACCAGGGTAGTCCAGCAATTCTTTCTTAAGACTGGAGAAAACCCAGACAATTGGGTTCTAGGAACAATGCATGTGTTTTCAGTAGAGGCCGCCAAGGACTGGCCTTGTTGGAGAAACCTCACATCAGATGCAGACAAAATCCCATTCCACCCCTGCTGCTGCTGCTGCTAAGTCACTTCAGTCGTGTCTGACTCTGTGCGACCCCATAGACGGCAGCCCACCAAGCTCCCCTTTCCCTGGGATTCTCCAGGCAAGAACACTGGAGTGGGTTGCCATTTCCTTCTCCAATGCATGAAAGTGAAAAGTGAAAGTGAAGTCACTCAGTGGCGTCCGACTCTTAGCAACCCCATGCACTGCAGCCCACCAGGCTCCTCCATCCATGGGATTTTCCAGGCAAGAGTACTGGAGTGGGGTGCCATTGCCTTCTCCGACCCTACTACACCATTAAAGACATCCTAGGCGTCTCACTATTAGTCTTAACACTAGTCTTAACCCTGGAGAATGCGTGCAGGTGTCATGGGGACCTGAGATCAGCCTCCACAACCCCAGGTGGGATGGCTCCTCACAGTTAGTTTCCCAGAATGGCGTGCAGACGTGTAGGAAGCACTCTCAGAAGAGAGTCCAAGGTAGAACGTATTGAACTTTGCGGAGTCTTAACACATGTGAACAGTGAGAGAAAGGAACGCACAAAGGGCCGCATGAACAACTGGGGGTTGTCGCCTCTCAGTAGGGAAGGGCATATGGGGGCACATTGACTGTTGGTAGACTGCTTGCTGTGTGTAATGAATTCCTAGCCTAATGGGCATGTGGATCCCAGTACTCAGGGCAGGCCTGTTTTTGGTTAGAGCTCACACACCAAAAAGAAAAAAAAAATTACAGAATGCACAATATGAGTTGAAAATTCTTAAAGGAGATCAGTGTAATCCCTCTTTAATTTGATCTTTTCCTCTTAAATTCATTTCGCATATGGGAAGACATTCGTGCAACGGACATAAGGGTATTTCTACACATGCTGAACACTCTTCACCCTGGGAGAAGTCCTTGCCCCTAATTGAGATCTTGATGGGAGGCAAACCTTGCAAACACAGCTCTGCAAGTACAGAAAGGAGCTCTCACCACTGGCCAAGTGGCCTTTGGAATACAGTGTCTCCTTCTCTTTAGATCTCACGCATCCCTGGATTCCTCCATAGCGTTTGGGTGGGGGTGCTGAAGTACAGTGAAACATAACCTGTGAAAATGTCATTGCTATTTACCTTACTTTGCCCTAAACGCATGGAGTCTTCCTGCACTGTATGAGGCACCGCTTTTCCTTGAAGCTCCTGAGGCCCTCAAGGACAGGCCTCCTGATTGTGTGAGGAGTGTCGCTCAAGACATTTGAACCATGAGCCGCTCACAGTGCCATTTGCCGAAAATCACCACATCTCCCGGTAGCAGAACATGCCCCTTACCCTTGGGTGGCCAGGAGGGGTGCTCCTAGGGCAAGCAGCCCTAATACTAACCCAGCACGTCCTGGGACTGCAGACCCATGTCTCTCCTGGAAGCCCAGGGCTCTCCACCAGCTTGCTCTTGAAAAGCCCAGTGCAAACCCAACACCACGCACATACAGTTCATTCATTCATTGATTTCTCGGTGGACATATCCATCCAACAACCAGGGTGCGCCTGTCCTGGGCCAGGCGTTGTGCTTGCCACAGAGTGAACACGACAGAGGGAGCCCCCATCTTCCTGGAATCACGGGCTAGGGAGAGAGATAGACAGACAGACAGCTGACAGGTGAACAGATAGGCAAGAATGCTGGGTTGTGCCCCGTTGTACAAAAGGCCCCTTGAAATGGGGTGACAGGGAAGGCCTTTTTGAAGCGGTGACAATAAATGTGTCATAGATGAAAAATTTATTGTCACCGCTTCAAAAAGGCCTTCCCTGTCACCCCATTTCAAGGGGCCTTTTGTACAACGGGGCACAACCCAGCATTCTTGCCTATCTGTTCACCGAAAAATTGGAGAAGGCCATGGCACCCCATTCCAGTACTCTTGCCTGGAGAATTGCATGGACAGAGGAGCCTGGTAGGCTGCACACCATGGGGTCACTAACAGTCGGATACGACTGAGCGACTTCACTTTCACTTTTCACTTTCATGCATTGGAGAAGGAAATGGCAACCCACTCCAGTGTTCTTGCCTGGAGAATCCCAGGGAAAGGGGAGCCTGGTGGGCTGCCGTCTATGGTGTCGCACAGAGTCAGACACGACTGAAGTGACTTAGCAGCAGCAGATGAAAAATTGTCACTTGGCATCTGCCTCTACAAGGTCACGAACCCCGGCAGTCGCTGACCTTCAACACACCCCAAAGGAGCTCAGGGCATCGGTCAGGAATGAGGCACTCTGTGCCCTGGGGGAAACTGGAAGAGCAGATTTTTCAGGAGAAGGTTTTATGAGCCCAATTCTTGCATCTCCTCATGTCTAGCAAAGAACTAAAATCAGCAATGGAGACAACTGCTCCTGGCAACTAGCAGCAACCTTCTACAGAAATGTGTGCTCGACTGCACATAACCCCTCCACAAAAAGCGCATACATACAGACCTCCCCCCAGCTCTGAGCTCTCTCAGAGGCTATCTCCTGGGCTGTAGTCTTCATTTTGCCCCAAATAAAACTCAACCCATGACTCTCACATTGTGCTTTTTTTCCCCCCAGTCAACAGTGTGTTGAGTGTATGAAGCTATGACTTCGTGCACACCTGGAGTTCATAGAGTCACAGTTCAGTCTTCGGGAAAAAAAAAAAAGTGAAAGTGTTAGTTGCTCAGTTGCATCCGACCCTTTGTGACCCCATGGACTGTAGCCAGCCAGGTTTTTCTGTCCAGGGAGAATTGGGATTCTCCAGGCAAGAATACTGGAATGGGTAGCCATTCCCTTCTCCAGTGGATCTTCCTGACCCAGGAATTGAACCTGGGTCTACGGCACTGCAGGTGGATTCTTTACCTTCTGAGCCACCAGGGAGAGTCTTGGGGGATAAACTCAAAACCAGGAGACAGAAAGCAAGTTGGGCTAAGAGCACAGATGAAACCCAGCGGACATTCTTAGAAAGGAAATCGAAGGCTAGCAAAGTGGTTTCTTGAGAGAGTTGATATTTATTTGCCCTACAGTTGATTTTGGGAAAGGAGGTCAAGGAGGTCCCCGCAGAAGGAATGGTTTGAGACCCCAAGTGGAGGCGGAAGTACAAGGGAGCAGCTTGTGGTTTAATTCTGCTGAAATCTAGATAACTTGAAAGAAAGTCATGGCGATACAGCCGCAAAGGCCTAGGGGGCATCTCACCTTGGGTGGGCTCGGACGTGCTGTTGTGTGCAAGCCCCAGAACTCACTTGCAACGAGGTGAGAGTGGCCATGGCTGGATGGACGGATGACCTGGGAGGAGTCTCCCGAGCAGAGAAGAGAGGAAGCCATATCCTCATCTCCCAAGATAGAAATGAAGGTAATCAGCTAAACTGGCTTGCTGTTTTCACCAGGAGGCCTTGTTTGGAATATCTGGGACTCCTAAATCTCTCCCATGGGCTTCCCAGGTGGCTCAGTGGTAATGAATCTGCCTGCCAATGCAGGAGACGCGAGTTTGATCCCTGGGTCAGGAACATCCCTCAGAGGAGGAAATGGCAACCCACTCCAGTATTCTTGCTGGGGAAACCCCACAGACAGAGAAACCTGGAGGGCTACAGTCCATGGGGTCACAAAAAGTTGGACACGACTGAGCAGGCATGCAAACCTCTCCTAAAGGGAGCACCCCGTGTGAGGGGCGGCAGGGCAGAAAGCCAGAGGACCCCTCACCCACACACAAGAACAAGCCCTGTGGGGGCGTAACTGGCAGATGGTGAGCCCAACACATAGGCTTTGCCAGAGGGAAAGAAAAACAAAGATGGGAAAGGAGAAATCTGAAATTCTACATATACCTGGCGTTTATAATATAGGCATTCTCAGCTAAGGTCGCTTCATAGTACTTTTCTTTGAGAATATGTGTGAATAACCATTTTAGATCGTTTCTTTCTTCCTCTCGAAGTATGGATACATGCTATTCAAGGTGACTGATTCTTGTCTCAGATGATAAAGAGAAAGCAAATACTTGTTTTATTTAAGTTGTGTCATTGGGTTTTTATTCCCCTTTGTAAGAGTGAAGCTGGAAAATCCCCACCTACACCTTTCTTATGTGTAAGATGACTTGGCTCCTGCCAGTCTTGACTGTCCCTGAATCTGTTTGGACGGGGCCTCTGTCTCCCTCCCAAGAAGGGCCCAGAAACTCTAAGACACCAGAGAAGTGCTCTGCCCACTCCCCACTCAGCTCTTTTGTGTGCTCCCGTTACATACATCCTCGACAGCAAGGTCTCAGAGGGGTGAGTAATCTAGGAACTCACCAACATCAGGACTCCCGGGGCCCAGTCTGAAATAAGACACCTTGCTATGTGTTGTCCTGGCCACAAAATCTAGTACTAGCACCCCATTTCCTCAGGGAGACATGGGGCCACGTGTTCCAGACCCCCACACAGCTCCTATGGACTTTAATAAGGGACAAGCGGCCGAAACCACATGCCTTGTTCGGAAAAAGTCTGAGCTGCCCGCATACCGTCTCTGGGGAAAGGGGATCTTTTACAACTCCTCGAGTCAGCCAGGGACAATGAAAACCAAATGTGTCCACTTTGCATGCAAGCCTACACAGGCATATTCACACACACACACATACACGCTTTGCAAAAACTTATTGCGTGTGCAGGTCGAGGGTAGTTTCTGCAGCTGAAGTGTGAACTGTCGATGGGTCTGTAGAAGGCAGAATCTCGGGATTAGGGTCATTCTGTTCACTGTGTTCTTTCCTCCTGTTACAGCTGAGAAACACTGTCACCAAAGTGTATTCAGCAGGAGAACAGCTGCTCTCTATGCGGCTGACAAAATGCTGTCTGCTCAGGTTGTGTGTATTTTCAACTCTGTAAATATTCCTCCCATTTTCCTACATCTCACCTGTAGGACTTGGCATCTTCCTTCCGCTGTTGGAGTAGGTGCAGGGCTTTGCGTGTCTCCCACGATCAGGAGGTGTCACTGACCCCCCGGCAGAGGCAGGGGACTGGTATTGCTGTTCTAAGACGGGCCCTGGTCCCCAGCTCCGCTGTGACAAGCAGGTTTCACCTTGCACATCGAAGAGCTGAGAGTCCCCATCCCTGCTGAGGCCGGATAGTGACACCTGCTCTTTAGCCAGGACTCCAGCCTCTCAGTGTACATGCCTTCACTGGAATGTTTCAGCCAGTTGGGGAGGCTTTTGGGCCGCATTCAGGGTGAAGTAGTTGGTAATACCCTCCATGTGGGGCGGCTTAATAAAAATTCCTTTATTCCAGCAGCGGCCCCTGGTTTCTGTTTTATCTCCTCCAGCAGTCTCATCCATGCTCATGGGGTCGCCTGTCATCCTCTCCTCCAGCCCCAGTTCTGCTTGCTAACACCTCCATACCTTCATGCCACTTGGTCCTCCACCACCAGCTCCTGCTCCTGCACTCATGGTCCCCACATGGCATCAGTTCCCCCGTGGTCCATCTTGCAGCCTCCATGACCGATCACCCATGTGTCCAACATAGAATCACTTGAAAGCCTTGTCCACGCCAGCTCTGCCGTAGTTCTGGCATCTTTCTCCTTGACGCTGGGCTAAGTTTTCCCTCAGCTCACCTAGTGCAGTAGTGGCCCCTTACTGGGCTGGCTGGTCTTGCTGAATAACAGGCAAGGGACATTTCTTCCTACAATAGGATAAGATAATGCCTTCCATGGCTTTTCATTGATTCCTGTTCTTTCCTTGCCTGAGTCAACCTTTTATTGTTCAATTAAATGCTGACCTTCTAACGTCACACCTGTTAGGATGGCTACTATCAAAAAAAACCGACAAAATAATAGTGTATGGTGAGAATGCGGAGAAAATTGGAACTCTTGTGCACTGTTGGTGGGAATGGTGAAGCCACTGCGGAAAACAGTGTGGTGGCTCCTCAAAAACCTTAAAATAAAACCACGTTGTTGCTGTTGTTGTTCAGTCACTAAGTCGCGTCTGACTCTTTGTGACCCCGTGAACTGCAGCATGCCAGGCTTCCCTCTCCTTCACTCTCTGCCGGAGTTTGCTCAAACTCATGTCCATTAGGGCTTCCCTCGTAGCTCAGTCAGTAAAGAGTCTGACTGCAATGCAGGAGACCTGGATTTGATCCCTGGGTTGGGAACATCCCCTGGAGAAGGAAATGGCAACCCACTCCAGTATTCTTGCCTGGAGAACCCTATGGACAGAAGAGGTTGGCAGGCTGCAGTCTATGGGGTCGCAAGAATCGGACACAACTGGAGGCTAAGGACACAGTACATGTCCATTGAGTCAGGGATGCTATCTAACCATCTCATCCTCTCCCACTCTCTTCTTTTTCCCTCTATCTTTCGATCTTTCAGGGTCTTTTTCCAATGAGTGGGCTCTTCACATCAAGTGGCCAAAGTATTGGAGCCTCAGCATCAGTCCTTCCAATGAATATTCATGATTGATTCCCTTTAAGATTGACTGGTTTGATCTCCTTGCTGTCCAAAGGACTGTCAAGAGTCTTCTCCAGCACCACAATTCAAAAGCATCAATTCTTCGGCGCTCAGCCTTTTTTTACAGTCCAGCTCTCACATCCGTACATGACTACTGGAAAAACCATAGCTTTGACTAGATGGACCTTTGTGGGTAAAGTGACCACTCCTGGGTATATAGCCAAGAGAACTGAAAGCAGGAGTTCGAAGAGGTGTTTGTACACTCGTGTTTACGGCATTATTCACAATAGCCAGAAAGTGAGGGCAGCCCAGGTGTCCATCACAGATGAATGAATTTTAAAAAAATGTGAATGCATACAATGGAATATTATTCAACCTTAAAGAGGAAGGAAGGAAATTCTGACATATGCTACAACGTGAATGAAGCTTAAGGATGTTATATTGAGTGAAATAGGCCAATCACAAAAAGACAAATGCTATCTGATTCTACGTGGATATCTGTAAATCAAATTCTGAAAGACAGGGAGTAGAATAGTAGCTCCAAGAAGTGGGGGGAGGAGAAATGGGGAGTTGTGGCTTTGTGGGTACGGAGTTTCAATTTCAAAAGATGAAAAAGTTCTCAAAATTGGCTGTACCACAAAGTGGATATACCTAAAACTACAGAACTGCATACTTAAAATTGACTAAGATGCTGAATTTTATATGTATTTTACCACAATTAAAAAAAAATTTAATTGTTTACATTATGACATAGCAGCCTGGTTGTCTTTTGTGCTGTTTCACAAAGATGGATTTCAGTAATTGAGAGAAGTTAACTCTGAAAAGTGTGTGAAATTTGTAGAGTAACAAAATGATAAATTCTAAGGACAACCAATCCTCTCTTCTAAGAAGGGTGAATTAGATTCATGCCATAAATGTATACTATTTAGAAGATTCCTTTAGACAAAGCTTTCCAATGGAAACTTTGCTTTGCTATTGACATGACCGAGGGTCAGTGTTTCTACTTAGCCCAGCATTTTCAGCAAGCATAGGTAGCTGAGGATCTTGAATCTCAGGAGGGTAAATTGCAGGCGTACATGCTGATGTTGAAGCACAAAAGGCTAGGAGAGCAGTTACACAAATCTGGACCATGCCTTTGACCATTTATCGGGAGATTTTCCATTCCCATTTCAAAGGGAGAGAAAGAATAATAAGAACCAGTGTCCAGACCATTTTAATAAATACAAAGTTCCCCAAAAGGCCCACCATTCCAGACCTCACGGCTCCTGCCAAATCCTGTAAAAATAAAGATTAAACCGTGCAGAGTATTTGTTTTGTTCTGATTGCTGTTATTTTGCTTTGGTAATAGAAGTCCCCGGCATCTGGCCTAAGAGAGTGTGGATGGCTCTAGCTTTTGATACCCTCCTCTCCTGCCCCTTGAAAGAAATCATTTCTTCCTTGGCTGAATAATATTCTCCTTTCCTGGAATCACACACCCAGCATAGCTCATGGGGAGCAGGACAGTGCTAGGCTGCCATGCTGAAGCGCTGGTTTCTAGTACCAGCCAGCCTGGGGCTCACATTTCTTATCCTTTCTCAAGATTTTCTAAGTAATTTCAAGCTTGTGGAAATTTTGCAAGAATAGAACAAAGAAACCCTGCAAACCTTTTACCCATGTTCTTCAAATGTTAATATTTTGCCTTTCTCTGTGTGTGTGTCTCATATAATCAGAGAAGCATGATCAGAATCAGGAAAGTAAACTGGCAAGACAGTATTGTCTACAGCAGCTCTAATCTCACCGATCTTCCCAATCATGTCTTCTATTATTGTCTTCTTTCCCCAGTCTAAGGTTGCTCGTTAAGTCCATTTAGGCAGTGAAGTGTTCGTTAGTCGCTCAGTCGTGCCTGACTCTTTGGGACCCCATGGACTGTAGCCTGCCAGGCTCCTTTATCCATGGATTTCTCCAGGCAACAATACTGGAGAGGGTAGCCATTCACTTCAGGGGATCTTCCTGACCCAGGGATCAAATTCAGATCTCCTGAACTGCAGGAGTTGGACACCACTTAGCGATTGAACACAACAAAGACGATAAAGACTCATTCATTTTTTTTTTTAAAGATTTTTTTTTGTGTGGACCATTTAAAAGTCTTTACTGAACTTGTCATAATTGAAAGGCTTCCCTGGTGGCTCAGTGGTAAGAATCTGCCTGCCAATGCAGGAGACACAGGTTCGATCTCTGCATTGGGGAGATCTCCTGGAGAAGAAAATGGCAACCCAGTCTAGTATTCTTGCCTGGAAAATCCCATGGACAGAGGAGCCTGGTGGACTACAGTTCATAGGGATGCAAAAAGAGTCAGACACGACTTAATGACTAAACAACCAATCAATAATTAAAAATGTGTGTGTGGTCAGCCGCTTTAATCGTGTCCAGCTCTTTGCAACCCTATGGACTGTAGCCTGCCAGGATCCTCTGTCCATACAATTCTTTAGGCAAGAATGCTGGAGTGAGTTGCCATCCCCTCTTCCAAGGGATCTTCCTGACCCAGGGATCGAACCCATGTCTCCTGTGTCTCCTGCATTGCAGGCAGATTCTTTACACTGAGCCACCAGGGAAGCTGTAAAACTGAAAATACCCTAAGGTAAATGAGAACGTTCATTTGATCCTCTGTTGCAAACTATTTAACTCGTATAGCTTCACAGTCACCAAGAAATTGTTCCTTTGAGGGAACAGGGGAATTAAGATGCAACTCTTTAGAGGTACGAAGACTGTCTTGTCCGTAGGTTAAAATGACTGCTGCATCACTGCACTGACCACAAGCTCACAAGAAACTGAACAGGAAAAACAAGGAACCGAGAAAAGGGTCATGAGAATTTCATAGACTGGAGGCAGGAGGGGGGCCTCTGATGAAGCTCTGAGGACCACCATTCCTTGTCTACACTCCAAGTGGAGGCTGGATTAAACCTCTTCGGAAACATTGCCTGTGGTGTTGCTGTGAAACATACGCTCATTTCTCTAGGAATGAAGTTTCTCAGTGGAGGAAATGTTGAGTTTTCAGAAACTGATGATTGAAAGGCAGGAGTTGGACTTTGAGAATCATCTTTATCCTGCCCTTCTTCACACCGACCCCCGGGCCTGGCCCAGGATTGTGTGTGCATGCATTTGTGTGTGTATGTGTGTAGGCAGATTCTTCTCCGGGTATCTTTGGTCAGGATGTACTTCTTTAGGTGAAAGAGTCTTTCATATAAGAGGGAATGGCAATAATCTATCACACTGTAGGAATGCTGACCTTATGAGAATTGTGCTTAAAAAATCCAAATGTTATTAATTTAACAATATTGTTGGAAAAGGGTCCTTCAGGTTGCTTGGTATCAGATCAAAAAGTAGAGATGTGCTAGCTTGGAAAATATGGGTTATTGCATTAAGAAAAGAGAAGAACTTTTATTATGGAAAATTTCAATCATATGAATTAGAATAATATAATGAACCCCCGTGTACCTATCACGTGGCCTCACCAGCTGTCATCTCATAGTGTCTCATCTCTCCCCTTTATCCCAAATCACCTCCCTAACCTAAATTATTTTTAGTAAAACTTGACATTGTATCACTCCATCAATAAGTGTGTGTGTTTAAAAGATATAAGCTCTTAAAATAATTAATCACAACCCACTAGCATTCCTCATTATATCTCCATTTTTGTAATCATCCATAATTCCTTAACATCACTGAATATCTCTTCAGTGTTCACATTTCCTCAATTATCTTATAATTTTTTTTTACAAATCGTTTAAATCAAATCGCTAAGGATCAAAATTAGGTCCATACATCGAATCAGTTCATATGCCTCTTAAGTTTATTTTAATTTGTAAGTCTTCTCTGCATATCTTTTTCCCTTGGAAATTATTTTTTGTAGAAACCTGGTCATTTGTCCTGCAGAATTTTCCAAAGTCCAGATTTTCTTGACTGCGTCCCCATGGTGTTGTTTAACCTGTTCTTCTTTCCCCTGTACTTGTGGCACAGGTCATGCAGGAGATGAAGGATAAATGTTTGATCTTTAATTTACAGCTTTCAGGGTAATAAATTTGCTCCTTTTTCTCTGAAGATAATGAAAACACACACACATATGTATGTTGCAGGAAAGGAGACCCCTTCCAGGACCCAAGACTGGGCTTGTCTAACACTCTGAATGAACTGTCCAAGGAGATACACACTGATGGAGCAAGAGACTTTATTGGGAAGGGGCACCTGTGGGGAGAGCAGGAGGGTAAGGGAACCCAGGAGGACTGCTCTGCCATGTGGCAGGGTTAGTTTCCGGGTTGTCTGGCTAATCGCTCTGACTCAGGATCCTTCCTGGTGGCGTGCACATTGCTCAGCCAAGATGGATTCCAGCGAGAAGGATTCTGGGAGTTTAATAAGACATATGGGCTGGCGTCTCCTCTCTCCTTTTGACTTTCCCTGAATTCTTCCAGTTGGTAGTAGCTTGTTAGTTCTACATTCCTTTCCAGGACCTCCTCTTAAGATAACTCATGCAAGTGGCTACTGTCTTGCCTGGTCAGGGCAGACAGGTTCAGTCAGTATTTCCTCTAACCCATATATACATCTGTATATTGATTATGAACTTATGAATTTAAACATATTTAACATGTTTGAACATATTTGATGACTTTTAATCCTTTGCAATTGTTACCCTTTTTGAAGCTCCAAGAGTCCCATCTTTGGCCAGTGGAAGGTTTTTCTTTGGCCAGTGGAAGCAAGTTCTTGGTAATAAACCATCCCGTCATTCACCAGTTCATTTGCTTATTCATTTAACTGAGAGTTTTGTGTCCCTATTATAGGCAAGACATAGAACTAGATGATGTAAAGAGTATAAAACTAAGTAAGTTCTTGTGTGCTAAAGCTTACAGTCTAACCATGAGAGATAACATGTAGACTGATTGCACCTAGAAGGTGGTGCTGTAAAAGATACAGAAATAAGGATGTGTTGTAGAGAGTTGGAGGTAGAGCTGTGGCATAATTGTCAGGTATGCAGTCCTTTGCTCTTCTGTCCTCAGCATGAGATTCTATTTTGTGATCTAGGGTGGCTGCTCCATCTCCTGCCACACTGCACATGTCCAGCCAGCAAGAAACGTGGAGAGGGAAGGGAAAGGCAGGTTCCCGCCTTCTAAGGTCAGCACCCGAACATTGTACATATCACTTCCACTCACCTACCAATGGCCACACCCAGCCACCAGGGAGGCTGGGAAATGTAGTTTTTACCTGGGTGACCGTGTGTTTGTTTACTTTTACCGCGTGCAATCTCTGTGTAGACCATCAACTCTCCAAGTTTAGTCTGCATATGAATCACCTGGGGATCTTGTTAAAATGAAGACTCTGATTCAGCGGGTGGGGGTGTTGGAATTTTGCATTTCCAACAGATGGAGCAATGCCATTGGTTCTTGGATCACACTTAAGGACCACGCTTCGAGGGTGTTGATGACCACACAGGAGGGACTGTCTGCTTTCAGGATGGCTCAGTCTCACAGACCATTTCGGTCTTCATTAATCCATCACTTCTGCTCCCGTAGCTATTTGGGTAAATATCTTTGGAAGATGTTGAGGATTTATATTAAATACCCAGATAATGGGTCAGTGTGCGGAATGTAATTAGAAGTTTCTTTGCCCGAAGTAATTTGTGTGTTAGCTTTTGTTTAGAATTTGAGTTTTATTAGCATTACTAGCATAGTAATTTTTAAAGTGAGTTATTTTCTAAGTAGAAAACAAGTCACAGTAGCACACAGATTTCTTGGCATTATAAATATTTAGATTTGTGGCCTTCATCCAATTTTCTTCAAACACTTTTGAAAGTGTGAATAATTGCACTTTACGCCAATATAAATAGCATCTTTATTTCCTAGAGAAATCTAAGCACTTCAGGGCCCTTGGATTATGTTATCTTTTACATTTCGTGAATAAAAATAGAAGGAGCATCCCTGGAAGTGTTTCTTGCCTCCCTGGACCTGGCCAAGTCCCCTCTGCCCTGCCTCCCCTGCACCCTCCAGCTTGCCAGCGCGGCCCCTGAAAATGGTCAGACCCAGGCTGGCAGGCCTGCCTCACTCTTGTTCACCTCTGGGTCCCCTAGCCTACAACATTCCCGGTCCCTGAGGCTAGGTTTAGAAGTTGGGATCTCTCAGTTTGATTTGTCCCCAGCATCTGGCCTTTTCTGCTTGACCTGGCAGTGCCTGGTACAGGGGCTTTGATCTTTCTCCAGCGAAGCACAGCCAGGGCTTATCAGGCCGGCCCAGGGTCGTTAGGAAGATTACAAGAGGGAAGGTAAGTGGAAGCACTTTGTGAATCACAGCGTGTTACGCAGACGCAGTAGAGCATTACTCTGGGTAATAATGATGTATTATTATAATTTTTGAGCATTTACCGCATGCCAGGAAGTAAATGCTGTACATAATTCTCTCCTTTAATTATCATCTCATTTCACAAATGGAGAAACTGAGGATTCAGTGATTGGGCTGAGGTTACTGAGCTGAACGGGCAGAACCAGGACTCCCACCCAGGCTGTCTCCAGAGCCTGTGCTGTTAATGTGGATTTGCTTAAATCTGATTCCATTATAAGGTGAGAACATATTTTGGGATGCGTTCAGGCTTGAGTCTGGAATTTTTAAATCACCGCTGTATTTCCTTTCTTTTCATATTCCAGTGAGTGCCTTTACCTGCTGGACATGCCTCCTGGCACCTTTGAGTTCACGTCTTTATCATCTTTCCTTGTATGTGCATCAGAAGCATGGAGCTGTGTAGAAGCTTTGTGTCTTGGCACCTTATTGGTGGGGGATCTAAGCCTTAATCTGTATTTTTGGCTCACCTATGGGGAGGAGAGGAGACCAGGAACTAGGGCATGGGAGAAGAAAGGTAAAGAAGTGCAGACTAGCAGATGCCCCCCACCCATCCATCCGAGGTCCTGAAGTCTGTCCAGACTATTATCTCATCCTGTTCTCTGTGTTTCAGTCCAGATAATGTTTATTTCTCCCTCCTCCCTCTAACTTTGAAAATCACTTGCCCTATAGTGTATTAAATAGGGATGCTGTGTGCTTTAGAAAGGAGCACAAAAACGGAAAGGGAATTTACCTTACCCCCTCTGGGCATCTCAGTGAGCACTTTTAAAGATGCTTAATGAAGCATGGGGCTTCTTTAGAGCAGACTTGCATTTAAGCTGCGAGCTTTGGGTTTATTTCTTTCCCAGTCTCATCTCTCTCTCCACCCCACCCCCAGCTCTGAACAGTTCCTATCCACCACCCCCTCACCAGGCGGCAAATGTCCTCCAGTTCCCTCCCGCAAATCAGCACTCAGGGCAAGAGAAAGCAGCTTTGGGGAGTGACCTGAGTGGTCAGCTTGGGTGAAATGTGCACAATAAACTTCTCTCTGGACTGAATTCTTCTGTGAAGTGGCAATCACTTCCCAGACAGACAGGCCCTGGAGGACCCGCCGTTCTGCATCTTTTAATCACCGTTGCTATGGAGAAAGCCACTATTTCATTAGAGAAAGCGCCTTAACGCAATTAACGCATAGCTCAGTTGTTCCCCATCCCTTCTGGGCCCGGGGATGGAGAGGGTGCTGAGGTATTGCTTTCCCTGGGGGCCCTGCAGGAAACAGCAGGCCAAACGGGTCAGGGAGGGGTCCCAGGAAGTAAACTCGGGACACTCCGGACTGGCTTGTAGATTAAGCAATGTCCAAAGGAGGATCCGGCTTAAAATGAACAAAAAGCTCAGAATGAGAACTGACTCTGTTTCAGAGCCAAACAAAACAAAATAAACAAAGAAAAGGTCTCCACTGGCTACTTTTTGATTTTGGAAATGGACTGAAAATCTCCACATATTTTCTGGTGAAATTGATTTTTCTGCTCTTTCTTATTTCAATTCAGTTTTTTTCCCCCAGCACCGGGACAAATCAGTAGCATGGTTGAGTGTGTGTAGCCATGAAAGCTGCCCTTGAGCCTGACCCTCTGCCTGGCTGCTGTTTTAAACTTCCTTTCACAAACTCATTTGCAAACAGGGAAGATAGTATTTTCTACTTAACTGGATAAGAAACTTTCCCCGGGGTGCCTGCCTGGCTAAAACAAAAAGGAAATGCTAATAAAAATGATGAGTTTTGATGGCTATGAAATGAGCGCTTGGGGGAGAGCTTTCTAAAGTTACTAAATTCTGGGCATTTCCCCAGAGCAGGGCTGTAGGTTTGTTCTTGTATTCACTTTTCTCTCGCTGTGTGGAGTAAAAGACTCAAGCGACAATTTAACCCTCAATTAACAGTATTAAAGAAAAGAAGAAGGTGCACTCGGAAACCCATCTGGAAAAAGAAGGGCGGTAGAACAGTTGGCAGACAAAACAAAGTCGAGGCATATAGATTTAGTATATAGATGTTTTGCATCATCCCTAATTAGCTGATGTATTTCTTCACGCGGACCCTTGGAGGAATTCTCAAGCGTATCCCCTGCCGCTCCTAGAGACCGCAGAAAAGCAAATGACACCGAATTTTCCCTTCTTAATTAAAATGTTAAACAGGGTTAAGATGCCAAGTTTCATCAGTGATATTTGTTCCCCTGGTGAACTCTTAAGTCCTGCTGGGGTTCAGTTCAATGGGAGTTATTTGAGTCAACACATGTTATTAAGTTTCCGAATGTAATCAGCCTAGATATTTTAATGGAAACTTTCTCCTTTCTTTTAATAAGCATGTGGTTTGGTTATAAAAGCAGTTGGGTTGGGTGCCCTGCGTTGCCCTTCCGCAACCAGATCGCCATAGCAACAGGCAGCTGGTCTCTACAAAGCCTGGCGGGCGCTGCGAGGGGGCGACGGCAGGAGTCCAGCCCCCAGTGGCCGTGTTTGGCCAGGCATAAATATCCTCAATGGGATTAGAATGTTTAAGGGGCTAAAGGCTGTGGGAAAACTTTTGTCTGCCATATTTATCTCTTCTGCTGTTGTGTCTTAACATTTTCACTCGGGGTACAATGGGGTTACAAGTGAGAGCAAATGTTTTGATGGGTTTATTTTGAATTATGAATTCATGGGTCTGCATAATCACCCGTCAGCATGAACCTGCTTTTGACTGTGTCTGCCCAGGACGAGAGACGGGTGGGGGGAGAAGGCAGTGGGAATCCACACCCGGGAGTAGCTTCAGTGTGGAGAATTAATTACATGGGGTGAGGGGAGATGCTTTTCTCCCTGGGTGGACACTGTATCTTGGAGACAGGTTTCAGGCTCACAGCCCTGCTCCTGGGGTAAGGACGATGTGAAGGGCAAGCCTTTTTTTCTGGCCAGTTGATTATTATGGGAGAAGGAAAGAACTGGGATGTAGGTGTTTCTGTCTCCTGGTCCTCAAACTACTTGAGTTGCAAAGGATGCTGTGTTCAGGACTGTGAACAGTATGTCCTTGTTATGCGCTGAAATGTGTACCTTCCATGTACGTATGCTGAAGCCCTAACCCCTAGCACCTCAGCACACGACTGCATTTGGAGATGCTGTGCTATGCATAGTGGCTCAGTCGTGTCCAGCTCTTTGCGATCCCATGGATTGTAGCCCGCCAGACTCCTCTGTCCATGGGATTCTCCAGGCAAGAATACTGGAGTGAGTAGCCTATCCCTTCTCCAGGGGAACTTCCCAACCCAAGAATCAAACTGGGGTCTCCTCCATTGAAGGCAGCTTTTTTACCAGCTGAGCTGCTCGGGAATTTGAAAATAGAACCTTTTTCAAAGAAGTGATGAAGTTAAAATGAGATCATTAGGGTGGGTCCTTATAAGAGAAAATGTGGACACATAAAGGCACCAGCCGTGCATGTGCTGAAAGTGGGGGGCCGTGTGAGGACACGGCCATCTGCCCAGGAGAGGGACCTCAAGGAAACCAAGTCTGCCAGTGCTTTGATCCCGGACTTTCAGCCTCCAGAGCCACATTGCTTGAGCTACCCAATCTGTGGCATTCTAGCAGCACTAGCCAACTCTACATCCCCCCTCAAACTATTTTCCAGTTCTACTAGAGCTGTTGATGCATTGTGTTAGAAGAAGAAGGTATGACGACCCAGCAAAGCCAACCTGGATCACAGGCCAAAATCTCTCTCCTTTTCTCTCTCTGGACAGGAAAAAAAGTCACGCTCACTAACCAAAGACCCTTCCACTAAAGCAAATTTAGCATGGGCTCTGTCAACTCCCTTGCGAGTGGCCTACCTTTCCCCCGTCCCACTATCCTTCTTCAGTGTTACATGCTATTGGCAAGTGTAATGGAACAGATATTGAATTGTTTGCCTTATTTTATAAAACTTCTGTGCTAAATATCAAAATGTTACATTCATTTTGTTCTTTTTAAAATTTATTTTATTGAAATATAGTTGATTGACAATGCATTAGTTTCTGGTGTACAGCAAAGTGATTCAAATATATAGATATATACATATATTCTTTTCCAAATACATATTTTCATATATATATTATTTTTCACATTCTTTTCCATTATAGTTTATTGCAGAGTATGGGATATAGTTTCCTGTGCTATACGGTAGGACCTGTTATTTACCCCTTCTATATATAATGGTTTCCACTCCAGTACTCTTGCCTGGAAAATCCCATGGACGGAGAGCTTGGTGGGCTCCAGTCCATGGGGTTGCTAAGAGTCAGACATGACTGAGCGACTTCCCTTTCACTTCTCACTTTCATGCATTGGAGGAGGAAATGGCAACCCACTCCAGTGTTCTTGCCTGGAGAATCCCAGGGACGGGAGGAGCCTGGTGGGCTGCCGTCTGTGGGGTCACACAGAGTGGGACACGACCGAAGCGACTTAGCAGCAGCAGCAGCATATACAATGGCTTACGTCTGCTGACCTCAACCCCCCACCTCATCCCTTCCCCACCCAACTCCCCCTTGGCAATCACAAGCCTGTTCTCTGTGTCTGTGAGTCTGTTTCGTGGATAAGGTTCACTTGCCCCATATTTTAGATTCCACGTGTAAGTGATAGCACATGGGTGTAGTCGTCTTCCTTCTGACTTCACTCAGTATGATGAGCTCTAGGTCCATCATGTTGCTGCAGTGGCACCATTCCATTCTTTTTTATGACCGAGCAGCACTTCATCGATGGACTCATTCTTACTCTGCATCCTGGGAGTCCCAGTGGTTGAGGGCTCAGGAACATCCCCACGTGGATCCTGTACTGTCTTCTGCCCAGCCACTCCCATCTGCACAGGCAAACAAGAGAAACCCTAGCTCCACCTGCTCTGAAGAGTGAGCACAGTTTGAAGTGCAAGGGGGTAGGCATGCCCCAACTGCAAGCAGACCGGATGTATCAAACTTGGACTTGAAAACAGTCAATTTAAGGATGATGATTTGTATTGCTACAAAGTATACACTGCACAAGTCTATGTGAAAGATACATCAAATAACAGACTCTCTTGGTGCATTCACAGTTGGATTCAATGTAGAAAAATCTGATTCCTATGGAATTTCTTTCAGAATGCCTGCTTAGTAAGATAAGACATGGATGAGTACGAAGATTGCTTTCTTAAGCTGCTTTTGGTCAGGAATGGGAGTAATACAGTCAAACTGGAAAGCAAGTACAGCTTAACAGATGAATATATGCACACTTGAATATACATACACATCTATACATTCATCTGTAGATAAATATGTATACATACAGATCTGTGTATACATGCAGACCCATACATACATACATACATGTGATTACACGCACACACAATACCTGTAGTTGACGTTACCACACCTCTCACCTCTCACTCAGCTATTGTGTTTTCCCACCTGGAACAGTTGATGATAAATACCAAAGGAACACACGTTCATAGAAAAAACAATACTTGTTTGATAAACAGTAAGCAAACAAAACGTTCTTGTTCAGAAAATAATTTTTGAGGAAAAGACACGAAGGTATTCAGAGTGGCAGTTTCTGGGCAGTTGGGTCATGCACACTTTTTTTTTCTGCTTTCTATTTTCTGTGTTTCCTGAATTTTTAATATCAAATATATTGTGCTTAAATAAATGAAAAGAAAGGATTTTTTTAAAAACCCTACATATTCTTTAAGACTTAGTTTGGGGTGGTAGGAAATTCTGCTTGTGATGGTAGAAAAGACCATGAGTTTTTAGTTATTCCAACTTAAGTCCAGACCCTGCTTCCACTACCTAGTAGCTAGTATAAGTTGTGTGAGCCTCAGCATATACATCTGTGAAATGGGATGATGCCTTTTTAAATAAAATGTGGGGGATAAAATATCCTCTCCATAAACTGCTTAGCATATTGCTACGCTGTAGGGGTTAATACACTTTCATTCCCTCCCCTTTCTCAGCCTATATGAAGTCTAAAGCCCTTTCAGAAAATCCTGTCTTCCTTTTGTGCATCTATCATGGCCCTACTGTTTGCTGTGATGATTTTATGTGGAGTAACTCCTCAAACGCTGGAGAAATCACTAACGGGAAGGGTACACACCTTTGTATCTCCTGCATCTCTTCCCATGATAGGAACTTAATGAATAGAACGATTATTCTTTGAATAGAAGTTAAATCATCAGTATCTGTGTTGAAATGAAGACTCTGCCAGAGTGGTTCTGAGAATCCAAGAGCCAATGAAAAACAGACACAACCAGAACTAGAAACCCAAATGAGAAAGAGTAGCCATTTTAAACTCACTTGAAAGTCATAAGTATCAGAAAATTCAGAATTATGGCTCCCTCTCCCGCTGTAACTGTTTCACATCACACATATGTAATAGAGGCCATAAAAGTTAACACGACGTTCAGTAGTACATGTTACAAACAGATTGCACGAAGTGGCTGAGTTACTGTGGCAATGGGAATCATAACCTTGAATTTCCTTACTTTTATGTATTCATAATAGTATCAGCTGTTACTGTGCATTCCCAGCCTGGCTTGCTCTTCAAACCCAAGCTGTATTTATACTTGGAATGAAAGGGAAAGAAGCTGCCATTTGCAAAGCCCTGAAACTGCCCTGTTCTCTGGGGTTTATAGGGCTTTAGGTGAGTTATCCAAGTGATCATTCTCTAGAAAGATATTGGAGTAAATGGAATATTTTCACCTTAACAGTGCATTTTGCTTCCATTTACCAAATAGTATTTCTTTTCCATTAAAATAAATGCTTTCAGACAAAGGCTGTATCATCTTGGTGGTGGTTGATGACAGAGCCACATAGCTGGAGGAGGTAGCTCTGAACTTGGATAAAAATTGGGGAGGTACAGACCAACCAGTCCATTCTGAAGGAGATCAGCCCTGGGATTTCTTTGGAGGGAATGATGCTGAAGCTGAAACTCCAGTCCTTTGGCCACCTCATGCGAAGAGTTGACTCTCTGGAAAAGACTCTGATGCTGGGAGGGATTGAGGGCAGGAGGAGAAGGGGACGACAGAGGATGAAATGGCTGGATGGCATCACTGACTCGATGGACGTGAGTGTGAATGAACTCCGGGAGTTGGTGATGGACAGGGAGGCCTGGCGTGCTGCAGTTCGTGGGGTCGCAAAGAGTCGGACACAACTGAGCGACTGAACTGAACTGAACTGAACAGACCATGGGCTTCCCAGGTAGCGCTAGTGGTAAAGAACCCACCTGCCAATGCAGGAGACATTGGTTCAATCCCTGGGTCAGGAAGATCCCCTAGAGGTGGGCACGGAAACCCACTCTAGTATTCTTGCCTGGAGAATCCCACGGACAGAGGAGCCTGGTGGGCTATGGTTCATAGAGTCACAGAGTGGAACATGACTGAAACAACTTGACACATGCCCAGACTGTAATAATGCCAGGTGCCCATTCAGCCCTGTCCTCTACCCCTGCAGAGACTTTGCATTGTTGCCTCAAGAAGAAGCCACCGAGGAGATGGGCATGAAACCTTAGGCTTGGTGGTAAACTAGTCTTCTGCCACAAGACCCTTTAAGACCCTCAGCTTGGATCTCACAAGACCCTGAGCTCTGGCCCAGGGGAGTGGCCTCCGTTCTTAAAAGGTGGGCAGAAAATGAGAAATGGCTGCCTTTTTGGTAGCCTGTTCCTCAACTAATGATTCCACAGGTTAGGACATTATGCCTTCATTTTCGCCTTAATTTTTCATTCTTGCTCCAAATCCTTTATCTGTCTGCAATGCAAGAGACCCAGGTTTGATTCCTGGGTCAGGAAGATCCCCCGGGGAAGGGCATGGCCACCCAATCCAATATTTCTTGCCTGGAAAATTCCACGGACAGAGGAGCCTGGTGGACTGCACTCCATGGGGTCACAAAGAGTCAGACATGATGGAGCGACTAACACTTTCAGTTCCTTTCACTTCTTTTCCCAAAGTAGAGAATGCACGAGAACTCTGTCGTTCAAGAAGTCTTCAGAAGCCTGTGGGCTGTGGTCAAGGTTTCCTTCACACCGTCTTCTCTGGTCTAAATAAATCAAGCAGACCATGAGCCTTTCTTCTTAGGTCATATTTTCTTACCCTTTTATCAGCCTTGTCATTTTCTCCAAGAGGCTCCAAAGACTTTGCTCTCTGAGACAGAAACACAGTCACCAGATGAGTAAGTGTCAGCTTAAAAACGGAACTCTAAAATTAAAGTTGAGTCCAAGGTAGAACTTTGCTCTCAGAAAAGTTTGTGGGTCTTTTAAAGCATTCATCTAAATTGTTATCAACACATTATCATATACACACACACACACACACACACATTCAAGGATGGTGGCGAGATTGTGATGCCCAAGGAGCTATTTATGTATGTATGTGCTTGTTTCTTCCAGGCACAGTCAGCTCGTGATAAATGGTCATAGCACTTGAAATGTCTTAAGCTCTTGAATTCTATTTTTTCTTTAGTTTACTTTGGTGAGTGTCTTCTGGTAATTCCTGTCAGGGTTCCATTTTGGAAAATTGCAAACACCTTTTTGGCAATACTTTAGAGGAAAATTCTAGGCATACATTGGGGTGAGGGCCAAGCAGCCTGTCCCTATAAAGGAGACAGTGAGGTCAGTAAGAGCTGTTCCCCCCACCCACTGGCCCGAGGGATGGGGGAGGGGTAAAATCGCTGCATGAAATACCCTCCATGTTTGTATGAACTTTCAGAAGTACAACATTTTTTTCAGTAATCCAGAAATAAAGGGGGAATGCCGATAGTTTTATTCCTTTTCCAGATATGTGGTTCTCGGGGGAGCAGACTGAGAGAAGGTTGGGAATTTCAGTCCCATCAGTAAAATGACCTGACACATCCATCTTTCACTCTCAGCTCATAGTACATGGTATGAGTGAACATTTTCTACAGGTTTTATAAAAACTAGATTAAAATTTTTCTAAGAAATTTGATGAGGCTTAAGACTTCTCACTCAACTCATCAGAAGTCTTTAAAGCACAAACATTAAACCTATGAAAACTGTCCAAACTTCTTGGCAAAGATGATTTGGTTCTGACTGGGGACATAGTGAATATTCTTAACAGACTCTGCTCTGTTCATTTCTTCTGAAAGTACTATGGAAAGCTTCAAGCTTCTAGGGCTTAAGCTCTTGAACCCAAGAATCAAAGTAAATGGATTTTTCTTGCCTGTTCATTTAGGTACCTCCACTGCTATTTTCTTTTAAGACCACAAAAATTTCTGAAGGAGAATTACTTTGGTGCACTTGGTAAAGGATTACAGTACTGCCACGTGGGTTTACATGCCATTTACACGCTATTTGACATCTTATAATAAAGGTGTGTGAGAGAAAGGAAAACACAAAGTCATGAAGAGAGATGAACAATCACACAGGAGAAGAGAAGTCATGCTGGTTGGAGATGGTTGTATCAAGAATAATGGAAAGTTGGGAGAAGATTAGATTTGGCTGTGAGTGACAGAAAACCCAAAGTAATGTGAACTAATATGACATAGATATTTACTTCTCTTTCCTATTAGGGTCCAACGATAGGCAATCTAGGTTAAGATGATGACTTGAAGATCATCCTGGCTCTTTCTGTTATGCCTCTCTGCCAACCTTAGCTTGCACCTTATGGCCCAAAATAGCTGCTCAGGCTCCAGCCATCACATTTACCTACCAATAAGCAGGAAGAAGAAGAAACCAACACATTACTTCTTCTTATGTCCTATCTGCCAGAAGTTCATAGCTATACCTGATTGCAAGAGAATCAGGGAGATATAATTTCTATCCTGAGTATTCGTGTGCCCAGGTGAAAATCAGGAAGAAATTCTATTTTTAAAAAGGGGGACAAGAGATAGTCTAGACATGTATTCTTACAGAGAATTCCTGAAATTTATCTAATTTATGTAAATTCAGTTCAGTCGCTCAGTCGTGTCCGACTCTTTGTGAGTCGGAATCGTGGCAGGCCAGGCCTCCCTGTCCATCACCAATTCCCAGAGTTCACCCAAACTCAGGTGCATCGAGTCGGTGATGCCATCCAGCCATCTCATCCTCTGTCATCCCCTTGTCCTCCTGCCCCCAATCCCTCCCAGCATCAAGGTCTTTTCCAATGAGTCAACTCTTTGCATGAGGTGGCCGAAGTATTGGAGTTTCAGCCTCAGCATCAGTCCTTCCGATGAACACCCGGGACTGGTCTCCTTTAGGATGGACTGGTTGGATCTCCTTACAGTCCAAGGGTTAGGGTTATGAGTACATTTATTAAATTTATCTGTAAATTATAGCCGTACTAGAGTACATTTAGTTAAAATTTGAGGTTAATAACAATTATTAGCAATGGACCCAGTTTCACTTAGTCAGAGGGAATGACTTTGAGGACTGCTAATAATCCTACAAATGGCTGACTTCTGTGCCCCGCTTCCACTCCTCCTTGGCAGATCTGCCACAACAGGGACACTGGACTAGAAATCAATGGCCTCTATTCTCCACAGCTCCCCTCAGCCCCTGGCTTGCACTGCGGCTTTGGGCCAGCCCTCCTTGCTGTTCGAACCTCAGTTTCCTCTTGACTAGAAATTTCACAGTAATGCCAACCTCAGTGGTGAATTTTCAAGCACACCCAAGGGACCGTGGTGAATGAGGTTATTCTGTGCTCTGAGCCCTCATGTCACTCTCAACCTAATGCATGCAGAGCTGATAATAACAGTAAACCCTGGACCCTCCAAGCAGGCTCTGTAGGAAGCCTGCCCCGTAGTCCACACGGTGGTCCACTTTGATGGAAAAGGAGATTACAGGTGAGAGGGGAAGGGAGATGCTTGAACCACCCAGCTGGGCAGTGGCGGCCAGGACCTCAGCCTAATTCAGATGATTTCTGGAGCCCAAGAGTTGAAGTTTTCTGCTGGGCTAAAAATAACAAGCTTGGGTTAAAAGTCTCCTTTCACTTTTCAAACCTCTAAAAAACTTCAAAACTTCCACCATTTTCTGAGCTCAGCTTGGAGGAGATAAAGAAGAGAGTCTGACGTCCTTCCAGAGCACGTGGCAAGACCTGTTAATGGCTCGGGATATGTATTTATAAACGTGACATCGGGGATAGACAAGGATCATCACTGCTTCCTTTTGTTTGTACTTTAAACTACTAATTAAGGCTATGGAGCAGGTTTAAAGAAAACCTAGGTCTGGTGCTTTTTTTTTTTTTTCAGTTCCACTGGTGGTTTGCAGACATTGATCAGAGAATTCAGGATTTTCTCATGACCCTCAGGAATCCACCTGAATGGGCCATGGTCCCCAGGCATCTATCTGTGAGCAACCCAGCCTACAGAGCCTGCTCTCCTGCACTCTACCCTCTGCGGCAGGCACTCCTTCCCAACAGGGTGCTATTCCTCGGACTCAGACATACCAAGACATCTGCCTTATCTTTGATCACTAATATCTTGCTGCAACTCAAAGCCCCAGAGCAACCCATTCTCCGTCCAGGCACGTCCGTCTGTCCCATCTCAGAAAGCTGGCTGCAGGTAGAGCATGTGGGCCCCTGGGGCAAAGCCCGGGGGAAAGATAAAAGGCACCCAAGTTGGCACGAATGAGTCTCTCAGGCAGAAACTTCTTGCTTGTGCCAGGCCAGATGGTCGTTTCCCATCTGTTCGAAGATGCTGAGCCCCACAGGCCGTGGGATTCTGAGGAAAGACCGTCTTATCTGGTGCCCTTTTGCTAGGTTTTCTGCTTGAATACAGGAAAACAAGGGGCTTCCCAGGTGGCCCATTGGGTCAAGAATCCGCTTGCAATGCAGGAGACGCAGGAGACAGGGGTTAGATTCCTGAATGAAGAAGATCCCCTGGAGGAGGGCATGGCCACCCACTCCAGTATTCTTGCCTGGAGAATCCCGTGGACAAAGGAGCCTATAGTTCTTAGGGTCGCAAAGAGTCAGACACAACTGAAGCGACTGAGCGTGCATGTATGCGCAGGAAAACAAGACAAAGAAAAGAATTTGTCTTTGCTCTCTGGGCATGGGAGCCCACGGGTTTTTCGATGCCCTTTAGGAAATAAAATCCTCCAGGCTCTGAGGACCCCTCAGTGCCCCTTAGTTTCGGTCACCTCCTATTCTTAGACCCTGTGTTTATGACAATCGGGATGATGCTCTCACCCAGCACAGCACCCCCATTCTCCTGGATGCCCAGTGGCCCTGAACTGAGGGTGCAGTGGTCCAGGGCAGGCTGTGCCCTATGGAGGAGAGCCAGGTGGCTTCATTCGGGCTGAATCTGCCTCAGATTTCTTGAGTTTCTCTGCGTGGGGTTCTGGACATCGCCCCCTCCACCCGGATGCCGGCTTCTACCCAAAGACAAGTGTGTCTGAACAGCTGGGCTGGATTTCTGCTGGAAACTTCTGGCTTCAGACAAAGATGAGCTATTTGCTCTATTAATTTCCCAGCTTTTGTCCCTATTCTGGGAGTCCCCTGATAGCATCATCTCCAGTCCAGGCTAAAGCCCTTTATGGCAAGACCAGGAAAGAGGTGTGATCATGCTCAGGGCTGGTGAAGCCATCGAAGGGCCCATTCAGTCTCCAAGGCAGGATGCAGAGTATGCTGCCCCACCCCACTGCCCAGCTTTGCCAATCACTAGCTGAGTGACTCGGAGAAGGCAATGGCACCCCACTCCAGTACTCTTGCCTGGAAAATCCCATGGATGGAGGAGCCTGGTAGGTTGCAGTCCATGGGGTCCCTAAGAGTCGGACACGACTGAGCGACTTCATTTTCACTTTTCACTTTCACGCATTGGAGAAGGAAATGGCAACCCACTCCAGTGTTCTTGCCTGGAGAATCCCAGGGAAGGGGGAGCCTGGTGAGCTGCCCTCTATGGGGTCGCACAGAGTCGGACACGACTGAAGTGACTTAGCAGTAGCAGCAGCAGCAGCTGAGTGACTTGGGGCAAGTTAATGACTTTCTTCTGTCTCGGCCTGTAAAATCAATAGTACCCATCTAATAGGGTTGCCAAGAGGATTAAACGAGTTGATGCATATGAAAGGGCTGAGTGCAGTGCCTGGCTCAGTAACTATCCATTATGATTATTCTGAGAATCCATAGGAAATCAAGGTCTGATTGATTCACTAGAGGTATGTTTAGCCTTGAGCATGTTTCCTTAGGAATTAAGGATAGATGATTGAATAAATCAGGCAAAATCTAGGACTTCAGTCCCTACCAAGGACCAAAGGAACAGGACACAGATTTGAGGCTTAACCAGTCAAAACCTGTATGACTTCTCTCATTCATTCATTCCTTATTCATTTATGCAACAAACATCTCGAGAGTGCATACTGGCGGTCAGGGACTGTGGAGAGTCCTGGGGATGCCATGATGAACATAGATAAATTCATGGTGCTTATGTCCTAAGGGAAAGATTGCAGGGGAAGGGGAGGCAGGTCATGGAAGAAAACAAGTATATGAACAAGTTCATTTCAGAGAGTGGTTAGTTATTCATTGCTGTGCAGCAAATGATCTAAAGCAAAATAGCTTAAAACCATCATTTGTTTGCTCAGGATTCTGACACTGGGGCAGGGGCTGGTGGGGACAGCTCCTCTTTGCTCCGCATGGCATCAGCTGGCTCACTCCCTTGGCTGGCCAGCTGTTGCCGGCTGTTGGCTTACAGCTCAGCTGAGGCTGTTGGCCAGGGGCTTAGTTTTCCTCCAGGCGGCCTCTCCATGGGGTTGGGTTGGCGTTTTCACAGTGTGGTGGCTGAGGTCGGCGAGGGAGTGAGCTAAGATGAGAAGCAAGAGGGATGGGAAACCAGCAAAGGGTCCAGGCAGGGGAGGGATGCAGCCTCCCTGCATCCAGATTGGGTGCAGCCAGATTGGGTAATGGCAAAACCCCTCTGTGCCTCGGTTTTTTCATTCACAAAAGGAGAGGGCTGTCTGTTTCACCTCTAAGGTCTCTTTCAGCAAATTTTTCCCAAGAGAGAACCAGCCCTTTGGCAGCTGCAGTTTCTGGATTTGGGCCTCTCCACTGCACTGTCTTACCTATAGAGCAACGAGAAGCAGAAGTCCCTGCATGCTTTATGAGACAAGACACAAACTCATTAAAGAAGGAGTCCTCGGTCCATTCTCCAGGATGTTCTGTGAGCCTCACCATCAAGCACAACACTTCACACAATGGATATGAAAGGCAGACGTTTAAGTGAAGGCTCTTTTGAGCAAAAAAGAAGGACTACCAGTCATCAAAGAATTCCAGAAGGCACAGTTCCTCGAGTCCAGACAAGACCAGCAAATAAAACCAAATTCCAGCGAGCTAGTATTACCTGATGTTCATTAGTCTGGGGTGGGGGGATCAGAATAGAAGTTTTCTTTAGAACTTAATTAGATTGAGATGGTCGATCTGCTCCTTAAGTAGGGGGGTGGGAGTGGTGGTGGAAGCTGAGCATTTAACATTATACCAAAGATCTTTTTCCCCAGGTCTCTGATAGGGGAGCCCCAACCCTATCAAAATGTGTGATAAGAAAGTTACATGTGTCATTTTGAACTAGTTCAAACCAGCTAGGCTGCTCCCTGCTCTGAGCTGCTGGCTATTAGCTGTCATCCATCCTGGATGTGAGACAAGCAGGTGGATAAGAGAGACATCATCTCGTTAGGACCTGCAGGAACAGGCAAGCGGGGTGCCTATCAGGGGCGCTCATCTCTGAGGCAGGCTCGGACTCCAGCACGAAGCACCAGGTTAGATGTTTTTTGTTTTTTTTTTTTCATTTCAGTGACATTTTGGGGGAAAGTTTCAGATTTAATCCTCTCCCAGGATAGAGTTATTTCAGTTGCCACTGATGCTTCCGATAAATGAGATAGGGTTTCATTTTTTTTTTCTTTGCTACTGAGGTATCTAATTGTATGAAAGCCTTCAACAATGCAATAATTTATTGTAGCAACAGGATGGCTACGTGCAAAGACTTGTCTACTTTTCTGTTAATTTTCTAAAGGAATCTCTTCCCCTCCACTGAGAAGCTGTGCGTGCCTTTCTCTGTGGGTTTCATTAAGACTGTTTGAAGTCATGATGGCAAGATCATTACGATGTTTTTGAAAGATAGTGGGTTTCAAAGAGTTGTACTTAAGAGACTTAAAAAGCTTCATCAACTTAATTCCGGCTACTCTTGCAGAGCTGTGATCTGGAGACGCTGTAATTGGTATTATTTTCTTTACAACCTTACCCTCAACTTCTGTTGTTCTCATTAGTCCTACTCCTGCAATGACACCTGTGATACGAAATTTAAACATATGTTAGAGACTAGGATCTTCCAAGGAATTCAGAGCCAGTGTGGGAATGACTGCGTCCACATGCAGACACACGCACACACACACACACACGTGTGCGCGCGCGCACACACACACACACACGGGTTACTGTACACATCCTTACAGAGGGGTAAACTGAGCAGAGGATCTTTGTGATAGCTGCTCAGTTGAGTCCAGCTCTTCGCAGCCCCACGCACTGTAGCCCACCAGACTCCCCTGTCTATTGACTTTTCCAGGCAAGAACACTGGAGGTTGCCATTTCCTTCTCCAGGGGCTCTCCTGACCCAGGTATTGAACCCACGTCTCTTATGTCTCCTGCATTGGCAGGCAGATTCTTTACCACTAGCGCCACCTGGGAAGCTTTTTTAAAAAATTACTTCCAAGAAATATTTTTATTTATTCATATTTTTTTGCCACATGGCATGTGGGCTCTTAGTTACCCAACCAGGGATTGAAACCATGTCCCCTACAGTGCAAGCGCAGAGTCTTAACCACTGGACTTCTAGGAAGGTACCATTTTGATTTTATTTATATAATTTTTTTGAAGGCATCTAGCTTAGACAGCTTTTCTTACAGTCATGCCATGGCCATGCCAGGGGTAGGGTTAGTGTGGTCATAAGTGAGATGTCTGTACAGGAGTTAGTGAAAGCGTTTGGATATGTCCCCAGTTTTTATGTATGCGAATAGAGGGGAGGAGGGCAAAAAGGGGTCCTTTTTGAACCTCAGAGGCAGGATTGGGGTTTTCTGCTAAGAGGCAGGGCAAGGGAGGCAGGTTGGAGCCAGGCAGTTTTGGGAACAAGGAAATAATTCTCACAAGTCCCTAAGCCTGATCTTGATGTACACGGAAGGGTTATATTTGCATTATAATCATTTCAGTCTGTGATTGAAATATCTAACGCCTCCGTTTTGCAGAGAAGTTAAGTCAGGCCCCAAAGATGTCAATTAGCTTGTCCAAGCTCATAAAGAAAGACGGTGAATTAGGATGAAAGTCATGCTATTCCCAGTCTTGGCTTAACCAACTGGTTTTTTCTGACTGTCCTGGTGGGTGTTACAGAAGAAGAAGAAATTGGTGGAGATTGCATAAACCAGGGGGGGCCCCTTCTGCCTGTTGGCAATGTGTTTATCACAGGTATTCTGCAACGAATGCTTTGGTGGTTGAGCCAAGTTCCAAACCCATTCAGGGTATGTTATTTCATAGGTTTGTCTAGACTCTAGGACTTCTGATAGTAGAGTAGATATGGCTCCTCCAGCCAAACATGTCTTGTTGATTTCTGAAAAGCTGGAGGCTGGCGTGGGAGAAGATGGCAATATGGGGGACATGGGATAAGAGATCAGGTTCTCATAGAAAAATAGTATCTTCGACAAAGAACAAATGAATCAAAGGAAATCTCCTTTTAGGGCTTGGTAAATTTTTAAAAATTAATTTATTTTAGTTGGAGAATAATTACAACACTGTGATGGTTTTTGCCGTACATCGACATGAGTCAGCCACGGGTACATGTGTGTTGCCTCATCCTAAACCCCCCTCCCACCCTACCCCATCACTCTGGGTTGTCCAAGAGCACCAGCCCTGGGTGCCCTGCTTCAAGCATCAAAATTGCACTAACATTGAAAATGGGGGAATGTTGCAGAAAGACATAGCTGAGGAAGAATGTCTCGTCCACCGTGCAGACGTCTTTAAAAATGCCTTGTGCCCTCTCTGACGCTCGAGCTATTGATGTTGCTAAATCCACTCCTCTCAGTGGGTTTTAACTGCTTTTAAAATCAGTGGATTTTAACTGCTTTTCCACCCAAACTCCTCTCCGAGTGACTGTTTCATTTGGATGAGCACCGTGGCTCCTTAATCAAATCCTGCGTTCAGTGCGATTGGTCTGGGATTGCCGCCCCCCACTCCCAGAGTGGGCGGCCATATGCTTTTCCATTTGAAAGTTTCCCTTCATGGTCCCCTTATTTAAGATGAGAGGGTCTGGAAAGAATTTTTTGAATGAGAGAGAGAGAGGTGAAAAATACTATGTTGTGAGGTGCTATTTTTGCCTTTAAAAACATACACTTTCAGACCCACACAGTGGACCGTTCTGGAAACATATGAGCTCAAGTCATAGCCAAGGCCCCTGCCTGGTAGGAGCCCTTCCTACCCATAAGGGACTGCTTCTTAATAGCTGCATTCATGGGAGTTAAAATTAAATTTCTGTGTGTTGATGTAAAGCCAGCTTTCCCCTCAGGGCTATTTATTTTAAAAATCTAAAATAGTCAGGGGTCTGCAGCATATGCCGTAACATAAGCGAACCGGGGTCTGTTCTCCAAGCAAAGCCCTCTTTGTGCCGGCCTCTGTGCCTTAATGCCCTCCAGGAGGGCCCTGGCAGCCCCTTGGCTTCCCCTTCAACACGTGGCAAGCTCAGGCAGTTTTCAGACTTGCCTACAAGGGCAGTTGTTCAAGATGCTCATACCCGGAGGTAAAGGCTGTAATAAACAGCGCTGGCTCTGGTCTGCCGCCTTGGGATGGAGGGGCGGGGGAGGCGGTGGTGGTGGCAGAATCGGTCCTGCGTGTGGGATCACTTTTCCTTCAGGGTCCAAGGCTGAGATGGATGCTGTGCTTTAAAAAATTGTTTTAATTAACCCAGTTTTAAAAAGTAAAAACATTAAAAAAAAAAAAAAGGAGGAGGCCATTTCTAATAATGCCAATACATAAAGCTAGGAGGTGGCACATATCTTATAAATGCAGATGTTTAAAATCTAGATTTGAAGAAAAAGTGGTAGAAGCACAAGGCATGCGTCTCCCCTGCTCCCCTGGATGGAGTAGAAGAGTAAACGAGACTCCTTACAACGCCTTCGGAGGATCCCAAACACCTTTCAGTCTAGGGATGAATAGCATCAGCCACGGCGGGAAACAAGATGGGTCTAGCGTAGACGCAGCCTCTGCAAGCCTGGCCAACCCCTCCCCCTGCCACACAGTTATAGGCTGTCTTCCTGACTCGATTGTCACTTGACTTCTATGCTTGAGCTTTGCATTTTACCCAGAAGAAACCTGGACAGATGATGGGAAGATTTGCTTTTCCCCATTCTCAGAAACCGCTCCTGTTTACTCCTCCCTAGGCAAATATTGGTTAGGAGATTAACAGATGAGGTACTGGGGATGAGGCCGTCTGAAAAGAAAACATTCGTAAGTGTGAAATGACTCCCTCCTGTTGATCGGGAGGTGATTTCATTTTTTATTGAAGAATTAGTAATAGCTAAATGATGCTGAAGCTCCAATACTTTGGCCACCTGCTACAAAGAGCTGACGGATTGGAAAAGACCCTGATGCTGGGAAAGATTGAGGGCAGGAGGAGAAGGGACGACAGAGGATGAGATGGCTGGATGGCTTCACTGACTCAAGGGACGTGAGTTTGAGCAAATTCCAGGAGATAGTGAAGGACAGGGAAGCCTGGCGTGCTGTGGTCGAAAAGAGTCAGACACAACCTAGCGACTGAACAACAGCACTAAGTGCCCTCCTCCTGTCCATTGTGTTGGATGCACCGGACGGATAAACCGGAGCAAACTGTTTGGCCCACTCAGTATCACGCAATTGCCTGAGCGTGTGAGTTTCTGTATGATCACCCGTGGTGTCTCCCTGAACTCTTTTAGCAATGCACCCAAGTGGAGACAGTGCATTTGCACAGACTGTCCACAGCCCAGGTAAGGATATGCATGAAGGGAAAAGACTGTCCTGGGGCGACGGCCTCTGCAGAACCCCAGTTTGCCAGGTTTATCCAGGACTCTCGAGCGGGGAGGAGGAGCCATGGCCCTCATGGGGACCGGGCTTCCCTTCCTTTGTGCCTCACTTGGAATCCATGAGTGATCGGTGGACAAGGAGTGACCTCCGTTTTTTTGGGCAAACTGAACCAAGTTGAAGCTGTAAAAGGAGGACCATAAATCAGCTCTGATACAATGGTGAAGTTCCTGAAAGCACCTAAAAGCCCCCTCTGCATTCCTTCTAGTTAATGAGCAACAAGGTAGATCCCAAGTCAAGGGTTTGCTGGAGGCCAAGTTAGAAGCAGATGATGGATATGCGAAAAGCGGTCACCCGGAAAAATCTGAGCCACCTAGAGAAACATGACCAACTTCAAAGGCCTCCTAGGCTTTCTCCTACACAATGCTCTGCTGGCTGAATAAGCTGGATTTAAAAAGGAGCTGGGTCTTCAATGAAATGGGCTGTTAGGACACATTTTGTGCCTACTCTCTCAATGGGGACTTTCTCCTAAGAACCGTCTTTAAATCTCCCCCTTGCAGTGTTGTGCGGCTTCGCAGTGACATGGTGCAAAGCTGATGGTGGCCTCCTTTTCTCGAAGTTTGGAGGCCCTGAGGTTCCCTTGTTACCCCTTTCCTGGGACTCTCAGGGCTGTTCATTACAACTTGCTCCTTCTTTAGCCTTTCAGGTGGGCTGAGATCACGTAGGTCTTCATGGAAGAGGAAACTGAAATAGATTCTTGCTGGTAGATTGAAACTCTGTAGAAGTTTTTCTTTCTCTATGAGATGATGTGCTCCAAGCCTCTGAAACAGGAGAAAATGGGAAAATCAGATTAAAAAGTGAGTCCCCAGTCTGTTTGATCATGTTTGTGTGTGTGATTCTAGTTTATTGGTCTTCTTTTATCACATTTTTGTGGGCTTACCTATAAACCACGTAACTTTAAATTCATTCTGCCTTTTAAAATGAATTCTTATACACTAATTAATGTCTGGGCACAATACACACCAGACATATCCCCACAAACCATCAATAATGCGGGGACACATTAAACGATGACCAAAGAGCCATGTAGGGATTTTTTGTCTCTTCAGAAAAACAAAACAGCAGTGTTCCCCCGGGCAGTGTATGTACCACACTTGAGTAAAAGCATTTACCTAGAGTGATACTGATTTAATGACATAAAGACAATGTGTGCAATAGTTTTACTTTTTGATGCCAAACTCTCATCATGTGTATTAAAGAAGCATGCTCTGACTCAGCTCCACAGGATGTGCCTAGCACAGTTTTCTGCTACGGGTGACACCCACGGCTGGTCCCTTAGTCTCATCACTCGTGAGCCGCGGGGTTTTGGTTTTTACCACCCCCTGGCCAGCACGGACGGATGGTCTGGGCCAGTGCTGCTGCTGTGGACTCTTCTCTGAGCTCTCCTTGCTTAATCCTCAGCGATCAGGGTCTGTTCCTCCTCTCTTAACCCTCATGTAAAATCATCCTCAAAACCCCCAGCTTGGCTGACACAGGCATTCAGGAAAGGTGAGTTCCCCTAATAGAGGGATACTTAACCTGGGGTCCCTGCACCCAAAACGTCCATGAACAGGCTTTACAGTTGCAAATCATCCTGTGAGATCTGAACATTTTGGTATGTGCAGAGATTCTTCTGGGCTTGGGAGCTTGTAGGTCTCAGTGGGTTCTCAGAGGAGTCTGAGTCCTGCCAAAAGTTCACGGCCATCTCTTTCCAGTCCATCCTGTATGTTACATTAGTGCAACAGCTAAAACCTGCTTTGCATGTCTTGTTCCCCAACCCACAGCTTCCAACGCTCCCTTACCTGCAGGATGATATATTCTCTCTCCCCCGCTGCCCTCTCCTGATTCCATCTCCCGCTGTTCTTCTCCACAGCTTTTCCTCTGGGCTATTCTACTCATTATTTCCCCAACTCGCACATGGTCTTTGCAGCCTCACTCACTTGCCTTGTCTCATCCCTTCCCCACATTTCAATCCTACAACTCCTTTAAAGCCAGACTGTCCCTCTAAGACTCTCTTCCCTCAACCAACAGCCTCACTCCTGTCCATAAGTTTGCATCGTCTGAATATGATCCCTGAGGCCTCCAGAAACTTCAGCCTGGGTTTTCCAGGACTGCTCAGGAGGCCATTTGGGAAGTTTGGCCTTTGGATTGTTCTCTGTAGAAGTTTAGAATCTGAATAGCTCCACCATATTGCATAGAATGGGCTTCCCAGATAGCGGTAGTGGTAAAGAACCTGCCTGCCAATGCAGAAGACAAAAGAGACATGGGTTTGATCCCTGGGTTGGGAAGATCCCCTGCAGGAGGGCATGGTAACCCACTCCAGGATTCTTGCCTGGAGAATCCCCATGGACAGAGGAGCCTGGGGGGCTATAGTCCACAGGGTCGCACAGAATTGGACACGACTGAAGCGACATAGCAACACAACACTTGAAATCTAAACTCCGTCTTGCAATTTTACTTATTTCACATCATTAACCTTTCATGTGTATGTTTCGCCATCCAGCCTGGATTGTGAATTTCCTGAAGATGAAGGTCCCTTCATTCATTCTCTCCTTTATTTGTTCCCCCAGACACACATTGCGTGTCTTCATTTGATGGATCACGGAGGCTGGTGTTGAGCTAGGGCTCCCACTACACCTGGACCTACACAGAGAGCATACTTGGTGAAGAATGAATGAGTGAATGAATTAGGGTTAAATCGAGCCATTTCAAGAGTGCTTGAGAACCTCTGAAATGAATAGGAGCCAGAGTTTCTCTTGGTTTCTGGAGTCAAAGCAAAACCCTCAGGCATGGTGGTTCTTAAAATGGACCTTCTGGAAAGCTCAGTAAGCCCCAAGCAGCAATTTCTTTCCACATCCAGGGAGACCGTTTTCTGCTGAGTCTGCACCATCCATGGCAGGTTCCTGGCTTCGCTGGCTCTCCTTGGCTCTGTCTTTCCCGAGGATGGCTGGGAGAGAGCGGGATCAAAGTCTACCCTGTCATGAGAGCTTGCAACTGACGGTGAGGAAAGAGAAAGAAGACAGAGTCCATGGCCACAGCCACACTAGTGTTTCTGACGACTGTCCTTCCTGAAGAAGGCCACCTCTGGGAACAGGGGACAGGGGACGTGGGGTGAGCGGCGTCCATGCAGACGGTGGGCTGAGGTTGAACCGCTTCAGGTGGGCCCGGGAACAGAGTGCTGGGTGCCCAAGGCTTTCAGAGACTGCCTTGAAAGCCCACATGTTTGTCTTGGCTGGGTCCTTGGGCACCTGGGCATCTTCCACGAGAGCCGGCCAGGATGTTGGTTTGGTTCCTCGGCCTTCCGTCTTGGTTTGGGGTGGATTCAGTTGCTCTGCTCCCTTCAAAGAGGGGACACAGCCCCTGAGACTCTGGGGTGTTGACGAGCCTGAGTTCTGTAAACCTCATCCAGGAGGTATGGGGGCCGGTCTCCACCGCCTGGCATTCTGTTCTCTTTGGTGCAAACCAGAACCGGAGAGCTGGCTGGGCTCAGAAGGCCCCGAAGCCTGCTGTTATTCCTTCCCACCTCCCGCTCTCTCCTGCCAGTAAAAATAAGAGAGTGAAACGACTTAGATGCTGGACCTCCCTCAAGGCAAGTGTGTGCTGGGAAAGAGAGAGATTGTGTCCGTGCATTTCAGCGTGTCTTTTACAGCTTAGGCCTCAGTTCTCTTGAATTTTTTTTCTTTTTTTGCAAAAGTCCCCTGCAGAGGACCTGAACAGCTACCTTCAAAATAATATATTAAAAATATACTGCATCATTGTTGGGTTGGGACCACTGATTGCATGTTCCACGTTGGAATGGGAAAAAGTCACCTTTTACTCATTAGAAAATGGATCAATGTGAATATACGCTTGGCTGCCTTTTTATTTTACTGTGGTGAAATACACATACTCTTAAAATTTACCATCTTAATTATTTTACACTGGATGATTCCATGGGATTTAATGCCACCATAGTCAGTATCTACTTCCAGAACATTTTTTATCACCCTTAGAGGCAGGGTGGTACCCATTAAGCCATTATCCCTCCATCCTTTCTACCCCCACCTTCTGGCAACCCCTAGTAAGCCTCTGTCTCCGTGGATGACGCTCTTCTGGATACTTCATGTAAAGATGTACCTTTCGGTGTGTGATTTCTTTCACTGAGGATAATAATGTTCCCAAGTTTATCCATGTTGTGGCATGTGTCAGAATTTCATTCCCTTTTGTGGCTGAATGTTTACCCTGTGTTTGGGTCTCAAGTTATTTTCTCTCCTTTAATTTCCATTTCCACTCCCATCTTCACTCTTTCTTAGGAACTTCCAATGTCTTGACACAACTGAAGTTGATTCCGTCCAACTCACCGCCCTCCAACTTGTCCGGCAATGCCCACAACCACTCCTGAGGTTGTACACCAGGGCCCCCACTGAAGGGCCGGTCAAAATTGTAGCTTCCAGCGCCATCCACACCCACTGAGCACACTCTTTGGTAATGGAGACAGAGGACCTACATTTCTAACAAGTTCTGGTCACTTTGATGTACATGTGTGAGCACCAGGGCTATGACATGGGGCTGGGCAGCTCCCCCCAAACCCCAGCCTAGGATCTCTCAGTCAACTGCAATGGCTGGGTTTCACCTCCATCTACACCCATGGGAAATCCAGCTCAAGGGCCACATCTCCTATGATTCAGGAAAACTTTCTCAACTCTTGACCTGAAGCCATCTCTCCTAGACCGTGAACTCCCTGAAACAGAATCCAGGCTTCTCTTCATATCCCTTGAATAACAGTCATCCCTTGAAGAACACGCAGTGAGTCCTCCCATTGGTGCTATCCTGGGTGCCTCTAAACAATCGCCTAATTTACTCTTCACAGGGTACCAGCAAAGGCAGTGTCATTATCCCTAACCTTAAAGAACTACCATTCCCAGGAAATGCCAGACTGTTTCTGCTCAGTGGCAGGCAGAGATGAACCCTGCAGCCTAAATCATGGAGGGGAGCACCAGTGAGCGAAGCCTGTGAAAAAGCATGCCTTAAACTCACAGGGAATAAAAAGCTGTCAGATGGTGCTGGTAGGACAATCATTTAAAAACAAGCATTAGTTAATGTCTGGGCTTCCCAGGTGGCACTGGTGGTAAAGAACCCTCCTGCCAGTGCAGGAGACATAGGAGATGCGGGTTTGATCACTGGGTCAGGAAGATCCCCTGGAGGAGAGCATGACCACCCACTCCAGTATTCTTGCCTGAAGAATTCCATGGACAGAGAAACCTGGCGGGCTGCATTCCACAGGGTTGCAAAGAGTTGGCCACGGCTGAAGAGGCTGATCGCAGCACAGCACACATAAGTAACATCTAAGGAAAAGATGTGTCCATGCTTTCCATCCCCGTCCCCCACCCTGTGCCTCCCCCAAGCCCGAGTGGTCTTCCCTGTGCCCAAGGCTTCCTACATGGAAGGCGTACACCTTCATTCCTGCCTCATCTTATCCACGTTTCAATCATCCTGTGGTCAAAGCCCAAGGTATGAGCCATTCACTATGAAAAAAGCACAGGTTAATCCATGGCGCTCCAGCAGCATGGCCCGTGTGACATTTGGCTCACATGGCTCCTGCCCAGTTGGACTAGCCCAGGGCTTAACCTGGGCCAAGAAAGTAAAGCTTTGAAGAGAAATGGCAGCTTTCCTTCCCACCTGAGCCAGCACCTCCGCTCCCAGGTATGTCCCGCAAAGAACTGGAAACTGGGGCTCAAACAGATGCTAGTACATCTGTGTCCATAGCAACAGTGCCATTCACAATAGTCAAAAGGTGGTAACCACCCGAGTGTCCTTTATGAACAGACAGACAAGATGTGCCGAATCCAGAGAATGGAATGTAACTCAGCCTTAAAAGCATTGCCACCGCTATAACATGGCTGAATCCTGGAAACATGATGCTACGTGAAATAAGCCAGACACAAAAGGACAAATATTGTATGGTTTCTCTTAGATGAAAAATCTAGAGGAGGGAAAATTCATAAAGAGAAAGTAGATAAAAATGTACCTGCTTTACCTGTGGGAAGGAGGAACGCAACGCTATTGCTTAATGGGTACAGAGTTTCTGTCTGAGGTGATGGAAAAAATTTTAGAAATAATGGTGACGTTTGCCTAGCATTGTGAATGTAATTAATGGCACTGAACGGCATATTTAACATATGGTTAAAATGGCAGACTTTATGTTACTTGTTGTTGTTGGCGGTTAGTTGCCCAGTTGCGTCCGACTCTTTTGAGACCCCATGGACTGTGGCCCACCAGGGATTGTCCATGGGATTTCACAGGCATGAATACTGGAGTGGGTTGCCGTTTCCTTCTCCAAGGAATCTTCCTGACCCCAGGATCTAACCTGTGTCTTCTGCATTGCAGGCAAATTCTTTATTGCTGAGTCACTGGAGAAACCCTTATGTTACATTTATTTTACCAAAAAAAAAAAAAACTGAAAAAAACCTCAGCTTTCCTTTCCAGCTACTCTAATAAAATAAAGAACTGTGGATTTGACAGATTTTGTTACTGGATCCTTGTGTCTATGTCCTCTTTGAGTAGGGTCTATTAGAAGGTCCCTGCTGTTGAAATCATAATCTGTTTAACCTCCTATTCCCCTGCCCCAGCTGCTTCTGCGGTCTGGAGAGAAAGAAATCCTCTGGCTTCCTCTGAATGGCCCAAGGGAGAGCGTTTCCCAGCCAAGAGGGCAGCCCCTGCCCCCGCAGACCTTCCCGAGGGTCTCCATCTGCACCAGGACCCCAGAGCATCTCCTGTCCTGGGATCAGCGTTCTGGCTGACTGTCCTGCGATGACCACTAACATGGATCCTCATTTCACTGTTAGAAGTTCCCCCAGCAACCTTCAGCCTGCATCCCTTCAGGACCTATGGGGTTTTTAACGATGAAATGAGGAAGTATTAAAGAAATATCCAAGTCTACTCCAGCCTTGGGAATACACCTGTGATGACTCTGCACACCTGGCGTGGCTCAGTCTCACACATCCCACAAGCAGGGAGGGCAGGGACCAGGGCCGGGGAAAATCATTACTGGGCAACAAGGCCGGTGGTAAGGTTAATAGCTGTTCTGAAATACAACCACTATTCAGAGCATGTGCTTAATAATCTTCAATCAGCTCTCGTTTATTTGCATGTCAAATCGATTTTACATGCAAAAAGCATCTCTCATATAAATTAAATGCTCTATCAAAGCCCTCCACGCTTCCAAAAAGCCTCAGGCACTCACTTCAGGCTCTTTGGAAAAAACTTAACGCTAGCTTAGGTTTCCTGTAAAGTCATGTACAGATGTTTCATTTTAATTTTTATTATTAGTTTATCAAGGACATATGTAGATTTATTACATGCCAAGAATGTTCCAACATTTTTCACCAGTATCACTTCACTGATTTCTCTCAACAATACTGTAAGACAGGTTCTGCTATTTGCCCCCATTGTGCAGATGAGAAAACCAAGGCCCAGGCCTCTCTAACAGTGAAGGCACGCACCGCAAGGACATCTCGTAAGGTGGCAGGTAAGATACCAAAGAACCCACCATTTGGGAGGTTTAGCACCCCATTTCCTCCGGTTGATTATGTTCATATAAGGCCCAGGACAGTCCACTAAAGGACAAGGCCAAAATAGGTCTGCTGCCGGGCTCTGTCTTTGATTTCCCCTCGTCTCCCTGGTTTCCAGGGAAATTGAGGGAAGGGAGAGAGGGAGGGGCTAGTGTTTCCACCTGCCCTAGGGGGCTTTTGTCAGGAAAAGATGGCAGAGGGGAAATGAGAGTTTTCAGAACAAACCCGGCATTGGTACTATCAATTTGAGGGTCCTACCAGTTTTCAGAGCAGCGCTGAAATTCTCGGTAACTCCAGTATCTGAGAGCCATTTCAAGAGGTGATCACAATGCCATTGTTTTAGATCTGAATCAGGGCTGTGGATTGTACCCATGCTGGGTTTCCTGGTTTGCATGTTGCACTTGAGTGATGCAGGATGTTATCGTGGGGGAAGTGGGGTGAAGGGTACCTGGGCCCTCTCTGCGCTATTTTTGCAGCTTCCTGTATATCTATAATTATTTCAAAATAAGGTCTTTTTTAAAATACCATTGTTTAAGAAGCCAGGGAACTGTAGCTACTTCTCCAGGCTTGTGCTGTTTCCCAAGCTGTGAGCTCACAACAAGCTGATCTCTGTGACGGACCTATTGTCGGTCTCTGGGTGGAGCTCACCTCTTTCAGAGGCTGACCCCCTGCTTGGCCCCAGTTCCCCATTTCCCTAGATAGGGGTTCCCTTTTTCTCTCTGGAGGCCAGGACATTGTTAACTGCATCTCTGGGTGCCACCAGGAGCTTGCAGCACTTTCCGATAAATCTCAGGCTGTCAGCCCTGCGCCTGCCCTCCCCTCCCCTCCCCAACACAGAGCCTGCTGCACCTCCCATCCCTACGGTCCCCTGTTGGGCATCTGACTTGTGCTGTTTAATTCATTTCATTCATTTCTCTCAACCCCAAGAAAGGAGCTTGACTGGGAAGTATGGATGTCTGGGGGAGTCCCAGGAGGTGGGACCGTGGGAGCTGGGGTGAACAACAGACCATCTACAGGCCAGGATTAGAAAATTCTTTCCAGCGGACACTGAGGTTGGACTGTCATGCTCAGACTGGGGTTCTAGTAAGTACTCCGAGGCCCAGAGTCACGAGCCTCGTGGTAAATATGGAAATGAAATTCTCAGGCAGCAGTAAAACGGCCTGCCCGCCTTCTCCATGCTTCAAGCACAAGGGGCTGTTATCTTCCAGGGGTTCTGAGGAGCCTTTGAATAGCCTTCTCCTATTTCTGTGGCCAGGCTGCAGGAGGTGTATTTATAACCCTCCGCTTACAGACATTAACTACCTAAGACTCTGGATCTGAATTGATTTCTCTCCCCAAAGCCTGGCATTTGGAGTTAGAGCTCTTCTTCTTGGGATGTTGTGACTCCAATCATGAAATCCCTGAACATGGGGCATGGAGATTCCATGGGGATTAGAGCTGGCTAGAAAGCCTTGGAATCAGAGGCTATTTGTCACAGGCCACTCTGGATTAAACCCCAGGGGTCAAGAAGATGAGTCTAGAAATTCCACAGCTGGGGGCCGGGGGTCAGGAGGCACCGTGTCACCTCTCGGGTGTCCCTTTCCGTCCGTCTCACTCATATTCGGCTTCAGAGTTTAGGGTCTGCTGTTGCTTCTGGAAACATGACACCCCAAGTTCTTGCGGCTTCATCCCCTATTGCCCTTCAGGATGACTTTCTCCCCAAAGGAACCCGTGGATTCCTCCCAACGCCCCCACCTTCTCCACTGGAGCCTGATCCCCTGTCTTTGGCTTCTCTCTGTCCTTTGATTTGCTGATAACCAAGGTCCTCCCCCCAGCCCAGCCCCAGCCTGTGTGTGTGTGTGTCTGTTAGTCACTCAATCGTGTCTGACTCTTTGCGACCGCATGGACTGTAGCCACCAGACTCCTCTGTCCATGGAGTTCTCCAGGCCAGAATACTTAAGTGGGTTGCCACTCCCTTCTCCATGGAATCTTCCCGACCCAGGGATGGAAGCCAGGTCTCCTGCATTGCAGGCAAGTTCTACACTGCAGGGAAGTCCAACACTTCCCTGGTGGCTCAGACGTTAAAACACCTACTTTGTATAATTCCTTCCCCACAGATGGCTGGGCAGCTTTTGCAGGCTGTGCTTCTGAATTTTAACCTCCAGTCTGACTGACTGGTTCTCAAGTGGCGCGGCTACGTTAGGGCCTAAGGTGGATGCTGTAATCTTCCTCCTGAAGGGCTCCTGTCTTGGACCCTAAGCTTCCTGAGCACAGGGAGGGCAGTCCTTCTGATAGGAGCTAAGACACATACTCTGGCCTTGATGGAGGAAGGTGACCCCAGTGCTGCTTTAGGGAGCAGCAGGAAGACCCTGGTCTGAAGCTTGTGTGCTCCCAAGGCAGTTTTTTGGGAGGACCCAACATGTGACCGACAGTATGCTGAGCCTGTTAAATGCTTATTTCCTTTGACCCACATAATACCCTATCAGGCCAGAACTATTGTTCCTGTTATACACATAAGGAAATCAAGGCACAGAGCCATCAAGTAAGTAGTCTAGGGTCACACAGCAGTGGTCAGGATTTGAACCCAGGCTGTACCTTTCATGCCGGACATCCTCTCACATGGGTAGGCAAATGCATCTCTGGCCGGCGAGCGTGTGAGCAGCCTTGGTGCTGGAATATGGGCCATTTGAAGAACCCTGCCAGGAAGAGCATCCTGGCTTCTCCCTGGTTAATGTCACCATTGCCAGTGATGTTCTTCAAGGAATGGTTTCATCTTGCTCAGTGACGGCAGGGCCTGTCACATTAGGGATGATAAGAAGCCCCTTTGCTCCAGGCTCAGATTTGCTTCCACTCCCTTAGACCTGTTTTTGCAGGAGCAGCCTGGCAGCTGGGCTGTTCTATAAAAGTCAAAGCGGTACCCACGAAGGGGTGTTGTTTTCCCCCTTCTGCCCCTCCGGCACCCTGGTGTCCTTCCAAAGCAGCGTAGGAGCTCCTAGCTGCTCGGAGCAGCGGGTCTGGGAAGAGAAGCTCCCCTGGCCCCTCCCTGGATGAGCCTGACTCACAGCATTTGAGGAGGGGGAAGGATGGGGGAGGAGGGAGCCCTCTACACCTGCCTGTGCCTTTGGCTGCATCCTGGGAAACGTTCCGACCGCACCCAACTGCGCAAAGACTCAAGTCTCTGCTCAGCCCTGTTCGGGGCATGGCCCAGGGGTCTGCTTCCGCTCTGGGCTCCCAACATGGTGGGACAAGCCCAGAGCCCGAGGACAGATGGCCTCAGTGTGCGCCTCTAGTTCAGAGCTGTGTCTGGCATCATCGTCTCCTTTTCAGATGTGCGTCCTGCCTGGCCGGCTCCTCTCGGGCTGGGGTCCACAGGGAGATGGCCGGGGGCTGTCATCTCACTCCCTCCTGATGTTACCCACCTGCCTCCGGCCCACCCCTGAGCTCTGCCTGGGAGCGGTGCCCCGCTGCCACCCCCGGGCTGAGTTATGTGTCTGTCTTCAGTTCAGTTCAGTTCAGTCGCGCAATCGTGTCCGACTGTGACCCCATGAATCACAGCACGCCAGGCCTCCCTGTCCATCACCAATTCCCGGAGTTCACTCAAACTCGTGTCCATCGAGTTGGTGATGCCATCCAGCCATCTCATCCTCTGTCATCCCCTTCTCCTCCTGCTCCCAATCTCTCCCAGCATCAGACTCTTTTCCAATGAATTAACTCTTTGCATGAGGTGGCCAAAGTATTGGAGTTTCAGCATGAGTCCTTCCAAAGAAATCCCAGGGCTGATCTCCTTCAGAATGGACTGGTTGGATCTCCTTGCAGTCCGAGGGACTCTCAAGAGTCTTCTCCAACACCACAGTTCAAAAGCATCAATTCTTCGGCGCTCAGCCTTCTTCACAGTCCAACTCTCACATCCATACATGACCACAGGAAAAACCATAGCCTTGACTAGCTGGACCTTTGTTGGCAAAGTAATGTCTCTGCTTTTGAATATGCTGTCTAGGTTGGTCACAACTTTCCTTCCAAGGAGTAAGCGTCTTTTAATTTCATGGCTGCAATCACCATCTGCAGTGATTTTGGAGCCCCCAAAATTAAAGTCTGACACTGTTTCCACTGTTTCCCCATCTATTTCCCATGAAGTGATGGGACCAGATGCTGTGATCTTCGTTTTCTGAATGTTGAGCTTTAAGCCAACTTTTTCACTCTCCTCTTTTACTTTCATCAAGAGGCTTTTTAGTTCGTCTTCACTTTCTGCCATAAAGGTGGTGTCATCTGCACTTCCCACAGTTCCTGCCGTAAATTACTGCTGTGGGCTCAGCTCCAAGAAAGCTGGCAAGAGTGGGCAGTCGGTCTGCATGGAGGCCAGCAAAAGTCACCTTCTGTGTACAAAGTCATCAAAAGCATGTGTGTGTGTGTGTGTGTGTGCATGTGTGTGTGTGTGTACAGAGAGAGATGGGGGAAGGGTGGAGGGTCATAAACTCAATAGAGACTATCCCCATAGAATATTCCTTCTCTTTATCCCAAATATGCACCTTCAGGACTTTTATAGCGAACAAGGCCAGGTTCCCCACCACCCCTGACCCTGTCCACCTCAGGATGCATGGGGAGAGCTAAGAGACTGAACCAGTTGTCAGGCTCAGACACGTGGCAGAAGGTAGTTGTTCAGCAAATGGTGGAATCAGAGTTCAGGTCGAGCTGGCCCTGGAAGTGCCCAGGTTGCTGTCTCCAGCATGGGAGGGCCGGGCAGTCCTGGTTTGCCGTGACCTTCTATCTCACTACCCTGTGTTGGAAACCATGTTGAACCTTGCCCAGATCCCCTCCTTGACCCTTTCTTTCATACCTCCATGCCTTGGCTCATCCCCTTCCCTCCCCTAGACATCCTTCCTCTTGTCTCCGACGTTCCCTTGTTATCTGTGCCTTAGGTCCCGGCCACAAGCTACCTCCTCCTCCAGGCAGCCTTCCACATTGCTCAGGGAATGAGCAGATCCCAGTGGGAAAGGAACAGGAGCCCAATCTGACAATGCAGACCTGGAGAGCCGTGGCGCACGCAGCGTCCCTCAGAGGCTGCCGCTATCACATCCCCACTCCCGAACATCCCAGGCTTCGTTGCTGTGCTTTATTTATACGCCCCTCCTCATGGGTCTGGGAGTCCCTTGAGAAAAACAGCTCTCCTCTCTCATTCATTCAAAAATGTTTGTTGAGCAACTACTGTCTGCCAGGGGCTTCCCTGGTGGCTCAATTGGTAAAGAATCCACCTGCAATGTGGAAAACTTGGGATCGATCCCTAGGTTGGGAAGGATCCCTAGGTAGGGATGAACCCCTGGAGGACCACATGGCAACCCACTGCGGTATTCTTGTCTGGAGAATCCCTGTGGACAGAGGAGCCTGGTGGATTGCAAAGAGTCAGACTTGACTGAGTGACTAAGCACCCTCTGTCTGCCAGGCACTGTATCCTGTAGCAGGGAACATAACTGATGCTCTCAGATACCTCTGAATTGATAGAGCAGGAAGCAAGACACGTGAGGGAACTGAAACTAAAGGAACAATTTTGCATCCCTTCAGTTTGCACATATGCGTGGCTATTGATGGGGGGGTGCTGCTATTTGTTCCATGAATTCCATTAACCACTTACAGCTCTCCAAGCTAACTCCTCATTTATCAGCTACGTATGCAAATCTCTTCAAGGGAAATTCACTAAATTAACTATATTCTCTCTGACTTAAATTCCTTCCCTGGGGCAAGGGGGACCTGACATTTGATTGGTTATTTATCAGATTGTGTCTTGGCCCTCAGACAGCATGACTGACTCCTTCCACCTCTAGGTTTCTGTAGACCGCGGACACGTGAAATTGCAGATCGCCCCTGCCCCTGTTGTAACCGACCATCCCAGCCTTCCCACTGATGCCTTTCCTCTTTCCCACAGCTTAGTGGGTTCAAGTTCAGTTCTTCCCTGCAGCCTGCTATGTTGCTTACATTGCATTGAAAGGACAGAGAAGAAAGAAAGAAAAGGCAGAGACCTGGCTGGCGGAGAGCAAGAGAGACAGGCAGTTTTAGCATCGTCAGCAAGGACTCAACTCTTTAAGCCACATCCTATGAGCATCCCCCAGGACTTAATTCCCTGGGCTGGTATCTGCTCAGCCCCTGGAGGCCCAGGGAAGGAGATGACAGCTTGGCAGAGGGATCAGCTTTGGAGGGAAAGGCTGAGGCTCGTTCTGAAAGAAAACCAGGTGTTCTTGGAAGAACTCTGCCATTCAAGAAATGGTAAACGTCTCCTTGGCAGAAAGCCTGTTGCAAGGGGGAGTGGTGGCTTTAGCAGAAGATCCACAGTTAATAGATATTTCTTTGAACCCAGCCCATGCGTTAGAGCTACAAGCTTTCATTAAAGATCATGTTGGCTCCAGTATTTGGCATTTGCTTCCTTGGGCCAGCCCAGAGCCACCAGGCTGCGGGACACTGAGGCAGCCCAAGGAGCCCACCGTCTATTTGTAATGGTCCTTACTTATCCCGAAGTGGAGACCCATTTGATGCAATTCCAAATTTTTCCATGACTCGAAGCAGAGAGGTGCCTTCAGCAGCTTCATGCCTTAACTACCTAAAAATCAAGCACAGAAGACTCTAAGAGGCTATTTTGTGGCAGGGTGAGCTACTGTTACATGTTAGTAACAAGAATTTGAGAGAGAGAGAGAGGTGGGGTGAGCGCGCCCAGGCCTGCTGCCTGCGGGGACCAGCGGCGAAGCCTTGGAAAATGGAAATGGAAGTTCTCCAGCCGGGCTGAATGCAGCGGGCTGGGGACCACAGCATGGAAAGGCAAGAAGGCCGTTGTAAGGCTGACCTTTTGGAACTGCCTGGACCCTTTGCTGGCCCCTGCAGATAACCCCGTGGAAACCCCAGTGCCTTCAAGAGCTGCTTCCTGGAGGGAAAAGATGGAGAATTCGGCAAACTGAAGGGAAGCCCATACCTCCCTGGCTCCTCTGGCGGCCAGATGGGAGCAGACAGTTAGTGGGCTTGGAAGCGCTGACCATTTGGTTCATTAAACAAATACTGGCCGTGGGCCTGTCTACCTTCGGGCCTGGGCAGGGCCACCCACAAGCGGTGACCATCTAGTTGGACAGCCAGGCTGGCCGGCCGTGCCTCATCAGGGGCAGTGGAGGGGCAGAGGCTGGGCGTGGCCCTCCCAGCCCTTTTCTCTTCCCGACAAAGCCTGTCACCAAATCTGTTGCCTTCGAAATCACGGTTTGAGCCCATGACTCCCTCACCCAGAGCCTCTCCTGGACGCCCCCCTCCTGAACCCTGGGTCTCCAGGGCCCACGGGGTCTGGTCCTCCAGCCTCTGCAGCTTTCATCTTCCCCTCCTCCGGGAGCTCCAGATGGCTGGAAGTTCTATCTGTCCAGCTGACCCCCTCTTCTCGGGGCCTCTCCTGTCCTGTGACTTGGCCGAGGCATCTTCTCTGCCTGGACATGCGCCCACACCCTTCGTCCCCCTCAAACCTCAAACTCCCAAGCCAAGGCCATCTCTGAGTCCCACGCGGCCCCCACGACACCTGCTGCTGGTCTTCCCCTTTCATCCACGGCCCTGACAGCTCCTGCCTTGACTAATTATCTCAGGCAGATTTCCACAATAACATTTCAGAGCCCTTTGTCCCCCTCGATGTTGAGCCCCTACAGGGCAGTGGCCATATAGTAAGCCCCTGGTTCTCAATCTGACTGCATGTTGGAACCCTCTAAGGGGCTTTAAAAGAACCCTGATGCCTGGGGTGTCAGGTTTACAGATTCTGATAGAGTTGGTCTGGCTGCAGCCAAGAGGGTTTTTTATTTTTAAACTTAATTTTTTTATTGAAGTATAGTCGATGTACAATATTATGTTATAGATGTACAATAGAGTGATTTACCCTTTTTAAACGTCATCCTCCATTTATAGTTATTAAGAAACGTTGGCTGCATTCCCTGTGTTATACAATCTGTCCTCGTCATTTATTCCACATGTAGCAGATTGTACCTCTTAGGTCCTTACCTCTGTATCGCCCCTCCCCCCCCACTTTATATTCACGTCTGTTGTACTTTTTTAGACTCTGAATGTAACTGATAGCCTACACTAGTTGTTCTTCTCTAATTTCGTTCAGTGTAACACCAAGAGGTAGGATTTTTAAGAACTCAACAGGTGATTCTAAATGCAGTCCCATTCTGAGAGCATCGTTTTTATCTTCGGTGGTCTCCCGCACCTCAGGTATTCATTGCATTCAACAGAATCATCAGAGGTGAATCAACAGCATCAGCAGAGGGGGCAGAGGTGGTGAACAGGCTATAGACCAGCACTGCCCGATGGAAATATATGTAAATTTCCAATTTTTTGTCACTACATGTAACAAAGTCAAAAGAAACAGTGAAATTAATATATCTTTTGTTTAATCCATGTATGTAAAAGTATCAGCCTTCCCAGATGGTGCTGGTGGTAAAGAACCCACCTGCCAATGCAGGAGACATAAGAAACTTGGGTTCAATCCCTGAGTTGGGAGGATCCCCGGAGGAGGGCATGGCAACCCATTCCAGTATTCTTTGCCTGGAGAATCCCTTGGATAGAGGAACCTGGTGGGCTACAGTCCATGGAGTCACAAACAGCTGGACATGACTGAAGTGACTTAGCTAAGTGTCATTTCAATATATAATCAATACAAAATTATTATTGCTGCAGATGGTGGCTGCAGCCATGAAATCAGAAGATAATTGCTTCCCGGCAGGAAAGGGATGACAAACCTAGATGGTGTGTTAAAGAGCAGAGACATCACTCTACCAACAAACGTCCGTATAGTCAAGGCTCTGGTCTTCCCAGTGGTCAGGTATGGTTGTGAGAGCTGGACCATAAAGAAGGCAGAGCACCAAAGAATTGATGCTTTTGAACTGTGCTGCTGGAGAAGACTTCTGAGAGTCTGTTGGAGAGCAAGGAGATCAAACCAGTCAATCTTAAAGGAAATTAACCCTGAATATTCATTGGAAGGACTGATGCTGAAGCTGAAACTCCAGTATTTTGGTCATCTGAATAGCCAGGTCATTGGAAAAGACCCTGATGCTGGGAAAGATTGAAGGCAGAAGGAGAAGAGAGTATCAGAGGATGAGATGGCTGGATGGCATCACCAATGCAATGGACATGAACTTGGGCAAACTTCAGGCGATGGTGAGGGACAGGGAACCTTGGTATGCTGCAGCCTGTGGGGTTGCGAAGAGTGGGACACAACTGGGTGACTGAACAACAACACCAACATTGCACTTACTTTTTTTCATAGTAGTTCTTCAAAATCTGGTGTATATTTTACACTTACTTATGGTTCATCTCTGTTAGGGTGAGCCACATTTCAAGGGCTCAATAGCCATGTGCAGCTAGCGACTGCCATGGGGCAGTTAGAGACCAGAGACCGATTGAATCCTGATGTTCCCGTGCAGAGCTGGTCTGCAGAGCACATGCACACCATCCCGGCAGAAGGAAAGGTGCCTTCTGCGGCCACGATGAGAGAGATCTAACGCTCTCAGCTCCAAACAGCCCCTCGCTCCCTTTCTAGTTAAATCACAGCATCTTCTTATCTGGCCTCACTCTCCGCTCCACCCCCTCCCACCCCTACCCCATCTGGGTCCCACATCCAAAACAAATTTCCTGCGGTCCTCAGCCTCCTGTGGGCCAGCTTTCCAGCACCCAGCTGCGAGCCTGCTGGGTTTCCTGTCCTGGTTGTTCTTTGGAGAGCTGGCTGCCAGTCCCCGCAGGAGGGGAGGCGTGGGAGGGCCAGGGCACCTGGCCCAGAGATCTGGGAGAAATCCGGAGGGTGTGGAGTGTGTTCTCTCTCCCTCTCTCTCCTTCGATTTCTCTTGCTCTCTTTCAGACTCAAATGCTAAGCCACTGGCCATCCCTCCCTGCCAGGCCCCAAAACCCTCCCCAACCCTCAAGAAATCCCATCAACTGAGCAAATCTCCAGGTGAGAGGCACCTGGCTATTTGCCACCCTCCCTAGGGGCAACCCGTGGTGGGGACATTTTGATGCCAAAATGCGCAGAGCTAGCAAAAACAGGACTATTATTAGGCTTCCCCCAGCGTCGCAGTCACCAGCCACATGACTCAACCCTTTGATGTCACAGTGGGGGCTTCTGCCCAGCTCTCACTAATATGGTATTTCTGCAAATGCTGGCCCACTGGCACGTACTATCATTGTGCTCTCAGCAATTATCTTTTATTTCCAAAGGCAATTAATCTTCTTCGCCGTCTTTTTTTTCTCCCTTGCATGTGGCCAGGTCCCAGCCTTTGTTGCTTTTTCGAATCTGTGAATCGTTTGGGAGCATGTGGTAAATTGGCTTTTACGCCCAAAGTTTTTGCTGAAAGCTGAGACGGCAGGGATGGCTAATGAGAAATAAATTTTTTTTTCAAGTGCTGTAACTCTTAGGCATGTAAGCAAGAGGTTTCACATGAAAACTTGGAGAGATTAACTGTAGATGACCCAATTTCATGGCATTATAAAGTGCTTCAGCGTGACTGGTTCCGCAGCTCAATCATCAAAGATTTATTGAGGGGTCACTCTGCCCAGGGCATGTGATTGGTTCCTGGGAGGCGCTGCAGGGACAGGCAACACAGCCTCTGTTTAATTGAGGAAATAAAACATAGGGGGTAGGTAGACAGAGAGAATAAAAATGACAAGGTCGTGTATGTTAATTGGAAGTTCAGGAGAGCAAGGTAACAGACCTCAATGCCACTGTGGGTGTCCGGGAGAGTAGGGGGTGATCAGAAAAGATCGCAGAGGAGGAGGGTGCTTGGGCTGAATGAAAAGAATGGGCTCGTTACAGTTACCAGCCAGTAACTAGCAGGAGGTTCCGTACGAGTCCAGAGCCGGGTGTCAGGCTTTGCAACGCGTGCAGGATGGAAGCCGCCCCATCTCATGTCAAAAGTGATGATTCTAGGAGTCAGGACCGTTAGGTTCTCCTTCCACCTCTGCTGCAGACATCTTCCGATGACTTTGGCCCGTCCCATAACCACCTCAGGACTCCTCCTAGGACTGACAATACTTGTCGCTGTCCTTCCCTTGATCTGCCGTTCAAGAAAGATCAGAGGTTGACCCTTCATCCATCATCCACGCATTCAAACATCCATCCGTCTGACCATCATTATCCACACATCTGTCTATCCATAAATACATACGGGGTCCAGTAATGCACCTCTCCATGCACTCATTGTCCATGTAGCCATCCACTCACCCATCCTCTTGCGTGGTCATCCACCTCTCTGTAAACCAATCAGTCCATCCATCCACCTACCCACCCATCCACCATCCATTTATCTGTCCTTCCAGTAAATCAGCTGTGCACACGTTCATTCATCCAGCTCTCATTTTCTAAGGACCAACTCTGTGATAGTCACTGAGTCACCAAGTGCTGAGAAATGCGAAGGGAAAAAAAGCATGATTCTTGCCATCAAGACATTGCCATCAAAGACGGCAATGATACATACACAAGTATTCAAACTCGGATGACAAAGTTTGCTTCCATAGGACAGCAGTAAGTAAAGACTGCCAGGTCAAAGGGAAAAGAGAGCCCCGAGTGAGCGATAACCGTGCAGACTCACCTCTGCTCGAGCATTGACTTCGTAGGGTTACAATCGTCTGTGTATCTTTCCTGTGAGACTCAAAGCTCAGGAACACAGGTTCTGTTATTTTCAGTACCACCCTTAGATCCAGGCAAGAGGGAGCCCTGTCCTGGGGTCCCTAGTCCAGGGCCCTGCTCTGATGCTCTTTGATCTGTGTCCCTCTCCACAAGGGGAGGAGTCTAGGGACAAGCCCATTCGGAGCCCATGCCCCCCCCACCTTTTGGGTCACGCCCCAGGTAGCCAGGCCCAGATGGACCTGAGGAGGCCTCTTCCCTGCGTGGACCCTCCCGAGAGGGGTGGTGTCAGTGCTGCCCGGAGCTAAAGTTGTGGTCCAAGGGCAGCATTTGTGGGCTGTGGATGGAACTTGGACATGCAGGCTGGGCTGACCACACGCACGTGCCCACAAGGCTGCTAATAGTGTGGGACGGAGTTGGAGTGGATGAGAAGGCGACAGGCTACAGGGCAGAGACAGGCTATAGAGCAGAGATACGAGTCTGCTCTTCCCAAGTCATCAATTCCAGCACAGAGCCCTAAGGTGTCCAAGAATTCTGCACTGAAACACAGACCTCCAGGTTGTCCTGGAAGTAAAGGGAGGAGAGAATATATTTTAACTAACAGTGTTTTACAAGAATAACCTTTAGGGACTTCCCTGGTGGTCCAGTGGTTGAGACTCCATGTTTTCACTGCAAGGGCCACGAGTTCAATCCCTGGTCAGGGAACTAAGACCCCACATGCCACGAGGCTCAATCAAAAACATTTTTTTTTGTAAAGGAACAACTTTTAAATGTTTAGGCCTATAGATTGTGAGTCTCTCCTTGTGGCTCAGCTGGTAAAGAATCTGCCTGCAATGTGGGAGACTTGGGTTTTATCCCTGGGTTGGGAAGATCCCCTGGAGAAAGGAAAGGCTACCCACTCCAGTATTCTGTCCTGGAGAATTCCATGGACTGTATGTAGCCCATGGGGTCGCAGAGTTGGACATGACTGAGCGACTTTCACTTTCACTTTCTAGTGTCTTGACCAGGTCCTATGAATGTTAGGGACAGGACCCCACACCCTGTTTGTGGTTGAATCATAAGTTCCTAAGCACACATGACAACTAGAGGTAGTACATGATTTTGGACTGGATTCTGAACTGCAGGAAAAAGCGCTATAAGAGATACGATTGGAACAATGGACAAAATTGGAATATGGACTGTAGATTAGATGATAGTATTCTATCAATGTTAAATTCCCGAATTTGAGAACTGTGCTGTGGTGCCTAAGAGAATATCCTCGTTCTTAGAAAATACAAGGGAAAGTATAAAGGATAGAGGAATGGATGCCCCCAACTTTTCTCAAATTATTCAGAGAAAGCAAAAAGACGCTGATAACAAAAGACTTCCAAAATGTTAAAAACGGATGATTAGGGGTAAAGGATACGTGGAAGTCCTCTGTATTCTTGTAACTTTCAACTGCAAGCTTGAAGTCATTTCAAAATCAAAACTTTGAAAACAAAATGGCTCGATGCCTTGAGCAGAGGAGGGATTTAGTCAGTGTTGGCTGGGGTGGTATTTCGAGGCCAAAGAGAAGAGTTCTGTGACTTTCTAGCTGGTGCAGATTATAGAGCCCCCACCACTCCTCTGCGGAGCTTGGCTCTGCGGGGCTCCCCAGGGCCAAGATGCTGCACACGTGGATGTCATGTGTCCCATGAGTTTGGACTGCCTCCACCTCACACAGAAAGACCTCAGCTAGCGCAGCCTTCAGAGTAAGGGCATCCAAGGAGGAGAGTTTTAATGTTACCCGTTGCTGAAAAAAGTCACTCCTCGTTTGAATTGGACCAGCAGGTGTAACATTTTGTACCATAAGACCACGTTTCCCTTGAAAATAAACTTTTTCCCTGTAGAGCCAGGGATCCGTACCTACGCTCCCTGACCCCTGTGCCCGCTGATGAACAGCAGGACTCTGGAAGGAGCACAAAGATGGTGCTGTTCTCAGAGAAAGGAGCTGGAGCCCCCATCTCTCCGCCCGCACAAGCCGCGGGCCCAGCGGATGTGGGCTTCCCCTCTCTGCTCCGGAACTCAGCGCTGCCTTCCTGCTGTATCGCGTCCGCCGATGTTGTTGCTGACCTGTGGCCAGGACCCCCACCTGGGCCAAGTGTTGATGCTGAGACTCCTCTGGGTCACGCTGTCAGTGTTGCCCTGGCACCACGCGCCCTGGCTGCCCAAACTGTTGGAGGAGACGCTCGGAGGGCTGCTCCCACTCTTGGCTCTCCCCATGGAAATTCCCGGCTACTTCAGAGCAGCAGGCAGGCTGGCCGCCCGCCGGGCCGCCCAGCACAGCACCTTCCTGCCCAGGGAGCCCTTCATGTCGGGAGCTGGCCCTTCGCCTTTGCTTTCTCCGAGGCTGCGGTGGGAGTGGGCATCCGTGTTCTCCTTGTCCAGGCCTGGAAGTCCCACCCCAGGGCAGGAACCATCCAGAGGGCTGAGACCACCAGCTCCTGGATGTCCACTCTCTAAACTGGCCACCCCCAGTTTGTGAAAAGCTGGGGCCAGAGTAACAAAACAGACCTTCAAGAGCCTTGGACAGGATTCTGTTTATAAAAGCTAGGGACTTTTCCCAGCCTACCTGAAGGCCTTCCAGAAACTGACCTCCACTGTTCCTGTATCTCTCTCCCCTCTGCCTGAGAGCCTCCCCAGGGGTCCTGCGTGCATGGCCCACACATGCTGCAGGCGCCTGATATACAGCTGTTGAGTACATCCATCCATCCCTTCCAGCTAGGATGGATGCTTTCTGCCCCTCCGAGCCCCAAGGCTCCTTCGAAGTCCAGATCCAGCCCTCCCCCGACGTGAAGATTTCTCCAAGTTCTTCTCCCAGGAACTGCTCCCTGTTTTGACACCCAGACACAGACGTCTGAACCCCTGGTCTGCCACGCAGCACATACTTCTTCTCATTCATTATTTTTAGCAAACACGTAGTTGGCAGGTTGAGAGTTTGCCCACCCCTGTTGTAAGCAATGAGAAAGCATTGTGTTATGGATTGAATGACATTTTTCCTTAGCTCACTTATGTTTCAGTAATCATTACCTTAGAGTCAGTTACATAAGATTTTCAGCAATCCTATGAAGTAGGGAACATTCCCAGATGGGGACAACAAGCCATGGAGAGGTTTCATTGCTCAAGATCAAGCAGCTAATAGGTGGCAGGGTTGGTCTGGTTAACTAAAGAAAAAACAAAAAAACTTCTTTAATGATAAGTCAGATGTTATAACTGACATTATGTCTACAGGTAAAACCTGGAATGGATCTAGTGACTCTGGCTGCCTTTCATTTGAATCTGCTTCATACATACAGGAGCTCATGGGAATTTGGGTCTAGATTTTGGGTGACCACAGCATGACTGGTCATGTAGTTCATTTTTCTGACTGGGGGCTGATGGCATCGTGCCATGACTGACACCTATTTTGGAGGGGTGGATAGCAAGGAGATCAAACCAGTCAGTCCTAAAGGAAATCAACCCTGAATATTCATTAGAAAGACTGATACTAAAGCTGAAACTCCAAAGCTTTGGCCACCTGATGCGAAGAACTGACTCATTTGAAAAGACCCTGATGTTGGGAAAAATTGAAGGCAGGAGGAGAACAGGATGACAGAGGATGAGATGGTTGGATGGCATCACTGACTCAATGGACAGGAGTTTGAGCAAACATGGGGAAAGAGTGAAGAACAGGGAAGCCTGGCATGCTGCAGTCCATGGGGTCGCAAAGAGTCGGACATGACTGAGTGACTGAACAACAACAAAAAAGTTCCTAAGAGTGATCAGGCTCACCGCCCTATCCACCTCTTGATACTAAGAAGAACATTTTTATGCAGACGAGAAATATACAGATAACACGCATAGAATTAAGACTTATCATACACGGAACCGGCCTCAGCCTGGTCTGTTCACACACTCCTGTTTCTGTAATACGGGCAGGGAATCGGCTGCCCCCGGAGGCCTCGGGGAGCAGAGATGTGGAGAGAGCCCTGTGGTCGATGAATCAGGGGCTGGCACGGCCCGATGGCCCCAGAGCCACAGAAGGAATTAGCAAGTGTTCTGCTTCATTCTTTCAGGCTCCGCGCTGCGGACAAGCCTCCTGGACTGGCCGTCAAATGAAATCTGCAAATGGGCTTCCAGAATCAATAATCCAAAAAAAATCTATCCAGCCTGCAAACTTTCCCTTGGTCTTCTTGACACTCATCAGTGCCTCCTTCTCTCCACATATGCACTTTCCTCCCCTGCCCCACCCGCTCCCCACCCTCTGGCACTGCTGGGCAGGCAGGACAGGCCTTGGGGGGCTGGCAGGTCAGGTCACAGCTGCAAACACAGGAGCCTGTGAAATATTCCAGGAGTGAGTGGCAGAAAAGACCGACCTAGTGCCTCTCCATGGGAAGAGTTCCTGGCACTCTTATTCCCATGGCTGCCCTAATGGGGACCCTGCCTTCACCTCTTCGGATATGGCCCTGGAGTGCTGACCGTCTACCAAAGACTGTCTGGGTCATGCTTTATATTATTAATAGTCATCATTTACCAAGCAGCTACATGGTTCTCTGAACATCAGAACTGTTTCTTCCTCTCCCCTTTTCTCATGCTGCTGCATTTAGTTGATAACTCGTGTCTGACTGTGACTCCATGGACTGTAGCCTGCCAGGCTACAGAGTTTGAAAGCCAATCTGAACCACTGTGTTAAGTTAGAAACATGGCCTCTGTCACATTTCTGGGACTGTTTCTCATTAGAAGTGCCTCCCCCCACACCACCCAACCCCTGCTGCTGCTGCTGCTGCTGCTAAGTCGCTTCAGTCGTGTCCAACTCTGTGCAACCCCATAGACGGCAGCCCGCCAGGCTGCCCCGTTCCTGGGATTCTCCAGGCAAGAACACTGGAGTGGGTTGCCATTTCCTTCTCCAATGCATGATAGTGAAAAGTGAAAGTGAAGTCACTCAGTCGTGTCCGACTCTTGGCAACCCCACGGACTGCAGCCTACCAGGCCCCTCCATCCATGGGATTTTCCAGGCAAGAGTACTGGAGTGGGGTGCCATTGCCTTCTCTGCACCCGACCCCTATCAAAGACAAATTCATGTCACCAGGTGAAGCCACTCTCAGTTTTAAAGAGATTTATTGATTTACTTTTGCCTGCACTGGGTCTTCGTTGCCGCGCTCAGGCTTCCTCTGGTTGTGGGGCTGGGGCTCTAGGCCCAAGGGCTTCAGTACTTGCGGCATGTGGGCTCAGTAGTTGTGACGATTGGCCTTAGCTGCTCTTTGGCATCTGGGATCTTCCCAGACCTGGGATTGAACCCATGCCTCCTGCCTAGCAAGGTGGATTCTTAACCACTGGACTACCAGGGAAGCCCAAGTTGCATATTTCTAATCTGGTGGGCAAGTAGAAATGTCCATGCAGAGAATGCAAAGCCTGTTGCATTGTTTATGGGAAACTGAGACACACTTGTGATAATGCACTGCTATTATTGCCTGAAGAATCCCGTAGACAGAGGAGCCTGGGGGGCTATAGTCCATGGGGTCGTAAGAGTCAGACACGACTGAAGTGACTTCGCAGAGCACAGCACACCGCACTAACTGCTGAATGACTTGCTGTGGTTGGAGCAGAGCCAACGAAACCAACTTTAGAGACACGGGAAACCATCCATCCTGTCCCTTACCTTGAGGGAGCCGTAGATGTGCAAGCGTGGCTTTATAAGGACACACCTCTATTCCATCTTGCCAATCTGACTGAAAGCTAGTTATGAAACTCTAACCAAGTTTGTGTTGGTTTGGCATCTGCTTATACTATGAGAAGACATCAGTGGTAAATTTTCCGATGAAAGTGGCTCTGGAATGTCCTTAAAAGAATTCCAGAAATTCACAGATACTTTAAAATGTCACATTTCATAATAAATCAGTCGTTCTAAACTAACTGTTCACGTTATTCAATCTCAAGCAAAGATTTCAAAACCAATGTCTCCAGCTGTTGGCAGAGCCAAGGGCACTCAGAGATTAAATGGGGGCACGTGGAGACTAGCCCTGCAACTGGAGTGCATTGTGGGGAGCACCAGGACAGGGAGTCCGCTGCTCTGGCCCCGGTCTCAGGTCTGACCCCACTTGGAAGGGGGATGGAAGAAACACGATCAGTAAAGCAGGCAGGACCTGCCTGGTGTCCAGTGAGGAGAACTAGACAGGGCAGTGTTCCAGAGGAGTGAGAGGTTGCTGGGATCTGGACTTTCATGTGGGAGGCGGAGGGCTGGGGGAGCTAGGATGAGAGTGGAGGGGATCACAGTGACCCTTGTGAGGGGTACGGTGAGCAGAGAGACTTGGATGCTGCAGCGTATTTGCCTGAAGAGCAAATCAGGTTGAGGATGGACATGTAAATCGGGCTCAGGTTGTGAGAGATTTAAAAAAATTTTTATTTACCTAACTGATTTTGCTTGGCAGTGCTGGGTCCTTGTTGCTGGGCGTGGGCTCTCTCCAGTTGTGTCCAGTGAGGGTCACCCTCCAGTTGTGGAGCGTGGGCTTCTCATTGCAGTGGATTCTCTAGTTGTGGAGTGTGGGCTCAGCAGCTGCGTGGCGCATGGGCTTGGTTGCCCCCGGGGCATGTGGAATCTTCCTGGACCAGGGATTGAACGTGTGTCCTCTGCACTGGCAGCAGGATTCTTAACCACTGGACCACCAGAGAAGTCCCACTTGTGGGGGATTTAAAACCAGGCGATGGGATTTGGATTTTTGTTTGGGGTGCAGACAGAACAGGGTTCTAGGGGCCACCCTGCCCCTACTTGCTCCTCTCCTTGGTTTTTTCCATCTTGGTACTGCTATCTATCCAGTTGCTAAGGCCCCAAACCAAGCAGTAGCCTGAATCCCTCTCTCAGCCTTCCCAGCCCTGCTTTGCCTTCTGCAGTCCATCAGAAGTCCTGTCATCTCTGCTTTCAAAAGACGTTCCAAGTCCAATCACCTTTCATGCCCTCTCCGGCTCTCACTCTGTTCCCAGCCTCCATTGTTTCTTGGCTGCAGGAATACAATGGCTCCTTCACTGACTTCCATCTGCCCAGCTCCTTGTCCAGCTCATGGAGTCCTGTGGCCTGGCCAACCCCCTTTCTCTACATCTATCCCCACACTGGCCTCCTCCAGCCTCACATCAACAGGCCCGTCTCGGGCCTAACCTCGGGGCCTTTTCATTGGCAGTGGCCTCTGCCCAGGTCATTCTTTCCATAGCTCTTTGTACTGCTTATGTTTTCACTGAGGTCTCTGTTCAAATATCTTGCCCCCCCACCCCCAGGAGCCCTTCCTGATCACACCACCAACCCTCATCCCCCAACCCAGTTACTTTCTTCATAGTAGTTGTCATGATGTGAAATTACATTATTTATTCATTTGTGCACATGTTCCTTCTGTCTTGTTCCCTGGAGTGTAGCTCTGTGGGGTGTTCGTTTGGTCTTGTTCATTGTCAGACACCTACATCCTAGAGGTGGGCCAACCCCAGGGGCTCCTGAGCCGTTTGGTGACCTTCTCAGAATGATGTTTTTAAATGCATAAAGAACCCCCACAGAAGATTACAAGGAAAACCAAGAATATTGGAAGTTGCCTGGCAAACCAGTGTTCAGACTGGGTGCTTTCACTGCCGTGCCTCGGGCTCAGTCCCTGGTGGGGAATTAAGATCCCACAAGCTATGTGGCCAAACAGCCAATAATAAGACTATTAAAATATAATTGAAATAGTTATCCCAATGTTAAAAATGTATGCGTGAGTGCTCAGTCGTGTGTAACTCTTTGTGAGCCCATGGACTGTAGCCCGCTTAGGCTACTCCGTTCGTAGGATTCTCTGGGCAAAATTACTGGAATGGGTTGCCGTTTCCTTCTCCAGGGTAACTTCCCAACCCAGGGACTGAACCCGCATCTCCTGCATTGGCAGGCAGATTCTTTACCACTGAGCCACCAGGGAAGCCAAAAATATATAGTAAAAATGTATTCAAAAATGTATCACAATAGTAAAAATGTATATAACACATGCTTCTTTATGAATATATTAAATAATGAAATTCAACATGAGTGTATTAACTACTGTAATGAATACATTTCAAGGTAATGATGAGGGTAAATGCTATTTTACAACATCTGCAACAATTATAATCTGATATGAAACTGAGATTTCTACTGGTGACAAAGGTCTGATACTACTCCTGTCTTCGTCATTCATCATTGACGGAAATGCTGACTATCACATCTAGGTTAGTGAAATGAAAGATTTCATTTTTTCCAACCTAAGTTCACACACTTTCTGAATTCAGAGACCCCAGGACTAGACATTCTGTTGCTGCTGCTGCTAAGTCGCTTTAGTCGTGGCCGACTCTGTGTGACCCCATAGATGGCAGCCCACCAGGCTCCCCCGTCCCTGGGATTCTCCAGGCAAGAACACTGGAGTGGGTTGCCATTTCCTTCTCCAATGCATGAAAGTGAAAAGTGAAAGTGAAGTTGCTCAGTCGTGTCCAACTCTTAGCGACCCCATGGACTGCAGCCTACCAGGCTCCTCAGTCCATGGGATTTTCCAGCCAAGAGTACTGGAGTGGGGTGCCATTGCCTTCTCCGAGACACTCTGTAGTAGCTACTAAAGAATAATTTGTTGGAGAAACACATAGACAAGAAGATAAAGGTTTGGAGCAGATGAGCATGATGTCTACGCTTAATACACATCAGACAAGATTTATGTTGCTTTGGGGAGCCGGACTCTGGGCTAGGTACTGGGTACACCTAGCGTGGAAACCCCATCCATGGAGATAGGGAAGACACAGCCCCACCCATGAGAAGTTCCCAGTCCAGTTGGACAAAACAGTCGTGCATAAGCAGAAAACTTCAATACCGCATGGTCCATCCAACATCCTGCACCAAGGTACCGAGTCCACACAGGGGCTGCGGAGAGAGCAATTCCTCGGCTGAATGCTGCTGACTAAATTACACTCGTCCAGACAAAGGAGGGATTGAAGTGTGTTCTGGCCCCAGGGAACAGCATGAGTGGAGTTCTGAGGGGGTGGGCGGCATGCGAGAGCAAAATGCATACGGAAAGAAGGGGGAGGGAGAGTCCTCCCTTCCTTCCACAGACACTTATTGAGCACCTGCTAAGCCCCAAGCCCTGTTCCAGGAACTGGGAATTCTGTGCTCCATGAGATACATTCTCCATTTCCAACGAGGTTGTATTCCAAAGAGAGTGAGACAACAAATAAGTATTTACTGTAGAGCCCAACAGTGCCAAGTTCTGAGGAGAGCAGAACAGGAGGTAAGGCTAAGGTGCCCGTAAGTAGGGAACTCTGTAAGCCACACTCAGAGGCTTTGGGAGGTGATGGGGAGACAATGGTGATGCAGACAGATGTTGCTACAGCCGAACTATTTCTCCCCCAAATCCCTGTGTTGAGGCCCTTACTCCCAGTGTGACTGTATTTAAAGATGGGCCTTTAAAAACGTAAATACGGTTAAGTGCTCGTCCTCAGACATGTCTGACTCTTCGGGACCCCACAGACTGTAGCCCGCCAGGCTCTTCTGTCCGTAGGATTTTCCCAGTAAGAATACTGGAATGGGTTGCCTTTTCCTCCTCCAGGGGATCTTCCCGACCCACTGAAGGTAGATTCTTTACCGCTGAGCCTCCAGGGATAATAATTATGGGTAAGGATGGGGCCCTAATCCGAGAGAACTGGTGTCCCTATGAGCAGAGGAAGGGACACCAAGGGTGAGCTCAGAGGATGCAGAGAGAAAGTGCCATCTGCAGCCCAGGGAGACCTAACCTGCCGATGCCCTGACCTTGGACTTCAGCCTCCAGAACAGTGAGACGGTACACATGGCGATGAGGGGACTGTTAAGAAGTTCATCGCGCTGGGGAGTGGCGTGGACGCAGGGTAAGGAGGTGGGTGGGCAGGCAGGTTTCAGGGGTGATGACCATGTACATCAAGAACCTGGCCTGGCCCGGGTCACTAAGCCACTGAGACTGCACGACAAGAGATTACTCCCACCCCCACATTTCCATGCAGACTAGGAAGTGGGGGTAGGGAGGTCATTGTCCCAAGGCTTCCTCTCTCTGGCCGGAGGGGCCCTATTGTTTCCACACAAAGAGGCAGTGACCAGTCGGGTTGTTTTTTTTTTTTTGCAGCGACTGGTGCCAGTGGGAGAGGCTGTCTCCTTGCCCTGTATCCTGACGCGTGGGGTACCAGCTGACACGAGGCCTCTGAGCACCCCAGTAGCAGCAGAGAAGGGGCCGGAGCTTGTACCTGAAACACAGACGGGGCATTGATGGGCTTTGGGCCGGGTGGGGAGGCCTAGGACAGAGCCGGACTTCACCGGGCTGGCACAGGCTGCTTCTCTGGGCTTTGGTCCTGTCATCATCCCAGTCCTTCCTCCCTCCCTTCCCCTTCTCTCTTTCTCTCCCACCGTCTCCTCCTCTTGCCTTCCTCTCCTGGTATCTGCAACCTTCCAGCCTGTACAGCAGATGCCTACTGCCCTGCATCTCCCACCTGTTCCCAGCTCAAGAGCCCTGAGCCCTCACACCGGCTCCTCTCTGGCTGGTGCTCACAGCCTAGCACCCTGCACTCCTTGTCCTCGGATGTGTCCCTGCCTCTGCTTTCCCTCCCTCCCCTCATCAAAAGGTACCTGTTCTGTGTCCCAGCACGCTTAACATCCTGCTGAGGAGATGGATGGGCTTGGGGCTTGGCCCAAGAACTTGTTTACTGAGCCAGTTATCTGGTTGAGCTGAGCTCATCTGGGCTGATGCAGCCACCGGAGCTGGTGACTTCTTGTCTTCTCCCTCTCATGTCACGTTGGCATAATCAGGGGTCTTTCTTGCCATTATTCCTGCAGCTACAGGAGGATGCCCCGGCTTTTCTGCCTACCGTGATCCTCTCCAGGCTGAGCGTCCTGGCTTTCTCGGAGATCCGGCCGGTCTGGACCGTTGAGCCCAGCTGGCCAGGAAGGGATGGACGTTGTACTCTGCCCAGACCTCTTGTCCTGGGCCCTGCCTCTGCCTCACACCTGTGTGCGTCTCCTAACTACCAGCCCCTTTCCACTTTCCTAGGTTAATCAATAGTCTGATAAGCAAGTCCACACCAAGGCTATGACTCCTAGTTTCACGAAGTCTCTTCATTTTTAAAAACTTTTTATTGGAGTTGTTGCTTCAAGCTGCTGTGTCAGTTTCTGCTGTACAGCAAAGTGAATCAGCCACACGTATGCCTATTGCTGCTGTTGTTCAGTTGCTGAGTCATGTCCAGCTCTTTGCAGCCCCATGACTGCAGCACGCCAGGCTTCCCTGCCCTCCACTATATTCTGGAGTTTGCTCAAGTTCCTGTCTATTGACTCAGTGATGCTATCTAAGTATCCCAACTTCTGCCACCCTCTCTTCTCCTCCCGCCTTCGATCTTTGCCAGCTTCGGGGTCTTTTCCAATGAGCTACTCTTCATATCAGGTGGCCAAAGGATTGGTGCTCAGCTTTAGCATCAGTTCTTCCAATGAATACTCAGGGTTGATTTCCTTTAGGGTTGACTGATTTGGTTTCCTTTAGGATTGACAGATTTGACCTCCTTGCAGTCTAAGGGGCTCTCATGAGTCTTCTCCAGAACCGCAATTCAGAAGCATCAGTTCTTTGGCACTCAGCCTTTTTTACGGTTCATATGGTTCAATTCTCACATCTGTACCTGACTACTGAAAATATCATAGCTTTGCATATACAGACTTTTATTGGCAAAGTGATGTCTTTGCTTTTTAATACACTGTCTAGGTTTGTCACAGACGTATATATATATGCCCTCTCTTTTTTTGATTTCCTTCCCGTTTAGATCACCACAGAGCACTGAGTAGAGTCCCCTGTGGTTATGATAGGTTCTCATTAGTTATTCATTTTATACATAGTAGTGTACATGCCGGCTTCCCAGGAGGTGCTAATGGTAAAGAACCCGCCTGCTGATGCAGGAGACATAAGAGACAATTGTTCGATCCGTGGGTCAGGAAGATCCCCTGGAGGAGGGCATGGCAACCCACTCCAGTATTATTGCATGGAGAATCCCAGGGACAGGGGAGCCTGGCGGGCCACAGTCGGTAGGGCTGCAGAGAGTAGGATCTGACTGAAGTGACTCGATGCACAGGCACAGGGTACTTGCACCCCAGGGGACATGGCAGCACTATTTACAATGCCCAGGACATGAAGGCAACCTAAATGTACACTGGCAGAGCCTCTACATTTTAAGTGACACCATCTGAGGGGACAATGCAGGTCTCAAAAGAGTGGCACCTCAGGGGGATGGGCAGGTGGGTTGAGTGGCTCCATGTGAACACCCTGGGCTGCCCCCAGCAGGGCCCTGTCTTCTTTAATTAGCATAGAGTGGTTTCCCTGCTTGTTCTCCAGTGAAGGTGTGAGTGGGGAAGCACAGAGTGATGAAGCCACGTGTTCGCACATGTGTATCAGCTGCTCATCCCTGAGATCAGAAGGTAAGCTCCACAGGGGAGAGATTTCTGCACACTTTGTTCTGTTTCTGTGGCTTCTGCGAGAGTATGTGGCCCAGGACTGGCACCCCGAATGCTTTTTGAGTTAGTGAATGCACCAGAGGCCCAGAACCTGGCGTGGGAGGCTGGGGGTTGGACCAAATGGCTTCTTAGGGTCCACTGAGGCTGAGGCCTGCTCGTGTGGCTTTTCTTCTACAGTCATTAATAGGACTGCTGTTGGTTCTCTGCTTTACGGCAAACCTGCTGCTGTCACTACACAGAGCGTTCGGGTGCCTTTCACAGTTCCTGTTGCATTTGATCCTTATAATCACCTGTAAAGGACATGGAACCAATGCTATTACCCTCACTCTATAGAGGGGGAACAGAGAAGGCAATGGCACCCCACTCCAGTACTCTTGCCTGGAAAATCCCATGGACGGAGGAGCCTGGAAGGCTGCAGTCCATGGGGTCGCTGAGGGTCGGACACGACTGAGCGACTTCACTTTCACTTTTCACTATCATGCATTGGAGAAGGAAATGGCAACCCACTCCAGTGTTCTTGCCTGGAGAATCCCAGGGACGGTGGAGCCTGGTGGGCTGCCGTCTATGGGGTCGCACAGAGTCAGACACGACTGAAGCGACTTAGCAGCAGCAGCATAGAGGGGGAAACTGAGGCTCGGGGACACGAGATGTCTTCTCAAGGTCACACCTGGAAGCCCGCGGCCTTTCCTCCATCCTTCCTGCCTCAGGGGTGTCCGAACACAAGGTCATGAATTACTAAGGAGGGTGCTGGTAAGGGGCTTAGGGAGAGGCTCTTAGGAGCCAAAACCAGGAAGCCTTTTATCCAAAAAAGACAAAACACCCTTTTCAATTCCAATGCATGGGCTCTGGCCTTTTTTTATTTCATTTTCTTTTTCTATTGATGAAATTCACATAAAAATAACTGTTTTTGAAAATGTATATTTCAGCAGCATTCAATATATTTGCAATGTTGTGCTATTTAAGTTCCAAGATATTTTCATCATCCCAAAAGAAAACCCTGCCCCCATGAGTGGTCAGTCCCCATTCCCCTACCCTGGCCCCTGACAACTGGTAACTTGCTTTCCATCTCTATGGATTTACCTGTTCTGGGTGTTTGTATATTGTTTGTTGTTGTTATTATTTAGTTGCTAAGCCGTGTCTGACTCTTTTGTGACCTCATGGACTGTAGCTGCTAGGCATCTCTGTCCATGGGATTTCCCAGGCAGGAATACTGGAGAGGTTTGCCATTTCCTTCTGCAGGGGATCTGCTGTATAAATAGGATCATTCAATTTTCAGTCTTTTGTGCCTGGCTTCTTTTACTTAGTATAATGTTTCCAAACCCTCAGAGCAGGTGTCGGGACTCCCTTCCTTTCTATGACTAACTAATATTCCTCTGTATGGACCACCACATTCCGGTTATCCAGTCTAGTGGCATTTTAGAAAGGTTGTGTGAAGAAGTTTCACTTTCCTGGGACATCACATTCTGTGCAGATGCCCTGAGATGTGGCTCTTGACCTTGGTCTGTTTGAAGCTCCTTTCCCTCTGCAGGGAGCCCAGTGAATGGTCACTTCCTTCAGGGGCACTGAGAAGCCCCCGAGGAGACAAAGTGAGTGTCAGGAGTGGGTGAAGATCCCCTCTGACCACACGCCCGGTGAACCCAAACGAAACTGGACCTGAGAGGCCAGTGAGGGGTCAGCCCCAGGGATGGAGGGGGAGGCAGTTTTCTGCTCGGCCTGCCTACAGATTCGACCGGGGGAGACCTTTTCTCACAGGGCTTCATGTCCCCCTCTCTTTGCAGAGGAAATGGGGCCTGGGTCCCTGCTGCCTTTCACATCCGAGGTTCTTATTTTTAATATTTATTTATTTATTTTGGCTCTGCCAAGTCTCAGCTGTAGTACTTGGGATCGTTTATCTTTGTTGTAAAATGCAGAATCTTTGGTTGTGGCGTGCAAGCTCTCAGTTGTGGCATGTGGGATCTGGTTCCCTGACCAGAGGGTGAACCCAGCTCCCTGCATTGGGGGTGTGGAGTCTTAGCCATTGGGCCACCTTCGTTGGAAGTCCCTCATTCAAGGTTCTAATCTGTTCTCCATGGTTAGTGTCCAGTTTTGAGTCCCAGGTTGTTTTTCCCACTACCTGCCATGGGGAATTCTTCGGTGTTCATTAGAACCTTCCTTAGGTTCTATGCATGGGCTTTCCAGGTGGAACTAGTGCTAAAGAACTCACCTGCCAATGCAGGAGATGTAAGAGACCTGGGTTTGATCCTTGGGTTGGGAAGATCCCCTGGAGGTGGGAAAGGCAACCCACTCCAGTGTTCTTGCCTGGAGAATCCCATGGACAGAGGAGCCTGGCAGACTACAGTCCATAGGGTGGCAAAGAGTCGGACATGACTGAAGCGACTTAGTACCCGTGTTCTATGCACTGACTTCAGCACGAACCATCTTGGGGTCATGGGTTCACAAACGAGAGCTCCTGGGGCAATTCTGTGAGTTAATTGCATAAAGTTTCTGGTTAATGGTAAATTTTCAATAACTATAGCTGTGAAGTCATAGTTATGAAGACTATGATAATGATTTATATTATAATTTAGTGCTTTGGAAAAAGCAGTACAGAAACGTGACCAACTTTTTTGTCTGCTGGGTGGACTGTCCCAGTCTCCTTTCATGGGGTGGAGATGGGAACCCGGCACCTGTCTTGTATGGAGTTAAGCATCACGACATGTAGCTGCTTGTATGGGAATCACAGCGTTCGCACCTCCTTGTCAGCCCCAGACACGAAGAGCAGTTGGGCTCTGCTCACCGGTTTGGGGTCCATATTTAACAAGATTCAAACCAGAGACAGCGCTTCCTCTGCATCCCTCCCCCCACATCCTGTTCCCCAGTGGCTTTGAGGATGGAGCCAACTTCTCAAACGATATCACACCAGGAGCTGACTGCAACCTTGGATGGTTTGGCTGGAACCCAAAAAGTGTCATAAACTGGCATTTCTTGAGCTTTAATGTGCCTGCTAACCAACCTTGTGAGCTGTTAGAGGCCCATTTGGCAAACGTGGGTGGAGCCTGGGGCTCCGTGTTTCTAACAATCTCCCAGGTGTGGGTGCAGGGCCTTGAGCCGCCCCTGGGGTAGTGAGGCCTATGTGTTTAATTCCCTGCCTGGTCTCTGTGTGTGTGTGTGTGTGTGTGCTAGGCTAGGTATTCATGGGAGCTTCTAGAAAATTCCTAACAGGGTTTCTCCACCGTTCCTTTGGTACGAAAGCCTCATTCCTTGATGACATTAGGAGAGGGAGCCTCGGCAGTAGAGACCAGCCTGGCTAACAAGAGGAAGGGCCGTAGCCTTGCTGTGCTAACAGCCAGCGACTCGGTGCGCAAAGTGCTCTGTGGTCAATTCAGCCTGCTGGTCTCAGCCTGAGGCCACCTCTCTTGCCTACCCCGGGCACAGGCAGGCTGCTTGGGGCGCTCAGCCCCTTGGCATGGGGGTCAAGCCCAGAGCTCCAAGGGGGTGGACTGGGACTGTGGGACTTTGGGGCTCTCTTACACTGCCTTCCTTGGTGGCTCAGACGGTAAAGCATCTGTCTATAATGCGGGAGACCCGGGTTCGATCCCTGAGTTGGGAAGATCCCCTGGAGAAGGAAATGGCAATCTACTCCAGTACTATTGCCTGGAAAATCCTGTGGACAGAGGAGCTTGGTAGGCTACAGTCCATGGGGTCGCAAAGAGTCGGACACGACTGAGCAACTTCACTTCACTTCACTTCACTACGCTGCCTTTGGTCTCAGCTCTCGGTCAGATGTCAGCAGTCCGTGTGACTTTGGGTGTCACGTGACTGCCACGTGGGCTACACTGTGCTGCAGGGGGCAAGGACAGGGACCAGCTCCCATGCCATCTGGTTCCCCAGCTGATGCTCCAGTGTCTCCTGGAGGGCAGATGCATTGCTGAGACCATGACTGCATTAAGGCATCTGGAATATTTTCAACACAGAAGAGAATGTGCACCCCAATCCCAAGAGGAGCGCCCCAGCTCCCCTGGCCCAGCAGCAATGACACTCCGTTCCCTGTCACCCCACCTTTGGCACCATTGGCAGCCACCAAGCCTTGGACCTCAGGGCTGTCTCGTAATTTATGGGGCACCAGTTTCCTCCAGGACATGGGGTGGAGAGCCAGAAATCATATATTTTATTCTTTCCCTTTCTTTCAAGGGGAAGAGGAATGCTCTTGGAAAAGGAATCAACGTGTGTCCCACGTGGATTTCGTAGATTTTGGACACACCTTGTAGGGCGAGATGTGACCAGGCTGCAACTGGAAAGTTTAAAGTGTGAGTGGGAGGGGGGAGTGGCTAGTGGTCAGTGGTGGAGAGAGCCGCTTTGAAGCATCTTTCAAAGCTCTTGTTCTTCAAACTCAGAGCAGACGGGCCAGGGCCAGGGGCTGCCGGGCCGTCAGGACGGTGTGCGGATTCCAGGACACGGCCGAGCGGAGGTGCTGGAGGAGACACTGGCCCCCACAGCGCCTCCTTGGTTGCTGGGGGAGAAAGAAGGAGGCGCCCAAGGGAAGGCTGATGGGGAACGAAGTAAGGGGTTTCTTCTCAGAGCAAGAGAGGAGGGTGAGGAGTGGGAAGAATACTAGCTGTCGCCAAGACTCCTCTCTGGAGTGAGGGCTTCACAGGCCTGCAGACTCAGTTAGTCCTCAAAGGATCACGCAGTGGAGGTGCCCGTGTTACAGACGCAGAAGCAGAGGCTCCTTTAACAGATGCAGATGTTTAAAGCCATGGTGGGGCCTCCAGAAGACAGAGATGTGTGCCTGCCTCCCCAGGCACACATCTGTAAGCGGGCTTCAGTGTACCAAGGCATCCGGCTGATTCAGGGGCACACTGGGTGAAAGCCATGTGGCTGGGTTTGTGTGGTGGTGACCGTTTCTCTAGAAAGGACCATATTGGCTTTCAGAGCAGCGACATAGCATCTGTGAACGTTCGGTAGAGAAAAATAGCACAAGATGACCTTCTAGAAGCATCCTGTGGGTTCTGCAGGCGCCCAATTTCTCAGCACGGAGTGAGGACTGGAAGGGTTTTACAACTGCTTGGAATTAGCACATAGGGACAGTGCCTATTAACTTCTTGTTGACAGTGGATGGTGTGTCAAGGTCTCCTCTGCTTTCAAGCAGAATCAGGACAAGCTGATTGGCTAATATTCCCATGAAGACCTTTGTCTGTAAAAGATTTTATTGACTCAAGGCTTTCAGAGATGCCTCATCTGGATCTATTGCTGTATAGAACTTGAGCTAGAACATAAATATTGAATCAATGTGGATTGTTTATTGAGTGCTTACTATGTGCCAGAGATTTTTTGAACATGGTTTACATGTTTTGCCTCCCAAATCCTCACAACGAGCCTATGAGGCAGGGACTGTCTTTATCGTTACTTTATGAATAGGGACATTGAGGCCCAGAGAGGCTCAGAAACTTTCCTTTGCTCACACAGCCAGGAAGTGCTGCAGCCAAGATATGAACCCAGACAGATTGGTTGGTTTGCTTTTTGAAACTATTTCAGAACATTTCAAGCACATAGAAAAGTAGAGAAATTGCACAATGAACCCCTCTGTGTCGCTCACCCACTTCGAGCATGATCAACAGTCTGCCATCTTGTTTTATCTTTCTTCCCCACATTTGTTGTTGTTTTCTGGAATATTTCATTCCTGGGTATCACATCATTTCACCTGTAAATACTTTAGTGGGCTTATGTAATAGATAAGGACTTCTCATTTTTTATATGACAATAATACTATAACCCGCCCCCATAATTCCTTCGTATCATCTGATACTCAGTCCAGTTTCAGTTTTCCCTGACTCCCCCCAGGATGTCCTTGTGCAGTTGTGTGTGTGCTCAGTTGCTTCAGTCGTGTCCGACTCTCTGTGTCTCCTGTGGCTCCTGTATTGGCAGGTGGACACTTTACCACTGAGCCACCTGGGAAGCCTCCTTTTGCAGTCAGTCTGTTTGAATCATGGTGCAACCACCAAACATTGCAATTTCGTTGATGTTCCTTGTCTTCTAACCTGTAACTGTTGCCCGCTCCCCTTCTCATGTCATTTATTGGTAACATATTCTGGATTTCGGTATTTATATCTTGGTGGTGTCATGTAACATGTTCTTCTGTCCCTTATGGTTGTGGTTTAGTCGCTAAGTCGTCCAAATCTTTGCAACCCCATGGACTGTAGGCCGCCAGGCTCTCAAACTGTCTCTCCAAGAAAAGAAAGAGATTAGATGAAATTTAGCCTTTTTACTAATACTCTTAAATTTGGAGAGAAACAGGATCTGTAGCAGAGTAGACAAGAGTAAGTGTTATTCAGTCACTCAGTCCTGTCTGACTCTTTGCGACCCCGTGGACCACAGCACACCAGGCTCTGCTGTCCTCCACTATCTCCTGGAGTTTGTTCAAATTCGTGTCCATTGAGTTGGTGATGCTATCAAACCATCTTATCCTCTGCCACCCACTTCTCCTTTTGCCTTCAATCTTTCCCAGCATCAGGGTCTTTTCCAACAAGTCAGCTCTTTGCATCAAGCTGAAACTCCAATACTTTGTCAGCATCATCCCTTTCAGTGAATATTCATAGTTGATTTCCTTTAGGATTGACTAGCTCTGTGAAATGGACAATGCAATGGTACCCCACTCCAATACTCTTGCCTGGAAAATCCCAAGGACGGGGTAGCCTGGTGGGCTGCCGTCTATGGGGTCGCACAGAGTCGGACATGACTGAAGTGACTTAGCAGCAGCAGCAGTAGCCCTGTGAAAGGATCCCTTGAATTTGGAAAGCCCTAAATGTCACCTTTAGAGTAGGAGTTGCCAAGGATCGCAGCCATGCAGGAAGCCAGCAAGCACAGAAGTGTGATACAGCCTTGGCTGGCTGCAGTAGACCTTGATTTATGACATGGAGTGGCACCCCAGAAGAGGGAGCAGAGCCCTGGTTTCCAAGAGAAGGCTACTGGCCATGCTCCCTACCCCACAACCCGGCTCCTTCCCCATATTTGTGTCATCAGACTACAGAAGAGTGAAGCATTTAGTAAAATAAACCACAACACAGCTTACAGGATAGTGAGCCTCAGATAATGCAAAAAAGGGGTCAAGGAAAATTCCCCTGCTATTCAGAGGAAAGGTAAGACACAGTGCGGCCATCATGCAAGCTCATTATAGAAAACGACGACAGCAAATGAAAGAAAAGGAACAGAGCTGGGAAAAAAAAAAAGATGAAGGGCCTGTCTTGAGTGAAAACCTATTCCAGGAACCATTTATGAACATTCTGGATAATAGAACTTAATAAGACTATAAATGCAGTAAGACAAGACCTTAAAAGTAGGATGCTATACAATAACAGAATGACGTTTTTAAAAATTTCAGAGCACAGGAAACACACTAAGTTTAAAAAGACAGTGTTGATGACTTTAATAGATTAGAAGTAAGGAATAATAAAGGCACCACTGGAAATCAAATTACTGACAAGGAAGAATTACTGAAATTATTCATGGTAAATACACAGGAAAAAAGGCAAAAGATTAAAGTAGGTTGGAGGAGATATGGTAATAAAGGACAAAGATGATCCAATATAATGATGAATGATGTCTCTGAATTAGGGACCCAACAAATGAAATAGGAAAAACACCACTCAGAGAGATAAATCATCAGAAATAAAGTCCAACCTGCAGATCAAAAGGGCATAGGGAAAAAAAAATACGTTAGTTCTGACATTAAGCTGCATCCTGGTCAAGATATTGAACTTGGAGGGTAAACAAAGACTTCTCAGACGTTCGGGCAGCAGAAGCCTACAAGGGGAAAAAAGTCAGGTGTCCCAGACTTATTAAGACAATGGAGCAATGTCTAGAGTGTTCTCAAGGAAAGAAAGCAAAATCCAAAAGTATTAAACCAACACAAGTTGTTGTGTAAGCAGAAAAGCAGCAGGCACACACGGAAAGAGTCTCTGCTGCAGATATTTTTGCCCCGTCTTGTTTGTGTATATATTTTTATCATCAAAATAATCTTTTTTCTTTATAAAAACACACGATTATTGCAGAAAATCAGATAATGTAGAGAAAAAGAAAATGTACAATTCCACCTATTCCAAACCAACTTCTGTTAACACCTTGGAGTACACATGTGCAGATGTGTATAGATTGTGTGTAGATGTGTGTAGATGTGTATAGATGTGTAGATTTTCTATATCGATACCAGTTGGGATTTTTTTTTTTTTAACACAAATGTCACAGTACCATACCGTTTGCAATGCTGTATGTTTTTCTTCACCTAATTTACTGTGAACCTCTTTTCATGTCATTAAATTTTTCCCTAAAGTGTAACAATTATGTACTGTTTTATGATTTGGCTCTTTATTTTTTAGTTAATTCACTCTTGGCCCTTTAGATGGTTTCCTGTCTTTCACTATTATAATCCACAATGCAGTGAATGTGCTTTATAAATACATTTTTGTGCACACCCATACTTCTTTCCATGTAAAGTTGCTCGGACCAAAGCTAACGATATTGTTAAAAGACATTTGACATATATCAAAATCTGCCATCTAGGAAGCTTGACCAAATTTCAGTCCCACCAGAATATTGGGCTGTTAAAAAGGCATCCTGTTGGTTTCTTAAACCTTCTGATTGGTGAAAAATTGTGTCTGAAAATTGATTATGTTTTCACATCCTTTGATTACTAGGGAGGTTGATTTTTTAAAGTATGTATGCGTCATTTATATTTCTTCTAGAAGAACTTTATTTTCATGTTTTTTTGCCATTAAAAAAAAGTGGACATCTGTTTCTTCTTGTCCTGGAAGAACTGCTTATGTCATAAAGATAGTAGCCCTCTATTACAGATTTTCTAAATCACTTTCCTGATGTGACATTTAATTTTTTAAATTATCCTCTCATCTGTTTTTTCCTTCTTTTTTTAAGTGATGAAAATACGATAACACATTTACAGGAGACTTGAAAAATATAGAACGAAATTACATATAGTTTCACTACATATGCGACATTTAATGTGATTATGGTCTTCTCTATACAGAAATTTTATTTTTTTCCCTACCACCAAATCTGTCAAAATTCTCCTTAAAAAACAACAGGGAAGTATACAGTATAATATATACATTTCTGTTTAATCAGCACGGAAATGGAAAAGCTCAAGCACTTGACCTTGAGGATTTGACCCTCCAGCTCTGTTCTCTGTATTGAGGTTTTAGATCGTCTGGTTCCACGGCAGTTTGCCTTCATCTCTACCAGCACCAGGTTGTTGATGACCTGCCCTGATCCATTTCTCTTTTCTGGGGCACCTGCGGCTCACCAAGACCCTGTGGATGGAGAGATTAGAGATGAGCCCTGTGCTTTGGGCACCAGAGCTCTATGCCAGTCCGGTGGAGCTGCCAGCAGGTACCAACCTGAGTGCTGCAGAGGCAGCCCTTCCCCATGGGGATGCCTGTCGACATTCCCACAGACGGGAGGTGTAGGCTTGGGCTGCTGAGGGATGTGACTCTGGATCCAGACTCCGTCCCTGGGAGACCCAAGGGGGGCAAGGTGACACTCTAGTGTCACCTTGAAACCCTGGGGGAGAGTAGGAGTTGCCAAGGATCACAGCCATGCAGGAAGCCAGCAAGCACAGAAGTGTGATACAGCCTTGGCTGGTGGGAGTGGACCTTGATTTATGACTTGGAGTAGCACCCCAGAAGAGGGAGCTGAGCCCCAGTTTCCAACATGAGTGTTGGAGAACTCTGGGGATCTGCTGAGAGCCCTGGACCAAAAGAATGACCTGGGTCCCTGCATGGACAAGGAGGTATGAAGAAGCTTGGTCATGAGGAAATAAGCAACATCCTAGGTCCAGAAACCAGGGGTGGTTAAGTTGTGGCATGTGGGCTCAGCAGTTGCTGTGCACAGGCTTGTCACCTCATGACATGTGAGATCTTAGTTCCCAGACCAGGGATCGAACCCAGATTCTTAACCACTGGGCCCCCAGGGTAGTCCCTCCCGACCATGTCCATCTTATAACTACCAGATTAGCAGCTGCTACTGCTACTTCTCCTTCTTCTCTTCATTTTGATGATAAAGACGATTTCATCGGTCATGTAGTTCATCCAAGCTGGAAGTTACAATGAACTGGAATCACTGAAGAAATGGGGTTTCCCTAGCCATTCATTTTTGTCCCCAAATGAAGTCTGTTGTAAATAAGGACTCTTGGTTTCAAATTAAGAAAACCTGATCCAAAATTATATTTATCTGTAGGCTTTCCTGAGGCTCAAGCTCCAGGCAGGAGCTTACAATAGTACTTCCTTATCAGTTTCCATAGGACCAGCCAGGACTGTCAGTCAAACGTGATGCAATAGTTAAATGAAAATGGAAAGCTTGTGTTTTGCTTGAGCAGAGGCCCCGGGGGACACTTTGCTCCAGGGATCCACTTTATAATGTCACAGAGGGAAGCTTACTCCCTCCAAACTGTGGAGGCCGAGCCAAGACCCCAGGAACAAGCACCCTCCAGTTAGGACCTTGCCATCTCGACTCCTGGGGTGGGCGGTTGTGAAAAGGAACGAGTCTGGAAGACACGGCAAAAGACAGGCATGCCTCAGCCCCTGCCCTGGGGTCTCTGTTTCCAGCTTTTGAAAATGAACCCCAACTATGTATTTTCCTGCATATGAGCTCTGTTTGCCCTTCTCACCGGCACTGACCTAGAAGAACGGGCTGTCCGGCTACATTCACAGTTCAACTCAGGGAGTCAGCGTGCTCTGGTCACTGCCAGGTGTGCATGAGGCTGACCCCCACCCTCCAAGCGGGCCCCTATCCTGCCAGCAGGGGCGACCCGAAGGAAAGCCCACATGTGTGAATTCTGGAGAGAAGAAAGACAGGGGAAAGGCTGGGTTTGCTGAGAAGCCAGTGCTGTAAACCGGAGATCCCCTCGGCCACCAGAAAGGAACAGAAGAGCATTTGTTATTCTTTTAAACGTGTCTTTTAAGCATCTGGCAAGTCACTGTATATAAAAGTAATGCATGTTCCGATGAAAAGAGGGCTTGAGTGAATAAAGCTGCCTATTCACGGTCTGGCCCGGTGTGTTTGACTTGAACGACAGTCAGAAGGACGAGTGCGTACTTGACATTTCTTCTCAAGCCCGCGCGTCTAATGCGTTGCCAATCGTCTCCAGGATGGGCCGCTGGGAGAGACCTCCCCACTGTTCGTTCCCCAGCAACAAAGTAACTTCTACTGACTCACTCCCCATGGAACCACTTTGGGGGGAAAACTCAGGGATCTGAACTTCTCTGTTCTGGTGACCAAGCTGGGGGGTGCGGATTCCCAGCTGCCCGTTTAAGGCAGGCCGCTTGCTATGTTACCATGGGCAGGTTGCTAGGCCTCTCTGTGCCTTAGTTTAAGGACTGGCAAAGAACAGATGGTCAGACCTGCATTTGTGAAAACCTCCTTTAGATCAGGGGTTGGCAAACTATGGCCCACAGGTCAAATCTAGCTTCTGTGTAGCAGGTGAGGTAAGAAAGATTTTACATTTTTAAATCATTGAAAAAGTGCAGGGCTTCCCTGGTGGCTCAGTGGTAAAGAATTCGCCTGCCAAGGCAGGAGACACAGGTTCGATCCCTGATCTGGGAAGATCCCACATGCCACAGAGCAACCAAGCCCACATGCCATGACTATTGAGCCTGTGCTCTAGAGCCCGGGAGCCACAGCGATTGAGCCCACGTGCCGCAACTACTGAAGCCTTCATGCCCTAGAACCCGTGCTCTGCAACTAGAGAAGCCACCGCTATGAGAAGCCCGCAGCATCTAGAGAGCAGCCCCTGCTCCCCTCACTGCAACGAAAGAAAAGCCTGAGGAGCAACGAAGACACGACACAGCCAAAAAGCAATCAATCAATAAAATTATTTTTTAAAAAGTCCAAAGAAGAATAATATTTTGTGATATGCAAAAATTGCATGAAATTCATATCACACTTAGTGAAATAAGCCAGACACAAAGGGACGAACGTTATGTGATTCCACTTATCCGAGGCACCTTGAGTTGTCAGACTTACGGAGACAGAGAGGTGCAGGGCCACTGCCAGGGCTGGGGGAGGGAAGTGGGGAGTTACTGCCGAGTTTGGGTGGAGTTTCAGTTCGGGACGATGGAAAAGTTCTGGAGCTGGACGGTGATATGGTTGCACAACAGTGGGAATGTACTCCAGGCCACTGAACTGTGCACATAAAAATGGTTAAAAACAAGAACTTCCCTGGCAGTCCACTGATTAAGACTCTGCACGTCCAAGGCAGGGGGTACAGGTTCAATTCCTGGTCAAGGAACTAAGATCCCACATACCATGCAGCACGGCCACAAAAAAAAAAAAAGAAAGGAAAAAACTGATGAACATGGCAATTGATGTCACATCTATTTTACTGCCACAAAACAGTTGTGTAGAATTCAAATTTCAGTGTCCATAAAGCCAAGTTCTGTTGGAACACAACCTCATGCAGTCATTTCTGGATCTTTTTGGCTCTTTTTGCTATGACTGCACAGTTGAAAAGTGGCACCAGAGATCACATGGCTCACAAAACCTGAATTATTTCTATCTGGGCTTTTGCAGAAAAATTTTGCCGAGCCCTGCTTTAGAGACATAAAATCTGCTGCTCTTTATCAAGGGCGGGAGGCACAGCTCTGTATCAGAACACTAACTCACAAGCTGTATCTCCCCCTATTCAGACGTCTCTGAATTCAGAGTGTCATTCATGGAGGCAGAATGCTGAGACCGAAAGACATGCTGACACCGGGGGCCGAGCTCTGCCATGATGGTCTGGGTGACTTGGGACGAGTCCTTCTTTTCTCAGGACCACAGTCTACTTAGAGGGGTGGGTGTGCATGTGCACCCTGGGTTTGTCCCTCATTGGAGCCACTTCAGAGCTGTTTTATAGTGGATTAGTTACGGCACTAAGTAACTAGAAAGCCGACCACCGAAGAATTGATGCTTTTGAACTGTGGTGTTGGAGAAGACTCTTGAGAGTCCCTTGGACTGCAAGGAGATCCAACCAGTCCATCCTAAAGGAGATCAGTCCTGAATATTCATTGGAAGGACTGATGTTGAAGCTGAAACTCCAATTCTTTGGCCACCTGATGCAAAGAACTGACTCATTTGAAAAGACCCTGACGCTGGAGACAATTGAAAGTGGGAGGAGAAAGGGACGACAGAGGATGAGATGGTTGGGTGGCATCACTGACTCAATGGACATGAGTTTGAGTGAACTCTGAGAGTTGGTGATGGACAGGGAGGCCTGGCATGCTGCAGTTCATGGGGTCGCAAAGACTTGGACACGACTGAGCAGTTGGACTGAACTGAACTGAGTTAGGGCACTACCCTGTGCCTCAGTTTCCCTTCTGTAAGTGGGGTAATGGTAACATAGCTCTGGGATTTTTTTGAATTCATTGATTTTTCTTATTGGCATGTAATTGCTTTACAATGAAGTGAATCAGCTATATGTATTCATATATCCCCTCCCTCTGGGACCTCCCTCCCATGTCCCCCATCCCTCCTCCTGTCCCACCCCTCTAGATCATCACGGACCACCGAACTGAACTCCCTGTGCTTTATAGCAGGTTCCCACTAGCTATCTATTTTACACATGGTAGAGTATATACATCCTTCATAATCTCCCAGCTTAACCCACCCTCCCCTCCCTCTCTGTCCACATATCCATTCTCTATGTCTGTGTCTACATCTAGAATTTAAAAAATAGTTGTATGTTGTTTGGGATAGTAAGTTCTGAAGATAGGTGAATGTGCTTGGATTCTTTTTCCTGGATAACACCCAGGCGGCCCAAATGCAGCTTCTGCCTCCCATAGTCCTACCCAGGTCTTTTTCTGAAAGACTCAGAAATCAGTCAGGCCCAAACGACCCTACATAATGAGCTTACAATGCAGAGCTAAAGCGAGATCCTTGTTTGATTTCTTCTAGTACCATGAGCAAATAGTTTCCTTTAGAGATGATTAAGAACATTACTGCTGCATAATTAATTGTCTTAAAGCCAGCTCTTGCAAAGCAGTGACTTACTATTTTTAGTGAGCTTTCCTAGTCTCTTCATTTTGTTTCCAAAATAACTGAGTTACAGATAAGTTATAAGGAGTGACTGGTTCATTGCTTGAAGAGGCTTGCATTGTCTTATGAAAACCTATGCAAGGCCCCAAACCGTCATTTCTAACAGAGTCAGAACAGCAGGAAGGTGGTCGAGTTTCATAAGATTTCTTGTCAAGGTCAGCTTTATCTCTGGTTTTTAAAACCACTGTAGAAAAATGTTTATAGAGAAGGACAGTTGCACCCTAGCCTTAATGTACTGTTACCCGGAAACCTCGTGCATGGAGACTGACCAAGATGCACGGTAGTGCTGAGATGCAGGGTGGACGATGGAATAGACTCGCTAGAAATTGCACTGCACATGCAAAATGGAAGCTCAAATTTTAGCCTCAGAGGTTTGCCCCAGTCTGGGACCATCCACTGAAACAGTCAGGCTGTAACTTAATTCTGTAAATGAGCGTTCTGTGGAAAGAGCGGTTTTCAGCTGGGGGGGGGGGGGGGTCTCTGTGCGTCCGTCTCTCTGCAGCCCCACTTTGTCAGATCTTTAAAGACAGAATTGAGAGCTGGGAAACTTATCCTGTTTAAAAGAAACTCAGTCCATATGTGGACCCCTGGCAAGACCCAGGGCATGCTGGAGATGCAAAAATATGTGATGATCACACTTTGTGTGGGACTTGGGAGCGGGGAGTGGAGGAAAACTGGATAACTTTTTTAGCAAGCGAAGGCATGTGTCGGGCATGGATCTGAAAGAGATTCTGTAAGCGCAGTTTTACAAGCAGTGGACTAAACAGACTCATATGGGTGGAGGGGGGGGCAGGAAACGTAGTTGTCAAAAATTCTGTTCTGGATGATACTTGTATCTTTTGTAACTGTGGTGTTTTGACTGCCCACAATCACCAGGCAAGAGCAGAGGTATTGGGAAAAGTGGTAGAAATTTGGGAAGACTGAGTTGATAAAAAGCATGTGACATAAGCAGCCAGGCAGGGTTTGGATTCGGTGCCATATATGCAGTGGTGAGCTATAAACGTCAAACCACTGGTTCTCCAAGAAAAAAAAAAGAAGCCCTGATTTATAGTCTGCTGATTTCTGTGGTGCAAATATTCCCACCATGGCCGAGGCCAGGTTCAAGCCATCCAAGTGAATTCCCTGGACATGGCCTTGGCAACAGGAGCATGGAGTTGACTCCTGCGAGCCAGGCAGAGCCTGCTCCCTCACATGTGTGAGATAAATGGTGATTCTCCAGGATTTAGGAGAGAAATGCAAGCCTGCACAAAGAAGAAAGACCGGGAGGAGGAAACCGATTAGGTGTAAACTAGGCTCTGTTATTTAGGAGGAAATGTCACCCATCACTTTGCACTGGAGGTAGGTCATTTCAGCAGGGGTGTGTGGAGCCCTTTCTGAGAATTTTTTTTCTTAGAAATTAAAAAAAAAAATTATTTGTTTATTTGGCTGTGGCAGGTCTTAGTTGCAGCACTTAGGATCTTAGGTCTTCATCGTGGTAGGTGGGCTCTGGTTCTCTGACCAAGGGTGGAACCCTGGGCCCCTGCATTGGAAGCACGGACTCTTAGCCACTGGACCATCAGGGAAGTCCCTGAGAATTTTCATGTCTTGAAAATTGGGAAAGATGGGTCCCTGGTGATTCCTGTTGGATTGTCAGCAGTGTGATGGATGCTGAAAATGATAACCTTCAGCACACTTCTGTGTGAGAGGCAACATAATAGTGTTGCACTCTCTACAGAGCACAGTCTTTTAGAAACAGGAACAGAAATGGATGTGGGAGCGTGGGGAAAGAGTAGTGAATTGTAACCAGAATGTCTGTGTCAGGCACCAGTAATCAGGATGATCACTGAGCTCTGAAACACAACCAGGGAAGATGCGTGAACTAAAAGCATAAGTTGTTGATTTCACAAATGATGTCAGTGTGCAAACCAGCACTTGTGCTGTTACAGACCACGCAGCTTACACTTCAGTGGGAGAGAGTCTGGGAGATGCCTGCCATCCCGGCATCTGAACATACTGCTGCGTGGCCTTGGGCGAGGTTCTTAACTTCTCTGAGGTTCACTGTTGTCCTTTGCAAAATGAGATCTTGCCGAAACACAATGACAGAGACCAGCACCTCCCAGTGTCTCTCAGCCTTGCTGTCGTTCTTGAGGAAGAGGAATTAGCACCTGCAGTGTGACTCTGAACCTGGAGTCTGCTATGGGCCATGTCACTTCAGGTCACTCTTAACCTCCCCAGGGCTCCCTAGCTCACTAGCTTCATGTGTCAAAGAAGTAGGTTGGATTTGATGATCTGTAAAAACCTCACGTATTAGATAGGAACAGCCAGGGTGACCAGATGCCCTCGCTTGCCTGGGCAGTCCTGGTTGATGCCTGCTGTTGTGGTGTAATTATTATGGCTCCATATTCACTGCTAAACATGTCCCTGTTTGGGCAATATGGTCACCTTTTAGTAGCTAACATTTTTCAAATACCTATGACTTACCAAATAGTGAGTTATGTAAATGTGATTTAATTTAATCATTTTACTTGCATTTAATCAGTTAAGCTGATGAAGACACAAACGAAGAGAACTTATGGTCGCACGAAAAATGACAAACAGAACTGAGATCCAGACCTGGATCCTAGATCTTCCTGAAGCCAGTGTCTCCAGCCTTCTTAGCCAGCATGCTTGACTGCACCCACGTTATTTAGTCACTCGACAAATATTTACAGAGTGCCCGTTATTCTATTCTAGTCTTGTGGTTCAGAAGAGGGTTCCAGAAACAAGTTCAAAAAGCTGTGCATGTGAAGTTGGTTATTGCTAATAAGTAAAAGCATCATTAATTAGGCTTGTGCCCAGCACGCACTGGAAGCTTTTGTGCACGTATGGTACATACGAGGCCCATCTAGACCTCAAGGAAGCTTTCACTAAACGAGCTCTGCCTTTTCAACTTGATGCTTTGGGGAGGCCCAAATAATGTGAAACGTTAGCTTAAGAAAAGCACCAATTAAGTAGGTGTGTTTGGTGCGGGGCATGTTCCAGCTTGATAATTGTTCTTTATCGCACCCAGATGTGGGTCAGATTACCAGAGATGCCCAACCCAGATGCCAAAGAAAATCAGGGAGACCTACAAGAGGCTTAAAGAAATAGCACTGCTTTTCAGGTACAACTGGATGGCTCGGCCAGGGACACGGGACTTAGAAAGGGAAAAAATAAAGGGTCCTGTAAGATCAGTAGGAGGGTGAAGAAGAGAGGTGGGGAGATTAGTTCTGTGCTCACGCAGAGCTTGTGTATCAAGCAGTATTCTAAACATCGATTTTGCATGATGTTTATACAAGGCTTCTCTATGACTCTCCATCGCTGTCTTTCCAACTGCTGCAGATTCATTTCTGCTGCACTAAGTTCCTTAGAACTATATGCCATGGCTGACTCTCAACCACCTTCGTTCAAATTCCCAGCGAAGGGTTCTGGTCTATTTCAAGGCTGGGTAAACCATCCAGGCTTCTAGATCTGACTGCTCCTTATGTTAATGATGTCCATTTGCTCTGAAGGGAAAGCAGAGTAGGTGGTGTTGGCTTCTGCATAGTTGGGCCACCAGGACCAAGAGGCTGGATGCTCGTCAATGATGTAGCTAGGGCTTGAGTGCTGTGGAGTCCAAACTAGTGCTCTTTACACAGCAGCCTGGGGGGCCCGGGGACTGAGTACAGGTCTCAGAGTCTCAGGAATACAAAGAGACAGATCCCAGGAGAATAAAATGGCTGGTGCAGAGATGTGTCTCATGGCTTCAGTCCACACAGACAAGTCCATCACATATCTTCCTTCCATGGTTCAGGTGTCCATCCACACCACACACCTGGCTAGAACAGAATATTTTTCAGGGAAAGGTAAATTTATTTGCTTAAGTCTCAGGGTGGTCCTGGCAGTTGATAGAGGCCCCTCTGAGCTCTCCTATAGCCCCTGTGCTGGACAAGGACAAGTCACTCGGTCAGGGTTGCAGGGAGTGCTCTGTGTTCTGTGGTCCCTGGACCAGCTATACCGGCATCATTTGGAAGCCAGGGAGAAACGCGGCATCTCAGGACCCAGAACAGCTGAATCAGATTCTGCATTTTTACAAGCAGGTGCTCCACGCGCACACAGCAGTTTCAGAGGCTCTGCTGGGTGAGTGGAGACCTGCTCAGACAGTGGCTGCCCACTTAGATGACTGGGGCTCAGAGGATGACAAGGACAAGGCCTCTCAGGTACTCTTAACTTTCATCACTTTATTTTCCCCCTTATTCCGATCTGTAATTATTGTGTTTATTTATTTACTTGCTTATTGCTTTGTCTCCTCCAGAATGTGAATTTTATGGGGCAGCAAAGATACTGCCCTATTTAATGCTGGATCCTTAGTGCCCTTGGACTCACCGGAAAAGACCCTGATGCTGGGAGGGATTGAGGGCAGGAGGAGAAGGGGACGACAGAGGATGAGAAGGTTGGATGGCATCACTGACTCGATGGACGTGAGTCTGAGTGAGCTCCGAGGGTTGGTGATGGACAGGGAGGTTGGCGTGCTGCAGTCCATGGGGTCACAAAGCGTTAGACATGACTGAGCGACTGAACGGAATTGAACTAGTGCCCCTGGGAGAGCCCCGCACAGGGCAGATGCACAAAAATTATTAGCGGGTTGGCTAGTTGGTTGGTTGAATGAATGATTATGGAGAGTGAGGACTAGAGAAGAAAGAGGTGGATCGGCTGCTGTTCCCTAAAGCACGTCTCGTTGACTACACTCACCTGTGAACTGTTTGTCACTATTTGTCGCAAAGTTCCACTAGTAGAAATGTGTGACATTAACAGGTTGATTGGAAGGGATGTAGAACTGTCAGAAGGATCCTTCAATCACCCAGTGCTGCGTGCCTGTCATGTTGGTTTTTGCAGGGAAAGCCTTGGTAAGTGAAGTCTGATGTAGAAACCCAACCTTGATGACCCACGTAACTGGATGTTCAGTGCCCTGGGGTTCCAGATCAGGGGACGTGGGCAAACCGAGCTGCCACCTGGCCCCCCAGCAGGTGCCCTGCATGGTTGCAGGGTCCTGCTTCTCAGGCTTTGCTGGGGGCTGGCCTGGACACACCCTTGCCTCAAGCCTTGTTCTGATCCTTGCCTTCTTTGGGACACAGCCCAAAGTTCTCCTACTCCTCTCCTTCATCTTTTTTTTTTTTTTAATTTTATTTTATTTTTAAACTTTACATAATTGTATTAGTTTTGCCAAATATCAAAATGAATTCTCCTTCATCTTTTAAAAATATATTTAAAAAATATTTTATTTGACTTTGCTGGGTCTTAGCTGTGGCCCTTCTCTTTGTTGTGGGACCTTTTTAGTTGCAACACGTGGGATCTTCAGTTGTGGTGTGCGCAATCTTAGTTGCGGCAAGTGGGATCTAGTTTCCTGACCAGGGATGGGACTCAGGCCCCCTGCATTGGGAGTGTGGAGTCTTAGCCTCTAGACCATCAGGGAAGTCCCACCCCTCCCCTTTCATGGTGGGGCTCCATGGTCAGGGATCTGCCAAAACTAATCCCACTCTCTCGATGGAGGGGGCCACAGAGTGAAACAGGCAGAGGAGCCTGCCCGAGCCACACAGGGTAAGCTTGGGGCTTCTCTGGTGGCTTAGTTGGTAAAGAATCTGCCTGCAATGCAGGAGACCTGAGTTCCATACCTGGGTTGGGAAGACCTGAAGGAGGGAATGGCAACCCACTCTAGTATTCTTGCTAGAAGAATCCCATGGACAGAGGAGCCTGGAGAGCTACAGTCCATGGGGTCGCACAGAGTTGGATGCAACTGAGGGACTAACACATATAAACAGGTGACAGCAGAAGGGTCCCTAGGTCAGCAGTGAGGCTGGGAGACCAGCGCTTGCTCCCCAGGAGGAACTTCCCTGCCTGATGCTGCTCCTTGTTGCTTCTGAAAAGAACTGCTGATGAGAACATGGTCAGCCAGTCGGCGCTTTCCCCATCCAATCTGCAGATGAGAAAACTGCACCCAGAGAAGGGCTGTGATCTGCCTTTAGCTCCCAGTGGCTGAGCTGGGCCAGCTTTTCCTTCACCTCCCTGGGCCAGCCCTGTCTTTCAGCAAAAGAAAAATAAAGGAAGCATGGATGAGTGCTATACAGACTGGAAGTTTGGGTCCCCTCTGCCTCAAATTCATATGCAGAAACTTAATCCCCAGGTGATGTTAGGAGGTGGAGCCTTTGGGAGGTGACCAGGTCATGAGGGTGGAGTCCCCATGAATGAGATTAGTGCCCTTATGAAAGAGACCCCAGGGGGGTCTCTTGTCCCTTGTGAGTTTGAGGAGTCGGTGGGGGGGGTGTGGGCTGTGTGGGTGTGAATGACGAGAGGCAGCAGGTCCAGATGTCCTTCTGGGAGCAGGACCCTGGTGGCCTCTGCTACCTGGGTGTGTGGAGTGGGAGGGGTTAGGTAGGGCCTAAGGTTAGCACTGAAGGGGACAATTCAGGTAAAACAACCCTTGGAGACGCCTGGAGAAGGGTTTGGAGGCTGCCCTGCTTCTGTAAGTCCTCCACCACCAGGCTGTCCTCAGAGGCTGGAGCGGGTCTCTACTGCTTTGAGCACCAGACGGAGTGGTCAGTTTGTGTTTCTAAGCCGTGTTGCCAGGAGAAGGAGAAGGGGATTCCTTTCAGGACCAAGAGGTGCTGGCATTGTGGTGCTCACTTGGGATTGTGATGGAGGGAGTGGTGTTACCTGCCTGTGACCTCAGGCCTGAAATGCTGGGGAGTGTAGCCTGAGCCACTGAAACGGTCTCCCCTCCCTTCTTTCTCCTCTTCTCACTTTTTCTCTCTCTTTTCTGACCCTGCTCCCTGCTCCCCCTGACCCCGTTTCCTAACTAGAAACCCTGAACCCTAAGTTAATGTGGGGATAGGATGCAGCTCCCCTGAACGGTAGGAAGAGCCTCCATCTGGGAATCGAACCCAGACCCTGGGTCTCTGTCTGTCACCTACTAGGTGAGACCTTGGCCAAGTTGCCCAAGACATCTCTGGGTTTCTGTTTCCTGAAACCTGGCTTCTGTGTGCCCCGGACTCTATGCCCCTTGAAGGCAGCTGCTGTCATGCTTGGCGTCAGGACCAGGACCAGGTCCTGAGTGGATCGCCAATCTCCTGATTCACCAATGAGTGAGTGAATGAATGAATGAATGAGCGGCTGCCTTATGGGTCTCCTGGGGGACCACTGGGAACTGGCTTTGTGAACTGGTGCCGTGAGATAAGCGTACTGTCTTTGTGATGGATGAGATCAAGGGAGGAGGCGAGAACATCTCCAGGTACCTTTTGGACGGACAAGGGGTGGAGCCCACAGTCAAAATCTTCTCCCTTCTTCTCCTGTGCAAGTGTCCCACGGGAGGATGGAGGCAGGGGACATAGGCAGATGCTGTCTAAGGTGCCTCAGAGTCACAATAAAGCGGGGGTGGGTAGGTGGGGGGTGGTCCTGGCTTAGAAGACATGGCTGGCTTCTCACCTGGCTCACCTAACCTCCCTGCATTAGGCTGAGCTGAGGCTCGGGGTAGCGGATGTCAGTGGCCACCTCCTGGGTCATCCAAGAGTTACCTGGCTTGTGCCGGGGCCTGCCTGGACCCACCAGAAGAGATACTAGAAGGATCTGCTGCTCACAGTCTCCCTCCCCCACGTCCTAACAGGGAGCATTTCCTCTGAGCAGAACTTTTACACGCAGGCCTCTGGGAGGGATCCATAAACTGGGTTTATTAACCAGCTGAAAGGCGAGTAGCTCGGGACCCAGGGCCCTGACGCTAGGAAGATTCAAACATCACCACGTCTGTTTATTTTTTTTAGGTTTCTGAGCGAATGTATATTCCTGCATGTTTAGAGATTGGCAGCCCTGGAAAATGAAGTTTATTTATCCACCGATACACATCGCATAAACAGCTGCAAACGGTTTCCCCACCCCACGCGGCCATGGCACTAGGCTCTGACCCGCGGGCCTGCGCTTAAAAGCTGGCTGCATTTCTTGAGCGCTCTGCCCCAGGCCCGGTTCCAGGCGATGTCCCTGGGAGACAGAGGCCTGAATCCTGGGACTCAGGTGGGGTTGAGACCCAGCCGCAACTGCCAGCGGGGACAGCTTCCACAGTCCTGGTCTGGCCGCCTCGAGTCCACCATCTTCATTCATTTGTTCCTGCTGCCAACCCATGCTGCTCTCTCCCAGGCCCTGGGCTAGATCCTGGAGGTGCCAAGCTGACCCTCTGCCTGGCCCTTGGGAGCCCCTCCCCAGTAGGTGAGAGCCTCCAGGGACCGTGTCTGGAGGGAGACAGTGACTTCCCTCTGGGGCATCCTTCAGCCCCAAGCGAGGCTGCCTATCTCTTCCGTTCCTCCGGCAGTGACAGCTGTCCCTCGTCCACCCAGCTCCGTTCCCATCTGTGCTGGGGGAAACGAGCTTAAGGACGTTTCCGGAAACGAGGCGAGGTCAGGACGCTCAAGTGTTTGGAAGTCATCCTAGAGAGTGAGTGCTGAGGCCAGCTCTCTCAGCAGACGCGGCTGTGTCTGGGGACTGCTCTGGGTGTGCACGTGCTCTAATTGATTAAACGTGGAGGTACTAAAAAATGGTGTGAGATTCCTGGACTGCTGATGGAATGTATCAGCCCTTTCCTACTTTGCATTTTAGTTCAGGCCAACGTGATATTAACAAATGTGCAAGGGGAGGGTAATCAGACATTGCTCTGTGTGTCCTGTAGACGCCCCCCCCCCCCCCACCAAAAGACTTATGGCCCCTGGAAGGCTAACTTGGCCAGGGTATATGGATGTTATTGTTTTTCTTTCTAGGAAGAACAGTTCATGTTTACAAGATGGATTATTATCAGACCGGATAGAGAGACGGTGCAATTTCTTGCTTGAAAATTACTCTTCTTCTGAACCTTCTGAGCCACTGAATCAGCATCTTGCTTTATCTTCATTTCTCCCTTGAGTTTTTGATCCACATCTCCTAATAGGAAGGCTCGTTTCCAGCCAGCTGAGCAGTGGGACTTGCAGGGTGAAATTAGCCTTTCCAGTTTCTCTTTAATTGGCCCAGCCTTCAGAAGGGTGCAGCCACCTGAGAGATGGCCTTTCAGAAAAGGTGGGGCTTGAAGAGCGACCAGGATGCCGATTTGGAGAAGGGAGAGGACATCACAGGCAAGGGGGCAGCCTGAGTAGAGGGCGGGGGTGAAGCTGACCACAGAATGGGGGAGAGATGGTCAGGAAGGCAGGACGGAAGGAAGTGCGGTTTCCAGGCTCCTGCCACACACGCACCAGCTGGCCACATCCATGGCCACGGTCACCCAGAGTGTCTGAGACGTCACTCGTGCATGCCAACTGCTACTGTTTTCTTTGGTTTGTATTTTTATTTACTTATTTTATTTGTGGCTGCATTGTGCCTTAGTTGAGGCACGCAGGATCTTCGTTGTGGCGTGTGAGCTTGTCTCTAGTTGAGATGTGTGGGCTTAGTTTGTCCCACGGCTTGTGGGATCTGAGTTCTTTGACCAGGGATCAAACCTGTGTCCCCTGCACAGGCAGACAGATTCTTAACCACTGGACCACCAGGGAAGTCCCCCAACTGTTACTGTTGATTAAGCAGAGACCAGAGGTCAGGCTCTGTGCCTGGTACCTTTCTGGCATTACCTTGTGTTTGGGGTTGAACTATGTCCCCTGCAAAATACTTGCAGAAATCCTAGCCCCAGTATTTAAAGGGACCTATGAATAGTATGGGACCTAATTTCAAAATAAGGATCTTTACAGATGGGATTGGGTTGAGGTCATTTGGGTAAGACCCTCATTCAGGATGACTGGTGTCCCTATCAGAAGAAGGAAATCTGGACACAGATACATGGGGAGAGGCCACGTGGCGACAGAGGCAGAGACTAGAGCGACACAGCTGCAACCCCAGGAAGCCAAGGACTGCCGGTCACCACTGGAAGCGAGGACAAGAGAGAAAGGATTCTCCCCTAAGGTTTCAGCGGGAGCATGGCTCACTGAAATGGTTGGATGGCATCACTGACTCAATGGACATGAGTTTGAGCAAACTCTGAGAGATGGTAAAGGATAGAGGAGTCCAGCATGCTGCAGCACATGGGGTGGAAAAGAGGCAGACATGACTTAATGACCGACCGACAACAACAAAAACAGTGGCTCACTGACACCTTGATCTGGGACTTCCAGACGCCAGAACTGTGAGGCGACAAATTTGTGACAGCAGCCCTAGGAAATGAATATGCCTTGTTTTACACTGAATATTCATTGGAAGGACTGATGCTGAAGCTGAAGCTCCAATACTTGGGCCACCTGATGCGAAGAGATGACTCATTGGAAAAGACCCTGATGCTGGCAAAGATTGAGAGCAGGAGGAGAAGCGGGTGACAGAGGATGGGATGGTTGGATGGCATCACCGATTCAATGGACGTGAGTTTGAGCAAACTCCAGGAGACAGTGAAGGACAGGGAAGCCTGGCATGCTGCAGTCCATGGGGTCACAAAGAGTCAGATATGACTTAGTGACTGAACAACAACAAGTAGGAAATGAATGTGCCTTGTTTTACCCTAAAGCATCACTACCCCATCTGTGGTAGGCAGAATATGCCTCCCTCCTCCCCGCTCCAAAGACATTTGTTCTCTAATCCCTGCTGCTAAGTCACTTCAGTCGTGTCCGACTCTGTGTGAATCCCTAGAACCTGGTAATAGGACTTTGCAGATGGAATTAAAATTTTGGACATAAAAATAAGAAGGTGACCTGGGTAGACCCAGTCTAATTACATGAGCCCTTAACAGCAGAGACTTTTTCTCTGTCTTGAACAGAAGAGATGCAGGAGAGGGAGAAGTCAGAGGTTTACTTGCTGTGTTGTTGCTGACTTTGCCAATGGAAGAAGGATGAGGAGAGAGACTCCTGGTGATTGGGCAGCCAGGAAACAGGACCTGGAGCCATGAGGAACTGAATCTGCCAACAACCTAGATGAACGTGCAAGCAGATTCTCCCTCACAGAGTCTCCAGAAAGGAGCGAAACTCTGCCAACACCTTGAGTCCAGCTGAGCCCACTGGACTCGAACCACAGAACCACGGCATACTAAATTTGCATTGTTTCAAGCCACTAGGTTTGTGGCAGTTTGCTATAGCAGCATGCATGCATGTGTGCATGCTGTCTCTTCGGTCATATCTGACTCTTTTCGACCCTGTGGACTGTAGCACGCCAGGATCTTGTGTCCATGGGATTCTCCAGGCAAGAATACTGGAGTGGACTGCCATTTCCTCATCCAGGGGAACTTCCTGACCCAGGGATTGAACCTGCAGTTCCTGTGTCTCCTGCATTGACAGGTGGATTCTTTACCCCATGATCTCTGGGGCTTATGTGGGGATGGTACCCACAGCAGATGGCTGACACTGATGGGCTCATAATGAATTGCTGGAAATTCAGCATGCTTGAGCAGGAGAATCAGCTCTGAGAAACAGAGCCAGGTAAAGTAGCAGGGGCCAGCACTAAACAGCAGCCAGAAAAATGGCCCAGGTGTGTGGGGATATATTCTTGGCAGAGGGTCTGTCCGCTTCCATCTTGGACAGAATTACATTTTGCCCATCAGCTAATCCCTGTAGGATGGCACAGATCAGGTGAGGAAGCACAGGGGCTCAGAGGCCTGTTCTGTCATCACAGGCTTTGTGACTTGTCCACCATGGCGAGCCTCTGCCCCTGGCACTGACCGTAGCCATACGTTTTACATACACGCTTGATGACAAAGCCTCATGTCTTTTCCAACAATGCAGTCAATACCATAGTTACTATTTAACTCAAGAGGAGGCATGCTTTGTTTTTTAAAATATTTATTTATTGTTTATTTGGATACACTGGGTCTAAGTTGTGGCATGTGGGGTCTAGTTTCCTGACCAAAGATCGAACCTGGACTCCTGCATTGGGAGCTTGGAGTCTCAGTCACTGGACCGTCCAGGTAGTCCTGGAAGCATGGGTTTATAATAGATTATCACTGAATATTCAAATAGCACTGTCAGTACACAAATTCATCAGAAGGAGAAGGCAATTAGTTCCCAATGACCTCTGGAAAAAGGTCCATCTCTCTTGGACTTCCCCAGCCAGGCAACTTGTGGGCGTGCCTTCTACCCAGTGTAGGGTTGCCATATAAAATATAAACCATTCACCTCAATCTGAATTTCAGATAAACAATGAATACTTTTTTCATGTAAGTACATTGCATGCGGTATTTGTTCATGCAATATTAGGGAGTACAAAGAAGTATTCATTGTTTATCTGAAATCCCAATTTAACTGAGTGTCTTGTAATTTATTAAATAGCTAAATTTGGCACCCCTAACCCAGTGGTGTTCTGAAGTGATGCCTTGTCTTGTATGGAGGAGGCTAACAAATGTCTTGATTCCTGTTTTGGAGCACTCAGAGGACTTTTTACAATGGGTCTTTTCCTTGTCCTGAGAGGATGGGACAAAATGATGCCTCAGTCGGATAAAACAAAGAATCTGCTAGTCGTCATGATGAGCCCACACTGGGATGAATTTCTGTGTGATATTGAGAAGATCTTTAGAAGAAAGTGAGCGATACTCTGCCCTAGACGGCTTGAGCTGCTGTTGGAGTCAAGACTATTAGAGGTGAAACTTGAACTTAGTGACATTCAACGTTCATTACCTATAAATAAGGACACAAGAGGCTCAGGGAGGTGGAGTAACTTGCCCATGGTTTCACAGCAAAGAGAAATAGCAGGAAACAAAGCCAGGGTTAGGGCTTCAAAGAGATAGGTCTTAATGTCTCTTCATTCAGGCTGGAAATAATAATACTAGCTAACACGGACTGATCATTTGCCATGAACCAAGCACTTTACCTGAAGCCTCCCATTCAATCTGTACAAAAACTCTTCTAAGCAGGTGTTAGTATTATCTCTGTCTACAGAGGAGGATGTAGAAAGAGGATGCAGATGATAAGCCCATGGTTGGCATAGCTGGACTCCAGGGCCCATGTCCCCAGCACTCCAGGACAGCAGAGGGTACAATCTGCGGACCCACTGGCTAGCTGAAAGAGGGGCCGGTCCAAAAACAGGGACAGCTGTCATCATCTGAATGGGATGGCCGACTTCTCTGGGAGCTTCAGAAGAATTGGCCCCACTGGCTTGCATTTCCATCCATTGGCTAAAGCTGCTGCCCCTCCCCTGGACCTTCATGGACCCCTGGATCTTACGTGGCCCCCACCACCAGCTCAGGGTGCTGGCAGCATAAGGCACAAGCGCTTGCTCCAAACCCAGGCTCCCTCCCTCATGACTGTATGACTTGGCAAGCTCTTCATGTTTCCACAGCCTGATCTGTAACATGAGGGTCAGAGTGGTACCTGACCTGTATGGGATAACCTGTAAGGCCACGATCACACTTGCTTGGAACAGAGTAAGCGCCCGGTAAATGTCAGCCACCAAGTACCCTGTCTGTGCTAAGAGCGCAGGGTCATGGTTTTTGCAAATAGGGAGCCACCAAGGCTCTGAGTTTTGAAAGAGCAGGGCGGTGGTCCCCACCTCCTGGGAGAAAACAGACCTGAGGCTGAAGCTGCTCCAGAATCCTAAGGGACTGGGGAGCCAGGGCAGCTGTCCTGATGCAGGAGAAAAACCCAAAAGGAGGGGTGCATTGTAAGGTTTTTCCAAAGACAGTTCAGATCTGGGACAGACTGGCTTTGTTGGGAGGGGAGCTGGAAACTCCCACACTTTAGGGTGGCAGTCCAGGTGGGTGCTGTGGCTGGAAACCCAAACAGTGGGGCGGGAGGTTGAAGCTGAGCTGTAAGGATCAGGGTGCGGAGGCGCTTCTCAGGCTTGAACCAGGTGGAGAGATGCGGCCACAAGCTGGAAATGTGGGGCCAGGCCCCGCTGGGGACAGAGGAAGCCGGATGGAGGGGACACGCCAGCCCAGACCCCAAGGGAGGCCGCCCCCTGCCCTTGCAGGATGCCGGACCCACAGGTGTCAGGGTAAGACATTCTGTCCCAGCGGGATTCCTGCTGCAGACACAGCTCGACATGAATCGCTCCTCAACTGCACAGCCGGAAGGGCTTCAGGGTGAGGCCGGGCGCAGGCCAGATTGCCGTGCTCCCGGAGCACCCCCTCATTTATCCTGGGGCGCTGCCCGCCCACCCATCCACCCTGTCTGTGAGCGCCCGGGACGCGCGTGGCCACACGGGGGCGCCGGCGGCTGCCGCGCGCCTCACAGCGCAGAGTCCGGAGAACAAAGGGAGCCCCTGGAACCTCGGCCTCCCGCACCTGGTCTCACCTGCTCCCCGGGCCTGCGGGCCCCGCGCCGCGCCGGCTTCCGGCTCCCGCGAGGGAGTTAATTTTTGCTCAGCTCAGCTCTTAGAAACCTGTTAAAGAAATCGCTTGCCCCTTGATGGACTTTCTCCCCAGTCTGGGGACAAAATACGACCGCGCTGGGACGCTGAAAGTGTTACTGGGTTTGTGGTTTTACGATGAGTCCTGCTCTGGATTCCCCCGCCCGTCTCCTTCCCTAGTTCAGCAGGATCCTGGCCGCATCACTCTTCTCCACTTGGGTTTATTAAAGTGAACTTTTCACTTTTGGACAAAGTAGACACACCCTCGGGAAATAGGGTAACAAACGAAGGGCAAAAATCAAGGGGAAAGAGGAAGGCACTATGGAAATCAGGTCTTGCCAGGAAAGGTAACTTCCACTGCAATAACTTCTAAATTTACTTCAGGGACTAGGTGCAAACTCTATGTAAATATTCCCAGATGCCCTAATTAGGAAGCCCCCCAAAGAGGCTGTCACCATCACCATCAATTACCTAGTATCTCCTGAGGACACATAGGCACAAAGCAGCTCATGAGCTGTCCACGACTAGCCAGCATGTGTGCCCGGCCCTGGACCACAAGAGGGGAGAGGCAGGCTGGGTTTTTCTGGGCCATACGATTTGTGTATGTGTGTGCTTGCTGAATCACTCGGTCATGTCCAGCTCCTGGTGACCCTATGGATTGTAGCCTGCAAAGCTCCTCTGTCCATGGGATTTTCCAAAAATACTGGAGGGGGTTGCCATTTCCTCCTACAGAGGATCTTCCCCACTCAGCGTTCAAACACTGGTCTCCTTCCTGTTCTGCGTTGGCTGGCAGATTCTTCACCACTAAACCACGTGGGAAGCCCTGTTATGATTTAGGGGTCCCCAGTGAACTCTCCTATTTCTGCATTGTTGTCCAAGGTCAAATTCCACAGGGCTTTCTCCTTGGGCACTGCCATCTTGGTTCAGCTGACCTTTCTCCCTCTGGTTCACGGCTCTGGGCACACAGCTGTGAATTCCTGGGGGTTTGGGGGATCTTCAGTCCTCACAGGGAGGGACTTAGGGCTTGCAGAAACCCGCACTGGGACTGCTTCAAGTGGGTCCTGGAATGAGGCGGTGATGCTGCAGGCCTTTTCCATCCAGCCAACGGTAATACTGTATCTGTGATCAAAGACCATCCTGGCTATCTCTGACACTCTTCCATTCTGAAGAGGACCTGTCCCTAAACCCTGCTGGCAACACAAGACGATGGAATGCATGTGGGAGCTGGGGGGGAGACGGGCAAAAGCAGCCCCTGGGGACACCCCTGGTTGAGGAGATCTTCTTGGAAGAGGAAGGGGAAGGCAGGGGGCCTCTCCAGTGAAGTCCATCCTGTACAGCATTCTGCCATGGTGACAATTTCCTCTAAAATCTCCACCGTCCAATGTGACACGTGTGGCTATTGAGTACTTGAAACAGGGCTTGTTCTATCAAAGAGCTGAACTTCAGGTCTTATTCAATTTTAACTTGAAATGATCACATTGGCTAGGAGCTACCGTATGGGACTGGACAGCTCTAGGCAGCGATGGGGAGGGGTCTGAAAGAGGCAGGAAGACCTGATGCTTGATCTCATCCTCATTTGCCCTACACCAGCTAAAGCCACCTGTATGCTTTCTCTCCAGTCCGCTGGGAGGCATTGTTGTGGTGGAGGTGGTGGTTGAGTGTGGGATGGGAGTGAAAGGAGAGAATGGAGTCTTGCAGCCACGCAATGGTGGTGGTGGTTTACCAGCTAGCTAAGTCGTGTCTGACGCTATGCAACCTCATGGGCTATAACCCACTAGGCTCCTCTATCCATGGGATTTCCCAGGCAAGAATACTGGAGTGGGTTGCCATTTCCTCCTCCAGGGGCTCTTCCTGACCCAGAGATCCAACCTGTATCTCCTGCATTGCAGGCGGATTTTTTACCAACTGAGCCAAATGCAGCCAAGCAATGGTGTGCGGTATGTGGTATGTTGCCCTTAAGCAGCTATGGACCAGGGCTTAGAGGACTTTTCTGGGAGATACCATCACTAGTAGATAGGGGTGAAAAGTAGGGTTCAAAATACTTCAGAGTGGATGTAGGCTTTCTGTAACCAGTTCGCTCTTCAGTGATAAGTAAATGACAAGTTTCTCTGTTTCTCTAGAGGCTAGGAATGTTCAGAGCTGGGAGGGGGTGGAGATCATAAACAGATTTGTCTTTTCTGCTTGAAAGGTGAAACCTCAATTATGCAGAAGTGGGTGATGCCAAGGATAGTGGTGGGCGTGGGGGAGGGGCAAGGTGCACATTCAGTGACTTTGCCAGAATCACACAGTCAGTCCTTGACAATGTCAGGATAAAAACCCACGTCTTGCTCTGGTGGCTGCTGAAATGAATCCTAGCCTGATGGAGAGACCAGATTTCTGGGTTTCTCAGCCATCAGCCGGCGTGGTGGCCTGAGTCCATCACTTCCCCTTTCGGCATCCTGATTTCCTCCCCTGTAAAATTCAGGAGTCAGCATGATGGTAAATTTTTTTTTTTCCTTTTCTTTTTCGCTGCACCAAAAAGGCAGCATGTAGGATCCTAATTCTTTGACCAGGGATCAAACACATGCCCCCTGCATTGGAAGGCAGATTCTTAACCACTGGACTGCCAGGGTTTAATATATACTGCCTCATCTTTGGACACTGTCTCCCTAGAAAGACCTATCCATATCCCTCAAGCCATTTGGGAATCTAGTAAACCATCGGAGCAAGGCATAGTGCCAGTTTTTATTCAGATGCTTCTCCCATGTTCAAAGATGCTCTTTTTAAAGCCGTTCTCCAGTGTTAAAAGTGTTTTCTGCTCAGCACCATCCCCTCAACCTCCCTGCCACTCCCAGGGACTGCTTCTGGGCCTTGGGTACCAATGAGTGTTGTGATGCTTTCCAGTTGGATGGCCATTTGTATGACTCAGCCATTTCATCTTGGGCTGGGCCTTGGGTAGACACCACCAGGCCTTTCAGCGGGGTCAGAAGTTGTTGTTGTTGTTCAGTCGCTCAGTTGTGTCCAACTCTTTGCGACCTCACAGACTGCAGCACATCAGGCTTCCCTGTCCTTTACTATCTTCTGGAGCTTGCTTGGACTCATGTCCATTGAGTCAGTGATGCCATCCAACCATCTCATCCTCTATGGTCCCCTTCTCCTCCTACCTTCACTCTTTCTCAGCATCAGGGTCTTTTCCAGTGAGTTGGCTCTTTGCAGCTGCTGCTGCTGCTAAATCGCTTCAGTCGTGTCCTACTCTGTGCAGCCCCATAGACGGCAGCCAACCAGGCTTCCTGTCCCTGGGATTCTCCAGGCAAGAATACTGGAGTGGGTTGCCATTTCCTTCTCCAATGCATGAAAGTGAAAAGTGAAAGTGAAGTCGCTCAGTCACGTCCGACTCTTCGAGACCCCATGGACTGCAGCCTACCAGCCTACCAGGCTCCTCCATCCATAGGATTCTCCAGGCAAGAGTACTGGAGTGGGGTGCCATTGCCTTCTCCGTCTTTGCAGCAGGTGGCCAAAATATTGGAGCTTCAGCATCAGTCCTTCTAGTGTGGCAGAGGTGGGTTGGGGAATCCAGCAATGGTGGCTCCAGACTCTTTGAAATCCAGGTTTTCATATTATTATTTCATAATAATATCCATGTAGTGCTAGTGGGTTCTCAGCTCTTCACTTAATCACTTAACTTTTCCAGTAGTCTCAGGAGGTGGGAATAATAATTAACAGCTAATGATAATCATTGCAAACACACTGCATTTCTCACGTACCAAGAGTTTCTCCAGAACCACGGGCATCTGGATAAAAAGGTCTAAATGCTGTCACACCTTAATTCAGTGAATGCTTTGCATGACCCTATTAAATTACTACAAGATAGTGCTGCCAGTGTAAGAGACATAGGAGACACGGGTTCAATCTCTGGGTTGGGAGGATCCCCTGGAGGAGGGTAAGGCAACCCACTTCAGTATTCTTGCCTGGAGAATCCCATGAACAGAGGAGCCTAGGCTACAGTCCCTAGGGTGACAAAGAGTCGGACATGACTGAAGCAACTTATCACACACACACACACAGACACAGACACACACACCATTGTTTTCTAAATTTTATAGCTGAGAACCTGAAAGACTCAGATAACTTAAGTTTTTCTCCAGGGAAGTCTTGGCTTGGAAATTCAAGCCCTGTTCTAAGTTTAGAATTATTGATGATGATCAGTACTGGGACTCATGATTCTGTTTAAATGTCATAAGCTCCCTGAAGATGGGTCCTGTCTCTCCTATCCTCCCACCCATTCTGATCAGCACATCCTAGGATTAACAACTCTTAACCATAGTCTTTGGACTATTGTAGATTTCTCCTTTCAAAAGCTTCTTTTATGCTACAGACATTCTTGAGATGTAGCTTAAAGAATGAAATTCAAAGTTTTGCAAGGTGCTCAGAATCACATTAAAAGGGCTCATTAGCACTTAAATGTCAGTAGCCTTTTTATTCCTCCAGCTTTTCCATCGGGTGAAGGGCCAGCCACCCATTAGAAAACAAATTATTAAAAGAGAAATTATAAATCTTTAAAAGAGAGAGGCCCGTGGCAGCCGGGGTCCCCCCACCCCACTGTCTTCTTCCCGGAACGAATGGGTGAGCAGCAGTTTGTTCTTTGAAACTTGTGGGGCATCAGAGTTCTGGTGTCCTCATTTTCCTTCCTTCCATTGATGTATCATTACTAGAGTGAAAAAAGAAGGACGTCTCGAGGGCTTTTGAAAAAAAAAAAAAAATTGGTGACTACTCAAGACATTTTGTAAAGGGGGGAAAATTGCTAGGAAAAGGGACCTCAGTGGGGGGTGAAGGGCTGTGAATGTGCCCTTGTCCGGAGGCTCTCTCAGCTGAAACCTGGTGCAGGCGTTGGTTGTCCAGTTCAAACTGTCATCTTTAGTTCTCGCTGGCTTTTCTGCCCTCGGCCCTGAACCTCAACAGATTGGGGCTTATTTACCTATTCACACTCGGCCGTGGAAGCTCATTAATAAGCTTATTAGCTACACCATTCACAGGAGGCCATTGACAAAAGGGGTTCCAGCCACTTGAAGAGGGAAGAGAAAAAAACTGTAAAGAGATTATTTTCTCATTCAGAAGCCTCACTGGTGTGAAAGCTTTCCTAGACCCTCTGAGGTCACTTGAAGCCTAAATATGATGACAGGATTGTTTTTTTTTTTTTTTTTTAAATTCCAAACATGGTTTTGCTTTTCTCTAAACCAAAGAGTTTGCTGTTGTGGGCTTGTGGGCTTCACTCACTTAAAAATGGACACTCTTAAGGGAATAAGGGGCTTTTGATGGATGGGTGTCTTTTTATTCCTATAAAGAATAAATTCTGCAGACTGCATCTGGACACTGAAGTAGGTGTTCTTATTTGTCATTATCAGCAGAAGGCTTCCTTTTCATTCAGGGTACACAGAGCCACTGATGAACGATGGGTAGGGATGGCAGCTTCCTGCACCAGTAATTTATGTGAGAACGTGTTAACAGCATTTTCAATGGCTGATGGATTCCTTGCAGGATGGGAAAGGAATCTGTCCTGAGAGACTTGAGTTCCCCATTGGTGGGGAATATAAAGTTGTAAGTGCCAGCCTCCAAGCAGGCAGACACTCAGCCTGGTCTGAGACATTGAAAAGCACTGATGTGGTCAGAACAACTCGGGTGTGGTAGATGGCTGAGGTCACCTGGCTAAGGTGTCTAAGTGAATTAAATGATTCTGGGACTGATCCAGGTTAAAAGACTTGACCAAAAACCATAGCCTGCCCCTAAGCATGGGAACTTATTATTTTATTTTGCTTGAGACTCAGACTATTACTTTTGCTGTCACATTTCCAGAACAGAATTTCAGAGCCATTTGCCTGAAGCATTTCAATGGATCTGTACTCCTGGTGTTTCGGTAATTTTACATAAAAGTTCTCTGAGAGGTATTGTGAAGAAGAATGATTTTCTAATGATGTGGCACCATGAAAAAATATTTTCGTAAATGTTGTGAAGTGTGCAGTGTCAATGACCCATAAGCAACTGCCTTTCTAAATGCAGGAAAAGTCGATTTCCCAGGTCAATTTGGTATTGCTGCGCCATCCATCTTTAGGACTCCAAAGCACTTCTGGGTTTAATGACCTTTTCTAAGGAAAAATAATTAAGGTTTTTATCTATATTGTATTGGACTTAAGGCACCACTTCTTGGGAGCTGGATGAGTGGGGAAGGAGAGCAAATATGTTAAAGAATAAATTATCCTGTAGACACAGCCTAGTGGAAAAGGTAAATGGAAGATATGAACTTTAACCAGTTACAGCTTGGCATTTAGTTGAAGAATCTTAAGATTCAGAGAGGAAATGCTTTGCTCAAGGTCATACAGCTATTTATAGCAGAGTTGAGTCCTTAGAATCTTCCGAATTTATTAATCCAAAATTTTTCCCCCTCAGTTTTGAACTGTTCCCTAAGAGAGCCAGATTCAAAGTCAGGCTCAGCTGCTGCCATTACTCAGCTGGTTAACCCTGGACAAATAACATCTCTCACCCTGTTTCCTTAGCAGAAACTGGGAATATTACTCTGCAGGGTGGCTGTGCGGTTGAAAAAGAAGACTCTATTCCGTGTGCCCTGCCTATAGCAGAACCTCCGTAAATACTCGCTTCTTTGCTCATCGTTATCGTTTTGATGGACAGGCAGGCATGCCCCAGGTTACCTTCTCTCGTCTCAAAGTTTCAGTTGCGTTCTATTTCTCCCCCACGCGCCCCAATACCACGCAGATGCATTTTAAAGTCTCGTGGCCGGGGTGGGGGTGGGTAGAGAGCAGGCTTTCTGTCATTTATTTTGACTTGAATCGAGACAACGTAACGTAACCACCCGGCAAACCGTGGATCAGGCGAACTGACCAGGGAAGGAAGGGGGCGCGGGCCCCGGCCGCATCCACGGAGGATGCTGCCTGCTGCCCCTCTGCGTCCCGGTGCTGCCCGGGCCCCCTCGCCCTCCCCGCCGGGGTCTCGGGCCGCTTGCAGGCGTCGGGAGCCGTGCCGAGTCGGGGCGGCGGGGCGCGCGGCGCTGATTGGCAGAGCGGGCGCCGCCGTCCAGGAAACGGCTCGGGTTTCAGCGGGGGCGTGACCCGCCGGGAGGGGGCGGCGGCGGCGGCGGCGGCAGCGGAGAACGCCGCGGAGAGCCGAGCGGGCGGGCGGGCGAGCAAAGGAGCGAGCGCGGCCGCCACAAAGCTCGGGCGCCGCGGGGTCTGCGCGCGGCGTAGCTGGCCCGGCGCAGCGACTCCTTTCCAGGCTGGCGGGGCCCGGGCGCCCCGAGGCCGCGGCTTTCCTCCGCGCTCCAAGCGTTCGCAAGTTGCGAGCGAAGTTTGGTGGAGGAAACGCCAAGCCCGACTCCTTTCTTCCTCCCGCTCCCCAAATCCGAGCGCAGCCCGCGGGCGTCATGCCCGCGCGCCTCCGCAGCCTGGGGTGCGCGTGAAGCCTCGAACTTTGGCGCCGGCGAGTACCACATTTTTTTTTTTTTTTTTTTTTTGCGGGGAGTTGGTCGTTTGCTCCATCCCGACCCACGCTGGGCGCGGGGACAGACCCGATCGCCGGGGATCGTTGCCATTCAAGGTAATCGCCGAGTCGGGCGCCTCGGGGGAGCTTCGCGGGGCGGGACAGTGGGCGCGGTGGAAGCCCGAGACGCCCGGTGCACGGACTCCCGAACGGAGGGCTGGCACTGTGGAGGCGGCTCCCTGTGCCTCCTCTTTGGCTGCATAGGCGATGGGGGAGCTGGGTGCCTGCTGACGGCTGGCGTTTGGGAAGTTCTGCCGCTACCACCCCCATCCAGATGCTGACATCTGCCTCTGGCGTTGACACCCCCCCCGCCCCCGCCCGCCTCCCTGTCAAACTCTGGCTGGCGCACTCCCGCTGGCCGGGCGCGATCCTCCGACCCCGGAGCTGGCGGGCGAGCGGCGGGGCAGCCTCGCTGGTGGCACAGCCCGGTAGGTCCCGGACTCGGAGGGGGCATCTTCGAAGGTGCTTCGTTCCGAGGCCCGGGGAGCCCCCATTCCGTCTCATCCAGGCCCGGGCCGGGGACCCTTCCCCGGGAGGGGTCCGCTGAGGTGGGGCTGGCAACACCTCTGTAGGGTAGGCGAGGGCTCGGGGCTGGGGGTGGCGCTCTGGGAAGGGGGCTGCTCCGGTTTCCCGATTGCAGTGCCCTTCGGCCTCCCTGGCCCGCAGCCGCCGTCTCGGCTGGAGGGAGCGCGGCTCGCCTGGGGCTAGGGGGCGAACTGGACCGACTTTTTCTAGTTCGCTGCCTGCTCTACCGGCAGCAGCTCGGAGATGTCGAAAGCACAGGCGAGTTCTAACTTGCGCGCTCATTCTTTCAGCGCCGGGGCCGCGCCGGGGAGTCAGCCGAGGGCCGGGCCAGGCGCTGGCTCCGACCCTCGCGGCCACGGGGCCAGGCGCAGGGGTCCGGCCCGGGGCCGTGGAGCCTCAGTCCCCCTCGCCTCCCGCTCCTTTGCAAACTCTTCTCCGGACCTTCCTTTCTCTCGCCCAATTCAATAAAACCACCCTTAAAGGCAAACCTTCTTTCACCCATTATGTGTTTGGTGTGAAACGCTATCAACATTTAAAACCCCATTGTCCCCTGGGTCCCAAATCCCTGTAAATCTTCCACCGGCCTCGACTCATTTTCATCTGAAAAGCCTGTTTAGTTTGAATAGAAAAGCAATCGGGCGCCCCTCTCTCTCGCCCTGGAATGTCAATTAAAATGCAGATTTCTCTGAGCTCTTTAGCGCCCCGAGAAGGGGGAGAAAATCACTATATTCCTAGCACACAAATGAAAGAACTGCTACAACTGAAACCGGGTTGGTGGTGTTGAGTTCTCCCGGAGCTGCTGCAAGTTCTCGTTGGCTTGCTGGGGGTTAACGGGGAATAGACGTGGTCCTGGGTCAGCCTGTATTTTGTCTTGAGATTTCAGTGTGTTGAGGAATTCCCACCCCCACCACATCTGACCCCTTGAGAGCCCCCTGCTCAGTTCAGGCCTGGGGGCCCTAGGGAGGCTTGGAGCCTAGAAGGTGGGTCTGTCCCCTGGGGGCCTGGGCACCCCTCACCTTGCCTGGCACTTTTGACTGATGGGAAATCTGCCGGGAACAAAGCTCCCAAGTGCTTGGGTAGAGACTCAGTTTAGGTGGGTGCTATATTGACTTGTCTTCTTGAAGGGTGGAGGGTTTGGGAATGTACTGTAAACTGCATAGATCTGGTATAGGGACCACTCCCCAGCCAAGCCCTCTCGCTTGTCACTTTGCCTGTCTTTGGGGGCAGGCTTGTGCTGAGGTGAAAATGGACAGGGGGGTTGGGGAACGGGTGGCCAGGAAGAGCCATCCATCACTGGGAGGGTGACAACTCCTCCCGCGCCCAAGCAGAGAAGAGAGTTCCCTTTCAAGGGGAAAAATAAACACGCTGGGGCTTTCACTGAGGCTCAGACTCCAGGAAGGATTATGGTATTGAAGGCAGGAAGCTGGGATTGTGGCCGCCAGAGGCACGCTGGGCCTGTGTTCCCAACACTGAGCCTGGGGACCTCATTATCCCGCCCAGGAGGTCCCTCTGTACCTTTGTCCACTCGGGTGAGGAGTTGTGCAGACCTGCCACCCTCCACCTCCACTTTCCAGAGATTTGGGAAGGAAGCGGGGCGGCCGCGGAGCCTGGATCTGGAAATGGCTACATAAGTCAGTTGCTGGTGCAAGCTGATGGGGTGAAGGGATGGCTTGAGATTTTGCTGAGGTCACTCACTGTCTGCCTCTACCTGCAAAGGAAGCTCCTTAAGGCTGGGACAGGTGGGTGAGTCGGGCTGGGGAAGCAGTCTGGGGCCCACTCTCTTGCTGGGGTTTTCCTGGAGTTGTGTTAGAGGCAAAAAAATTCCCATGCATTCTGGAAATGCTTCGTAAATCAGTGAGAATGTTTGTGTGTTCTCCTCCCATGTGTATGTAGAAATAGATACGGAGTTATCTTTTGAGGCTCTTACCTCGAAGAGGAAAGAAAAACCGGCCAAAGAAATCCTTCAAGCAGTCTGAAAGCACGGGGTGGACGCACGCGCTCTTCTTTTGCTGTGAATCACATGGTTTCACGTGTGCTTTCTTTTGAAGAAGAGGTTTTCTTTTTTCCTTCTCTGAAAGTGGAGCAGCGTCCTCTTTTCCCCTTACCCACTCTAATCCTTAGTCAAGGCTGAAAGTTTTTTTCTGATGTAGCTTTGGGGACGCTCGAGCAGTATTGAAATCCTACGTCATAATCTGAAACATGAGGTCCGCAAGCAGAAAGCATGGGGTTTCGAGATTTGTATATTAAAGGTCTCACCTCCACCCTAAATCCTATAAAATGTGGTTCTTTCATATATAATTCACAGAATCTGATTGGATCAAATTCTCTGAAGCTTGTGCATTTTGGTTCTTATTCTTAGTAATTGATACCGAACAAATGTAAAGTCTTGGATTATCTTAAGCTTGGAAATTTCTCTTTGCTTTTGAATTAAATGGGTGAGCAGACCCATTGAACACCCCCTGGTAACTTCTGTTCTGAAATTTTAGCCAATAAGTTAGCATATTGAAAGTTATTGGCCCAATCACCTACCCTGAGAATAATTTACATATCATCGTCACCATCATCATCATTAATGAACACCCGTGTTATTCAAGGAGCTTGCATCTGCTCCGTTTCTCTCTCTAGTTTGAAGACCTCCACTAGGCCTGGGCTGCCATTCGTCACAGTGGAATGGGATTCAAGCTTTGAATCTCTTTTTGGATCAGCTGCTTTGAATGTATCGCAGTCTCGTTCATTCTTTGTAAGTGGCTGCTTGGCGAAAAGATTGAAATACATTTCTGCATTTGAAAATGAATCTTGACAAGTGTAAACTGGTGGGAATTTTTGGTCGCCTTCCTGGGGTTCTTTTTATTTTGCTGGTCTCCCTTCCTCCCGAGGGCTCCAGGGAGGGTGGAGCAAGCCACTTAGCTCCAGCCCCCAGAAGCAGACGCCTCTGAAGCCCAGTTGGCGTGAAAGAAATTAACGAGAGGCTGGCAATGCCAGCCGGAGCATCGTTAACTTGGCTTTTGTAGTTGCCCTTGAAACTAAGGTCACGTAGCTTTGGCTTTTGGAGGGCGGGAGAGGTGACAGTGGGTAGGAGGAGAGAGTCCACTTGCCCAGCTGAAGTGGCTGCACGTATCTGGGTCCTATAGCTACTCTTTTTATCTCTGTTTCCTAAGAGTAGGCTTTCTCAACCATCAGCCTAACACGTTTTTGTGGACCGGTCTGGTGGAAACCCCTGGGACTCAGGTGTGGATGGAAGGTATTTGCAGATGATGAAAGAGAACTGGGTTGAACTAAATTGGTGTTGGGGAAGATTTCACTGACTCGCAGTCTCTCTCTCCTCTAGAGGCTGCAGCAGCAGCAGCAGCAGCAGCGGCAAGGCCAGCGAGCGGCCGCCGCAGCACCTTGGTTCCTGAGCCCACCGCCGGCTGAAGGCATTGCTGCAGGCAGTCCATGCTCGTAGAGGAAGGGTGCAGATGGGATTAACGTCCACATGGAGATATGGAAGAGGACAGGGGATCGGCACTGTAACCATGGTCAGCTGGGGTCGCTTCCTCTGCCTGGTTGTGGTCACCATGGCAACCTTGTCCCTGGCCCGGCCCTCCTTCAATTTAGTTGACGATACCACGGTTGAGCCGGAAGGTAAGTTATCTCATTTCGCTCTCGGGGTACCAAGTTTGTTTGGGGATTTGTCTGGGGGAAGTGGCACTGAGGTCAAGGCCTGTTTGAGAATCAGCTGCCCCTTGTGTTGTAAAGGAGACCTCCAAGAGCGGAGCTTGTGGCTCTCTGCCCCCTGCAAGCCAGGGATTATAAGAGAAGGTTCTCAGCTGTCACACTGCGGGCCGGGTGGTGTAGTTGGTGGTTTCTTGGCGTGTGCGTTTTTCTCTGTGCTGGGTAAGGGAGGCGGCTGGCAGTTCATCCAGTGCCAGGAGAGCCGTGGCAGGCAGCTCAGAGTTGAATACCATCTACCCTTGCTTACCCGAGAGAGTTTTGCTCACAATGTAAAGGATTGCAATTTGCCGGCAAAAGGAGTCACGCAGGGAAATTGCCAACCTCTGAAATGCTGACATTTTATTTTCATTGTCTAAGGAGAGAAAGCTTCTGAACTTCAGAGTGGAGAGGGTTGAGACATTACATTCTTTTTAGCCCTTGTAATTCATAATACTTAAGCCACACGTCACAGAGCGGCAGATTCTATTTTAGGTCAATTTGAAATGTACCTGGGCCTTTCCTGAATCTCTGAGAACTTCCAGATCTAACAGGGCGTGCGTTGGTGTTTCAGCTATGGAAATTGTATGCAGGCAACACATTATGCCTTTTGGAACATGCAGAAAGGCATGAGGCCAGTTGTGAGCACAAAACTCACAAGGGCTGAATTTTCCCGCCAGGCAGACTTGAAACCTCTTCTCCCGGGTCCTTCCGCGATGTCGGTAGCCCAGCCTCGACTTGGTGCCGCACGAGATCTGTCATCAGTAGGGAATATTGGTAGCTGAGTTATTTTTCGAGTGGTAATCCGAGAATAAAACGGCAGATCCTAGCACTCATCGCCACTTAATGAACCTGTTTGCTGAGAGCCCACCTGGTGCCTGCTGAGCTCAGGGGGCCTGCGTGGGCTGGGGTCAGTCAGCTGTTCTGGAAAAGACACCCTGCTCGGAAGAAGACCGCAAGCCCATCCAGGATCAGACGGGGAGGGGAGGGCTGTGTCCCCATCCAGGGGGGCTCCCACTGAGACCCTGAGTCATGCAAGGATAAAGGCGTATCTTTTTTTTTCTAAAACGGAGGTGCTTCTTACCAAAAGCAGCTCAGCAGTCACTAGTGGAGGCTTGTGCCCTTTTTCTTACCCAGAGTTACGGAGGTTTGTAGTAACCAGGTGTAGTGACGCTGCAGTGGCTTTCAGGCTTCTGGTAGGGAACGCGGTAGGAGTTTGTGTCTGAAGCGTTCACAGGCTCCGGCTCCAGGGATTATGGAACTGCCTGCTGGTGACGTGGGCGCCAGTGTCACTTGCGATGGGGATGCATGTTTAAAGGGCTTAACGTGAGGGAAAAGGTTCCTGGTTTCTGAAAGTCATGCCTGCACGTCTTTAATTTTGCTAATAATTAAAATGGATGTTTCTCTAATTGCCGGTTTTCCCTGGGGTGCATGGCTCAGTACACACACCGAGGCTGCTGAACGGGGGTGTTTCCTGCAGTGTGAGCCCAGGCATGGCCCAGGTTAGGAAGAAAATGTCATTTTTCATTTCGACTTTCAGGGCAGCGTGATTGGGAGTTTATTTCAACATAAAGTGTAAAATGGTCCTGGAGGACTTCTTTTTATCGTCTTTAATTATTGAAGGGAATTTAAAAATCTGTGTGCACATACTGGTAGGAAGAGGTGAGACAGAGATGGGGAGGGGGGTGGAGATGGACAAGGATGCAGTACCCTCGGCAGTTCTTTGTGTAGAAATGTGCATCCAACAATGTGAGTATTGTTGGAGGCTGGTCTTCCCAGCCTGGCATCTGTGAATGCACTTGGGGGTTGAGGGGAGGTGCCTGAATTCCCTGAAATGGTAGGTCATATTTTGGGGTTCACAGCTCCTATGAGGTTTGCGTCCAGAGTTGTGAGAGGTTTTTTCAAACAAAGGTTTAGTGGAAGCTGTGCAAAACCCTGCAAAGAGGTGGCGGCTTTGGAAAAAGCACACGGTCCCCTGAACCTCAGTCTCCTTTTCTGTCATCTGAGGGCTGGATTAGATCATCTTTAGGGTCTCTTTATTAATGTTAAATGAATACTAATATCTTCAGAAGCCTTCTGATGACCGCCTCAAGAAGGTTGCTGGGAGATTTAAGTGGGTCTGGATGCAAAACGCAGTTAGCACAGGTCCTGGTGTCTAATGAGTACCTGGGACAAGTTGTTGTCGTTCTTGGCGAGTTGGGCACGCCCATCTTCCCAGTCCCATGGGCTGGCTGTTCAGTTGCCAACACATCAGGAGACATCTAGGCTTTTGGAGACAGTTGAGAGGAAAGTTGCTCCCTGATGGAGGAGCAGCTGTGTTGGCTTTCTGTAGGGTCTGCACTTCCCCTGTCGACTGATGTGAGCCCTAAGATGAGTTCTTCCAGTGCAGGAGTTTCGCTTTGGTGTCAGAGGCTATTAGGAAGGTAATCTAATTATAGATGAGAAAGAAGAATTTTTAGCAACTGGAAGCAGACTGAGTTGGGCAGCTCCAGTTTAGGCTGTGGTCCTGGCGAATTGGAGAGAGACGGACAGAGTCCCCCATCCATGTGTGTCCATCAGTCGCTGTCTGTCCTCCATGGTGTGTTTTAACTGTAGCTTTGGATAAAGTAAGTTCAGCCTTGACCTTCTATCCTACAGGGCGTTATCTTGGAAGACTTTTTGGCTTGCTAATGTGGAAGCTCAGTTTAGATAAATGTGGCCAGAGAAAAATGTGACTAAGTTCCAGGAAGGGGCCCGAGCCCTCCCTCTAGAGGATCCTTTTCCAATTGTCTCAGCTTTGTACAGTATCATCTCATTGATCATCATCCCATCCCATCCATCATCTATCATCCTGTCATGTATCAACATCATCTCATCTACCATGTATCATGATCATATATCCCGTCACCTGTCATGTATCATTTGTCTTCTGGACACGTTCTGAAGTGGTAGCTGTAGGTTTGGGTCTACTCAACTGACTTAAGAAAATAATCTCTAGAAGATTTTAGTTGTTAATATTCCAGACTAAAAAAATGAATATTTTCAGTTGGTCAGTCATTCTTGTCGGGGACCAGCTGTGCAGGGTTTAAACTCAGTTACTGACTCAAGGCGGCCAGTCCTCAATGCCAAGTACTGTTCTGTTGATTAAGGTTCTAATTATTTATAGTCAAGCTTGATTACCCTGTAGCAGAGAGGACTCTTGCTTTCAAATTCTTCCTGACATTGTCACCTACTCTGGTTAATTAAGTCGTTGTTGACTTTAACGACATCTTTGTTTACACCAGCCCAGTAGGAGTTAAAATAAAAGGCCTTTTCCAACCCCAAACCTTTAATTACTTTCCCACCCTCCAGAAAGTGTGATGCTGGGAAGTAACAACCTGGGAAGAAAGTAGTTTGCTTTTTTTTTGCAGTCAGTTTTGGGGCAACCTTCTGAGGTCATGCTGTCCTTAACTGATGTGAATTGGTCCAAAGTTCAATAGCAGAGAGATGGAGCAGGGGATCTACATGGAGACCTCACCACTGTCAGAGTTTTCCAGTGTGGGTTAGGTCTTTTGTTAGAAGTATTGTAAATGCCATAATATCAGCCATACGCATTTAATTGCAAGTTAAAAGGAAAGAAAAAAAAGAATATATCCGCATACCAAGAATGAATGATTTAAAATAATCTTCTGTTTTGTATTATCTGCATCTTTGTTCCTCAATATGAGTGTTAATATTTAAGAGTTGACTGTAACTTGATAGTTAGCATAGGAACAAGGACTTATTCTTAGTAAATTAAACCAAATGCAGGCTTGTGCAGTTAAATACACAATGAAGTACACATTCTTTATTAGTATATAAAGTATTTCACAATTCATAGACAAAGAGCTGTGTTTAATATTATTTCTAGAGCAAAAATTTAGCAAGCCCAGAGCATTGGTATTTGTATACTTTCTCTACTGGTCCGCTCTCATGCAGATTTGAAGTATGTGTGTGTTTTGCTTTTTATTTTAACCAATTAAAGCACTGAATGGCGCTAGTGGTAAAGAACCCTCCTCCAATGCAGGGAACATGATGAGACTCCGGTTCGATCCCTCGGTTGGGAAGATCCCCAAGAGCAGGGCCTGGCAACCCACTCCCGTATTCTTGCCTGGAGAATCCCATGAACAGGAGAGCCTGGCGGGCTACAGTCCACAGGGTCGCAAAGAGTCAGACACGACAGAAGCGATTTAGCAGGTGCACACCTGCTAGGTGACTAGCTCCCACTAGGCCATCACTGAAGACTTGTTGCTTTCAAGTCTTTCCCATTAAGTTGAGGGTGAGAATTCATAGAACTAGAGCAAACCCTATGAGATGTTTTCAATATCAAGCTTAATGAATAATTACATGGTTATGAAATAACTGGGGTAGTGTTTAAACAGGAAGAGCTTTGTTTAATGTTTACATTCTCAATAAAATGTGTCCAGGAGCCTTCCCGTTTGCAGTCTCTTGTTTGGGTGTTTACTTATCCAGGATAATTGTTAAAAGGCTACTCCCCCTGGCACACCCCTCCCCCCAGAGTTTGGCTTAATTGTACATTTCCATTAAAAATCCTGTCTTATTTTAGTCTTTAAAGGAAAACATGGGAAATGGAGTTTGGGATTTTAGGTTCCATAGGAAATACAACTTGTGTGTTACTTTCTGCTGTGCTGGTTAAGATTTGTAGCAGGGTGACTTGCCTAGGTAGGCAATTCAGAAGTGATTGTTTGGAAGTTTTTCAGGCTATGCCACAAATGGTTTTCTGATCCAGTGCGTTTTACGAGGCTGTGCAAAAGACGCATGGTCTTTATTATTATTTCGTTTTTCTGGAGAGATGACTTTAGCCTTCGATTTTGCATCCTTTTTGTGGTTTTGCTGTATCCAAGTGAGATTTAGCAATGGCTCTTGGTCCAGCTTCCCTGGCGTTGCAGGGCCTGGTGTGGTTAACCATGTCACACTCTCCCCGTGTCCTCCTCTGACTCTGCTGTCTTTAGTAGTAGTTTCTTTAAACTGACGGCGACTGTGTTGAAGGCTGTATGTGCCGAATCATGGACCTAAAGCAAGGGTGGAATGTTTGACCTTAAGCCGAAGAGGAGAGGGGTTTCTGATCATTAAATCCACGATGAACAAACCCTGAAGAACTCAGCTCTGACTTGCTAGAGGCTCTTGAACTTGAGTTTATAAAGTTCTATGCAGCTCGTATTCCATTTTGGGGACAGTGTTTATCTTTATGGGAAGCCTGAAGGCTTTCTGGCAGCCTGAGAATCTGTACACACTGGCCACTTCCTCCTGGTCACTCAGGTGGAACTGGAGTGACCCCACTAGATTCAGTTCTGGTTTTCCTGGATCAGGGAACGCGAGGAGGTGGGGAAGGGAGGGAAGGCCGGTTCTGTAAAGAAGTCTGGTTGAACAAGTTGCTGGCCTTTTCATCGTGATGGTCCCCCATGTCCTGGAGATATTTCTTTCCGAAATTAATAGAGGTCACGCTCTTCCCAAGTTTTTTTTTCTCACTCGTTCTGATTGTTACCATCCCATTTTAGGGCATGATAGGAAATCCAAGATGGTAGCCACATCCGTGGTAGGTGGCGGGTGCCGGCTTTCACTGGCCTCTGTTTGTATAACTTCAAGCTTTTACCATTTATAGATTCATGCAAAAGGGTATGTAATGACCAGTTTAGACCACGGTCGTCCTTAAAGAGTGTCAAGCAAAATAGGCATGCTTTAGAGCTTCAGTAATTTGTGTTTTAGGAACTTTGTACACTGATGGAGTTTTAAGATGTTGGGTGTGAGTTGTTGTCACTTATTCCACTTCAGAATACCATAAGTAGTTACGTCCCATCCTGGACTTTTGCCATGTTCATGTGGATATTAAAAATGTCAGCTTCTTCTTGACTGTACTGAGTCAGGGAGCTAAGGTGTGGCCTTCTCTTTCCTTTAACCCCTGTCCAACTAAAGCATGGTAAATTCCAAGTCGTGTCTGAATGGAATGCGCATAATATAGAATGTCGAGTAATGGTGAACATGTTTTATGAGGAGGTAAAAAAAATAGCTTATAAGGAAAATACCGATAGATTCAGAATTGAGGACAAGGGACGTATATATTTTGTGATTTATATGCAGCACTTTACTTGAAAGAAAGAGCCCAGTTCTGAGCTCTGACATTAGTACAATAAACTCTGTATAAACTGTGATGATTATTTTCTATGCGAGAACTCCTTCTAAGTTACTATGTGTGACCTCTTTTTAAAGGCCAATTTACTCTTTAAGTTTTTCCATACGTGACCAGTTGTAATGTTTTAAAGATATCAAGACGTTGAAAAAGCCAGCGTTGTGTGTTGAGGGGAGTGGGAGGCGGGGAGGTGCTGTAAGGTGCATAGGAAGATCTTTGTGGGGGTGAGTTGAGGGTTTAAACTCTTTGAAAATCCTTAAACTTCAGATCATGAATAGATGATGAGATTGCCACAAAGGAGTGTGACTGCCTTCAAGTCGCCACCTTCCCTTGGGAACTCCCAGGTAGTCCAGTGGTTAGGACACAGCCCTTTCATTGCCATGGGCCCGGGTTCAATCCCTGGTCAGAGAACTAAGATCCTGCGTGCCACACGGGTAGCCCCTTACCCTCCAAAGAAGCCACCTCCCTCCCATCCCTCTAGGCCTCCTGACCTTGATCGAAACATGTTGCCTTCTTAGCTGACCCAGGTGGGCACACAATTAATTATAGATCCTAAATATTATAAAGGTTTCCGATTGAAAATCACTCACTCACATCTGTAAAAGACCAGGAATCCTCCACATAATTAGCCTAAATTCTACATTTGCTTTTTTTTTTTTTTTTTCATAGAAATGAATAAAATCATTTTAAATGGTATGTGATGTGCTTTCTGGGGACAGAAACTCTCCAAAAGAACTTGGCCTTGAGAGCTAGACAAGGCAGGTTTGACTCTATGATCTACTGGTGCTGTGACCTTGGATTTGTTAGACAACCTCTCTGAGCCTCCCTTTCTTTATCAAAAAGTCTATCTGATAATAAATATCTTGTAAGGGGTACCTTAAGGATTAAATGCAAATGGATGTAAAGCCATCACTGTAGTTCCTGGCAGATACTAGGTGCTCAGTAAGTGCTTGTTTCCTCCCCGCCCTACCCAACTTCCTCCTTGAAGTAAAAACCTGAGATAGGATGTCCGGTCAATATTTCAGGGATGTTTACCCTACCATATAGGATGACAAGTCTTCTGATGAGAGGTTTTTACATTAATTAAAATAGAAAGGGAGCTCTTGGCCCTGGTTTTAGCCAACCCTTTTTATTATCTGGGGCGTTTACAAATCTGGACTTTAGAAATTGGATCCTCTTGCTGCTTGCGGTCCAAGTAGTTCGGGGTTGACTTTTTTTTCCCTGTCGAGAGAAGTCATTCGCAGCTATGTAATAATAGCGGGATGTGCGCTTGACAAAGAGCAATGTATTTTCTCAGGGAGTTCTGTGTTTGGGGGCTTCCAGATGAAGCATTGTCAAAAGGCCCTATGAAGAAGAATGGGGGGAGACCTCCCTGGCAGTCCAGCAGCTAGGACTTCATTCTTCCACTGCAAGGGGCATGGGTTCGATCTCTGGTTGGGGAACCAAGGTCCTGCCTGCTGTGTGGTTTGGCCAAAGAGAAAGAAGGATGGAGAGAGGGTTATGGGATTGGTTGGTGGGAAGGAGGGGTGTTGCATTCTCTGCCTGGGTCCTGGCCCTTGAGGGGTGTCCAAAGCATGTTAAGACGGGCTTGCCAGGTTGGTATGTGGTGGCTTCTTCCAGGCGGCCTGCTGGGCCTTCCTCAGTGCACAGGTGTCTGGACTTCCAGTCTTCATGGCAGGGAGCTGGTTATGGTATCCTTGGTACTGGGGGTGGAGGGGAGCTGAGTGGTTATTTGTATGTTACAGCCCATGGGGGTTACCTGACAGGACAGGTGGGGCGGGGGTAAGAAGGATGAGGGTGTGAGTAGGGGTAGGCAGTGTGGGTGGGGTCATCGTCTTTTTAGCCCATTCATTCCTTGAGAGGATGAGAATGCAGATGATAACAATAATTCTTATTGTTATCACATCTGTTAAGTGCCTGCTGTGTGTTGGACCTTGTGCGAGGTACCTTGACATATTATCTCTAATCTTTTTTCCCTGGTTTTATTGAGATATAATAGACAGCACTGTTTAAGATGTACAGTGTTATGATTTGACTTATATGTATTGTGAAATGAGGACCACAGTAAGTTTAGCTAACATCCAGCACTTCATATAGACACACACACAAAAAGAAAAAGCAAGTTTTTTTCCCTTGTAATGAACACACTCAGGATTTACTCTCAACAGCATTCATGTATACCGACTATACGGCAGTATTAACTGCAGTCCTCGTGTTTACGTTTTATCCCTGGGACTTCTTTCTCTCGTAACTGGAAATCTGTTCCTTTTGACCCACTTTCCTGTAGATCCTCCTCCCCACACCGTCTCTAATCTTAATAACGCAGCAGACCCCAGCTATTCACATTCCCATTTATACGGACGAGACTCTTGACCTAGACTCTTGGAGATGAAATGATTCCTCCAAGACTCCATAGTTAGTGAGCATGGGCCCAGGCCTTGGGATCAGTTTATTGGTGCAGCAAAGATTCCCCAATGCATGCCTCTTTCCTGAGCAGGAGGGTCTTCTGTGGGATCTTTTGGGGGCCTGCTTATTCCTAAATCTGTCATCTGACTCTCAAACATGTAAGGACACTGCTGGTTAATGCTGTTTCTTTTCATCTGTCCACATCTATTCCCCTAAAGCTATTTGAAGAAAAGTCATGGCAGTAAAACCATTCCAGTAATTACTGCCTTGGGATTCTTCTGGAACGGCCTCTGGTGGTATGTCGCTTATCGGTAAGAAGCTAACCCTTTCTGCTGCCCAGGAGATCAGAGGGTGGCTGCTCTGAGTCCCAGTTAGTGTCCCAGGCTGAGTCACGTGGCAGGGAGTCAGGACGGCAGGACTTTGCCCCCAACACAGCAGCTCCAGGCCATCCTGTTCTTTTTGTCCCGAGTGCCTTGGGTGGTCTGCCCTGGGACCTGCTCAGTGTTCAGTGTTGGTTCTCCGTTTGACGTTGTATTAAGCTTTTCTTGAGCATCTTCTGATTTGAGATTGGGTCAAGGCCGACCTATGAGACTGCTGGTATACCCAGGGCTCCTGCAACCTGTGGTCGTGGACATGATGCATGCTGGGCCTGCTAATGTCAGAGACCAGGAAAGCAAAAAAAAAGTACAAAGTAAAAATAAAAGGGGGGAAAAATTCCAAGAATGAAAGGGCAGAAGCTCCAACACCTACACTTCCTGCGGCCTTGGCCAGGAAGAATGTCCTAGGGGAAAAAAAGAGGCTGAGGAACAGAGCCCATTTTTAAAGCAAATGGAGTTCAGTTTGATGATTTTTTTTTTTTTTTAAAGTGCTCTCTGAGTGGTTCCAGCTAGACGTGGGGGTGAATCAGGGCTGGTTCAGTTAGCCATACTTTGCACCGATCACCTGCTCGGTGGATGCAGAGGACACCAGTGTTCAGCAGGTGTCTCTGTGTGGGGGAGAAGTTGTATGATGCGTGGCGGGGAGGCAGCACCACAGCGTGTCCCCTCTGAACCTCAAAGCCCTGATGTAGCCGCAGCTTCCAGACCCTAGTGCTGTGGCGTGGCTGTGGCACAGCTTTCACGTTGCAGCGTAATCGCTGTGGGTGCGTAGTTTGCCCCTCAATTAAGTTGAGACCCTACTGCTTCCTACTCTGTGCCAGGCTCAGTGGGGATAAGAGTGGCAAGCAAAAAAGTCTCAAGTCCTGTGGAGTGGGGGATGGGGAGATGGGCTTTTGTCAAATAATTGCAAAAAACAAGGGGCCCCTTCCAGCCATTCTGAGGTGAAGGTCCTCAGAAGTAAAAGCGTGGCGTGTCTCGAAGGGGTTTGGGGAGCCCCGAGGGGACCAGTGTGCTGGAGAGAAGACTACAGAAGGAGGCCAGGCCACGCGGGGTAGAGGCAGCCTACGTGCCATGTCAAGGATTTTTCTGGGTCCCCCAGCTGTGCAGCTTCCTGAAGCTGGTCTTTGAAGGCAGTGGGTACCCCCTTGACTCACTGGCAAACCCACCACATTGGCCCTCTAGTCAGCCCCAGCCAGACATGCCGGCCAGGTTACTCTGTGCCCAGTTTGGGTATTGTCCTGGCCTCTCTGCCCATCAGGTGAGAGGTTTTGTTGTAGTTGCTATTTAGTTGCTAAGTTTTGTCCAACTCTTTGCGACCCTGTGGACCGTAGCCCACCAGGCTTCTCTGTCCATGGGATTTCCCAGGTAAGGATACTGGAGTGGATTGCCTTTTTCTCCTCCAGGGGATCTTCCTGACCCAGGGATCAAACCTGCGTCTCCTGCACTGGCAGGCCAGATTCTTTACCACTGAGCCACCTGTGCCCACAGTTAAAGTTATGGCGAGTGAGGAGGTCAGGGGCAGCCTGCAGTTGGCCCTTGTATAGGTCGTTTCTTCTTTCCCCTTGTCTATCTGGAGCTGCAGTTTCTTGCTTGACCCATGTGGAAGGAGGGAGATTGCCCAGGAAGCCAGGGCCTGGACTGGGTAATGAACATGATTCTGCTCCCATCTTCGGGGCCTTGCCTGGGGACTCAGAGGTTTGAATAAGGCTCCCTCCTCATGCCCTGGAGAGGGGTGAATAGTCTCCACTTAAGAAAGGACCTGGTATGCCCTTGTCCACATTTCGGGAAGCTAAGATACTGGGGAGCCTTGCACAGCCCTTTCCAGATCAGATGCTCTTGAGGGTTTTGAAAGGCGCTCTGTTGGGAGGTGGATTTCCCCAGTGGCTCAGCGGTCAAGAATCTGCCTGCAGTGTAGGGGATGCTGGAGACTCAGGTTCAATCCCTGGGTTGGGAAGATTCCCCTGGAGGAGGAAATGGTAACCCACTTACCATTCTTGCTGGAAAGTCCCATGGACAGAGGAGCCTTGTGGGCTACAGTCTGTGGGGTCCCAAAGAGTTGGACAGAACTGAGTGACTGAGCACTCGCTCGTGGTGGGGAGGTAGAGACTCTTCAAAGTTTGTTTGTTTTCTTGAAGCCTTCACCTCCATGCAAATAGGCGGCTCAGAGTTGGGGAGAAAGGTTAACCACGGTGGCGCCTATCTTAATTTGGAATTTCCTGAATGAATGTGGTTTCAGTCCTCCAGCCCAGGATCCCCCTAGAGAGACTTTTCTCCGCAAATCACCGGAGAAAAGTGATCCCTGTCCCTTGTCTGGCCTCCCTGGGTCCTGCGGGGGCCCAGCCAGCTGGGGATGGGCCCCGCCCACTGCAGAGGCTCCCCGCCCCCTCTGACTTTAGGGGTACCTCTCCCAGGGGTCCTTCTGATCCAGCTGCCCGTTGGAGACCCTGCGGGCTGTGAATCTGTGCTTTTGCCCAAACGCAGTTGCTTCTATGGCCGGGCCTGAACTTGCAGGGCCAGGGCTGCCAGATCAAACCCATGCAAATGAGGAAGCCCATCTGTTTCCTAGTATCCAGCTGCTGTCCCTTCATTTGCAAATGGCTGGGATGCTGTTGGGGGAGGGAACCCGTCTAGGGATACATCTGCAGGCTCCTAACCGGTGTTGGAACTGGGGTCCTGCTGAGAGAAGAAAGGACAAGCCCTTTAAGTAAACTTGCTGAACAATACCCCCAAAAGGTCCCCAGTTACAGATGCAGGAGGCAGTCTTGCCCTCTGGGAAGAACTCTTCACCTTCCCTTCCCTTCCCTCTTGCCTCCCCCGCCTCCGCCCCCATTTGTCACTGGGGTCACTTTCAAAGTATTCGTGTATTCAGAATGTACTCACTGAGGGAGGGGCTGGGGAAAATGTCACATTTGGACAGTGATCTGACCATTAAGGGACTTCCTGGTGGCTCAGATGGTAAAGAATCTGCCTGCAATGCAGGAGACTGGAGTTCAATCCCTGGGTCAGGAAGATCCCCTGGAGAAGGGAATGGCAACCCATTCCAGTATTCTTGCCTGGGAAATTCATGGACAGAAGAGCCTGGCAGGCTACAGTCCATTGGGTCACAAAGAGTCGGACGTGACTGAAGCGACTAACACTTACACTTTAAGGGACTTAGAGGGCGAATGTATCCACTTGAATTGGCACTGGTTATTCACTTTATGTTAGTAATGGGGATAATGCTAAGGTGGTAAGCTGACCAACCGCCCCTGAAAACTTGTTTCTGGAATGCAGTCAGATTGCTGGCTTTGGAGCTTGCTCTCTGGAATGCTGGCCAATTACCCTACTCGCTGGAACCCAGGGCCTCAGGCATTCAGGATTTTTTTGTGGCCCGCCATGGGGTTGCCAATAGTCATCCATGGGTCGAGCTGGGATCCTCTTTCTTAGGGAGTTCTGTGGGGGTTACTGTGCCCCCCCCATTACAAGTAACTCAGATTTGTTGGATGAATGACTAGTAAATGGTATTTTCATAAGCCACAGGCCTCTTCCTTTACGAAAGGAATCAAACGGGTGTTGTACACGGCTGTTGATAACGGTGACTCTTACAAGATCCTTGAATGTTTAGGAACATTCCAGAAATCCCTGCTCCAGTAACTTATATACATATTATGTGGTAGATTTGTTCTTTTGAAAGAAAACTCTGTTTTAAAGTCAGACAAATGCAAATTGGGGTTCCCTCGTGATTTTTTTGTTGTTCAGTCACTCAGTTGTGTCCGACTCTTTGTGACCCCATGGACTGCAGCATGCCAGGCTTCCCTGTCCTTCACCATCTTCCAGAGCTTGCTCAAACTCATGTCCATTGAGTCAGTGATGCCATCCAACCGTCTCATCTTCTGTTGTCCCCTTCTCCTCCTGCCTTCAATCCCACATGATTGGAAAAATATTAAGAAAATCTGCTGATCAGTCATATCAAGCTATAGCCCACAAGAGGAAGCCTGTCCCGTGCTTGAGGGTGGGCAGGGAACCTCTGCTGGGGTGGGGGACTTCTCAGAGGTACCCCCACTTGCCAAAGGCCTTCCCAGGCAGCCTCTGGTTTTGTCCCCATGGTGACCCTGACCCAGCCCAGAGGTAGCCAGTTCTACTAAGCAGGACTCTGAGGCTCGGAGCTGTGAAGGGGCTGCCCAAGTGGACTGGGTTCATCACTGCTACAGCAGGCCTCCAGCTTGTCCTGGGACCCTGGAGCTGGGCTTCTCATGAGATGGCCCTTGGACCAGGAACATCAGCATTACCTGGGAACTTGCAAGAAATCCAGAATCTCAGACCCTACCTCAGGTCTCCTGGCCTAGGAACTTTGGAAGTGGGGCCCTGGAAGCTATGTCTGGATGGTGTTTATGCAAAGTCTTTATGCAGAGTGCCCGCCCCAAACTCTCACTTGGAATGGGTGGTGGATGGAGACAGACTGTATTCTGTAGGAATATACTAGATGGAGAAACAAAGACCTGATGAATTGGAGATGGGAGCCATGCAGTCTGTCTTAATGGGAATCAGAAGAGTTTTCACAGATGAGATATTTGAGCTGGGCTTTGAAGGCTGAATAGGAGTTTGCCATGCAGGGTATTGGGACTGGGGTTGTAGGTAGAGGGAACAGTGCCCATATGAACAGACAAGCCTAAGCTGTGAGTGGGCGGGGAGAGGCATCTAGGGCCAGGAGCAACCAGGGCCTTAGCCTGGGTGATGTTCTTTGCGTTTTATCTTGTCAAAGTGTGGAGTGGTCTGTGCCCTCTGCCTTTTTTTTTTTTAAATTAGAGGTAAGATTTGCTTTTCAAAAGATTACTCTAGTGGCTCATGATGAACATGGGGCCTTCCACAGATGATGAGAACTGCAGAGATCTTTCAGAGAGATGGCAGAGGCACTACAGAGATCTTCCGGAGAGATGGCAGAGGTCTGCAGCAGTGGGCCCGTGGGAGTGACATCCGCCTTTGCTTTCTTTCCAGAGCTGTGAGTCGGGGCACAGCTCTGCAGAGGCAGAGTGAATAGGGGGCGGAGCTTTGGAGATGAGAGGTGAGAGGGAGCATAGGGGCTTTAGGGCAGACGTGGGGCTTGAGTTGATGTCACGTGGAGACTCTATTCAGCAAGAAGCCAGCGGAGGAGGACAAGGTGGAAGGTTACCTGCCTGTTTTGGAGAGGACCTCGGTTGGCATCCAGGTAATGTGTTCCCTCAGGCAGGTGGAAATAGGAGCCTGCAAGCAGGGACTTGAGGGGCACTGGCCTGTGGGGGTGGGAAGCGCTGCAGAGATGGAGATCAGAAAGTAGGCAGAAGGACCGGAGGAGCCGGGGATGGAGTTCAGGGCGCATCCACAGGTATGGGGGTAGAGAAGGGGCTTCCAGAAGGGCAGGAAGGCCTCAGGTCGTGTTCCTGTTCTTGAGAACATGTGTGTGCACACAGACGCACATACAGGCCGATAGAAAATAGAATGCAGCTATAGATAAACGTGCACTAAATTGTGTGTTAGGGGCTCTCTTTCTATCATCCCCACCCTTCCAAGTTGGGACAATCTGGTTTAGGGGGTGTTTCCTCCTTTCAGGGTTAGCCAACTGCAGCCGAGGGATAAGGATTTCAACGGCAAGGTCTTCCCCACAGCTGGTACCTCTGAGTTCTCGCTAAGCGCTGGCCATTGTGTGCGGAACTTTCCATGCTCTGTCTCATGGTCGTTCCTGACCTGCAGGGGCAGAACGCTGAGTGATGAGGAACCCGAGGGCCCTGTCGCGGGTCCCACGCTTTCTAAGTGGCAGAGCTGAGATTCAGGCCTGTTCTAAGTCTGGTCTTTTTAACATCCCAGCCCATTCTCGCCTTTTCTGAAGAGTCACCAGAGAGGGGACAGGAGTGAGACCTAATGCTTGGGCTCAGGGAACAGCTCTGGGAGCTGGAGGAGCATCGGATGAGGAAGATGCCCCCCGCCAACTTTGTACAGGGAAGAGGGCTGCCTGGGGCCAAGGGCTGTCACCAGGATTCGGGGAGGAATGTGTTTTTTTGGGGGTGCAGAGGGTTCTGTTTTCAGGACTGGAGATGATGTGTGTTCATTTTACAGGTGAAGTGTCGGCAAGGCCACCCTTGACCTTAAAGAGGGGGCCGACAAGGCTCGGGCCAAGCCCCTTCGTTCCTTTATCCGTATACCTCCTCATCAGTTCCCCTCCCGCTCCCCTCGTCCCTCTTCCTGCTTGCGGTGACACAAGTACAAAGCCTTCCACTGAGAAAACGAGGGAGATTTTCCAGTGGTCTCGGTCAGTAGGCAGGGCCAGCTTTTTGATGATGTGGTTTTCCCTGGAACAGCGTGCCCGAGGAAGCCCAGGTTTTGAGAAGGGCCAGCCTCCTCTGCTGTGTCTGGCAGACGTGTCTCCAGAAGGCAGGAGGCTTGGGGCCTGGACGGCCAGGTGGCCGAGCACATAGGCTCCCCGTCTGTCCAACCTGGGCCGGGGGAGCCCCTCCGACATGACATAGCGCCTGTTTCGGCTTCCTGGGCACTAGATCATCTAATGGCTTATCTCTCTGGGAAATGGTTTTTGAAGAGAGGGCTCAGGTTTGAAGTTCTTGCTCAACCAAAGCTGCCAATATCTGGAGACCTTCTGCAGATGGTTCTGTTTTGATACTCACCTCTTGGTGGTCCAGTGGGGATCTCCGGAATGTTTTTTTGCTCTAATGTTTGATGCACATTTTGTGTCCAGGAGCAAAAATATCTTTTTGTGTTGTTCTTTCTCCCTATTGGAGAGCACTATAATGAATAGTGTAAAACACTGGATAAGGGATGCTGACAAATTAGGGAGTGGATATTTCTACATTTTGGGTCCAAATATTAGGCGATAATGGTGACTCTTAAATGGTGCTTTTTTTAAGGCACTTGGACTATTTATGCATTTATTTTCTCATAGGCAGCAACAAATATCCTTTCTTTTCAGACTCAGAGAGCTGTTTGCCCTGTTTCTCAAAGAGAGACCTAAATTATAGGAGGGGTGTGCCTAAATATATAATTTTTAATGGTTACCATATTGGAAGCATTAGCCATCATCCCGCCTGATCAGGGGGAATGCGAGCCAGGCTAGAGTTTCTGGAACAGTCAAGCTTCTGTGGCAGAGGCAGCTATTTATTAGTGGTCGTCCTGGCCCCCACGATACCCACAGGGAGAGTGTTAAGTCCTTACGTGAGTCTAGAAGACACCCCGACCATGGGCTGGAAAGAGGAGACTGCAGCCTGTTTACTTCTCCCGTGTTCCAAGGCTTTGCATTCCTTGAGGCCCCCATTTTTATGTTGGCAGTATTTCTTGAGGTAGAGAACTTTCATCTTTATATTGTGCAGAGTATTTGTGTCTCCCTTCCCACCCCGAAGGAACAAGTAGTACCCAGGCCTTATAAGGCCTCCGTTTGATGTCCGGATTTTGTCTTCTGCAAGCCCGTTCTTGTAAAGGCGAAGCTTCAAGGCTGTCTGAGCTGAAAACAGCCAGCTCTGCCGCTGCTCTCTGGCTGTCTGCAGGGCCCCCGTGCTGGGGAACACAAGGGTGGTCATTTCTGACTCGATGAGGGGGATCCCGGGACCTTTAGATCTTTGTGAAGCTAACTTTGGATGCCACCTAGACGGAAACCGTGCTTTAGAAAATGGGGGCTATGCTCTTCCAAAGTCCCTGTGTTCTAAGACACCACGGGTCACTGAAAAGTGATGCCAGGTGTCTGTCTGTCTGGACCCCATCCAGCTGGTGAAAAGCACTTTGGCAGTGCTGTGTATGTGAGGCGGTTCTGTATTCCGTTCCTATGGACAGAATGCAGGGTATTGGCCAGTTCAAACTTCTTGCCAGGACCGGGGTGTGGCCGCTGTGGGCCATAGTAAAGACCAGAGGGCGAGTCTGGAACAGACACTTGCCTGCTGTGTGCCCGTGGATTGCCACGTTCCGGGGGCACGTGCAGCTCATCCTGGGTATCTCTTCTGTCAAGACAGTGGCAGCCCCACCGCACGGATGTTTGTTCCTCTTGTGCAAGGTGGCAGAAGGGAACCAAGGCTGGGTTACTATTCTCGCCCCAAACGCGGGTGTTATAGTTCCCAAGGGAGCCCCCGCCGTCCACACCCCCTTGTAGGACATCCCGTCCTCTCTCTCCCTTCCCTCCTTGTCTCACAGAGGGATCTGTTTAGGCATTTCTTTCTGTTTCTTTCTCCCTTTCGTCCACTTTTTCGGAGGAATGTGTTAACGGTTTGGATGCCTCTGACTTTCTGAGATGGAGAGACCTCTTGGGGGACCCCTCCGCCCGCCCCACATCCTTGAAGCTGGAGTTTCCCTTCTTAGCTGTGATCATCCCGACCTTTGAAAAGACACCGGTCCCAAGGAAACCCCAGAAAAGGGTGCATTTGTGAAGTGACGTGGTTTGTTGTCCCTGTGGCATACGCCGTTTCTTCCTTAACAGTTTAAACCTGTCATCCATTCCGCGCGAAGCGATTGGACAGGGCAAGACGCGGGGTTCCCATCTGTTCCCTGTTTGCATTTGGGCGCCATTTCAAAAACCACACGGGCAAAGTTTATAGGCAAACATTATAAAAAGTGACAGTCTGAAGTGCTGCTATGGCTGGTTTGGCAGCGTCAAGTGTTACCTGAAATAGCTCCCCGTTCCAAACGCACTCGCTGCTTCAATTGTCTCAAGACGGCCTCCTGATGACACCGGGGAAGAATTCAGCCTGGCGAAGAATTCAGCAGCGAAGTCCCAGAAACCACAGCCTGTTCTGCTTTTTGCAAGACTTCCCCGCCCCTCCCTGGACCCTGATCGCCTCCAGCAAGGACTCCTGTCCCCGTGTGGATTTCCTGAGAAGTAGAGCTGGTGACGTCAGCGTGACGTCAGACATCTGCCCTGTTGACGTCACACCTCTTCCCTTTGCAGTCAGCCGCCCCTCAGTTCTAAATTCCAGTAGCTCTCGTAGATCAGGGCTCTGGACTTTCTTAGGGGCGGGAAGAAGATGGAGCTCCAGCAGGAATCACACGTTGACCATAAGCTGAGGCAGCTGTTATTCACCCTGTTCACTTTTTGCCAAGCTGTACGGGTGCCCATCTCTCTCATTTTTTCATATCAGATTACTCCATTTATTGGAAAGCAGCTGCGTGATAAGATGCCGCTGGCGCTTCTCAAGTGTTTGAAACTCATGGGGAGAAAGTTCAGATGATGCAACCTAAGACGCGCACAACTGAGCTGTCCCGGCTGGTTGTGCGCTCAGCAAGTAGGAACAAGTGCCTCTTCATCCTCCCAGAAGGTAAACTCGGCGCCTCGTTTGTCGGGCGCTTTTAGCTGCGGTGACGAAGAACGTCCAGCGCTGGTGCGAGGGTACCAGCCTTGTCGCTTCGTTGTGGATTGTCGTTTACATTACGAAAGGCGTGAAGAGACGTTTTCTGTCTATGGAAGCTTCTGGAAGAGCACTTGCTGTGTAGTAAAATGGCTTCTGGAACCTTCTCCCGTTGTGTTTTGGCGAGAACAGAGGAGGGACGTGTTGGACTACGTGCTCCCTGTGATTTCTCCCCTCCTCTGTGAAAAAGAGTAAAAAGTATGCTCCATCACCAGAAAAAAAAAATGCAGGAACTGGTAATATTGCCATAAAAGATATCGTTTAAATCTTCCAGGGAATACTCTGCGCATGTCAACCGTCCTGTGTTATAGAGCAGGCGGTGCGGCTTGGTGATGTGACTTTTGAAGGTGGTCGCATCCAAAGGCAGAGGGGTTGGTAGGGCCCCGCAGGTGCAGCATTGGTGCTCTGGGGGATCTGGTCCATTGTCCCCTCTGAGCACGAGGAGGGCACTCCCACTGTGGTGGTGTCCGTGGAGCACTGCGGAGCATCTGGTGGGTAGTCACCTGGAGATGGCAGCCCCAGAAGGGAAGCAAGCCCCTGGGGCCACGTGGGAGGGGCAGGGTGAGAACTGCCTCCACTGAGCCAGTCTGGGTCCCTGCTAATAAGTATAGGTGTTCTTGGCATCTTGGCCTGGGATGGCTTTGATGCAGGACCACGCAAACTGGGCCACAGGAGCTATTGGGTGGCCTGGGAGGGGCTGGGTGTGTCATTCCACCCCTTCCCACCGTAGACCCCACTCGCCCGCCCTCCCTGACTCCTTAACCCCTTCTTCCCTCTTCTCCTTTCTAGTCATCCACCCATCCTCCCTAAAATGTGTCCTCCTACATTATGCGGGAGTATCACAAGATTCTGCTGGGGTTCCCCAAAGATGCCCCAGACCCTCAGATGAGCTTGTTGTGAAGTAATCAGCTGGGGAAGGAGGAACACACACTTTCTGAATTCCCCATGGGAGTAGTTAATGGTCTCAGGTCTTGAAGGTGGATGGCCCTATTTTATAAATGAACATCTTCACCCTATTGATGTATATTGGGGAATTATTTTACTATCCTTGAAGCTGATCATCTCAATGGAAAGCTGGGTGATAGTTTTCACGGAAATTAAAATCACTCTTAATAGCTCGTCACCTTATCAGGCCTTTTGAGCTAGGAGCCCATCATTAGTACATCATTTTACATCCATGGGATGTAGCTCAGTTGGTAAAGAATCCACCTGCAATGCAGGAGACCTGGTTCAATTCCTGGGTTGGGAAGATCTGCTGGAGAAGGGATAGGCTACCCACTCCACTATTCTGGCCTGGAGAATTCCATGGACTACAGTCCATGGGATCGCAAAGAGTTGGACACGACTGAGCGACTTTCACTTTCATAAATCCAGGTAGTCTCTTGATTATCCTCTGAAAAGAGTGGTACTTGTGATCTTGGTAGTGTCTTCAGCCTTGAAGAGTGATAGTGATGGAGACTGGCCCCATAAATTATAGTTGGAAGATCAGGTTCATATTGGATGGCTTGCTGGATTCTCAAAATAATATTGTGTTTGGGGGCATTCCTGAGCTTAAGCAGGAGCAGAGTGCACTTGGGACTCAGGGTGTCATCTTTTCTCACACAGGTTGTTGTTGTTCAGGCTGTAAGTCATGTCCACTCTTTGCAACCCCATGGGCTGTAGCATATCAGACTCCTCTGTCCTCCACCAGCACCCCTTCCACTAGCATCTCCTGTGTGTCCGGCCTGAATAGGATGTGACCCTCCTCCTGCAGCAGCAGGCAGTGATGTCTTTTTGGTGATATTGGTCCAGCATCTTAGATACCTAGGTTTCAGCAAGATTTTGTGGTTTGCCTGTTTTAGGTGAAGGAGAGGATTCTTAGTGAAAATGCTTTTCTTTGAGAAATCATAATTCTCCCTTTTATCTGGGAGAGAGATTTTTCTGCATCATAACTGCAAGTGTCTTGCCTTTTTTTTTCTTCTTAAAAACAAAAAACTGTCTTAGAGTCTTCCTGTGCCTCCATGAAGTAGTCACATGGCTTTCCCTTTTCTGAGGGCCAGGGGGACAGAACAGAGCAGAATGGGCCACATGGGTCCCGGGCTCTCCGCTAAGGGAGGGAAGTGTTGCTGCTCTGTCCAGCTGTTTCCTTGCTGGGTCATCTCTTGATAACCAGTTCTGGCTCAGAGGAAAGCAAATTCCACAACATTCTTGGTGACATGCTGATCATGCAATGTTGGTCCTAATAAATAGCGATTATTTTATAACTCAGGCTGAGGCAGTGTCAATTCATTCTAACATTGTGGATGCTGTTTCTGTAATCAGTTGTGGGAGACCCAGGACTCAGATGACATCTGATCCTGGCTTTGACCAGCTGTAAAAGGGGGTGGGCCACGTGGCTTTGAGAGGCTTGTCAATTGCAACATTGTGTGGCCCTGACTTTAGGATGCAGGTCTGAGATTTGGGGCCAAACTGACTTCTTTGTTCTCCTCCTCTTCCCCTCTACCCTGCATTTCTCTTCCCATACCTTTTCTGCTCAGGATCCAGAGTTCAGTACCTTTTTATTAGTCATTGAATTTAGCAGCATTATGACTTAAACAATCTCAGGAGGCCCCATTTGAGGACCTTCCAACTAAGTTCATTGCAGTATCTTTTAGGCATCATTTTGCCCTTCCCTTCTCTCTAAAGAAGCCTTCTCTGATGATCCTACACAACAGAAGCTGGCGAATTTTCTGTAAAGGGCAAGACTGTTAATATTTTAGGCTCTGCAGGTCACCAGGTCTCTGTTTCAACCACAGGCCTGTCAACTGTCATATCACAGCAGCCCCGGACATTATGTAAGCGATGAGCATGGCTATGTACCTGTAAACTTTGTTTACAAAAACAGGCCATGGGCTGGGTTTGGCCCCAGGGGCTTGTGGTTTTCCAACCCCTGTTCTGGAGTCCAGAGCCTGCCTCTCTGGATGTGCCCCTAACATGCTGTATTTCTTCCTCCTAACACTTGGGACCACTCCACAGACTTTATAGTTTTGTAGATTTTGTATTTGTTATCTGTCACCCCTCGGTAATTAATCACCCACAAGTGCAGGGAGTATTTTTGTTTCTGTTTGTTTTATCTGTTTATTTTTGTATCTGTTCTGTTTATCCAGGATAAAAGCATGTGGCCCATAGTAGGTGTTCAGTAAAATAATTGTTGATTGCGAAAAAACAAGCATTCAAAATGTAACCTGCTTGTCAGTTGGGACTTTCTGCCCTTGTCTTGGGGTGTAAGTTTTTCCAAGTTAAATGTGACTTCCATTTTCTTCCTTTTGCTGTGATTACCCCTTTATGTTCCCATCCTGTTCAGTGTCTGGGCCCTTGCTGGTGTGGTTGCCTTGGGGGGTGCCCCTCTGGGGAGCCCTGGCCCTCCACAGCGGGTGGTGGTCGGGGGTGGGGGGGGCATGGATTTCTAGAACCTGATGCGTGTGGCCCTCGCTTGTTCTTGGACCCTGGCACTGAAACATGAAGTAACTGTATTTCAGTCTTATGTGGGACCCTTGTCCAGACCACACTTAAGGACAAAACAATTGCCTTTTGATGCTGCCCAGATTCCTAGCCATCCCAGAGCTGGGAAGCTTTATGCTTTCTGGGCCTGGGCCTCCGGGTACCATTCATAGTGCTCTCTGTGAAGGCCAAAAGCCAGCTCATGGACTCTCGTGGGTCCCAGCCGGCGGCTCTGGCTGTTCTCCTTAAAGACGCGTGGTTCCTTCTCACTCGGTTAGCAGAGGCTAGGTCCTCCTGGGCCTGTTTTGCCCTGCATGTTTGTGGACCGTGTGTATGCTCAGTCTTGTCTGACTCTTTGCGGCCCCATGGACTGTAGCCCAGCAGGCTCCTCTGTCCGTGGGATTCTCCAGGCAAGAATACTGGAGTGAGTTGCCATGCCCTCCTCCAGGGCATCTTCCCAACCCAGACACACGTCTCCTGTGTGTCTCCAGCACTGCAGGTGGATTCTTTACCTCTTGAGTCACTGGGACCGTTATCCGATTTGTAACAGTCGCCTTCCGTGTGCCTGCCTGGGGCAGGGGAGGGGCTCGCAAAGAACCAGAGACATCAGCCCTCCCTCTAGCATCTTGGGCATCTCCTCGGGGGACGGGACAAGTCCATCACGAATGTGGCCCATCCCCAGGAGCTGGTGAAGAGGAGAGACCCACTTCGCTCTGGGCTGGGGTGGCTGGTGGCAGGCTCTCATCCAGGAGAGCGTGCATGATCGGGGGGGCGTGAAGGATGGGGGGGGTTCAGTGGGGAGGCGAGGGAGAAAGGAAAAGCTCTAAAGGAGACAAGGCAGAAGAAGGCTGAGGAGACTGGAAGCTGGGCTGTGTGGTGGGGGCTGGGGAGCAGGGAGTAGCCCAGCTCTCCAGGTGGAGTGCCAGGCCTGCAGGCCTCCGCACCTTCCTTTGGATCCATTTAAGCGCGATCTAAGATCCATTTAAGTGGGCTTCCCTGGTGGCTCAAACGGTAAAGAGTCTGCTCACAATGCGGGAGACCTGGGTTCGATTCCTGGGTTGGGAAGGTCCCCTGGAGAAGGAAATGGCACCCCACTCAAGTATTCTCGCCTGGGAAATCCCATGGACAGAGGAGCCTGGCGGGCTACAGTCTAGGGGGTCGCAAACAGTCGGACACGACTGAGAGCCTACCACACAAGTGCGATGGGGACCGCCTCTCAGCTCCCTGGGGCGGCTTTTCTCTTTTGGGCTTTGACGTGAAGGCCTCCAGGCTTTTATCATTTTAAGGAAAACAGTGTGTCCGAGCTCGGCCAGCACAGACGTCAGTCTCCCAGACCAGCAGTTTTCTGATCTGAGCCTGAGAAACTGAGGCATTTCTTTTTAAGAAGCTCAGATTTGTGATAACAGGGGACGTCAGCACACACAAATAGGGAGAGGTATGTGTGTATGTGAGTGTGTGTACACAGCGCAGTCACGTGGAATGAAACCATTTGTGAAAACACACATTTTTACAAATTAAAAATGCCACAACGCTGGACTTCTTCGGGTGTTGGTGGTAAGCAGGCTTTGGATCAACAATCGACCTTAAACTTGCACAGTGTCCTTGCCAGTCGGGTTTTGGGTTTGTGTTGGATGCTGTAAGGTTTGTTGGAGACTCAGTGGGGCAGCTTTCGCCGGGTGCTTCCTCTGGTTGGTTTCGGACACTCCTCTGCTCCTTGGTGAGGGCAGCTTTCTGGGGTACAAGGAGAGGCAGACAGACACCCCTGGGGCCATTTGCGAAAAGAGAGAAAAACCATGAACTGCCTCTCCCGGGAGTCAAGGGGCCTCCACTGACCTTTGTTGGGCGTTCTCTCCTTTTCCTCTTTTCCCATCTGTCTCCGTCTTCTCTCTCCCGCCTTTCTGCAGAGCCACCAACCAAATACCAAATCTCCCAACCAGAAGTTTACGTGGCTGCGCCCCGGGAGTCGCTAGAGTTGCGCTGCCTGTTGCGAGATGCCGCCATGATCAGTTGGACTAAGGATGGGGTACACTTGGGGCCCAACAATAGGACAGTGCTTATTGGGGAGTATTTGCAGATAAAAGGTGCCACGCCTAGAGACTCCGGCCTCTATGCTTGTACTGCTGCTAGGAACGTAGACAGTGAGACTGTCTACTTCATGGTCAATGTCACAGGTGAGTCAGCCTGACAGCCCTCTGCTTTCTCTTCCCTGTAGTCGTTTTCCTGGGTAAAGTGTTATCAGACCAGTGAAGTCCACGGTGGGGTCTGCTAATTGGATGCTGGGCACAGAGCTTCACAGTTGGTGATTGATCTGTTTTTGAAGTTCTTCTCCGGGACCTGGTATATGAGAGAGGCTGGTCATTAAAATTATGACAGGGTTCTCATGTGCAACATTACATTTTTAAGACCGCACACTTTCCTATAAGTAAAAAACACATCTTTTTTTTTTCTTTTTTAAACTCCTGTACCACTGGCATCCTTGGCATTTAGAACATAGGATTGAAATTTGGATGCCAAAGATTTCTGCTTCCTTTTGTTAAAATTTGAGTTTCTCTCCTTGACTTTTCTTCCACGGGGCAACCAGGTCCCCTTTTGTGGCTGTGTTTAAAATTATTTTTTCAGATTATTAGTAAACAGTCAGAAGACCACAGGGTTAAGTTTTTCTAGGGACTAATTCCTTTCTTGAAGGAGACCCCGAGTGCTGAAAGATTGCGTTGGAAAGAATCTTCAGCTATTATACAATCGGTAAATTTGTTGGGGACTTGAATACCATTTGAAGCTTAAAATCCCTTTTCAGTATATCCCATTTTATAGCATGTTTAAATAATGTGAAAGCAGAACACATGAAGAATCATAATATAGACCAACTGTCATCACGGAGAGAAAATTTAAGCCATTAAAACCATCTTAACTAAACACGATCTCAGACTTTTTTTTTTGCCTGGGTTCCTGGGTTGTTGAATTCCCTTTCCAGGAGGACTGAGTTGTAGATGATTTCAACCTTTTGCTTTGCAAAAACACAACCATGGCTGTGTTCTTTTGAATACAGATGCCATCTCATCCGGAGATGATGAGGACGACGCAGATGGCTCGGAGGATTTTGTCAGTGAGAACAGTAACAGCAAGAGTAAGTAATTGCCGTCTCCGAACGTCCCCGAGAGAGGAACTTCCTGACTCGTAGCTGTCTCCCTGGCGACTCCTTGGGATGCTGTTGACTGCAGTCCCCACTTCTCCACTGTGTCTTCTCTTCCTGACTTTCAAATCTGAGAATAAAGCAGTGTTACTGTACACCCTTCTGTACTGCTTGTCCTTTCTTATTGTGTCAGTAGCCACTTTCTTTTGAAAGCACTCACGACTTTTCTTTCCTTGGTTTGCTTTTCCCCTCTGGTTCCTCGCTATCTGGAGATGTAAAGCCAGCTGAATCATACGACATCCTGTCTTCTTCCTGTCGATGTTGCTTGGCCTGACCCAGTGGCTCTCCGCCTGGGGGGATTCTCCTCCTTCCCCCTCCCCTGGGGGACACGGGGCAATGCTTGGTTGTTTCACCGAAGGAATGGGGTGATGCTAGTGGCATCAGAGAGCCCAGGGATGCTGCTCATAAACATCTTTTCAATACACAGGACAGCCCCGTAACAAAGAATTTCTTCTCCAGAAGGTCGATAGTGCAGAGGTTGCGAAATCTTGGCCTGCTAAGATAGTATTGCTTGCTGAGCAGAAATAAGGGAAGTGTGCCTTATATTGCCAATAGAAAAGGGGGACACCAAATGCTGTTTGCATGTTTAGGGACAGTCAGCACTGCTTTAACTGACCCTAGGACGCCTTTACTTGGTGAGTGAGAATATGGGCCTCTCAGAGCTGGGCAGCCTCGGTTCAAATCTTGCTCCAACACTGCTGAATTGGGCAAGTAATTTAACTTCTGTGCCTCAGTTTCTTCATCTGTAAAATGGAAATAATAACAATATCTTTGGGGGCTGTTATGAAGGTTAGTGAGTGCATATTTGCACACTGCTCAGAAAAACATTTCTGAGTGCTTATTCAATAAAAGATTAAATACAGCAAGTTGTATTTTCCAGTACCATGGCTGGAATATTTCCAAAGTGACCTTACGTCGGTCATTGGCATTCTTGGATGTTATAGTCTTAGATATTATAGTCTTCATTTTCTCAAAAGGATATTAGTCAGTTTAGTAAATTTAAACAAGACCTAAATAATGGGACAATTAGTTATTAAAATAGATCCAAGGCTTTTTCAAGGAAGAAGAGACAGTCAATGTGGTTCAGCACCTGGGATAATGTTTTGCTTCAGTGGGGAACTGGATTTGTCTCTGAGTCTCCTAGCAGCATAGGCAAAAAAGGGAAATATTTTGGCTTATATTAGTTTTCACTGTCTGACAAGAGAAAGCTTGCAGTCTGGACCACTAGCATCATCATTACTTAAGACCTTACTAAAAATGAAGATTCTCAGGGCCCACCCGGGACCTCCTGCTGAATTAGAAACTTTGGAAGTCACTCTGATGCACAGTAAGTGTGAGAACCACTGGCTTAGGGATTCACACACACAGGTCTGCCTCCAATAGGAGTTTACTGTTAGAAGGCTTGTTGGTAAAACAGAGGGTGGCAGGAGGAGGGAAAGTGTCTTCAACTGTCATTTGTACCAGCCTTTTAACGAGGTTGTTCTTGTTATTGTGACTTTGTAATAACACTGGTAGATTAGAACATGTCACTCACTTCTTACTGTTGGCTCTGGCACGAGATGCTGTGAGCCTGATGGTGATGAAAAGGGGCTGCTCGGGGCAGGCTCTGCTCTGACTGCTGGTTCAATCCGTGCCCCCAGCAACCTCTTAAGGTGGAGAGAGGAGTTGTTTTTGTGTTTTATTGATTGAGAATCTGTGACTCAATGAACACAAAGCAGAGCTGCAATTTCAGTTGTAGGCTTGTTGCCTGTCTAATCGCCGTGCCCCTCTGCCAGTTCCCAGGGTGATGATGCAGGTGGGAGGAGGATGTTCGCATAGCTGTGGGCAGCTCTAATGTGGTACCCACGTGTGGTAGCCATTGCTATTGACTGGGACATCAGACTCAGCGAGGTTCTGTCGGCGTGCCGGAGAACTTGTCCTGGTGATCAGCCCCCTGCCTGACAGCATGTTACCCAGAATATGCAGGAAGTAATAAAATGTAACTGAAGGTATAGGTGATGTAACAAGTAGGCTGAATGAACTACTTCTCTGTCTGATCTCCCTCTCTGATGACTCTCTTTGCATCCCGAACACTAGTGCTGACTGCCCAGTGCCCAGGTAGTGGGTTGTTCCATTTAATGAATGCCAGCCCACGTTGAATGAATCGCCGTGCCCTCACCTTGCAACCAGGGTTCTTCGTAATTAGCTCTCGAATGACACCAGCTTCGCCCTGAAGTGGGTACTCTGGGGTGATTAAGGACTGGTGTTAGCTGTACCAGGGAGATACTGCTGTCGGGAACTGCCTCTGTTTGGGGCCCGTGAAACATTAGACGCGATTTAAAGTGATAGCAGTTCTTAGCTGGCTGCGTGGCCTCTGCCATCTGTTACTGTGATTAGGCTGGTGTGATTCACAGGTGCGGCCTGGGGCAGCTGAGATTAAGCAGCTGTGGCCGGCGTGGACAGAGGAATGCCACGGCCAGGGTAATTGGCAAAGCGGGGAAGGGGATGTTGCCATTAAAACAATTTTTTGCCACCTCAAGTGTCAAATGCTTGACCTGATTAATCGGGAATACTGTAGAAGCACCAAATTCTTTGCATTTTCAGCCACCTGGAAACCACTCATGCATCCAAATGGATTCCTTCGGTGTCTTCTGATTGTCTGGAAATGCCCCTGGGGTGTGTTTGAAAGTTCCCCTTTAGTGAAGTTAACAAACGATGCTTCAGTGACCCTGTGCTGACAGTGATATTTCTGAGCTTCTCCAAGAAGAGTTTTTTGGAGCTTGGTCCACGTTAGTTGTCCATCATCTGACTTGAAAAATAGATGGCAGGTTACTCCGGTTGCTGATATTCTCGTTTATCTAATTCTGGCAGTGCACTCTAAGAAGGCAAGCTTATCTGCCTGGTAGAGTTCTTTTTTGGAGAAGGCAATGGCACCCCACTCCAGTACTCTTGCCTGGAAAATCCCATGGACAGAGGAGCCTGGTGGGCTGCAGTCCATGGGGTTGCTAAGAGTTGGACACATCTGAGTGACTTCACTTTTCACTTTCATGCATTGGAGAAGGAAATGGCAACCCACTCCAGTGTTCTTGCCTGGAGAATCCCAGGGACGGGGGAGCCTCGTGGGCTGCCGTCTATGGGGTTGCACAGAGTTGGACACAACTGAAGCGACTTAGCAGCAGTAGCTGAGTTCTTTTTAGATTCTGTACAGAGTACAGAAAACATTGTAGCCAAATATAATGGTAAAAATAACAGTCAAAAATTAAGGCAGATTTGTTGCATTTTGGCCATGAAACTGCTATCCATTAACCTCCAGGTCTAGTTTGATTTTTATGGTAATGTTCTGCAGTGTTCAGGTATATCTGAACTTCTACTTAATCCTATGAGACCTAACTCAAAAGTGGGCTCCTCTGTAGATTTCCTTGTTTAAACTGGCCGATTGAGTGGCTTTGAGTGTTTGCATGTTCCATCGTACAACGTATGGTATCATGTTCAGTATCAGGTAGCCTCTCGGACCTGCCTTTCCCCTTAGATTACTTCTGAAGGGCAATGACTAGCCCAGATGTTGAATGAATATTTTGTGGTATCACCGTCCTCCCAGAATCTCTTTTACAGATCCCATTAAAAACAGCAGTGTTCAGGTTTGGTCTGTACATGAAGAGAATAAGTCGGTCTTTCTCAAAGAATATCCTTGGGAACCCTGGTTCCAAATAATCCTCTGCCAAAAATCAGTTGTATTTTAAAATGAATTTGGAGAATATCTCATACCATAACCCTTTCTCAAAGACTTATGGTGTCTATCAGCCTAATACAAGCTCTGAGAAGTTCTGTAGTAAAACATCTGTTTCTTTTTGTCCATTCCCAGGGTTTTCCAAACTGATTGACCATAAGACCCTTTTTTAAAATATAGCATCTATTAACATCCTGCTGCACGTGCTTTGAAAATCCCTCCAGTGAGCTGATTTGATTGATCTAACCCCCACCCCGCCCCCCGCTTTTAAGTCGGGTCCTTCCATCACAGATGTGAAGGGCATTCTCCGGTCATATTTTAGCAGCTGACTTGCTGATGACATCACACTTTACCAGTGCTAGACGGTTCCCTGAACAGAACAATCTTGTGATGTCATTACAAGCCTGGCTGCCAGGAAATAATGCTGTTACATATGCCCTTTGGTGAAAGAGACTTTCTCTGGACAGAAAGTTGCGATTTCAAATGCTAATTTTTGAAGTGCATCCAGGTTGAGGATTTTGAAAGGTTCAAGCTTTATCTTTTAGCTTAGAAAAGCATAACTTAACTAGTCCTTGCCTTCCCTAGGTACTCGATATCTTAATGGATTATCTGGCAGCAAATAAGTTTACACATCTGTCCGGTTTTTCAAGGTACTTTTATTACTGGCAGCTTGTGTTTAAGTGATGATTGTCTCCGAAGAGCTTGAGACTGACTTCTTGGGAAGAACATGATTGACAGAAGGTTCAGGTTGACTGCTTAACTAGAGGGAGTTGATAGTAAGACGGGTGTATCAAGTGGAGTGTGGTTCTTACTACTGAGTGAAGAGAGAGAAGATAATTTTCTATTTTGGTTTTATTCTCCTTGAGACCTGCAGCTGCCCATCTTCCATACTAGGGAGAAAGGGGATTTTTTTTTTTTTGGAAGTAACGGGAAAATGAAGGTTCTTGGCCTGAGATTCTGAGACCTACTGATGGTAGCAGATCAGTCACATTTGCTCTAATTGCGATTGTTCCTTGGTAGAGATGGTCTCTAAGATGGTTTCTTAGTTGTGTTGAAGTTTCCAGGAGTTGAAGAAAATGCATTTTTGAAAAAAACACATAAGCTGCCTAAAGTTTTTGAAATGCCTTTTCAGTGAAACCTCATCACATGGTTTGGGTGTTTCATCACAGAAGCCAGTGATGATGTTCCATCTACTCAGCCAGGCTGAATATCTTTTCTTTCTCAGCCTTCCTCTGGTCCAGCAGCGGTCCCCTTTTAAGGCAGAGCCTGGGGACCTCCATGGGCAACTGGCCTCCCAGTACGGCTCACTCTGCCTGATTTGTTTTACAGTGTATCTTACTGAATGCCTTGCTGATCAGCAAGTTGCCGTTTTTAATGAAACTTCTCAAATAAAGCCCTCCTGCCCCCTGCAGTCACACCTTCACTGACATCTTCATATTTTGTCGTTTGTTTTCTCTTCTCTATGCAAAACTGAAGTCAGAGGAAGTGCAGTCTGTGGCGAGGATAGGGGAGAGCTCTCAGACACATACCCCTTCCCTCATCAAGGGTCAAAGCATTGAAATGTCCTGATTAGTGATATTTTTAAAGGCCCTAATTATAGACTTAAGACAGAGGCCTTAGTGGGGCTTTAGAGAGTTTGTGAGGCTTAATCTAGGAGCTGAAACAGGCTGTGTTTTTTTTTTATTATTTTTACATCAATAAAAATACAGTTGGCAGTCATCAGCGGCCACAGCTCACATAAATCTTGAACTTTTGACTTAATTACCATGGGAGAGTTCAAAGGGCAGCATGGAGTGGTTGAAAGAGCACTGCTCAGGGAGTTGGAGACTTGGATCTAGCCTCGGCCCAGCCTCTGGCCGTGTGACCTTGATCAAATCACTTAACCTTTCGGAATGACATTGATCAGACCAGCCGTTGGGCCAGATGGTCAGTGAGGTCTCTTTTGGTACGGTGGTAATATGAGTTCATGTTTTTCCTTTAAACCCCCAGGCTGTATTCTCTCTATTTGGTTTGAGAAAGAGAGAGAACACCATAAACCTTAGATGTTAGAGTGGAGATACATGAGTTTTTGTGGGAGCAGGCTCAGCAGTCCATGTTTTTTCCTTAGGTTTAAGTCACAGGGTCAAAACAAAGCCTCTGATCCCACCATTTGCTGACAGATTCAGTATCTGTGTAGGATATAGACGGATACCTGAAAAGAATGTTAGAACCGGGAAGGGCCTTATCAGAACTTTCAGTTCAACGCCCTCATTTTATAGCTCAAGCTTTGAACAGTTGTCCATCTGGTGTCCATCCATCCATTTATCCATCCATCCATTCAGTAAACACTGGAGTGTCTGTTCCATCGTCTGAAGATGACTTAAGCTGTAACCTCCAGGTGATCCACTCTTGCTGGTCAGCAGACATTGAAAGGGATATATTTCAGTATAGAAATGCCCTGGGCATGGAAACATGCACATAACTGAGACAATGGGGGCCCAGAGCAGGAGGAGGGCGTCTTTACTGGTGGGATGAAGGGGGTTAAGAAAGGCTGTGTGGAGGGAACTTTGAGGGACATTTCTGTGGGGTTATGAGTCTGCTTCACCAGACACATGTGAAGAGGCTTCTCTGTGTTAAAGTTGTACTTCCTTGGCATCGTTACTAACATACAATATCTGTTTCAGTGTAGAAGATGATAATGAGTAGTATGCCTTGAGGATGAGATTGTACTTATTTATTTTGGCTGGGTCTGACTGTCCCTTTAAGTTGATCATCATTAGTTTTTAATGACTAAAAGAATGTCATACTTTTGCTACATACTACATCAGAAGATTTGAGCGTGTCAGAGCAGAAAGGGCCATACCTATGTCTAGGTCAACTTCTTTACTTCTGATTTAGGTATGATCCATGTTTATGTCATCAGGGGTTTGTACCACAATTCCTTCTCCACTAAATAGATCGCTAAGATTATTCCAGGGAAGGTTTACAAAGTGGAGACCATACACTTCTTTCAGGCAACATGTTGTGGCCTTGGCCATCGATACTGAGTGCCCACCGAGTGCTAGAGCTGTCTCTGCCTTTGTAGATCATTAATTCGTTAATGAATTCCTCCCGCGAATGGAAGTTGTTCATGCTGTTCACCGCCTTGGATGGAAGAAGGCCTCCTTAGGGAGAGGAGGTTTTTCATGGGCCGGTCCCTGTTTCTCTCCAGCTGCGTTGTAGTTTATGGAGTGGGGGCCCTGGCATGTCCACGTGTCCGACACTGCACACACAGTGGGAAACACTGAAGACAGGAAGAGTTTGCAGAGGACACTGATGCTGGAAGCACAGCAGAGCTATTCCTGTAATTATTTTTCTAGACCTTCCAGATTCTTCAAGTTTTGCAAAGCTAGTTTGTTTCAGAAAGAGCCGTTGTAAAACACTAAAATAGCCCCTCCCCTCCAGCATCACACCCTTAATAAAATCTGTGAGCTGGACACCTTGAAGGAAGGCCTCTTCACAAAAGCACATCATGCCTGTGTGATGTTATCACCCAGAGTGGGGTTGGATGGGGGTTGGTGGTGACCCATTGCTGCTACTCAGGGAACCTCGAAACCTTGGCTGTTTCTGTTGAGTCAAGTTTTACAGTTCCTCAGGGAGAGCAGATGTCGTGAATTCAGGTTTCCAGTGGTGGTCATGTAGGCGGTTGGCTTCTACTTTGTTGATTAGATTTCATGGTGCCCCACTCACCTGTGATCTCTGAGCCTTTAGAAGAGAAACACGGCCATGTCTGTTTTGCACGAGCAGGTTTTATAGGTGCAGTTTTGATGATTGAAATTTCACCCCAGGAAAGTGGCTACCTGCCAGAAGTTCCAGCAAAATTCTTTCACTCTTGTCCTTAAATCATTACTCCGGCGCCAAGTGGAAGGTGCTCACTGCCAATGTACTGTTGCCACAGGCTACAACCATAGGTGCCCATGTGGTGTGGGTGATCCCCGCCCCGGGCAGGTTGCAGACTCACCCACAGCTTAGCCCTGTGAGAGAGGAACAGAGCAATTTTCCTAGTGCCTAAAGCTCAGTCTGCTTTTTAACCCAGGGAACAGGGAAACCGTGCCTAATGGTACACAGCACGTATCTGTTGATTTCTTTTATATAAAAAAAAGAAAAGACATTCCATAGGATCAGGGCAGCTGTAATTGATGGTATCTGAAAGAGTGACTCCATTAATATTTAGCTAATTCATATGAATAGGCTATTGTGTTTACTTAAACAGATGACACGAATGCAGACACCTGACAGCAGGAGGTATGCCTTTCATTTAGGTCAGCTTTGTAAAAGTCTTTGTGTGGCGACAAAGCTCATTATTTATTTTGTGCTCTTAACGCTTTCTTTTTCAGTGGCTGTGGATGGACTTTGCCAAGTAGAAGCTTTTCCAATGAAAGATGATTGAAATTGTTTCGGGATACGCCAGGCCCTGGGAGACCTGTGATAAATAGAAATTGAGTACTCCCTGGGGACCCCCTAAAAAGACTCGGTGTGTGTATGGGCGTTTGACACCCCAGGTCAAGTGGCTACCAAGTTGCCTGCTCATTACAGACACAACTGGATGCAGAGGCGAGAACGCGGCTCTGGTCCTTCTGCCCGGGTTCCCCACCCACCCTCCCCTGGGCGTTCTCTCTCTGAACACAGACTGACCAGTTCTGCCTCACTTAGCTGTGCCTTAGCATCATGTCCATACCAGCCATACCTCCCCACGCCGCCACCCTCCACCTTGACACTTAGATAAGCAGATGGATAAAGAAGACACAGCACATTAAGAAACCCTCACTCCACCTTTTATAGCAGGTTTCAAGAGCAAGGTTGAGGCAAAGAGGGGTGGGTGTTCTGAATGCAGTTGTTCCACTTCCTCTTTCTACCACGACAGCCTGGCTGTTAAGTGAAGGGCACTGGTGCCCTGCCAGGAATGTGCTGCGCCATCCACAGAATAGGAGAGGAAATTTCTAAATCATACTGGAGACAAAGCCCCTTCCCCCCAACACTGCCTCTGGTTTGTGGGGGGTGTGAATTGTTGCTCAGTCTAACCCTTGTAAGCAGTTATGGATAAGTCTTCTAGAATTTCAGTGTTCTAGAATGTTCTTGGGTGTTCCAGGCCCTGTTGATGGACGCTTTAGGCAGAGGGATATGGGGATTTTGGTTACATGTTTGCTGGGACAGAAACATGCGTGTGAAGAGTTAATTGCCATACAGGATGTTGTCAGTGGAAATCCTGAGCAGTGATAAAGGAGGCAGCGTGCCTCCAGTTGAGGCTGTCTGTCTCGGATGCTGGTCCTGCGTGTCAGAGAGGTTAAAGGTATGGATTCCAGTGCTATGAGAGTAGGTCGGGGAGGCAGACAGTGGGCCCTAGAATCAAACTGCCTTGGCTCAAATCCTGGTTGCACCTCTTCCTAGCTCTGTGGCTTCGGGCAGGTTACTGCTCCGTGACTCAGTTTCCCCATCTGTAAACAGGGGTTATAATTGAATTGTTGTCAGGATTAATAAATTAAATGTGTGAGAACTTTTGGGCCCATGTCTGCAAATAAAAGGGCTACCTAGCTGGCTCAGTGGTAAAGAATCTGCCTGCCAATGCAGGAGACACAAGAAACTCAGGTTTGATTCCTTGGTTGGGAAGATCCCCTGGAGAAGGAAATGGAAACCCACTCCAGTATTCTTGCCTGGAAAATCCCATGGACAGAGGAGCCTGGCGGGCTACAGTCCATGGGGTCTCAAAGAATCAAGACATGACTGAACATGCACAGGTTGAGATGCTAAGCTATACTATTGATCACCCGTTAAAGCGCCAGCGGATGAGTTGATGTGGCTTTTGAACACAATTTGTTTATTTGTACGTGTGATCATTTCACAGGTGCGGCGATCTAAAATGATTTATTTTTGGGGGTGGGGGGAGCTCAGCTGTTCTTACTGTATGTATTGTCGCTTTGTGTCTAAAGTAGCATTTTAAAACATTCATGAATTTACATTCTGGCAGCAAGTACAAGGGAAAGAAAAGTTCCCTGTTAATAAACTCTAGGCAGCCCATCTCCAGGGACCTTCTGGGAGGCCAGCTGGATCAGACTTCAGAAAATGTTTCTCTAATGTATTGATAAATATTACCCCAAAGTTTTGGAAGTGTCGGATCGTTCACATACAAACCTGTTAGGGGTTTATTGATGGAGATGCAGCTGTCCATCTATGTACATTATAATGTCGTTTTCCAAAACAGGAGCACCATACTGGACCAACACAGAAAAGATGGAAAAACGGCTGCACGCGGTCCCAGCAGCCAACACTGTCAAGTTCCGCTGTCCAGCTGGGGGGAATCCAACACCAACCATGAGGTGGCTGAAAAACGGGAAGGAATTTAAGCAGGAGCATCGCATTGGAGGCTATAAGGTAGAATGAAGCTTGTAAAATACTTACATGTTTAAAAATACTTAATACTATTACTTAAATTTTTTTTTCTTCATTTTTTAAGTAGTCCGAAGTTAGCAGGAAATAATAGAAGGAATATTCTCTTTTTAAAAAAGTCAGTAATTATCATAATTGATCGTTACCACGTTTGATATTTTAAAAAAGTTGCCTCGGACTTGCATGTGATTTTAAATCATAATCCCCGTTTGTGTTGTTCTTTATATGAAGAGAGTTTAATAAAAGAAGGGTCGAAAGTTGAGAGTCTGTTTTCTATATGTTTTATGGTCTGTAAAACTGGAGCAGAATTTGAGACGTACAGTTGCCCTGTTTGAGCAGGATTGTGTGAATAGTGGATGGACTTGGATGAGAGACTGGGGTATGAAATATTACTTATTAAGAGAGAATGCTTCCAAGATGACAGAGGCAATCTCTCTGTCCTCCATCCTCAAGGATTCTGAAGAGCCCATTACAGGAGGTGGTGAAATTCAGTCTCATCATTCACTGGAGAGGTTGAAATTGACAACGTCTCCCCCAAGATGCCCCTTCAGGCCTCTGTTCATCCATTCAGCAGACATGGATCCAGTGCCCTCTGTGGCAGGCACCGTCCTAGGCTCTGGGCAAAACACAGCCTTTAGCTCATCAGGGTTCCTTGTCCAGCAGGAAGGCAGATAAAGATCCGGCCATCAGGACACCCACCCATACGGGTGAGATTAGAGGAGTGTACTCTCCGGTGGATGTTCAGTGACGTTGGCTCCTTGAGACACTAACATAAAGGAGATCAGAAAAGGATTCTGGGCCAAGCTGGAAGGAAGATTGTCTCAGAAAGAGTCGGATCTCCAGATCAGTTAGCCTGGAAAGGGAGAGCTTTGTCAATTTAGTATGTGAGGAAGACTTAAGGAACTTGACTGTGAAATTCTTTAGTGCATTTGGAACATGAGTGGGTGTATCAGTAACCCATTGCTGCGTAACAAATTACCCCGAGACCTGGTAGCTTTAACAACATTTATCCACTCACAGCTTCCATGGGCCGGGTATCCAGGTGTGGCTTTGCTGGCCTTCTGTCTCAAGGCTTCTTGCTGCTGCTGCTGCTGCCAAGTCGCGTCAGTCGTGTCCGACTCTGTGCAACCCCATAGACGGAAGCCCACCAGGCTCCTCTGTCCCTGGGATTCTCCAGGCAAGAACACAGGGACTGTAATTACGGTTTCAGTTAAGGCTGGGCTCTTATCTGAAGGATCAACAGGGAAGAATCTGCTTCCAGACTCACTCACGTGGTTGTTGTCAGGGTTTAGTTCCTTGCAGGTTGTTGGATTAGGGCCTCACTTCCTCACTGGCCATGGGCTGGAGGCCACCCTTAGTTCTTTGCCATGTGGGCCTCTCTGTAGGGCAGCTCACAGCATGGCAGCTGGCCTCCTGGGGGAGAACAGACAAGACAGAGGAGAGCATGAGGAAGACCAAGGTCAAAGCCTTTGCAAACTAATTGTGGACAAGCCATTCCACCACTGATAGCTGTTTTCTGCATTAAGCAAGTCACCAAGGGAGGTGGTGACTCAGGGCATGAATATCAGGAGACATGAGCATCACGGGACCATTGGAGGAACCTGCGCAGTGGGTAATACAGAGTGTGCACAGACTGACAGGCCAGGTCCTTAAGAATCACGTGGGAGAGGATTCCTTGGTGGCAGCAAGGTGGTACCTAGGGGACCCTCCCTGGTGCCCTTCTCACTGTGTCAACACACCAGCATCACTCTGGATGACGCACAAGTCCCTGTGTCACCACGTCTGTGGTCAGGTAGGGCTTCTCTCCACCCAAGGTGCCCCGGAGCCCTTTCCTGTAATACCATCCCCAGTGACTCATCTTGAAAGGGGTTTAGTGTTTTCATCTCTAAGAGTTTATGGCTTTTAACACTGAAAGAGGACTTTCTAGAAGCCAAAAGCCCAGAGGATAATTCGGAAAGCCTCCGAGTGCATTTCTAAGTGCACGTGTGGGCAGTTCCTGTGTGGAGTGCATCAGCTGGAAGGCGGATGCCTTTGAAGCCGTGGAGTGGACGCACTCCGCTTGTCTTCCACAACTTGCTCTTTGGGGGAAGCCATAGCAGAAGGGCGGTTTGTCTCTTTGTTCCATCCTTAGATGGGAAAAGTGAGGTTGGAGTTGGCTTTTTTTTTAAAAAAGGAATGAACAGACACAGATTTCATTAGGCAGTGCTGGTTGTAAAGAAAGGGTTAAACCACTAAAATTGGGCCCTTGGGCTTGTTCTTGGGCTTCCTGGCTGACACCAGTGGTAAAGACTTCACCTGCAATGCAGGAGACTCGGGTTCAATCCCTGGGTCGGGAAGATCTCCCGGAGGAGGGCCCAGTCTAGTATTCTTGCTTGGGGTATTCCATGGACAAAGGACAGGCTTTGTAACCTGGTGGGCTGCAGTCCATGGGGTCACAAAGCATTAGACAGGACTTAGCGACTGACCACACACACATGCAGGCTTGTTCTTACCACCAGACGTTCTCTGGAAATATAATGGATGCAGTTCCAATTATTATTAAAATTTTTTTTTTCATTCTTTCAAAGCATTTATTGGATTTGTTACCATATCCCTTCTGTTTTATGTTCTGGTTTTTTGACTGCATGGCATGTGGGATCATAGCTCCTGAACCAGGGACTGAACCTTCATCTCCTGCATTGGAAGGCAAGGTCTTAACCACTGGACCACCAGGGAAGTCCCTCAATGATTTATTTAAATATAGCTTAAGTATCAGAAAGGTAGTCAAAATCCTGGTGGTTAGCTCACTTCCTTCCTAGGAGATAAGAGTACAAAGGGTCGATGAGCCTCTGGAAATTCCTGTTCTCAAAATAAATAGGACCAACATCATTATTCTGCCTGAGGAGTGTTTTTGCAAGTCTGAATTAGTGATTATAAACACGCTGGAAGCCTGAGGGTGCCTGATGAGGAAGCGCTGCTTGATTTTCACCGGGTGCTGTTTGGTTTTGATTATTGATGATAACATCCCGCTAAATGAAGAGCTGCTGCTGCTAAGTCGCTTCAGTCATGTCCGACTCTGTGCGACCCCATAGACGGCAGCCCACTAGGCTCCCCCGTCCCTGGGATTCTCCAGGCAAGAACACTGGAGTGGGTTGCCATTTCTTTCTCCAATGCATGAAAGTGAAAAGTGAAAATGAAGTCACTCTGTCGTGCCCAACTCTTAGCAACCCCATGGACTGCAGCCTTCCAGTCTCCTCTGTCCATGGGATTTTCCTTGGAGTGGGGTGCCATTGCCTTCTCCGAAATGAAGAGCAGCTACGTTCTAAAAGCAAAATGAGCAACCTTTAGCCTCTTCTCATAGAGGCAGAGGTGTCCCAAGTATTTTGGTTGTTTGATGTTGGAGTCATTTCTGGAGTGAAAGAGGAGTGGAATTTGAGTGTATGGGGACGAAAGTCTAAAATCTGTTTTGCTTTTCTACAGAAAGGGGGAAAGGCAGAGAGTACCACACCTTTGGGCTTCTCTGGTGGCTCAGTGGTAAAGAATCCATCTGCCAGTGGAGGAGACTCAGGTTTGATCCTGGGGTTGGGAAGATTCCCTGGGGAAGGAAATGGCAACCTGCTCCAGTGTTCTTGCCTGGGAAATCCCATGGACAGAGGAACCTGGTGGGCTACAGTCATTGGGGTCACAAAAGAGTCAGACAAGACTTAGTGATTAAAACACCACCACCACCACCTTTGGAACATGGGGTGCTGGCTGGCTCTGATGAGGGTGTATCTCTTACCTGGATGGGTTTTCTCTTTGGAGAAAGGGGCTGGGACAGTGGCTTTGACTGGCCTTGGAGATTGCCGCATTATTGCAAGGGTAGTCAGCCTGGATTCCCTAAGGGATTTTCACAACAGTTATGGAATTGGTCATTCATTCTAGAAAATACTGGGCACTCCTAGAAATTCTATTGAGCTTCATGGGCTTCTGGGACTTGAAAAGACAGAGCTCTCTCATCTCCTGGGAAAATGTAGTTCCCTAAAGTCTAAGCCTTGCTAATGCTATATTAGACCCATCCCAGGTCTTTGGGCCTCCAGATTGTGAAGTCACTAAAGGTTACAGAGCTGACCTTCCCCTGAGGGCCACTCCCACTGGTCTGAGCTCCAGACCCATGGGGCTGAACAGGGCAGAGTGGGGAGCAGGGTCATGATGGTGGTCTTTCCCTCTGATGTTCTTTTTGTTGCCTACATACACTTGGAAAGAACTGTGCCTCTGGGATTCCCTGGCAGTCCATTGGTTAAGATTTCACCTTCCACTGCAGAGGGTGTGGGTTTGAACCCCAGTTGGGAAGCTAAGATCTCGCATACCTGGTCTAAATGACCTCTCCTCTCATTCCCACCCATTAGCTCTTTTATTTAATGAAGAAACAAAGTATCAACTTTTCCAAGATGTCTTTTTCTAGAAAGCAACTTGAAATTTTCTGCAAATGCAATTGTGTTATTTCTGCGATTTTTTTTTTTCCCTCCTTCATAAATCTCATTCCATAAACCACAGCTGTGCTCCTGTGGCTAACCTGTCTGTCTAGCTCTTCCCACCTGTTGATGGGTCAGGTGCTTTGGCCCTGATCTACTGCGTTAAGCCTATGTGTCCACTGAAGGGAAAAGGAACACAAAAAACCAAAGCAAAGTCGGAGAAAATTATGAAACAGGACAGAAAGCTCATTTTAATTAAAATGGCCCGTGAAACTCCTGGTATTCTGTGTTTCAGTCTTATTATCAAAGAACTCACGCTGAGCCATTCTTAGGTGATTAAGAGTCAAATTATTGTTTTTCTTAGTATGTGGGCAAAGGCTGGTTGGATGTTATTAATTTATTTATAATGACAAAGCATACTTGAAGCAAAACCACATCTCCCTGATTGTGCTGATGCCTGGGCTTTTTTTAACATCAGCTGAAAAGTTGGCTAAGCTCTGTACTTCACGTCATCTGTCCTTAAGATGGGAAGTTGGGATAGAAAATCTCCCGTGTTGGATCCTTTCCAGCCCTAAAACTTGTGATTTAGTAGCATAGCCATGATGTAGCATCAGGCATTTTTCATGTTAAATAACTGCACAAATTTTTTATAAGGAGATGGCTTTTTAAAAAATATGTAATTAATTAATTTGGCTGAGCTGGATCTTTGTTGCGGCACTTGGGATCTTTGTTGCGGCTTGTGAGATGTAGTTCCCCTGACTAGATATCGAATACCTGACCCCCTGCCTTGGGAGCGTGGAGTCTTAGCCACTGGACCACCAGGGAAGTCCCAAGAGATTGCCTTTAAGGCCAGATATTTAGTAGGGCTCTGGACAGTTGTCACAGTTAAACATAGGAAAATGAGAAGATGGCTGAGATAATAGGCCATCTCCATTCCTAATTCATTCCTAGGTAATGATTTAGGCATAGAGGAGAAAAACGTTCTCAAAAACCATCTTTTGAGTCACCAACTGCATAAAACCCATGGAGAGACCATGGGATAAATCTCTCCCTCAACATGACCATGGAATTGGCACAAGAGTCCATGACATTCAAGAGGTTAGAATTTCCACAGAACCACTTGGCAGAGAGAAGCATTGTACAGCATAGACTATTAGTTTCCAAGTATATTTCAGGTCCAAGAAAAGACAACTTTAAAAAAAAATCATTTTCTTATGATCATAACTGAACTGGTTGTTTCGATGGGTAGATTAGATTTACATTTTCTAGGTTATTAAATGTTATGCTTAACCCCAAAGTATGTTTATTTGGAAAAGTCACGACTAATGTGACTTTGTAATATATTTATATACTTTGCTGAGGTTTTTTTTTCAACTAAGATGTTTCTGCTTTCATCTCAGATCAGGCTGTCTGTGATGAGAAGCAGGTGTAGTTGGTATCTGCTGGCATGTGTGGTCTGTTCACTTGTGTCTCGACTGTTCTGGATGCCCCTTGTGTGCATCACTCTCTGGCCCAAAGAGGTGAGCTGTTCAGCCCCTTTTACAGATGAGGCTTGTCACATGGCTCCTCGGTGGCAGAGCTGCCATTTGGATCCGGGCAATTTTTGCTCCAAAGTTCATGCTCTTATTAAACTGCTTTTTTCAAACATGGTTCCATGTCTTGTTAAAAAAAATGAAATAAAAACCACTGTTATGATAAATGAAAAACAGAGATGGTAATAACTTCCCCGGAGCACATAAATACCAGATGAATCAAAGCGTACTGTTGAGAGCAAAGCCATGGGTCGGGGGTGCTTAGGGGATGATATGATGCTGTTCTTCCAGTTTCCATGACCTGGGAGGTGTTTTTTTTTTTTTTTGGTGTGTGTGTGGTAAAAGCGTGGCATAAAATTTGTCATTTCTTTTCCAAAACTTTTTCATCCCCTAGAATAGAAACTCTGTATCCATTAAGTATTAATTCCCTGTTCCTCCTTTCCCCAGGCCCTGGTAACTTCTCACCTACTTTCTATTTCTGAATTCGCCTGTCTAGGTATCTCATATGAGTGGAATCATAGGAAATTTGTCCTTTCGTGTCTGGTTTATTTCACTTTTGTGTTCAGGGTTCATCCATGTTGTAGCGTGAATCATGACTTCATTCTTTTATAAGGACAGCTGGATAATACTCCATTATATGGATAAGACCACGTTTTGTTTATTCGTTCATCTGTTAATGGCACTTGGGTTGTCTCCACCTTTTGGCTATTGCTGCTGCTGCTGCTGCTGTGAACATCAGGGTACTAGTGTCTGTTTGAGCCCTTGCTTTGAATTCCTTTGGGTGCATACCTGGGAATGGAATTGCTGGATCATATGGTGATTCTGTGTTTAGCTTTTCAAGGAGGGCCTTGAAATTTTTAAAGAGTTAAGTTCAAAAGGCAGTGGATACCCCACTGGCAGTCTGTCCTCAGAGCACCTTTCTGGGCATTTTTAGGGAATAGACATCTAAGAGAACAGGCTTGCATTTTATATTCCCTTCCTGTCTCCTCCAAAGAGATCCATTGCTTACTGAGTAGAGGGAAGAGTTTCTGCCACAGGTTCCAGAAGATCAGCGCCCGCCCAGCCTGTTCTCTGGACACCACCTGAAAAGCAAACTTGGTGTTTAAGCATTAAACAGGTGTTGGCTCTCACGTCTGCCCAGTGATAGGCAGCAGTACGTGCCCCAGCGCTTGGCACAGGTAAGCTCAGTTCATATATACACATCCCAGAGAGATGATTTGAAATACCCCAGGAACCAGCTGAAAATGGGAGTCTGGCAGGGGATAGTAAGATTTTGTGCGTCCTAATGACAGCTGGTCTGTGTTGAATTACAGTTCATGGGGCACCTTATGACGGCCAGAGTTAAAAGGGAGGGCTGTCCTTCTCTATAATCTGAACCCGTTTGAACCCTGATGCTGGTGGAAGGAAGTTGTGAGAATATTTATCGTCATATGGACACTGCATTCCTCAACTTGGCACAGAGTTCAACTTTCCGTCCAGCTTCTGGGTGTTTATTCTGCTTGTTATTGAACACCTGGGTATTTAGAAATGTCCAGAGTTTTTTGCAATGTGGAAGGCAAACATCCAGGTGACAGCTGGATCTTTGACCTTTCACCCAGGTGTTTTGGTGTCCTCCCAACTCAATGGACATTCCCGGTTGTCAGCTGCAGGCTAGGGGTTTAACAGGCAACTCAGAGGCTTTAGGTAACAGAGGAATTTCGAAAAGGAAAAAAAAACCTGCCTGGGCCACCTTTTGTCTTTGCGATGACAGGGTATGGAATGTTTGTGGGTCTAGTTTTTGGATGGCGAGTCAGAGAGTGTAGGCTGTTAGCTAAGTCGACTTGGTTCTAGTATTGAAATGTTATTTTTAAAAGTCTTTAGTGAACATTAACTCTGAAACCCCATGCTCTCTCCTTTTGTTCCTTGGCAGATGAAAAATACTGATGAATTCCACAAAGATTTAGCCACAGGCAGGAATGAAAAGAAGGAATTGTGCATGTACTGGTTGATGCAGGATTTCGATTCTCCCGGGCTCTTGAGGTCGGTCTGCGAGAGAGCCACTTGTGCAGTGGATCTGCCGCAGGGCAACTCCTCGCCTAGAGTTTTCGTTCACATTTTCTGTTGTGTGCATGGGGGATTTATGTTTAAATTTAAAAAGTGAGAATGAGAAAAGTGTAAACACTTTTAATCCCATTGCTTTAATTATATATATATTACTAACAATTGAGTATATTTTCTTTCTTATTTTACCTTGTATATAAGTCATGCTTACAGATTCAGGCCTATATGCACCTAGAAGGGTGTCTGTGGTGTGTGTGTGTGTCTGTATTTTTTACAAAAGGGAGTCATAAATAGACATTTGCATTCAGCCTGCTGCTGCTGCTAAGTCACTTCAGTCGTGTCTGACTCTGTGTGACCCCATAGACGGCAGCCCACTAGGCTCCCCTGTCCCTGGGATTCTCCAGGCAAGAACACTGGAGTGGGTTGCCATTTCCTTCTCCAATGCATAAAGTGAAAAGTAAACGTGAAATCGCTCAGTCGTGCCCGACTCTCAGCGACCCCATGGACTGCAGCCTACCAGTCTTCTCCGTCCATGGGATTTTCCAGGCAAGAGCACTGGAGTGGGGTGCCATTGCTACTTGTTTTCATTCATCAATAACTATTAATGATATTTTACCAGCACTGGACAAAAGAAGGCTTCATATTTTTTAGTGGCTGTATGCTAGTCTTCTGGAATAAACTACTCATTATGAATGAGTCTGCTCCTTGTGGGTTCCAAGTTTTTTTTCTGTTACAAGCTGTGCTTGAAGCAATGATTTTGTCATGTGCTTTGAAGTAATTCTGCTGTTTTTTGTGTAGACAAGGTTTCTAGAAGTGGAATTAAGTAGGGTCCCCCCAAAAAATGTCTGTTTTAATGGGTGTGAGTAAATTATTTTACAGAAATATTTTTCTCAACTTTCATTCCTGTTATGAGTCAGTTTCCCTCCACCCTCACCAAGTGCTCAATGACACTGATCTTTCTAATTTTTGTTAATCAACTGGTGAGTAACCGTGTCTCATTATTGTTTTAATTTGCATTTCCCTGCTCCTTAATGAGGTTAACATCTTTTCATATGTTTATTAGATGTTCACATTCCTCTTCTGGGAATGCAAAGATGGTTTATGTGCATATGACCTAATTGGCAGAAACGCTGGAGCATTCAAAACCTGGGGAATTGAGAAAAACATATTGAAGATAACATCTTATACATTTTTGTAGTTTCTTTAGGTTTACTCAGATTCTTGGTATGGAAATGGTGTGTGTCATGGCCTTCTAGCTAAGATCAAGTTTAATACGGTGGCTTCCCTGTTGGCTCAGTGGTAAAGAATCCGCCTGCCAATGTAGGCGACACAAGAGATGCAGGTTTGATCCCTGGGTTGAGAAGATCCCCTGGTAGCCTGCTCCAGTGCTCTTGCCTGAAAAATTCCTTGGACAGAGAAGCCTGGTGGGTTACTGTCCATGGAGTCGCAAAGAGTCAGACATGACTAAGCGACTGAGGACATTGTTTAAAAAGCACAGAAACCTTTCTGCCTCTTCCCTATTTTTGTACAGTTACTCTGTATAGGCTCTTGGCTTGTCATTAAGCAACTAATAGTTAATGGTAGGATGTCCTCTACAAACGTGTCAAATTGTCTCCCTGTTGGTGGTTTCCAAGGGCATCCATTTGGAAAATGCCATAGCTCATAACATTTGGGACTGGTGGCAAGTCAAGGAATCAAATATTGGAGCCATGGTGTAAGAAAATAAATATTAGCAGCATCGTATGGGGTAATATTGATTGAGTACCAAGGTCTCTGGAAGGGCAGAAACACCCTGTTTGGTAAATGTGTTTCTCATTGTGAAAGCATTTTATAAATGTTAACTTATTAACATTATTGTCGTGCACCTCTAGGAAGTAAATATCCATGGGAGAACATGCCCTTGTAGAGGGATCTTACGTGCACTGCCATAGCCCTGAGGAAAGATTGCGGCTGACCATATGCCCGGGGGTTAAAAAAAAGAAAAAGGCAGTGGCATGCCGAGCTGCATATGCCAAGATTTAACGTCTGGGCCGAGGCAGACCATGCCCTCTCTGCAGAGTCCAGGTTCAGCTCCATTTGGAATCCGCTCTGTGCCAAATCTGGGTCCAGGCACAAGAAAGACATTGACAGTTTGGACGGGGTCCAGAGACAGGCACTAACCATGATTAAGGGCTTAGGCCCATGACATTTGAGCGGGGGCTCAAAGAACTGAATATTTACAGCAGGGCTAAACGCTGGATTACGTGGCTTGGTGACGTCAGGGCCTGAGTTACTCTGCATGTGACCAGTTCCTCAGAGGCCAGGCAAGTCCCATTCCTGATATTCCTGAGAGCTGGGGGTGAGGGAGGGTCTCACTGTGGGCTCGTCTGGCCTAAGTTAAATCAAGCACTTTCCATGCTTAGAGCCTGCAGCCGCAGGGGAGTCCCTGAGGCCCAGGATTTTGGTAGAGAATTCTCCTTGCACTGAAAATTTTAGCATCTACATCTTGTCCTCTTTCTGAGCATCCCTTTAATGCATGCTTCAGAGAAGGTGCTTATCCCTTCTAAGAGGAGGCATAGCCTCTTGTTCTGGGTCTCCCGAAAGCCTGTGGTCCAGCCAAGGGCAGAAAATGCATCTTCTCCCAACACAGAGAATGGACTGTCTCCACTGTGGCTCTGATGCCTGCAAGTTCATTTACTGCCAGACTTCTTGCCTGTGACAGTGAGACCAGCGCCCTATCACCAGCTCTAGGACCTTAGACTCTGAAACAACCTCCATGGTTGTACAGGGGGGGTCGTCTTCAGGCAGTAGCTGAAACAAAGTGACTGCTCAGAGCTCAGTCTTGATGCAGGGCTTGTAGTCTGTTAAGAAGTAGAGTCCAGCGTTCACCCCATGATGCTTCCTAAGACTGTTAGTGATGAATGACCAGCTCGCTTGTTTTTGGACTCAGGATCAGTCACCGCACTCTGCCGTGGTGGCTTGTGCTGCACATGAAGAGAGTTGTACTACAGCGTGTTCGTCTAATCTCTTACCTCTGTTGGCTCTGCTTTTCGAAGTGGACAGCTGCTCTGCCCTCCTGTTATGTATAATGGAGCATTCATGAGATGATTTTCTTTCTTTGCTAATTTAGTTCCTTGAATCACTCATGTGCTTGCAGAGGCTCTGCTGGTATTATCGGTTTTTATGTGATTAAGGCAGAAAACACTTGCTGCGCTCAGGGAATCATTCAGAAGGTCAGTTGGAATTCCTGAAACAATAGTTAACATGAGTAGGCCCTGGCTTTTTATTTTTTTCTTGCCACTTCCCCAGAATGCCTTGTCCAAAATGCCTTTAAAGAATGATATGGATTTGGAGAGAACTATTAAAGCTGTGAGCCTGAATGATGCAATCTGCATTTTGTTCTTAATATGGGGGAAAAAATCATAGTTGCTTGAAAACCCGAGTCTGTTGAAATATTTTAAAAGCAAAGTGGGCACATTAGAATCTAGCCTGTTTGCATGTTGACAGAACTCGGGTAAGAATCGTAGTAACTTATTTTCTCACGTGCTGCTTAACTTTGAAAAGTCTCAAGGATTTTGTAAACAGATGGATACACACCTTAAGTTGCCTAAGGATTCATTGCTCCCATATTTGGAATTCTGAGTATATATCTCAGGGACATGTAGCATCTTATTCAGCCACCCCCAGTGATGGGGCGGGGCGCAGATCTGAGTTTCTAGCTGAAACTTCTTGATGTCCCAATAGCATCTAAGGGCCGCACGGAAAGTGCTGGGAGGTCTTCAAACCAGAAGGCTTCAGGAACAGTAACAGTAGCTACCTTGTGGGTTCCTTGGAGGAGTTAAGGTTAAACTTGCTGAGGTTGAAAGGAGTGCTCAGGGAAATATTGGGTTAGCAATAAAGTTCGTTCGGGTTTTCCCGTAACATCTTTCAGAGTGAACTTTTTGCCCAGTGTAATACCTGGTATCCAGTACATGTTCACATCCCTGGCATTGGCTCTGTGTGGTTCCTTGGTGCCATAAAGTCTAAGGGTTCCCAGTGGATGACCAGTCTGAGGCTCACCTGCCCAGGAACACTGACACTGGGGTTAGTGTTGCGTTCCCTGGCCACTTGGCAGCTTCTGGAGGAACCCTCAAGCCCATGACATGACCGACCTCCTCCACACCCTCTCAAATCTGAACATGTCAATGCCAGCTTGCCAGATGCTCACTGTGATGATAATCATGGTTGTCCTTTGTCACCTGGTCTGAGTCCTTATTATGAGGAAACTTCAGAATTTGGGTGATTCTTCTTTACCTTCCTTGTCTCCCTCACCTTCTTTTCAAATCACGAAAGCACAGCACCTGGTATTCTGTACTAAACTTGTCCAGTAACCGCCTTTCCTCTTTGCAGGTACGAAACCAGCATTGGAGCCTTATTATGGAAAGTGTGGTCCCGTCTGACAAAGGAAATTATACCTGCGTGGTGGAGAACGATTACGGGTCCATCAATCATACGTACCACCTTGACGTTGTTGGTGAGTTTACTTCTCCCTGAGTGCCAGCCATGTGCCATCCTGCTGCAGCTTGGCTTATTTGAAGCTGTGAAAGTGAGCGCTGTTTCTCCCTGTACTTTCAGGAGGGTTGGTTTGTTTTCCTTCTTTCTAAATACAGGCTGTCATTGAGAAGGATGCTCCTGTCGTTTGACATGCGTTCTGTTTCCTGATTAGCTGAGTTACATGCATTTATTGTGGTCCCCTTGGTTCCCAAGCATCCTCTTGTGTGACGTGGATGTGATGCGAAATGTGCTGATGTTCCGGAAGCTGAGATTTCTCTGAAAAAAAAAAAAAAAAAAAGTTAGCATGTGTAGGGAATGGGTCCAGTTAGGCCATGGGGGAACATTGTTTTTGAAAGAAGGTCAACTGTATAATGCTGGCTGAAGAGTAAAGGAAAAGGTATTTTAATGACTGAGCTTATAGCTGGTTGGAGGAAGGTTAATATCAAGGAGCCATTCAGTTCCATCAGAAGAAAGTCGTTAGACACCACAAGTTCAACATCCATTCCTAGAACCTATTTCTTCTGTGAAAAGAGAACTATTTTAATGGGCTGATGGAATACTTTAATGCTTAGAGAATTAAGCTATTTTTAATGAAATATCTTAAGACCACATAGCTTGTTGTCCTGGAAACTCAGATTTCTTCTCAAGTCTGGTCTGTTATGCTGGGTTTTATTGTAACTGATGAAGAAAGGGGGTTTCGCTGTGTTGTTAGAGGATAGATAAACTTACAGCAAGGACGTGTCTTGTTTTGCGATGGTGGGTTGAGGTCTTTTCTTTGTAGAAGCCGTCTTTGCTCATTGCCATCTACCTTGACTCTCAAAGTGGCCAGTTGTCCGTGAGTCCTTGCTGTGGGTTACCTAATCAGTTTGCACATATATGCCAGGTTGCTCCTGCTAAGGTCTCAGGCTCAAAGCTCACCTTGGTTCAGTTTGCCTTGATGTGACCCTCTGTAACCCCACAAACTCATGCCCACCCACTGTGTATCCATAAACAAAGGCCTTCCTCCGTCATTTCCTGGGCATGAGACCCTAGTATTATTTTACATGTGGGCATTTCTTCTCCTTCAATAAAATATAAACTCCTTGAAGAGAGAGACCGCATAGATAAATATATATATATTTTTAATATTTTGGCCATGCTTTATGTATGGCATGTAGGATCTTAGTTCCCTGATCAGGGATTGAACCCACACACCCTGCTTTGGCAGTGTGGAGTGTTAACCACTGGACCACCAGGGAAATTTCCCCCCTACTCCGCCACCCATAGATATTTGAATTGCCCAAAGAGCCATTAAGGAACCTTGCAAAAGTTTGATTAACCAAATTACATAGATTTGGTTACTTGAAGTTTTAGATAAATTGAAAATTAAATAGAAAACCATTTTAATTTTCTAGCAGGTTAAATTAAATTCTTAAGAAACCCTGCTTTAGAAAGTATGATACAGTCTTTTTAAAATTTCCATTTGTGAGTATTCAGTGGAAAAAAAGTAACATTTTATTATTCAGAATCCTTAATGTGAAATTTGAAAGGATTTTGCATAATGTGAATTCTATAGATATTCATAAAAGCCTGAGTTTTATACTCTCTTTTCTTACAAAGATATTTGTGGAATGTTTCTTAGTGGGAATCACCATGTACAGGTATTTCTCCAAAGAAACACAAAGAGAAGTAACACCCAAATACCAGAAAAAAGTAGTTAAGCATTTATCTTGGCACTGATGTACCATAAGTCTGTTGATCAAAGAACATACAACTTGTATTTCACTTTGGGTCTGACTCATCCTGAATTTGACATGCAAGTGTTTCTATTTCAGGAAAGAAAGGTTTGAAGCTGAAAGTTCTAAATACTTAATTTTGAAAATAAGTAATTTATTATGGGAATAAAATCATCGTGCTATAGCAGTCTTTGGGGATCCTGGCTTTGCAGAGGTCTACAAATTGTTCATTAAGATTGGTTGGGGCCATTCCAGGAATTAGGAGTCATATCTCGGCCACTTCAGCCACGGGGCTCTTGCTTATATAGTAGGTTTTAGGTTGAGTTGTTATGTAAAACATTCAAAAGCCCCTCACCCCACCCCCCCTTTCAGCTTTCTGGCAGCTCATCTCTGTGAAGCCCTGAAATCTCTCTTAGCATTTAGGGTTGGATTTGAATTGGGCTGCTGAATAATGGAATTGTGCTGTCTAATGTTAATCCCCTGGCAATCAGTCTTGTTGAAAAGAGCGTATGATTCAGTGGTGTAATGTGGAGAGAGTGTAGAGTGTATGGAGTAATGCAGAGAAAGGCCTGATTATGTCACAAATTTGGGAGCTCGCCCAGCTAAACGTGGGCCAATAATGACACAATGCTGGTTGGGAATATCCATGAAAGCTCAACCCCAATAATTTTCCAAGCCTTGAACCTTCTTTATAAATAGAAGCCAAAAGTCAGTGGAGTCTAAGACATTTTCAGGAAAGATGGAGGTGTGAAATACTCTCATTTTTGCTCAAAAACCCTAGTAATTGCTCTGAGAAGTGGTAATAAAATAAGAATTGAGTCAGCTGAAGGGTCTCAGGCAGTCTTACAGGGCTGGCAGATGAATCGTTCTGAACATCTCGGCAAGTGGAAACAAAAAGGATTCAGGCACAAACACTGAATTTCTGGTGGCCTGCAGGTCCGAGCTTAATATACTGCTGCTTCATAGCAGCCTCTCAGCTACATCTCCGTTTCACAGAAGTTCAGAGACGCTTTCCCAGAGAAAGTGAAGTCCTGTCCTAGAGCACGTTCTCTGAGGCTTTATTTTTGTTGCTTTGAGACATAGGCTTGCAGTTTAGATATGACGATGCATCAAACCGGGTGAGATCTTTTTATTGAAATTCTTCCTTGGAAAGGCATTCCCATAAGCATTTTCATGTAGAAGCCGTGTAATTTAAGTGACATTCTTGTGTTCTGGAATTAAACAGCAAGCCATTGTTGTGTGTGAGGGAGATGCTTTGGTTTACGGGAGCCCTTTTAAGAACCTTGCTTGATCCTCATTAAAATTGACACCATTACTTTTCAGCCATTTACTTGCAAGGGAAAATTAGTGTGAAGCTCCACATCTCGGTAATTGTGCTGATAATAAAACGGGCTCTCTTTAAAAGACCTGGCTCCGGGAGTTGGCAAGCGTTTGCCATCGTTCATCTGTGAATGAGGCTGGAGTGCTGGATCCTGCCCGGGGCCCTGCCACCAAGAAAGAAGCTGCAACCTGGGAGAAGTCATTTAATTTTTGGTCTCACCCTTCTTGTGTCTGAGAATGAAGGTGCTGAGACCCACTTTAGATAAATGCAGCCTGGTGTTGTGAGCATAGCAGCTCTGTCCGCCCACACGCTGGGGACCGAGCGACCTGGGACAAGTGATGTAGCTGTTCTGAGCCGCTCGGAGGTGATGCCTGCCTCATCTGTGTTGGTTATCAGTTTCCAGGGTGCCGCTGTAACACGTCATAGCCTGGATGGCTTAGGTACACAAGGTACAGGTGTGTGTAATCTGTCCTGTCCAGTCAGACTCTTTGTGACCCCAGGCTGCTCTGTCCATGGGATTCTCCAGGCAAGAATGCTGGAGTGGGTTCCCATTTCCTCCTCCAGGGGATCTTCCTGACCCAGAGATCAAGCTCTTATACTTAAGTTGTATTTAAATAAATCCTTGAGGGACTTCCCTGGCGGTCCAGTCGTTAACACTTCACCTTCCAATGCAGGGCATGAACATGTGGTCCCTGGTTGGGGAACTAAGATCCCACATGCCTTGCAGGCAAAAAACCAAAGCATAAAACAACAGAAGCGATGTTGTAACAAATTCAATGAATACTTTGAAAGAATTAAAAAAAAAGCTTAATAAATAATTGGAACTGCCTCCATTATATTTTCAAAGAATGTTTGGGGGTTAGAATAAGCCTGTGTGTGTGTGGTCAGTCACTCAGTCGTGTCTGATTGTTTGCAACCCCGTCAACTGTAGCCCATCAGGCTTCTCTGTCCATAGGATTCTCTAGGCAAGAACACTGGAGTGGGTCGCCATGCCTTCCTCCAGGGGATCTTCCCAACACAGGGCTTGAACCTGTGTCTCCTGCATTGGCAGGTGGATTCTTTACTACTGAGCTACCTGGGAAGCCCCCAGATGGCTTAAAACAATAGGAATTTATTCTCTTGTAGATTCTGAAGTCAGGGTGTCCACAGGGTTGGTTCCTTCTGGAGACCCCAAGGGTGAGTTCACTCATATCTCTGTCCCAGCTTCTGGTGGCTCTGGGAGTCCTTGGCTTGGGGACATATCACTCCACTTCTGACTCTGTCTTCCCTTCCTTTCTGTGTTTTCTCAAATCTCCTTCTGCCTTTTCTCTCCTAAGGATGCCAGTCAATGCATTTGGGGCTCATCTTCAATCCATGGTGATCTCCTCTTGAGATACTTAACTTAATCACAAAGACCTTATTTCCAAATAAGGTCACCTTCACAGATTCCTGGGGTTAAGATGTGGGCTTATCTTTTCTGGGGCCACAGTTCAACCCAGTTTGGTGGTTTGAGAAATTCGTTGGCCTAACAGATGAAAACACCCAGTGGGTACCTAGGTGGCTAGCAACAAATACTGCTACTGCTTTCTTTTTTTGCCAAACCAGAAACTCCTTTGAGAATCAGAAGACATCCTAAATGGCTTTTATTGACTCAATCGGAAGTCTTATTGACCAAACTGGATGGCACGTTGGGACCGATGAAACTGGCCAATGGCTGGCAGTCACTTATTCTGCTGAGGTGTCCACCTTTGGTTAAAGATGTTGTTGAGGCTGCCCCAGGAATGAGATAGTTGCTTGAACTTGCAGAAGAAGGTTGTAGAGTTTTGAGAGCTTTGAGTTCGTCGAATTGGTCTCGTTACTTCCACTTCCACCTCTCACCCCATTTTATAGTCGGGGAAATCCCAGTTCCAAGTGGGTAAGTCATTTTGCCAGCATCTCAAAGGGGCTCCAGAGCTGGGTCTTCTCAAATTCTAGATTAACGCTGCCTGCACCCTCTCTGATGTCTCTGTTTTAGGATTACTGTACTGTAGACCAGCAGCTGCTGCAGCCAGGCTCAAGAAAGGTGAACCCCATGTTCAGCTCTTTGTTGCCAAAACCCCCAAAAAGTGAGAGAGAGAGGGAGCAAGGGAGGTGTTCAGAAGACCAGTTGCTCCTTCTTACTCATAAAGACCCTTTCTTTGGCTTTGATTTATGAGCTTGGTGTCCGTTCCCTGTCCAGTTTTGCATTCCCAGAGACCAGCGGGTAACTTGTGAGCTTTGCACCTGGCCTTGGGTATTTGGCGGGGGGGGTTGGTAACTTGTAGCAGTGTTAGTCTCTCAGTCATGATTGACTCTTTGCAACCCGTGGACTGCAGTCCCCCAGGCTCCTCTGTCCATGGAATTTCTGGGCAAGAATACTGGAGTGAGTTGCCATTCCCTTCTCCAGGGGATCTTCCTGACCCAGGGATCAAACCCAGGTCTCCTGCATTGCAGGCAGATTCTTTGCTGTCTGAGCCACCAGGGAAGCCCACAGACAGCAGAGGTGGGAACATGTCCTCTGGATTTGCAGAGGCCAGCCGTGCCTCCTGTGAATTGGCTTACCAGAGACTCATCCTCCCCGGGCAAGAGCCGTAAGCAGATGACAGTGTCTTGGGGGACTGTTGGGAGCCATTCAGGGGCCAGGTGTCCCTTCTGGCTGTGAGGGATCACTCAGTCCCCTTCGCCAGTCCCGATGTGCTCAGTGGCAGATCACGATGGCGCTGGCCACTGGCCCTTGACATCAGTCCACTGTAACTCAGCCTGAAAGCAGGAAGGACTCCATCGCAGTGCTGCCTGTCCCTCAGGTGTGTGTTGGGAAGGAATGAAGTCTGTTACTCTGAACGCTGACTGATAGGCCTGCCTAAGGGGCTGACACCTGGTGTGCAGCGCTTGGCAGCCTGTCGTCATGGAGAAGTTGTGTCAGTTGTTTATTGCTTGGGGCAGCCCCGTCCTAGGAAGACAGAGGACCCTGTGTGATCCCTGGGCCATAGGGAGGAGACTGGGACAAGTCAGGGCCCCTGCAACCACACTTCTGCAGGGCAGTGGGCCTTTCTTTTGGTGGGGAGAGGGGGCTATTGGAACAAAGTAGGCTTTAAGAAAAAAGAAGAAATGGTGTAGTTTGTTAATTAACTGGCTGGATCAGGTTTCCCTGATAGTTCAGTTGGAAAGAATCCGCCTGCAATGCAGGAGACTCTGGTTCGATTCCTGGGTCGAGATGATCAGCTGGAGAAAGGGATAGGCTACCCACTCCAGTATTCTGGCCTGGAGAATTCCACGGTTTATACAGTCCATGGGGCCACGAAGAGTCAGACATGACTGAGCAACTTTCACTTTTTGGCTTATTACTGAGGCTCTCAAAATTAGGATCACTCCCAGCCACTTGCTCCTTACAGAAACCCTTCTGTGTCCTGGCTTCCATCATGCGGTGGCTCCTGGATGCTGCTTTTGTTTTTCTGTGTGATGAGGGCAGCCACGGCCCAGGTAGCATGAAACAGCGCAGCACCGTGTATCTGGAGATTTAAATGCTCCTGACACCTGACTCTAGCCTTCCAACTTACAGCTCTTGTGCATTTCCCTGGCACTCGCCAACCCTCGGCTCCACAGAGCCCCTTGGGGTTCTTAACTTGAAGCATCTTGACCTAGAAGCTTCCTGGCCAGACCTCATTTGATTTTCCATATTCATGATTTTGCTGCCAATGAATTCTTTTCCATTTCTTGTTCTAAGTTTAAGACTTGGTGTTTCTCCTGATGCTGGTTTTGTGTGCCAGCTCAACGTTGTGAAATCCAGCTGGAGGGGGGCAGAAGGCCCCTCTATTGACGATGGATGAAGGTGCCGTGCCAGGGAATAGGTCACAGTGGTGCATTCCTAAGTGGGCCTGTTAACACTGACATGGAATCTTGGAGCTCCAGTGGGGATTGAGTAGGAAGCAGAGTCTCACTGCTTTTGTGGCTTCAGCAGCCAATTCCTCTTCCTCTTCCTAACCTTGCTGTCACATCAACCCTCAGGGGTCTCCACTCCTTCGGGGTAGCACTTCTGGAGGTTCTTGTGGGAATTACATGAGTGAGTGATTCAAATTCTGTTTGCCTCCTTTGCTAGCTCTGTGGCCTTGAAAGTCATGGAACTTCTGAGCCTCGGTTTTCTCATCTGTAAAATGGGGGTGATGATATGCTTTTCCTGTAGCACCACTGGGAAAGTGCAGTAGGTGAGTGGTGCTTTTAAATAATGGGACCCATGTGATTGCTAGTCTTGTCATTAGGGGGTCCCACACCTTCTCTCACAGCTCTAAGCTGAGACATGCACACTCAGCCCAGCCCTGGCTAAAGGAGTGGTTGGTCCTCTCCTTTCCTTCAGGACAGAGATTTCAAAACTTCCTTCAGTAGCTACTGTTTAACGAGCTTTCTGGTTGCTACAGAGCGGGTTTTCATACCTATTTCATAACAGGTATTCCAGGGGCAAAAGCTGCTCAGTGGGTGGCTATATTAGCCCCGGATATACTGACCAGCAGAAAGTGCTTCCTGCAGGACTAACACCAGCTCGAGGTGACTCCTTCCAGGCATTGAGAGCAGGTGGTACCCATGGCTGCCAGCTCCTGGGGTTGGAGCAGGCACATGCTGGCCTGGATGGGGCATGTTAGAACTTTGCCATATCAGCCTATTTGTCATGTTCTCTGCAACCCATCAGTTGCCCTCTGCCCCAGAGTTGAAAAAGGAAGCATTATTGATTGTTTTTTATTCTGGCAGGGGGCCTAGCTTAGAGGTGGCTGGGGAGAGGGCTAATATTTGATCTCCTGTTTATTCTTTGGCATTGACTCTGTGATGTGGGCAAAGAGGATGTAGACGTGTTAAGGATAAGTGTATGACTTACAGCATTTTGTAAGAGGGTCTCTTCACCATAGCTGGAAATGATTCAGGTGGGGGCAGAGGGCAGAGAGAAAGCTTGCTGCTATCAGGGTGTGGGCAAGTAAGCATGGCATGAAGATGTAAATTCATCAGTGGTAGTCAGGGTGCCTAGTAATTGAACTAGAACTTAGCAAGATTTTGATCAGTATGTGCTGAACTGAAATAATAAGAAACAGTTGGAGTTACTTATATTTGAGAGTTTGTGATTCTTAACATTGCGTGTGTGCATGCTTAGTTGTGTCCAACTCTTCGCGACCCTGTGGACTGTAGCCCACCAGGGTTCTGTGTCCGTGGAATTGTCCCGGCAAGAATACTGAACTGCAAATTCTAATGTAAGGAATCTTCCTGCTGCTGCTGCTGCTAAGTCGCCTCAGTCGTGTCTGACTGTGCGACCCCATAGACGGCAGCCCACCAGGCTTCCCCGTCCCTGGGATTCTCCAGGCAAGAACACTGGAGTGGGTTGCCATTTCCTTCTCCAATGCATGAAAGTGAAAAGTGAAAGTGAAGTCGCTCAGTCGCGTCTGACTCTTAGCGACCCCATGGACTGCAGCCCACCAGGTTCCTCCATCCATGGAATTTTCCAGGCTAGAGTACTGGAGTGGGGTGCCATTGCCTTCTCTGAAGCAATCTTCCTAGTTTCTCTCTAAGCTCACACAGCTTCAATTACCGATCACCTTTTTAAACAAAAGACCTTTGTTGGGTTGTATTATGCCTATTCTCATTAAGATGAATGTAGAAACACCAACAAATCCTTCCCCTTTGAAACAGTAGTTCCACCAGAATTAGTTTGTGAATTCCCCCACCCTTAGAACACCCTGCTGTGCATTGGGGTCTTGCGTTTGGTTTCTTTTCATAGTCAGGAAGCTAGGACAGAAATGACCTGTCGTAATAAGGATGTGCTCCCAACTTCAAGAGCAGGTTTGAATTGGAAATGTGGCATCTTGGGGTACCGACACTCTTTCACCATGAGGAGATCAGATGCAGGTGGGAAGTGGAGAAGAAAAGGCTGAAGGGAGGGTGTTAGTGTTTCTGTGGGGAAGTTTTTCTGTTCCTCCTTCTGAGAAGAGAGAGATGTGGAGGTAAGAACATCATTGCCTTGGTCTGGAGGGAAAGATCATTCCACAGGGGTCATGTCTATTGATTGTACTGTAATGATTAATCCTCTATCTGTGGGGCATCTGGTGCTTGGCCTAGAGGGTGTTTGGGACAATCGGTTGAATGGAACATGTGCTTTGGCCTCTTGGGGCCGTCAGGTCAGTTCACAGTGCAAACCCCCCCAAACTGCCACAGTGAGGTGATTAAATAGAAATGGAGCTTCCTGGATCTTAATAGAACTCTTTTTTCTTTCTCCCAGAGCCTCCCACTTAAGAGAATTCTCTCAAACAAAGCCTACAGGAATTCTGTCCATCCCAAATCAGTGTGCAAATCACAGGTCAGAAGGTGCCCCAGACATTCTCTATCGTCTGTGCATGAAAGTGCTCTTTTTAAAGATAAGCATTGGATGTTGTTTTGGAGGAGTCTTTTTGGAAGTTGTGCTTTACTGAGAAAAGGAATTCCTCATTTTGTTTGGTTCAGTATACATTCTGGACTATAACTGAAAGATGAAGGATTTAGTCCTTTAAATTTTTACATTTTGGCCAAACGAAACAAAACCACCCTGAGTGTCAGCCATTACTGAGTGATCAGTGGGCAGTGGGCAGGGCTGGCCTGAGGTCTCTCATCTGGCTTGGTTGGTGAAAAGAGAAGGATTCAGATTGGAGCCTTTTGTGACCTGGGTGACTATTTTGAAGCTTCTCTTTAGATGCTGCTGCTTATGAGCAAGCAACTATTCTCTAGAATCACTTTTATTTTCGGGGCCTGAGTTTGCCTCTAAAAAAACAAATGAGGTTTTAATGTCCAACTTCTCCTGTGGTTCGTTACCAAAGAGAGGCATTTCTTGTTTGCTCAGATGGGCTGAAAGCTTTTGCTTCTGCTTGAACAGCCCCAGGAGTCAGGCGTCTGAGAGATGAGCATGATAGGTTTTTCTGGACTTCCTCTTGAAGTCAGATTTTTTAATGGTGAAAGTTGATAAAACCATCAACATTATCACTGTGGACATCTTTCCATGTCTGTGCGTAGCTTTTTGCTTCAGTCTTTCTAGTGGTCTGTATATTGTCTGTTGTGGACGTAACTTATATAATCGTCCCCTTTTGCTGAGTATTTAGCTTATGTTCATCTTTTGCTTTCCAGTTACAAGAGAGGCTCCACTGACAAACTTTGCTCACACCTGTTTGTTGGCCACCTAGGTTAATTAATATTTTTCTAGGACCTATTTCTAGACGTAGATTCACTGGATCTTTTTGGATACCAACATCTTCATCCTAAACAGCTTCATTCTGAGTACTGCTGTGTTTGGGGACTCCCCCATGGTTTGGTGGTTTTTTTTTTTTTTTTTTTTTTTAGCTTTTTTGCAAATCATTTGGGGGAAAAAAAAAATCTAAATCAGAGTTCCACCTGTGTATTAAGAGAGTATATTTCGGTCCTGGATTTTAACATTTCCAACATCCTCTTCCCATGAAGGGAAGCCAGCTCTGCAGACACCAGCTGATAACCTTGTATTCCTGAAAGATGTTGCATGGACTCTAGCAAGTGGCAGGGTGCTGAGGCTCAGTGATGGAGCTCCCCAGCATGACTGTGCTCAGCTGTGTTTACCCCAGCTCCTCAGGAGGGAGACTGACGTCTGAGTTTTGCATCAGCCTGAAAACCAAGCACAATACAGGCAGGGACCTTGTGCCTGGTGAGAGGAAAGCCTTCATTTAGTCAACTGGACAAGATAAACATGCTTAACTAATGGAGAAGGCGGCTTTTCCAGGATCCCTGGGACTAGATCTCACCCTGAGATTGCCACCTCTGCCACGATTCTTTAAAAAAAAAAAAAAAAGAATTAAGGTAATATATACATAACATAAAGTGTGCCATTTTAGCCATTTCTGAGGATACAGTACAGCATCATTAAATACAGTCGTTACTGTACCACTCTCCATCTCGGAACTTTTTCATCGTCCCAAAGCCTTTTCACAAAAGAAAGGGCATGTTTGAACCTAAAGTTGGCATACCTTTGTGGCTGCCAAAGCAGTTTCACATCCAGTTTAACTTTTTGAAGACACAGAGATCAGGGTATCATAAACATTTGGGGTGTAAATAGCACACGGCCCCGCTCCCGTAATTTGCCCAAGAAGACTTAAATTGACACCCAGCTGGTAGAAGCCACTCAACTCCCAGCCAAATAATACCGTCTATGACATTAATTAGGGAAGGCACCATGCCTCCGCCTGCTTTGGGCTTCCCAGTGCATCCAGCCTCAGCCAGCGCTTCACCCTGCATCTCCACCTCATCGAGCAAGCACAAAGGAATTAGTGGTGTTTTGCTTCTAGCATTTCACATAGCACAGCCTCCCTAAGTCACTGAGGAACCTCAGTGCTGGGGAGAACATTTTGGCTTTTCCCAAACCAGCTTGCTCCCTAGACTTTGCTCTCTGCAGAGACACACGTATGTTTTGGAGGAAGTTGGCTCTCCAGGCCACTTTGTCTAGAACCCCCAGAATCAGATATCCAAGCAGGAGGAAGATGAGGGTACATGTAGAATGGAAAGAGAGCAGCAAACTAGTCACCTTCCACCAAAGTGCGTTTTTCCTTTTTTTTTTTTAAAGTAATTTCTGATACCCATCATCCCCCAGTCCTTTCTGGAAGATGACAAGCAAAGTCCTGGCTACAGATGCGTTGACTATTTCTGAGACACCAGCAATCCTTCTCATCCTATGTCCTAACTGTCCCTTTTCCTCCAGATTACTTTTTGGTTCTGACCTCCTTTCGTGCCAGTCTCTAGATGCTGGAGGAAGCTTAGGGAAAAGAAAACCCAGAACCTAGTTAGATGTAGCCTGGCTGGTTAGAGGGCATTCAGCAGAGTCTTGACAAGGCAATGAACTCATTCTACTAATTGTAATTCACGTGAGGTCTTTAGCAGGTTCTTGGGCTCCTCAAACATCAGAGGCTTTTGATCGGCTCTCCTAATAACCAGGCCTCATGCTAACTGGTTTAATGCGGGTTTTTTGTTTTGTTTTTGTTTTTTATGCAACAAAAGCCACCACTGCCTACTCTTGAGAAAAAAAGCAAGGCTAGGCTTTAGGAGCAAGAATTCTCAGTTGTTTTCACGTGTCCTCCAAGTTGCAGAATGTTCTTTCCCTATTCAGCCCCTTGGAGTTGCTAAGAAACTGCCATTTCAGAGGAGGGGTAATTCAATTTTGATTTTAATTTAAAGACAGGGCAGGCAGGGTTCTTCACGTTCCTGAAATGAATGGGTGCCCGAGAAGGAGGAGGCTCACTCTTTCCAGATCGGTCCTGGGCATGCACCGTGATTGGAGTCTCTCGGTGTTTTGCCGCCAGAGAGTGTGGCTTTGAAATGGTTCTTTGTGGCAAGCGCTGCTGAACTTTGTGGAGAAATACTTAGAAGACCAATGTGTGCTGGGAAACCGGCGACTCCGGGCTTGATTAATTTATAGGTGTAATTTAAGAAGCTGGTTCTCCTCCTGATCCTGGGGATGTGTATTTACGGAGCCCATGGACAGGAGGCCTCTCTGCCCAGTGGACGTTCTTTATGGCCTTTGCTATGTTAAAGCAAAAGTTGTAGATCTCTTACAAGCAAACCTATTATTATGTCCAGAGGAGGGACGGGCATGTTATAAAGTTTCAAATGGTCAATTAACAAAGATTTATTCTTTGTCACTCAGGTATTTTCTCTCTCTCCTTCTCAATAATTACCCCTTGGAATGAAACAGGCTGTTTTCTTCCTGCAGCCTTGGTCCCAGCTCCAGAGTAGGATTTGAGAGAGCCTGTCTCAAAATTTAGACTCTCAGCAGCTGGGCCTTCTGCTTTGGTAAAGTCGACTCTTGGCGTACTTGACAAAGGGAGAATACGGGGGAGAGAATGTGTTTTTTAAAGCACTCCAGGCTGTGCTTACTACACGTTTATTTGGTGGAACCTCATTCCAGCAAGGCAGCCAACTGTCCCATCGGCCGCAGCCGCACCCTTTGGACTGCCTTCCGTTCTGTCTAAATTTGGAGCTTACGCAGGGACCTCAGGATCTCTACTGTAAGGGTGCTCATCTTCTTTCCGGCCCATGCACTGTGCATCAGCAACCTGCTGAACTCAGAATATGTATTTTTAAACATTTCAGTAAAAACACAGATATGAGATGCCTGTTGGCTTTTCTGTACATGTATATTGCTCCCCTTATAAAGAGCAAAATCTGGTTTCTATAATATCTGAGCGTTAAACATGCTGTGAGAGACCCCTTGCCTAAAAGGAAATCCTTCCTGGTAGAGGAGATATGACTTCTGTGATTACAAAAGAACAGGAGATGGGCCAGCTCTGGGTTTTATTCTTTCATCCAAAGATAATTCATCGACTGATTCTTTTTATGGGCTTCCCTGGTGGCTCGGTGGTAAAGAATTCTGCCTGCCAATGCAGGACACGTGGGTTCGATCCCTGGTCCAGGCAGATCCCCGGGAGGAGGAAATGACAACCCACTCCACTATCTTGCCTGGGAAATCCCATGGACAGAGGAGCCTGGTGGACCACACAGTCCATGGGGTTGCAGAGTCGGACACGATTTAGCAGCTGAACAACAACAAATTCTTTTCATATCAGCTTGCTGCCCCCAAAAGTTGCAGACCCAAGGGCATTGGAGTACCCCCAGGGCTGAGGAGAGCACGTTCGCTCTTGGAGGGGCTTCATGCCCACTGTCCTGGCCCTGGCCCTGTCTCGCTTTCCCAGTGCCTGCTGGCCTGGGCCTCGGAGGGACTGCCCGCTTCCTGGGGGCTGCCCCCCAGCCTGCTCTCCTGCCGGCCATCTGCACCCTGCGTTCACCTCAGTTTTTCAGAAGTTAGAACGGGAGTCCAGGTGCTGTCATCCTCTCACTGGTGATCCCCGTTCTTGGGGGTCTGATGGACACAGGGAAGAGTGGTTGCTGAAGGATCTGAGAAAGGGGAACGCCGTTCTTGGCAGAGCCTGGCATCCTGGGATCTCTTCCAAGATGCTTCAGGCCTCGTTCTCCGACTTGTTTAAGGGCAGAGAATAAGGTTGCAAAGGAAATCAAAGCCTGATGTGGAGAAACGAAACATGAGGCCTACTGACTTTTTAAAAACATTTTAAATAACATTCTCTAAGGTTTCATTTTATACTGAAGGCAGCTGTAATAAGTTTTGGAAGGCGGTGTAAGGTTTCGATTACAGAGCGATCCAGCTTGCAGTTTTTGTACCTAAAGTGAGAAAGGGCCGACGGGGAGAGGGGGTGGCTCAGAGGTTATTTTGTATAAGGTGAGAAAATTTGAAAGGATGAATTCACCACTGTAAGCGGTAACATTTGGTATGCTGTAATTTGCAAATGCAATAACATGAAACCATTGCGAAGATGGTGCTTTTTTCTTTTCTTTTTTTGGGTGAACATAGTCCGGATAGCAATGGAATAACTTAATAACTGGAGCACAGCAGCACGTTGACCACAAGTAAAACAAGACTGCAGCTCCATCGTGGGCCCTGCCAGTGTTGCCCCAGTGATGAAGTTCTCTGCTGAAGCCTGGCGCAGACCAGGACTGCGGTGCCGTATGAAAGCCCTCATTGTTCACGGCATCATTATTTGGTATTACATGCACAATGTTTGCTTGTGAAACGATTTATGAGAAACAAGCATGTTGAAGAAAGGGGACTTGGTTTGAAATTCAGTTGATCTGGCTTATGACATTTAAGATTTTATAGTACCTTTGTTTCTAAGAATAAATATTTAGGTCCACTGTAAATATTTATCTTTAGAACACGCAAACACACGCGTGCAAAACTGGAAAACTGAGCCAGAGAAGGAACTGATACCTAACATTCAATTCTCTGTGGGAAGGAGTAAAGCGCCTCAGTATTTGATAGGTGCAAAGGAGCATGTTTTGTGAGCTTGGCCGGCAGTGTCCAGCCTGCGGGACCAGTGCCCCTTGGGCTGATAAGTCTCTTAGGAGGAGGCCTGGTGGGGAGAGTGTGTGTGGACTTAACTCTGTTCTTTTCACGTGCATGGGGTAAGCTGGGGTTGAACCAGAGCGCTGTCCCTATTGGCCTCTGGCAGGTCCCTCTGCATCCACCTGGCCACCAGGCCTGACCAGGAGGCTCACAGTGGCGCATCACTGGGATGGCGTCTTAGCCAAGCAGTGAGTGTTTCTAGTGATGCTTGAAAGGATTCCAGCTTTGGGATTTTCTGCCCCCACGACTAGGAGCCTCGACTTCCGGGCTCTTTGCTTTGCCCATGTGGGTGAAACCATGGCAAATGAATGCCTTCTTTGGGCTCTGCAACCCTGTCTTTTTAATGCAAAAATAAAGGTGTTTGTGAAGTGATGGAAGATTCTAGAATGAAATGTGCTAAAGAGTAACTGCTGGCACTTTTTCTTTTCTTTTTTTTTAAGTTTTTAAAGGCTAGCCACAGGCTTACGCAGTAAAATCAATTTGCACATGGTCTGGCTCCTGTCCAACAAATTCCACTAAATGACATTTTAATCTGAAAGCCCCAATATAGAAAGGCTTAGATAGCTGTCGTTTTAATTTGCTGTTTCCAGTGCGATGCTTAAGGATGCTCAGGCGTGGTGTGGAGACATCTTCGGTTTATCGAGCTGGTTGGGATGTCCTCATTTCCCTTGGTGATGTTTTAGGCTGGAGGTTAAAGGCAGCAGTACCCACAGTGTGGGGAGGGAGACAGGAGCAGGTACGTGCAGGTAGGTGGGCATGGGGTGATATTGGTGCATGGACTCTCTTTCTGTGTGTGACTCTTGACCGAGCTGCTGTGTAGCGAGGCTCTGGTCCATTTGTGATTCTGTGGACTATCTTTGTAGACAAGATCATGCAGCAGGCTGGTCTGTTACTTGATTCTTGAGGAACCTTATGTAGTCGTTCCTGCATCTTGATGCAGTTGCCTCTGCAGGGTTTCTGCAAAGACCACCCCTGAACTGGAAAGTTTCCCTAGAGAGACGCAGACAAGCGAGGGTGGAAAGTAATTGCTGGCTTACCCACTGTGGGGCCTCCTTTAAGACGGTCTGAGACGGTGCCGGGATTTGTGAACCAGTGTTGCTTTGTGTTTCTTTTGGTGCCACATCTGAGTAAGCTGAGGAGCGTCTGCCTGTGCATCTAGCATGGGACAGACAGTGACCCGGAGTACTTACAGGGAGGTGAACGGGGCGCGGGACAAAGAATGACCAAATGGAGTGAATTCCACAGCAAAGGGATGAAACCAGTTGTTCGTTACTTTGGGCTTTAGATTTTAGTTTATTTTCCTTTCAAAACAAGGGCTGTAAATCTTCCCCAGAGCATCTTAGAAAGGTGCGGGGAGACACTGCCTATAGATGCCATTTTGGAATTCAGGGTGACCTCAAAAGTTAGTCCCTGAGATGTTAAGCTGATGATCAAGGTGAGTTTCTGAAATGGTCCCAAATGAAATAAGTGAAGAGGCACTCTTTCCCTCACCATTTGTCTTTTAGATCCTCAAAATAAAATCTTATTCTTGTTCATTAGGTGGCCATGGACAATGACTCAAGAATGTAGTTAGGTTCTTTTCTCAGCTCTCTAAATAAGTACTCTTTTTACAAGGGTCGCGCTCCAGCCGTCTCCTTTGAAGTCGTTTTTTGTTATGCATCGGGCCATGGTGTTATTTCAAAAGAGTCAGCCAGCAGACTCAAGGCCTTTTTGGCTTGAGTTCACTAGCAGCCTTCTGGACAACACGACTTATTTGTTCATCTCTCCGTGTCCCGTCCCCGCTCCCCCTTCCTTCTGTGTCTCCACCAGAACGATCACCACACCGGCCCATCCTCCAAGCCGGGCTGCCGGCAAATGCCTCCACTGTGGTTGGAGGCGATGTGGAGTTTGTCTGCAAAGTGTACAGCGATGCCCAGCCCCATATCCAGTGGATCAAACACGTGGAAAAGAACGGCAGTAAATATGGGCCCGACGGGCTGCCCTATCTCAAGGTTCTGAAGGTGAGCAAGTTCTGAATCCAAAGATACCCACGACTGGGTTTCCCCTGATGAGTTTGGCCGCAGGTTCATTGATTTCCTTTTGAGTTTGAGAAGATGACTCTTGTATGTGTTCAGCACAGAGTGTGTTTGAGAATTAGCAGATCATTAGGCTTGCTAATAAAATCTCAGAAGGGAGCCATGGGGCAGTGGGAGGACTACTAAAGTTGGAGTCAGAATAGTTGAGCTGTTTATCAGCCCAGAGATCTTAGATGAGATGTTTAGGCTTAGCTGCACATCTATAAAAGTGGGGATCGTGATAGTATCTCCCCCACAGGGCGCTGTGCAGATCAGTGGATTGGAGTAGCTGGAAAGAGCATTATAAACTCTAGGCGTTGTCGCAACGTTGATTGTTCCACTGACGTTGTTTTTTCTTAATATGATGTTAGGATCAGATTTTAGTGGCCACCTTTTAGAAACAATTTAGATTTTCCTTTTAAAAGAAATCCCGTAACCTTTGAAGTTCTTTCACACGTGGTTTAGATGATAAACTTGAGAAGGTATTTCTGCACACGTGAAATGTAGAACAAGGAAACCTTTTTCCCCATGGAGTTCTTCTTTGGTTCCTTGCAAGACCCAGTTTTAATAGCACCAGCCTCTTTATTTTTTAGATCTGTCTTGCTCTTCAAGATGGTGATAGCAACCGGTAGCTGAGTCTGCATAAATACTTCTGAGCACACTGCCTGACACATCTCCCACATTGAGTTGCTCATAGAGAATGTCCTTAAGAAGCACAGTCTTCCCGTAGAACCATAGGTAGCTTAGCTCAAAACATCAAACCACCAAAGTGTGCTCTCCAGCTACAAACACCCAGGATCCAAAAAGCTGGAAAGAGATGCTCCGCTTGGGGAACTGTGGGCCCTTTCTTCAAGGGAATTGATCACAGCCTCCGTCCCCTCTCCACTGGGTCACTTCCACTGTCCACCAGTTGACTTACTTTTCTTCCTTCTGAACCCACAGCCCTTTGGTGCTGCTGTTTAGATGAGATGGAGGTGGTTTTGGCGGTGTGTTGGTGGCGGGACCTTGCGCAGCCCTTCCGGGTTGGCCGTTATATTGCTCTCCTGTGTCTGTTCCAGCACTCGGGGATAAATAGTTCCAATGCGGAAGTGCTGGCTCTGTTCAATGTGACGGAGGCGGATGCTGGCGAGTATATTTGTAAGGTCTCCAATTATATAGGGCAGGCCAACCAGTCTGCCTGGCTCACTGTCCTGCCAAAACAGCAAGGTAACAACGTTTTTGTTTGTTTGTTTTTTTTTGGTTTTTTTTTTAAAAGAAGGCTGGATATAGAAGCTGAAAAGACCTGGTGCTTTGGGAGATTGCAAGCGGCTTATAGGGTGATTCTGTGGTCTTGGTATATTCATCATAATCTTTCTTCCGTGATGCAGCTGGTAGGATGCCAGCAGCCATGGAAAAATACCCACACATGTTCAAAGCGCTTGCTCTCATTTCTTTTGAAGATTGCCCTTCGCCCCCCACCCAGTTTTGAAGTTGTTCCTTCTGGTTTTTCTTGTTCAGGCTGCACATCTCCCATCATTGTTGCACATCAGCACTGTTGCAGACACACACCAGTGTGCCTGTTGCGCGTGGCATTTGCATAACAGCAGAATTTGATACCTTCCCAACCGCAGATTTTTAGAGAAATATCATTGGTTCAACAGAGCACCGTTTTCTCTGTTACCTAATTGATACTTAAACAGAATACTGTCCTTGACCTTGTTATCCCAAGTTCAAGGATATCCCATCTCCGTGAATAAATGTACTGCTGACTGGCTATTAAAGACAGTAGATTGCTTTTCTCAGTTTTTCATATGAAAGGGACATGAGTCAGTCATGTCTGACTCTTTGCGACACCATGGACTGTAGTCCACCAGGCTCCTCTGTGGAATTATCCAGGCAAGAATACTGGAGTGGTTAGCCATTCCCTTCTCCAGGGGATCTTCCTAACCCAGGGATCGAACCCGGGTCTCCTACACTGCAGGCAGATTCTTTACTGTCTGAGCCACCAATTTGTCATGATTCACAGGCAAATGTTTTTGTTGCAAAAAGAAAAAAAAAAGAGCCCAGTTTCTTTGCTATCAATATCATGTTTTCTTCGATTTTCTTTTAATGCAATGTATGTCAAGGTGGTTGTACAGGAGTAAAAGTAACCAGAGCCTAGTAACCAACACAGAACCCCACCCTGGTGGTTCTCACAGGCCTGGAAGGATATGCCAAGTATCCACTTGGACTAACCTGCAGTGTGCTGTCTTGCAATACAACAATTTAGACAGAGCCATCCTTTTTTCAAGGTGGGAGTCTGCAGCCAACAGGACCAGAACCCAGCTTGGACTTCTGGGTGCCCTACTTTTGGAAAATCACTCCTCCATCCAAAGCAAGCAAGCAAAGACCCAGAGAATGGATCTCTGTGGGTTGATTTTTCCATGCCTTTGATCGCATGCATGTATGTCTAGGTGGTGAAGCCGGTGTGGTGACGGGCCTGTGGAGGTGAGCTGCTCCGTGTTGCTCAGTGTCTCTTGGTTGTGGGCTTTGTGGATGGGCTGCGATTGGAATCTTCCGGTGGCCGGTACCCGTGGAGGTCCCGGTGCAGTGCCTCGTGGTTCCATGGCCCCTCCACAATCATTCCTGTGTCGTCTAGCCCTTTCTCTTGCTTTCCTTGTTTTCTAGGCCGCCGGTGTTAATACCACGGACAAAGAAATTGAGGTTCTCTATATTCGGAATGTAACTTTTGAGGATGCTGGGGAATATACGTGCTTGGCGGGTAATTCTATTGGGATATCCTTTCACTCTGCATGGTTGACAGTTCTGCCAGGTATATACTGCTCTTTCTCTCCATGGTTTTTTCCCTCTTCTTGGTTGATTGCTATGAAATTAACACGGCTTCTGTTCTCAGGAATGGTCCCTTTTCCCCTCACATAAAGAGTTTTCAAAATGTTTAAAATTACCCCCCTGGGATAAGAAAGTTGCCTTGGAAATTCACTTGCAATGAGATCCCACCCGCGCATTTATTTATGATCAAGTGATTTTACCCTTCAAACCCCGAGAGATCTTATGTTTTTAGTGAGTTATTGAGTCAATGTGTAAATTCACCCATCCTGGTTTCTTTTAAGGAAGAAGTTGAAATCACTCTGTAAAATTCAAAGTGATTTTTCTCATTTCAAATTCCATTTTGTTAAAATCCCATATGTACTTAAAAAACGTTTTTTTGTTCCACTTCCTGTTTTTAATGAGATGTAAATAGATGGGTGTATGTTGAGGCTCCTGGGCAGAAATACCTCTGTGTGTAGGGTGTTCAGAAGCAGTGTGTTATCTACTTGGGGATCGGTGGCTTGCTGCATGATGTAATGGAACAGACTCTTAGGCTTTTACTGCAAAGCATGCTCTTGCCATCTTGGGCTTGATGTTATTTCTACCCTACAGAGAAATCAACATCACTGAAGCCCTCTTGCCTAAACACTGCCGCTGTCTAAATCTTTTAACTGACATCTCTACCCTAGTCAAGTTTTAACTACTATCTTCTTTAATACATCTGTCTCTTTGTCATTTCCTTTGTGAAACTGCATAGACTATGGTTTGCCAGCTCATATGTTCCACTCCAGTTATTAATTCCTTATTTTTAGAGTTTGGTGCCTACCTGCATGCTTATATCTAGCAAAAATAAATTGATCATTTCATTTTGTGCTGTGCTGCTAAGAGTTTTGACTATCTTGCGAATAGTTTTCTGACTCAAATGTATAAGCTTTAAATAATGCCATTGCATTCATTTTTCCTTTTGTTGTGAATCCGCTCTGAGTATTTGCTTTGCGACAGTGAGATGCCTCGTGTATTGAGCTTGCTTTTACTTGCAGTATTGCATTTTACAAGTGCCCGACTGGCACTTCTTAACCGATTTGCCTGACAGTACGAGCACATTAATTAAGAATGCAGTTTGAGAAAAGTACTATTTGGAAATACACTGCTTGTCGATTGATCATTGAGGACCAAGGAGGGAGCAGATTATTGGAAGTTAGTGTAAGAGTTTCTAACTTAAGCAGTTTTATGTGCCCTCACATGTGACATCATCTCTGTTTTTTCTTTAAAAGTTGTGACATGTGTATAACCAGATACACAAAAATTTAAATGGTTATTAAAGAATGTTACATACTTTTTATTGTATAGACATAATGATTCTGTACTATAACCAATTCAGTCTTTATTATTAAAAGCATTTGTTTAGTTAAATAATCTACTGGACTATATTTAGAAATATGAACCTTTTCCAACCAGCCCAGTAGATGAATAATTTTTTTGTTTGCTTTGAAACTGTGTTCTGGGCAAATGACTTGGTCACATCTTCCTTTGGAAGAGCTCACCCAAATAAGACAGAGGCATTCTTCCTTTAGAGACAAAAGTGGGCACGTTCATATTTAAGAATTTTTAAATGGTTTGCATCAGAGACCATCAAGGGAGAAGGCAGCCCTTTTGTCGTGGGTGTGGGTGACTGTCCTACCCTACCCATATGTCTTAACGGAATGTGACCTTGTAACCTGACCCTCGTACCTTGGAGTCAGCCAATCCATCATGATCTGGATTCCGGAGGTCCGTTGAGGTAGTCATAAGACACTACCTGGGCCCCAGTGGTAAAACAAGGAGCCCAGAGTTATTCACTTTTGTTTAGAAGAGGTGCACGGCAGGCCCACAGCCCATGCCTCTTGCAGCGCTGAGCTGTTGGGAGGCCCATCTTGCCTTGGGAATGATTGTCACTTTTTGATTTCCTGTAGTTACGCCAGGAAGCATCAGTGCAGTCTCCTAACTCTGTGGCCTGCTTATCTGTTCCTCTCCTGTGATCTGCAATCTAGCTCCTGTAAGAGAAAAGGAGATCCCAGCTTCCCCAGACTACCTGGAAATAGCCATTTACTGCATAGGGGTGTTCTTCATCGCCTGCATGGTGGTGACGGTCATCTTGTGCCGGATGAGGAACACGACCAAGAAGCCGGACTTCAGCAGCCAGCCGGCTGTGCACAAGCTGACCAAGCGCATCCCCCTGCGGAGACAGGTAACAGAAAGTAGATAAAGAGTTTGAAGAACTTTACCACTCCCCAAGCCCAGCCAGCTCTTGGGTCTCTTCCTCTGCTTCTGTGCTTCTATTTTGGGGAGCATCCCTGTGCTAGTGGTTCTGACCGGTCTCTTCGTGGGCGTCTGTCCAATCAGTGTCTGGAGCTTGGAAGGTCAAGTCCTGGTGCATTGGTAAGGTCAGCTGAGTCTAGTTCTGAGGGTGAGAAAGCCCAGTGGTGCGAGACTCTGAGCTCATCTGCAGGACTGGAAATAACCCAAGAGGTAACACCCTGCTGTGTTCGGTGGGACTCAAGTGCAGTGGCATAAGCCCTCGTTGTCCCTGTGATCGAATGCTTTTTTTGGCGATAGACTGATGCCTGTTGGAAAGGAAGGGATTCTGGTTTTCTTGGACTTACTTTTTTTGAAGTCAAGGTCAGAAACCTGTACCTGGAGGTGTCTGAACTACTACCCCATGAGGTCTGTCTTAACTGGATTTGGCTTCCACCTCTGATTCTTAAAATAGAATCCTGTAGTCCCCCCAGTGGCTCAGTGGTACAGAATCTGTCTGCAGTGCAGGAGATGCAGGTTCCATCCCTGAGTCAGGAAGATTCCCCGGAGGAGGAAATGGCACCCCACTCCAGTATTCTTGCCAGGAAAATCCCACGGACAGAGGAACCTGGCAGGCTGCAGTCCATGGGGTCGCATGATTGAGCACGCACACACACACATGCCTATAATATGTTCTGATTAGGTGTTCCCATGAGCGTGACTGTGGATTTGGTGGCAGAATGATTTGTATATTGAACGGGCAACTAGTTGTTACCCTCGAGCTTGTTAACCTCAGTTTTGTTGGTTGCTTTTTGATCGTCTGTGCCTCCCGGTGGGTTTACTTTTGCTTCAGGCAAATGGGACAAGTTGGAGCCAACACCTCTGCCTTAAACCAAAGCCTGGCACAGCTGGTGGGGCTGGAAGTGCTCGCGAAGGTGGAAGGGGAAGGCAGGTGTGAAGGCAGTGTTTCCAAAAGTATTTAGTACTTGGTTCCAATAAGGACATGAGTTTTGAAACAGTGAGGAAAATGGCTAACTCACAGGCTCTAACTCGGTGTGCACAGCACGCTTGTTAAAATGGCAGATGCCTTACTTGTAGCCCCAGAGATTCTGGTTGAGTAGGTTTTGAAGAGGACCAGGAATCTGCATCTGAAGTAAGTCCTCAGATGATTCTGAAATGCACTCTGAGAAACTCTGGATTAATCCCAGCCTGACTGCAGGTGGCAATGATATTTTCTGGACAAGGCATTAGGAAACATTAGGAACCAGTTGGTCAGCAGTGGTTTTGGCACAGATATGGCTGTTCTCAGCCCAGCTCCGAACTCTGGGCTGAATGGGTCCTTGTTGACTTCGTTGAATCTATGTTTCAAGCAGGTCTTTCTAAATGGAGGCTAAAAAAAAAAAAAAAAAAAGTGGAGGCTGAGGGTAGCATTTGGAGTGTGTCAAGTATAGGGCAGTGCCCACATGGTCTTAAGAGTGGCAGCAGGGTGAGGCAGGGGAGAAAGTTGTCATTGGTTCCCCCTGCCTCCAAGAATGCTGTTTTATTAAAGTGGCACATTGTCTCTCGGGGCTTCCCTGGTGACTCATCGGTAAAGAATTCGCCTGCAACGCAGGAGATGCAGGTTTGATCCCTGGGTTGGAAAGATCCCCTGGAGGAGGGCATGGCAGTCCATTCCAGTGTTCTTGCCTGGAGAATTCCATGGACAGAGGAGCCTGGTGGGCTACAGTCCATGGGGTCTCTGAGAGTCGGACACAACTGAAGCGACTGAGCATATCTTTCCTGGGGCCAGGGAATTGATGATGAGGCCACTTGCCTGACTCTGGGAGAGTTCAGTCTTAAGATGACTCTTATAACATGGTACCTTCAGTGACCTTCAGGTGGTGTGGCCACCCCTCCCCGACCCTCAGGACCATTTTTTACAGCCATTTGGACCATTTTTACAGCTACTATCTTGAGATCCTGACTCTAGGGACTTGAAAGAGGGAGTGGTATTCCCATCTCTATTATTTTTTTTTCTAATAGGGAAAAATGCTACCTTCTGGAAGAAACCTTTAATTTGGTGTAGCTAGACCATTGTCCTGTAATTACTTCATCATACTTTTTTTTTCTGCAGCTGTTATAGTGCTCTTCTTTTTATTTCATATAGAAGAAGCAGATGCCTTTAAAATCCCCTTGACTCAGCTCTGGTCTTTGTGCTGTTTCTCCCTGGCTGACTGGTGTTCTTCATTGTCCATCTCAGTCTAAGTTGCTCCTTTCTCCTCTCCTTCCCTGTGTGTAACTGAAGGCAGCATTCTAGCTCTTCCTCTTTGTTTATCCCTCCCGCCCCTCCTTTCTTCTTAATTTTCTGAGTGCTTAGTCTAACACAGGTTTCATGCAAGACGTGGCCTGTGGCCTTTGCCAATGGCTCCAAAGTTACTTGGGGGCCTTCATTTGAGATGCAATGGCCTTGTGTTTCAGTAGGGTCAAATAGTGTAAGAGAAGCAGTAGAAAGTGGGCAGGTACCAGTCCCCTGGAAAAACAAATCTCTGGGCGTTTATTTGGGGGGATGTTGACACATCTCAGCTGCACATGTGGGACCCACTGATTCTTCACAAACAGCCATTCGTCCATAATGAGCATGGCCCCTTTGGTGGAAGAATGTTTATCAGATACCTGGATAAAAGAGGGTTATTGGACTGTGGCTGGAATGAAAAGCCCCAGAAAGGCCTGCAGATACGTTGATGACAGAGAGCATACCACAGGGATGCCAGGCATGCCTTTACCTGGCGACAGGTAAGCTGTAATTAGATGTCTTGGGGATGGACTGTTCCTCAGTATTTCCTAGGCACTTGCCGTCCTGCATGTGCCTGGAATTTCATCTTCTTGGCCCTGATCCTTGCCCCTCCCAAGACATGCAGAGACCACATCTCACTAGATCCATCGTTGCTCCCTTTTTAGAACAAGAGCAGGTTTTAAAAAAATTGTTTTATCCTTTTGTGGATTTTTTTTGTTGACATTTACTAACATGTACTGGACTTACCAGTGTAAGACCAACATACGAGTTTGTTATTTGTTTTTGACACAAAAATATTTTTCTCTGGTACCAAAGAAGAAATTCCTTGTGATCATTTCCTGGTAACCATGAGTTTGTTGAGGCTCTTTATGGATTTTGATGTTTGGGGAAAGAGAAATAGCTTTTTGGTGGGGGAGGTGGGTGATGTAGGGTGTCTCCCCATTTCCTTTGGCAGGGATCCTTCCGTGTTCTGAGCTGGGGCTCAGACAAGGGGACCAGCAAGAGCCAGCCCAGAGAGGGTAGTCTGCCCGAGCCTGTTGGCTCTTGTACAGGTCTCCAGGGCTGCTAGTGGATGGTGTGGCCATTGGGAAGTCTTCCTGACACATCCATGAGTTGCCGGGTGGGCTGTACTTTTCGTGTGTTGCACACATTAGTTCTGTGGGGGCAGAGAGGTGTGAAAGGAAGTGAGCTGTTTGTTCAGGAGGTAGGCAGCATTGCTGGGTTTGTTGAGTTGGTTTCTCAGTGAGCACGTCCAGGTCTTTTTCGAGAGCCAGACTCTTCTGTAGGGCGGTATGGAGATACACTTGCATCAGCAGATAACCCCTCACATGCATGCACCTCATGCTGGCTCACCACCAGCATCTCAAGACGGGGCAGCAGGGTTGGTTTTTGGTTTTGTTTTTTTTTTCTTTCCCCAGACTTTAATTTCACCCTCTTGATTACTGGTACAGATAGATCAAAAACCAGAGAAAAATCAAGGTCAGACAAGGTCATGTTTTATAACAGTATCTTTGAGGCAAAGGACACATTCCCAGGGACATCGTGAATGGGTCAAAGATGGCATGTGTGGTTTGGGAGCCAGTTCTGGGGGCCGTGTTATGAAACCCACTGAATTCTGTGAAGGGCAGGCCCACATCTAGAAGCGCATTTGCTGCCTAGCAGCTAAACAGCGTGATCTTGGAACATTCTCTGTATTTTGGTCATTCAAGTGGTCTAATGGAACTGGCTGGTTCCAGCAAGCATGTAGGTAATCGGATGGTCATGGATGGCTTAACTGGAATTTGCCCTTGCATGTGGGCGCCTGGCCCCCACTTGGCTGTTCTCTCCTCTCAGCTTCCAGAAGACACGAAGTTCAGCTAAGATCAGACCTGGGTTTGGGCCGATGAGACCGGTCGGGGTTTGATAGAGTTTCTCTGGGGAGAGGTTTGGGGAGGCAGAGACTTGCTAAAGGAGGAAAGTAAGTGTCAAATTAGCTCCCCTGCCTGTTTACCTAAAATTTGTCATGGAAGGAAAACAAATCCTCCCTTCCCCCATCCCTTGACCCTTTATCTCATCCACCAGCTCTAGGTGGTGAAGGCACTTTGTTTGCTATTGGGGAGTGATAGGCGGTACTTACAGCATCACTGTGTTAGCTCTGGGGCCTCGTGCTCTGGTTTGAGAATGTGGATCCGTGGACTGAGCGTCAGAGGGTTTCTCTGGCTGGCTGTGGTCCACGTGTGAGTCCTCCTCCTCCTGGCATCTATACCTCTGCCTGCCCTGTTCTCTGCAGGCCCCCCTCTCATTGATGAATCAAATCTAGTATCAAAGGACAACACAATGTCTTGGTGGCCCTTTAAAAAGAAAAGAAAAAAAAAAAAACAAAAAAAACCCGCTTCCTTACCTAATCTCCTTTATGTGCTGTGGAAATAGGAGAAAAAACACATTTGGTTAAGAGCTTGATTTATGGCACGAGGAATTTATGGTAAAGAGATTCCGGAGAGAGAGGAAGCTGAGTGGAGACTGTGGCAAAACATGATGGAAAAGGGCCTGCCAGGATTTGGGAGTGGGGAAACAGCTTATTTTAGAGTGTTAGTGTTTATTGTTTTAAGTAACTCAGTGATCACTATCAATGGGATCTTTTAAAATCAGAGGAAAAGGAAACCTGGAACTGGAGGAGCATATCTGAGAGAGAAGGTTTTGATTTTGTTCCCACCTCCCCCCCAAAAAAAGAATGATTACCTGTGTTGCAGAAGCAGGATTCAGAATGAAATTCAGTGGAATTCCTTAGAGAATGTGGTCCAAAAGAGAGAAGCTCTAGAAACATGGTGTTCCTCAGAGGAATTGCCTGCAAGGGATTGGGCCAGCCCTGCAAACACGTTAGCGCTCAGAGTAAGATGGAATGAAGAGAAAGCCAGTCATGTTTTACAGTCCCAGAGGGGATTTTAAAAGCATAGTAAAATGCATGGAGGTAAAATTATGATATACCTTCCGTAGACAGAGGGATTGAATTCTGTCGATTCTTCCACTCGGGACATTTTCTTCTCTTTTTTTTCTCTTTGTGTATTTTTTTTTTAAACAGAAGTATCTTCCAGATCTGTCCATGGAATCTAAACCTCTGCCCTAAATCTGAACAAAGTTTCCATAACCTTCATCCTAGTGACAGCAACAAAGTTGGGGAAGGTTTTCCATTTTCAAAGCTTTCGCATTAAAACCTTGTGGGAGACACTCTGTCTGTGGGGGAAGATGTGTATGGGTGTGAACTCTTGTCACGGGTTTGTGCAGAGATTCCTCTGGGGTCACAGGTTAGCCGCGGAGCAGTTAACTTCTGACTGAATGCTTCGTTTTTCTTTCTGAGGCAGCCACTAAGCCCTATTTGTCATGAGGGCTTTCTTAACTCTCCAGCTCTCCTCCTGCCCTGGGACTGTCCCCTGACTCCTTAATTTCTGAGGCTTGCTCTTCTGCCCACTGGACTCCTCCAGCCCTACCCACCCACCCTGGCTGTGAGCAGAGGGTCTCATCTGTCAAACCATTAAGGCAAATCCTACCCGTAATGTGGTGGAATTGCTTTCTCCCTGCTGCATGCCGTCTGACAGACAGCATCTCACACACAGAACAATGCTAGGCTGCAAGTCTGCAGGCTTCCCCAGAGAGAGGGATCCTCATAAACTCCCATGAATCTGAGCAGCAAATGACTCTAAAAAAATGCTAAGGGACCTCCCTGGCGGTCCAGTGGTTAAGATATCACCTTCCAATGCAGGGGGCATGGGTCCGGTCCCTGGTCAGGGAACTAAGTTCCCATATACCACTGGGGTGCAGGCAAAAAAAGAGAAGATGCTAAGAGAAGCCATTGTGGTGTTGGTAGCAAACTGAGCTCTTAGCAGGTGCCAGGCTAAACGCTTTGTGGGTATGACCTCATTTTACCCTCACAGTAATTCAGTGACATGGGAACTGTTCTCAGTTCAGTTCAGTCGCTCAGTCATGTCTAACTCTTTGTGACCCCATGGGCTGCAGCATGCCAGGCTTCCCTGTCCTTCACCAACTCCTGGAGCTTGCTCAAACTCATGTCCATTGAATCGGTGATGCCATCCAACCATCTCATCCTCTATCATCCCCTTCTCCTCCCTCCTTCAATCTTGCCCAGTGTCAGAGTCTTTTCTAATGAGTCAATTCTTCACATCAGGTAGCCAAAGTATTGGAGTTTCAGCTTCAGCATCAGTCCTTCCAGTGAATATTCAGGACTGATTTCCTTTAGGATGGACTGGTTGGATCTCCTTGGACTGGTTGGGTCTCCTTGGATCCTGGTTGGATCTCCTTGTTCTGGCCTCCTTTTAACAGACGAGGAGACTCGAGTTTAGGAAGGTCAAGTGACTAGCTGAAGCTCTCACAGTTAGTGTTGGAATAGGGACCCTACAGCTCACAGTGGGGCACTTGGTCCAGGTGGGACTGCCCCTATCCCCACTCAGGGTCCCACATTGTAAACAGTTTGCAGGGGAACGGTGCCAGCTAGGATTGGTGGTACCAGCTAGGCTGGGGGAGTCACTGGGGACCCACCTGGAAGGATGCAGAGATGCCCCAACACCCAGCCTGTAGCCCAGGGAAGAGATGAGAGCCAAGATCTCGTCATTTTTGACTCATTTTAGACATCAGTATATTTCAAGAATATGCCCCATTTTCCATGCCCCCAACTCCTGCCCATGACATGCCTCAGCCCAGATCCTTCTCATTCTTAAAAATATTTTTGTCATTAAGGAAAAGTTCTTTGTTTTTCTAGAATGTAAAAGAGATACATATGCATGGTAATCAAATGCAAATGCTTTAGAAGGTTCTGGAATAAGATATATTCCACCCCGTCCCTGCTCAACTTCTAACCCGTCTCCCCGGAGGTGACCAGGGCTCAGGCTCTCACAGATCCTTCCTGAGACTTGTTTTCAGTGCCCGTGTCCTCTAACCTCCTGTGGGAAGGCGGCCCCCGCTCACCGTGTCCTGGAAACCTCACCGATACCAGAGAAGGCGGGACGGGCCTCCTCACCCAGAGCCGCTCCCCCCATCACCACCCCAGGGGTTTCTCCGTCTCCAAGTTCCCTGCACACTCTGCACAGGGGTTCTAGGATCCCTGAGGTCCAGCGAGCAGGGCTACGCTACTGGCCTTGGAGAGGTGTTCTGGCTGTGGACTCTGCCAGACCTCGTCTGGATGGGGCCTGTCCTGTCTCATTGCCAGACTGACTCTGACTGCTGTTCCCAGTCTTCTGGCCTGTGACCTTCAAGCTGGGTTCCCACCGTGATGAGTGGTGATTTGTGCTTCTTCATGTGGGAGACCTTTTCGTCTGCGAACACCCATCTCCTTTGGCATCCATAGCTCATGACCTGATGCAGGGTGTTAGGATTTGGGGAATTTTTTTTAGCCAAACCTGTTCCTTGAAATCTCTCTGAGTCCTTCCCTGCAGATGGAGCTCAAGACATATATATGGGGTATATATACATATATATATATATGACCCCATATATGGGGTCAGTGGAGGCTGTGGAGATGGTGTTACTGGTGGGCCCTGCAGCTGAGGTCAGCGTATTGCGGAGGTGGATTCTGCAGGCTTTTCGTGTTTACCTTTGTCTTTTTTTTTTTTTTTTTACCTTTTTGTCTTTTTGCTTCTGCTCTTTGCCTCTGTGGCCCAGACACTTAGGTGTGAAGCCTCTTAGAACTTTATCTGTCCATGAGGCCCCTCTTAGCTCCAAAACTAATGACTGCTAACTTCCTTTAAAATATATGTATGTATATATATCATTAAATACACACATAAATATATATATATGTTTACTATGCTCATGGTGAGTAAGCATTGATCATAGAGTCTACATAATAAAATTTAAGCATGATTCCCTTTGACAAAAGACTGCTCAGAAGGCTCAGAAATGTTTTCATGTACATTTAAAAAGATGATAGAAATTCTATGTTAAAATTTGCCTTCTTCTTGATATTATAAGTAATACTAATACCAGCTTCCTGTTCCTGAAATGATCCCTGCCCCCAATCTATTCTTGGATATCTCAGGTTTCCTACCTGTTTTTAAGGGCAGTCTGGGTTTAAGGAGAGAGTCAAGTTTTTTTAAGTAGGACGTTCCCAGAGCAATCTTCTGGTTCCCTGTGGGAATGGTCCAGGCTCTGCCTTGAAAGTTCATCCTCATTAAATTTGTTCATCTTGATCCTTGCCATCTTGATTTTAAAAATGTTTGTAAGCACTGCTGGGGAGAAAGGTTGGTGTGAGAGTCACGTAGGGGACAGAACCACGTTTGAGGGGTCACGTCAAACCCGATTCCAGTTCTCTTGGGTCGGTCTTGTTCATGGTTTAGAATAAGGTGATGGTCAGGCAGCCCGTAATGGTACTTTCCTTTACAGAAACCAGCACAGAGAGATGATATATTTAAGAAATAGCTATTTTTTCAAATGCAGACTATAATGAATGAGCGTAAACTGAGAACACTCTGTAAAGCCTTGCAGGCTGCTGGGGGCGTTGGGGATGGGGAGGGGAGCTTTCCCACAAGATTGTGAATAAAGAGGTATTTTTCTTTCCCTTGACTCTTTGTTCACTAGTTTCTGAAACCAAAGTTGACCTGGTCATCAGCTAGTTCCTAGAAGGAATGGGGGAGAAGTAGACAGTGGTCCGCAGTGCCTGGGTCTCTGGTTACCCTTGAATAAAGGCACTTGTTGCTGCCAGAATGCTTTTCCCATTCAAATTCTAGAGCTAGATCCTTGACATATTCGCCTTTACATTTCAAAAGATAGAGCTGATTGAGGAGCCGATTTTCCAGAAGCTTTTGTGGAATGTCATAAGCGTAGCATTGATTCACCATCTGAGCTGGTATGCCAGGAGGAGATTGCTAATCTGGGGCTCTGATACAAGCCCAGGCAAAAAGGCAAGAATGAAGCCTGTGGGGGTCTAGCTCTGTGTTCTCAGATGATATGTTGACTGTTTAGGGTGGAAACAAGACTTTTTTTTTTTTTTTTTTAAATCAAGCAATGTCTAAAAAATGTTTGGACGTCTGGTTTTAGGAACATACAAGCTGGATGAAATCTAGCACATACTGCCTGGATAGGAGGACCGAGGAGTTGGAATCCAGCTCCTAAATGTTTGGTCCTAAATTCATGACTTTGGCCAACCCACCCTCCCCTTGCTTTCTAAGAGCTGACCAATGGCTGGGCTCTGGCCGGCTCCCAGTCTTCTCAGGTGGAGCCAGGATTACATCTGTGTCTTTGCATTTTGTATCCAGGTTTCTGCTGAGTCCAGCTCCTCCATGAACTCCAATACCCCGTTGGTGAGGATTACAACTCGCCTCTCTTCAACTGCAGACACCCCCATGCTGGCGGGGGTCTCCGAGTACGAGCTGCCAGAAGATCCCAAATGGGAGTTTCCAAGAGATAAGTGAGTACTTGAGTGGGGACACTTCTCCCAATGAAGACTTAAGTATAAATGAGGACATTGGGTTGACGTTTTCTGTTTATGATGCTTAATTGCCAAAGTCTTGTTGTGATGACATCAACAGGAATGGGTAAGATTATATTTTTAAATAATCAACTCCAGGAAAAATAAAGAACTGATTCTGTCATGGGCTCTTTTTTAATAGTTCTTTTAAAGCAGAGCTACTAAGCCATGTCTAGTCAGCAAACAAAATGGTACCTTGTTAGCATTTTTTTCTTTTCTTTTTTTTTTTTTACTTTCTAGATAATTTAGATCCAGTCAAATGGAATATGGGTGGGATTATCCCATTTATAAAACAGAATTGACATTCTAACTTCTGGTTCATGACTGTCCTATGGTTCATTTCTTTAGAGGGATTAGATATAGAATATAAATTGCCTTAAGAATCTTCACCCAACAGTGCTGTTTTTACTAGTTATTAATATAATATTGGGCTGTAAATCTTCAAATATGGTACCTGCCATTGAATTTCTTATGGTCCATAATATTTTCCTTATTGGGTGATATAGAGATGTTCCAATAAGATCAGTCCAAGTGTGGCCACCTGGGCTCTGGTGAAGGCATTGTTGAGAGCTGTATATTTCTTGGTCTGGCATCAAGTTCATGGACTTTGGATTCTCTTGGGCTAGATTTGAATCCTGGCTCTGCCAGCAGTGGCTGGGAAACCCTGTATGAGTTACCTGATTCTTTTTGAACTTCATTTCTATAAAATGAAGATCACGGTACAGACCTCCCCAGACTGAGCACAATTCTTGGCTCCTGTGAATTTCCCTTCATAACCGGTGAGATCTGAACTTCAAATCTCAGCAAGATGGACATCCAGCCAGTGGACAGATCTTGGGCTACCAGCCCTCGATCTTCCAGCCAGGGGCCAGCCCCCAAGTCTACCTTCTGAAGTGAATATGATGGTCATTGAAGGGCTGTCAGCTCATTTCCAGGGTCTCTCTTGTAGTGGTTAGAGTCTAAACAGCTTGAGAGTAATGGAAGGTAGAAATTGCTGACTCTACCTCTGCATCAAATCAACTGGAATAAGCTTTTGACTTGCTTATGTACAGCTACCCTATTGGTCTTGACATTTGCTCTGTCTTCTTGAGATTATGTAGGAGAAGTGTCTAATGACTAGAGAAGGAACTCAGGCACAGATTTGGAAATACACAGATAAGCTTTTCCAGAGATTGGATGTGATGAGGAGCCTTTCTTTGGAAGGAGAGGTAGCTTACATGGCACTTGTAACTTTGACTCACACAACTCCAACCAGTTTTGTTTCCTAACAGCTCATTTAGAGATATTAATATACGCCATAAGTTAGAGCCAAATTACTGTACTGGTATCATATTGTTAGAGTGTTAACGGAAGTGATTTCCAGTTTGTTTGTGTGCTGTTTGTTCATTCATTCAGGACTTGTTTACTTCATTCTTACCAGTGAGGCACCAGAAAAAAACCAAGAATGATTTCTTCACCTGTGGAGTGTGAGAAGGGGGTGTTTCTCACGAGCCTGGGCTTGACTAAACAAGTTGGTGGGTTCTTGTGCACATTCCTATGGATATAGGACTGAGTCGGGGAGCTGTGATCATATTTTAAGAAATTGTAGCTCCCAGGTTCAAGCCATAGCTTTTGCCACTTGTGACACCACAGGCAACAGTGGGAGTCTGTCTGTCAGCCCCCACCCAGAGGACCCTGAGTGCGGAAAATCTGAGTGCTAAGTGTTTCAGAATAGTGTTTAGCACAACCATAGGTGGAGCAGATTTCCAATGAATGAAGGCTATTTAGAAGCAGTTTATTAGATTGGAGGCAGATGTTGTACAAAGAAAGGATTGTTATGTTTGTAGTAGCAGGGCAATAGGACATAAATTAGCCATTTTTCCAATGCAAATGTTTATTTTCTGCCAAGATATTAAATTTAATTTTAGCTCAGGGTAGGAAGGGAATGACCTCAGCATAGCACACGCTGCCCTTGGTCTTTGCTTTAACTTTTTCAAACCATTGCGTACTTAGCAAAAGTACTGCTTACTAGTGGCAGCTCAGTACTTTGCTGTGTTATACTTAAATGAAAACCCACATTTGTAAGTATTCCAAAGTCGCTTCCATTCTGTTGGTTTTTGCGATGTCCAAGGAGTCTATATGGCTATTAGCATGATGCATGTAGCACTTCTGACCTTAGAAACTTAGTTTGTTGTGTTCACTTTGGATTTTCTTCATTATTAATTTTGGGTAGTCATAAGGATTTCTGAACTAATATGTCAGAAAAATCCCCCCTCTCTAGAGTTCTCTTTTTCCTTTAATGAAAAAACAGAGATTCCTTGAAATGTGTTTAAGATTCATATCTTGTAACTTGGCCCAGAATGTGACCATAAAATCCATTGGTATTTAAATAATAGTGATTTTTAAAGACATCACTTCACAGAGACAAAAAAAAAAAAATAACAGGTTTAACGGTTTTCTTTGAGACATTCTAAATTACAAATATTCGATGGGCTCAAGATCAAAGCTTCTCCTCATTAGCACTTAGGAAAGCTGACCACCTGACTCGCAAGGATACCTTCCTTAAAGAAAATAAATCAAGAATACAAATGTGACATTCAATAGTTGTTCCAGCAGTCACTGACATTCCCTAAAGCGTCACTAAGAAAATACTCAGACGCGTGTGTTCCCCAAGTCTCATTAGTTCCATATGATAAATGCTCCATGCTTTTGTAAGCTGCTGAAAGATTTTTATATTGAGTTCTGGAATTTCCCTCGCTGTACCAGATGCCGTGTACTAATCCTCCCTTTACACATTCAGGCTGACGCTGGGCAAACCCCTGGGAGAAGGTTGCTTTGGGCAAGTGGTCATGGCTGAAGCAGTGGGAATTGACAAGGAGAAGCCCAAGGAAGCAGTCACTGTGGCCGTGAAGATGTTGAAAGGTGAGGGGGTGGTGTGGGGAGGGAGGAGAAAGGGGTTGCCTTATCAAGGATGTTCCTTTTGTGTGAACTCTATCATGGTGCGGGGTCAAAGAGCACATAGTTGACCTAGGGGTTGAGAAGTTTTCGGTATAAATCAGCATCTCGGACAGACTATTTATCTTGAGCAGTGTGCACTTATAAAAAAGAAAAGCCAGTTCTGTTAGAAAGTGGTAGCTCATTCCCTTTATATTTGGAAATGCTTAGAAAATATTGACTCACATAGAATTGATTAATTTAGATGAGTGTTGGCACGTTGGATGCAGAACACAAACCTTAGCTTACAAATAAAGGGAAGTTGGCCTTTTTAGGGGGAGCCAAGAAGGCTCAGAGAGAGGAGGCCAGTCCTTCTCCTTTGCAAGAGGCACTGAGCAGGAATGGCCCTGGTCTGGGAGAGTTGCTTAGGAAGCTAAGAGGGAGCGCATGGCATTGATGCGGGTGTAGAATTGCTCACATGTTCAGGGACGAGTGAGCAGTGACCCAGAGATGTGAACGTCGAGAGGCGTTCGTGGGAGCCTGAATATTTATGTGTTAACCTTCCAACCCTGCTCATGCCTACAGCCAAAGAGCCTAAAGACCTTTTAACCATTAACTTCATCTTCCCACAGTATTCTTTTATGAGAAGAGTTATAGGAAACGGTTACATTATAAATCCCATTGTGGGCATCTCAGAAAAGACACCCCAAGCAGAGTTTTTCCCACATGTCCTGGCAGACAGGTCTGTTCTCAGAATGTGTGTGCTTGGGCAGTGGTGGGGAGTCTCACGCATTGTGGACACCCAGGGTCAGGCTTTTTCTTTCTTTCATGGGATTTTGAGTCATCGCGTCTCTTCCTGAGAGGAGGGAGCAGGGTAGAAATCGTTGGAAAGGTGTTGGGTGTTTTTTTGGTTGTTTTTCCTTAGCTCTGGATCTGAATGGCTCCCCGGGAAAATGAGGACATTTTGAGCTGCTCCCCACTTTGGGTGTGATGCCTGGGAAGACCACAGACATCAGCCGTGGTCATTTTAATAGCCAGTGGGCATCTCAGAGCTTAGAGAGGACGCCGTGTGTCACTGCAGTGGAGCCTCGCCCTCTGAGGGGCAGGTGTGCGCTCCTCCATGGGTGTCCGTGTGGATTTTACACTCCAGGCACTTCTGTTGCTCTTCCTTTTGTGAAGCCAAAGAGCTTTATGCAGCATGGCTTCTATCCATGGCCTATCCTCCTTTTGGGGTGAGCTCAGATTTTCCCATATTGAATTAGTTCAATTCAGGTACCTGAGGAAGAATCTTGCCACTTTTTGGAAGCTTAACTGCAAGCCAGGATATGCAGGACCTAAGCTGTTCTTGTTTGAAATTATGGAGCAGAGAGGTTTTAAAAACTTTAATTATCTTAGTATGGGAATCCCAGCCCCTTGGGAAGCCCATAGAAGGCGAGAACCTTCAGCCCCTCAAGATGCAGGAGCGGGCACACACACACACACACACACGCACGCACACTTTTGTCCTTGGTATGGGAACTTTTGTCCTTGTCTGAATCCATCTGTGAGTGCCCTGTGGGCTTTGAGGGCTCAGCTTAGCAGCCTGTGATCCAGAGACAGTCTGAAGTATGTGAAATGCCCCCATCTTCCTCCCCTTCCTCCTCTTCCACAGAAGTCCTCACAGTTGCTTTTAGGTCCCATGAAATTTGATGTGGTTTTCTGAGATACCTGCTATCTGCTAGAGGGTGGAATTATTTCCTGGTAGAGAAGAATGCCCCCATGTCTGTGAGGTTTGCTGGGAAAGAATTGGCCTTAGTGCCCAAGGCATATATAGTTGTCTTGACTTTTGACACTATTGACCCCAAATTAGCTATTTGACATGGAGGAGGGCAGTTCTCTGGGCATTTCCTGCTTCACCAGTAAGATGAGAGAGGTGATTTGGAAAGTCTTTTCTGGTTCAGAAATTCAATTTCATTCTGTTTCAACCAAATGTTCATCAACCAGCAGTAGCAAAACTGATCTGCAACTTACCTAATGTTCTAGATGATGCCACTGAGAAAGACCTTTCTGATCTGGTGTCCGAGATGGAGATGATGAAGATGATTGGGAAACACAAAAATATCATAAATCTCCTTGGAGCCTGTACTCAGGATGGTGAGTAGGAGGAAAAAAATGCATTCATTCACATAACCCAGGGTTCAGCATCAGCGTCATTTTAGAAGTGTATGGTTGTTTAGATCTTGCTCCTAGAGCCTCCTAAGCACATGTTTAAAGTTTTTTATAAAACCCACCTCAGGAAGGCGCTCCTGATGACCATGCCTGGGGTCTAGGGGGAAAGGTGGATGTTGGGCGACCCTGGATGGGAAGGCCTGTAGCGTCCTGTTGTTTTTTGGACATAACCTAGAGGGTGTTTGGAAAAGGCCATCTCATTATGTTTAGAGAGAGAGTTCCCAATGTAAGATCCTGCATTTTGGTTGACAAGTTCTTCCCTTGAAATGGGATTGAGGAACCATGTCTTGCTATGGGTGAGTCCCCAGGAGTGGCCTTAAAGAGGGGACAGGAAGGACATGTTATCTTCCTCCGGGGAGTGAGAACCCTGGCTTCTCTCATAAATGATCTGTGTCACTTTGGGAACCAGTTTGATGATAATTAATAAACTTGGAATGCCTGTTTTTTGCCTCGGCAATTTCCCTTTGAGGTCTCTACCGGGAGTCAGGAGACTGTAAAGGGTTATTGTAAGTATTTTTGGCTTTGTGGCAGCCACCCACCTCTACTGCTGGAGTGAGAAAGCTGCCACAAACAATACAGAAATGAATTGGCCTCGCTGTGTGCCAGTAACATTTACACATGGAAACAGGCTGGTCTGTGCCATAGGGACATTATCGCACGCGTGTGTAAGGAGCCATGCACTGGCTTGCAGAGTTCGTCGCACAACGTGGGCAATGGCCCACGCCTGAACACACCCATCGGGGGAGTGGATGAATACAGCACGGTATATTTATATGGTAGAATCTATGTAAGCGTTAAACGGAATGATCTGGATCTATTTTTTATCAGCCTGACTGGCTTCCAGAAAGATCATGTGTGGGGGGAAACTGTTGCAAAGCTGTGTCTTTATTACTTATTGATGTTGCTAAAAATAATACATCGTTTATTGATACACGTGTTTGTAAAATTGTTAAAATTAAATGAGAGCAGCAAATTTATGGTAGCCCTTGCTTTCTAAGAGGGGACATGACAAGAAAGGGGCACTCACGAAGCATTTCTGTTTTATTAAAGACTGTTGAGTCTACCTCGACCGGGTGTTCGTTGTCATTTGGGGGGAGATTAGAAGGCAGGTGTTCTGTTTTTGTGTGTGCCGTTCTGTATGTTTAAATTAAAAAAAATAATAATAAAGCACTGAGTTGTAATAGCTACGAACTCCTTGGCAGAGCTGCCCCAGGGCAGCTCCAGGGTTCGCTGCCTCTCCAGCTCGTGTTTTCCATCCACAGGGCCGCTCTATGTCATCGTTGAATACGCCTCTAAAGGCAACCTTCGGGAATACCTGCGCGCCCGGAGGCCACCCGGGATGGAGTATTCCTACGACATCAACCGCGTTCCCGAGGAGCAGATGGCCTTCAAGGACCTGGTGTCGTGTACCTACCAGCTGGCCCGGGGCATGGAGTACTTGGCTTCCCAGAAAGTGAGTCCTTCCCCTTCTCCTTGGTTGGATGGATTCCAGTGAAAAATATGTGAAGAAAACAGACCATTTGGATGTGCTCGTTTGCCGAATCAAGCCCTGGCCTGTCTTGTACAACCTGGAAAATATGTCTTGCATTATTCATACTGGGGTTTGATGAACTCTTTAACAGCCAGAGTTGCGTCATAGACCTGTAGCAGCGCCGCAGAGTTGAGCAGAGAAGATGTCTCTTCTCAGAGATGGGCTGGCCGGCACCCTTTGGGGAACCAGCTTTCCAGGTGGACGGCAGCGGGGTTAGGGGGCGCTGCCTTTGGTGCCGATGATCTTTTGGCTTTGTTTTGTGGTTCTTGAGTCTCTGGATGTGGACTTTGGGTGTCGTCTCTGTGGTTTGGAGTTTGAAATCAAGTTAAAGATTCTAGGAACGGAGATCAAATGATGGGATGTTATGGTGACATCGAGAGCCAGGTATTCTCGGGATTTATTTTGTCTCATTTCGTGAGGTGACCCTCTGCGGTTAAAAGTTGGCCAGGTCCCCTGAGGTGAATCACTTGCATTCCGAGCATGCCGCATGCAGTTGGAACTTGAAACATCTGAATTATTCTGAAAGCAGTTAGACGGGTGCCCAGATGTCCCCTGGGGCATTTTGGATTGGCCCCAGATGTCCTTCCCTGGCCCACACTTCGGGGACGGTCCATAGCTTCTTCCTTGGGCAGAGGTGGGTCAGTTCTTATCTGCTCTGGCATGTCATGAAACATCAGTAATTCCTCGTGTCCCCAAAGAAGTAAGAGCCTCTGGTGGGCGTGGACCCTCTATCCCCCCGCTGGATCTTGGCCATGGCGGTCATTGACGGGGCAAGGTGGCCACTGTCGCATCACACCACGTAGCGATTCAGGAAGGGCCCCGCTGCAGCTCGGCCCCTGCTGTCTGTAGCCAGGTGGGAACACAGCCAGAGTTACCACGTGCTCTGGTTTTTTCTCCTTAGCAAAAGAGTTCAGAGTTGAAGATTTTTCAAAAAAAATATTTTTTCCTATAAAATCTCCCAATGTATAGATTTTAAGAAACCAAGACAGAGTGAAGTTGTGTGCATGTGTACGTGTGTGTGTGTTTGCAGCAGACTTTGCCAGCTAACGTGTCAGACAATCAGATCCAGAATGTGGGACATTTGACAAGACATTGCTTCAAAATGTCAGAGTCACAAAAGATTGAAAAAAAAATCCTGCAGAGAGGGTTCCAGATGAAAAGAGGCTTAAGAGTCATGACAACTAAATTTGTGATCCTGGACTAGGTTCCTGTTCTGGGTGGGAGGTAGGGGGACAACTTTTGTAAAAACCATTTATGAGCATTTAAAATATGTGTATGGACTGTATATTAGATAATGTGACTGTTTCAGTGTTAAATTTGGGGGCAGTGATAAAGGTCTTGTGTTAAGGTAGGAGATACCTGCTAATGAAGTCTGCAACTCATTTTTAAATGGTTCAGCCACAAAAAGTGTGTGTGTGTGTGAGAGAGAGAGAGAGAGAGAGAGAGAGAGAGTGGGGGGAGTCTGGGTATAGAGAGAAAGAGAGAGCAAGGAAGCCTAAGAATTGAATCTGGCAAACATGGATATCCATTGTTCTATTTTACCTTTCTGTAACTTGGAAGAATTGCTAAGTAAAACCCTGGGAAGCCATCCTGCCTGCAGGCTCCCCCACATCTGACCCTCCAGTCCTTCTTGCTCTGTCCTCCTGCTCTGGTGTGGAGGGGGGATGATTTTGGGGGCTCAGCAAGGAGCTACTCCTGATAAAAGTGGTAGAAGGCTGGCCTGGTGCTTTTATTAATCCTTCAGCAAATATGCCTGAGTGTTCCTGATTCGGATGCCTGGTGCGCTGGGTCAGGCTCCCTGTGGGTGACTGGAATGGATGCCATCCTCCGCCTCTTGGAGCGGGCACTGTGGGGGACAGCAAGTGAAATCAACAATCAGTTCAGTTCAGTTGCTCAGTCGTGTCCGACTCTTTGCAACCCCATCAACTGAAGCACGCCAGGCCTCCCTGTCCATCACCAACTCCCCGAGTTCACCCAAACCCATGTCCATCGAGTCAGTGATGCCATCCAGCCATCTCATCCTCTGTCATCCCCTTCTCCTCCTGCCCCCAAACCCTCCCAGCATCAGGGACTTTTCCAATGAGTCAACTTTTCACATGAGGTGGCCAAAGTATTGGAGTTTCAGCTTTAGTATCAGTCCTTCCAATGAATACCCAGGACTGATCTCCTTTAGAATGGACTGGTTGGATCTCCCTGCAGTCCAAGGGACTCTCAAGAGTCTTCTCCAACAGCACAGTTCAAAAGCATCAGTTCTTTGGCGCTCAGCTTTCTTCACAGTCCAACTCTCACATCCACACATGACCACTGGAAAAACCATAGCCTTGACTAGATGAACCTTCTTTGGTAAAGTAATATCTCTTTTTGAATATACTATCTAGGTTGGTCATAACTTTCCTTCAAAGGAGTAAGCATCTTCTAATTTCATGGCTGCAGTCACCATCTGCAGTGATTTTGGAGCCCCCCAAAATAAAGTCTGACACTGTTTCCATTGTTTCCCCATCTATTTCCCATGAAATGATGGGAGCAGATGCCGTGATCTTAGTTTTCTGAATGTTGAGCTTTAAGCCAACTTTTGCACTCTCCTCTTTCACTTTCATCAAGAGGCTTTTTAGTTCCTCTTCACTTTCTGCCATAAGGGTGATGTCATCTGCATATCTGAGGTTATTGATATTTCTCCCGGCAATCTTGATTCCAGCTTGTGCTTCTTCCAGCCCAGCATTTCTCATGATGTACTCTGTGTATAAATTAAATAAGCAGGGTGACAGTATACAGCCTTGACATACTCCTTTTCCTATTTGGAACCAGTCTGTTGTTCCATGTCCAGTTCTAACTGTTGCTTCCTGACCTGCATATAGGTTTCTCAAGAGGCAGGTCAGGTGGTCTGGTATTCCCATCTCTTTCAGAATTTTCCACAGTTTATTGTGATCCACACAGTCAAAGGCTTTGGCATAGTCCATAAAACAGAAATAGATGTTTTTCTGGAACTTTCTTGCTTTTTCCATGATCCAGTGGATGTTGGCAATTTGATCTCTGGTTACTCTGCCTTTTCTAAAACCAAGACTAGCAAGGAGAGATAAGAAAGCCTTCCTCGGCAATCAATGCAAAGAAATAGAGGAAAGAAACAGAATGGGAAAGACTAGAGATCTCTTCAAGAAAATTAGGAATACCAAGGGAACATTTCATGCAAAGATGGGCTCGATAAAGGACAGAAATGGTATGGACCTAACAGAAGCAGAAGATATTAAGAAGAGGTGGCAAGAATACACAGAAGAACTGTACAAAAAAGATCTTCATGACCAAGATAATCACCATGGTGTGACCACTCACCCAGAGCCAGACATCCTGGAATGTGAAGGCAAGTGGGCCTTAGAAAGCATCACTACAAACAAAGCTAGTGGAGGTGATCGAATTCCAGTGGAGCTATTTCAAATCCTGAAAGATGATGCTGTGAAAGTGCTGTACTCAATATGCCAGCAAATTTGGAAAACTCAGCAGTGGCCACAGGACTGGAAAAGGTCAGTTTTCTTTCCAATCCCAAAGAAAGGCAGTGCCAAAGAATGCTCAAACTACCGCACAATTGCACTCATCTCACATGCTAGTAAGGTAATGCTCAAAATTCTCCAAGCCAGGCTTCAGCAATATGTGAACCATGAACTTCCAGATGTTCAAGCTGGTTTTAGAAATCAACAATAAACGTGGGCACAAAAGTAAGCATGTTGAAAGGCTGAGAATCGTGCTGTGGAGGAAGCCCCTGGCATGGGGGCAGGAATCGGGGGTTGGAGGATTTGGGGACCAAACGTGATGGCTGAGCCCTCCTGCAGAGGGACAGGCTGTGTGGAGGCAGGCCCTGCTCATTCCGAAGCTGACAGCCCCAGGCAAGACTCAGCTCTTGGCGCTGGGGAAGCCTCCAAGGGGCTGCTGCTACTGTTGCTGCTAAGTCGCTTCAGTCGTGTCTGACTCTGTGTGACCCCATAGATGGCAGCCCACCCGGCTCCTCTGTCCCTGGGATTCTCCAAGCAAGAATACTGGAGTAGGTTGCCATCCTTCCCCCCTCCAAGGGGCAGTGATTTGGATCAGGTTCACAGTATAAAGCCGGCTACTTGTGACCATGGTTTTGGCTAAGGTTTATTGGCTCTGACAGATACCAGAGAAGTAGATTGCTTTGGGATATATTTTGCCATCAGGACAGTTAAAGGATGGGGTAGATACGGGAGGGAGAGGAAGAGGGACCAAGGATGACTGCTGGATTTCCACCTTGAGAAACTGGACGGCGGTATGATGGTGGTACAGCTTATCAGGATGAGGAAGATGGGAGGGGCAGGGGCGGTGGCAGGAATTGATTCCGGTGGGAAACCCCAGGTGCATTTCCAGTGTGTCCGAGGGTCATTCAAAGGCAGATGTCCGCCAGGAAGCTGAAGGCTGCAGCTCAGCTCTGGGGGGCTAGGTGAGGCACTGGAGCCAGTGAAAAAGGTATAGGTTCAGGGCACAGGAACGGATGAGTTCACCTTGGGCAGGGAGGTTGGGGAGAGGCAGAAACAGAAGCTTGGAGTCAAACCCTGAGAAACCTCTCAAGTCCACAGATTGACTTAAAGCACAGGAAAAGACGGAGGAGACACCCTCAGAGGAGGAGGAGGAAACCCAGAATGTGGTTCAGAGGTCCAGAGAGGAGTCTCGGGAAGGCAGAAGGAGACAGAAGATGGTTGAGTCCTGCCCCACCACCCGCATCGCACCCTGGCCTAGAGGATCAGAGCCTTCCTGCTTTGCTGTGTGGTGTGGTGGAAAGAGAACAGAGGATCAGATGAACTCAGCAAAATGGGGAAAAGAATACATTTTAGAACAAACTGAAAGTACTCTTATTAGGAGTACTGTAATCATAATTACACTACTAATCACTACCACTTTTTGAGAGCTTAATGTCCAGCAGGCCTGGGGCAAACATTTTACATACAGTATTGTCCGCAACCCCAGAATAACTCAGAAACAGGTGTGTTTATAATCCCTGTCCTCTGGGTAAATATGCTGGGGTCTGTTAGGAAACTCCAGGAAACCTTTGAGCCCAGGTGTGTGTATGTCACTGTGCTCATTTCTGAGATGAGGACTCGTCAGTTCAGAGAATAAAGAGGCTGGTCCCAGACCTGGTGTTTTGCTTTTCTACTCAGCTATCTTGCTCTCAGATATTCCTGCCTCTCTGGACCAAGAAGAGGACCGCTGGAGAGGCATTGGGAGTTGAAATAAGAAAGAACTCAGGAGGAGTGTGTAAAGGATTCTGTGTGTATCACAGGTGTATATAAAGAAGACCAAGAAGATGAGAAAAAATGCCGTGTGCTGGGGCTTCATTTGCCAACCCAGGGTGGAATTGAGGGGACAGAGTCTGTTTCCTAAGGCTTTGCAGTCGTATTTCCAAAGCTCTTTGCCAAAGGCCACCTGTAATTAAGGACCTAGAACAGGTTTAAGCAGGTTCTAGATGAGGATCTTAAGGATGGTGCCCTGAGTGGAACCTGCTTCTAAAACTGGAGGGCTTATTTCGGGTAGTGGAAAATGGAAAAGCAGGGGACAGGTCAGATCCTAGCTGTGCCACACGGATTCTGTCCCAGTGGAGGGCAATGTGTTTGTTAGAGACCTGAGGAACTGTTGGCTGTGACATCTGGCTCATTGCTGATGGAGTGTAATTAGAAATTCAGCTGAGTGGACATTGATGGGGTCAGGCTCTGTGCTGGGTGTGTAGAGATGAACCTGCAGTCCTGCGCTTAAGCTGGAGACACTGGAGATGGACAAGTTAAGAGACACTGTGATGTGTACAGTAACACAGTGGGTGACGTGGTATTTGAGCCTTATCCTAGTTATGCAAGCCTTTCTATTTTTAGTGTAAAGTACACTAATTTTTCTTTTTTATAAAATCTTAAGGACAGTTAAACCTCCAAGGTGTTTAACTTTTAACAGCTGTTTTTATTTTTGCTGGTTTTTTTTTTTTTTTTTAAGCTTAGCTTCCTCATCTTTAAAATGGCTATGATAACACCCATCTCATAAGTTGCCTTGGAAATTTAATGTGATCAGCTGTGCAGAGGCACCCAGCACACTGTCAGGGTCATAGAGGTACTCGTCTTCCTTCCCTTAGGGACCCACTGACCTTCGTTTATTTAAAGAAAAAAAAAGGAATACCAAATATCCCAAAGAGCTCTAGTTATATAAAACGGCCAGCTCTTTGCACTGGAGAACAACTCAGATTTCTGCAGATGATGGAAGTTTGGCTTGACGTTGGTTATTTTCTTTTTCTTGGGTACTGGTTCCAAGTCTCTTCTTGTTCAGCCCAGAGGGTTGGCTTTGGTGTTTCCCAGCCCCCTGGGACGCAGGAGGCTGGTGATGGATTCTGGCTTTCACAGTGAAAATGGAGGTCGCCATCACGGTGACTCGGAGTTGAGCCCTTATGTGTGGTCGGAGCCCCGTGCACAGGGAGCCAGATTCTTCTGACCGCATGGCTTGCCAAACGCACAGAGTCTTGTCGGCGGGGAGCACACCACCGGGAGAGTTTGGCCCAGGACTTGGAAGTTCCATTTGAAGAGGCCTCCAAAACCAGGAACCCGGCTCCTGCCCCGACCGGATCCCCGGGCGGCTTCTGGGAGCTCTCACATTTCCTGCTTCCATTCTGGCCGGGCACAGGCAGCGTGTGGGCTTCTCTTGCTTTCTCTTCAATGACCTTAGCCCATCCAGGGGGCCACAGACGGGGATTAAAACAAGGACTAGTTGGAGGGTGGGTGGAAAGAAATGATTCCTAATTCATTCTTCAGGGAGAGTTTGGCTTGCTTCTTTTTAAAATGGCCTGTTTCTTGTAGTATCTATCTAAAATCAGCCCCATCTCACCCATATCAGAGGGGTTGCTAGGAGTCTCTCCTTCATATAATACTTTGCCTTTGCCCAGAACCTGTGTAAAAGGCTTTGTTAGGGATGTTTGTTTACTTCTGTCTACCTTACATTTCCAAAAACAGGAGGTGATGATTTGGGACCCCAATTACTATGTATCCTGATGAAATTTTGGTATATTAAAGTACAACTAAAATGCTTTCAACAGCTTACAAAAGCATATCATTTGAGAAAGGAAATATAGAAGTTACAAGAACTAGAGCTTTCTGAGACTGAAGAGATCGCATCAGTACCATGAATCGACTGCCCTGCAGTAAGCATCTCAGTGCCTGGCCCCTGTGTATGTGGCAGATATAGGTTGGGCCCTGTGTGGGGGCCAGGTGTTGGGTGAGAACTGGACAGAGAATTTGGATAGACAGGCAGTGATTTTGATATAAGCCCGGAACAGATATGACCAGCTCCTTCAGAAACGAAATTTGAGGGAAACAGAAAAAAAGATGCAACAGGGCTAAGTCTGGAAGCACAGAGACTGCCGTGCAGACATTGTGGCCTCCTGTGGGGCACGGGGGTGGGCAGTGATGAGACCCCGGACTAAGCTGGTGGCAGTGGGAAGGGAGCTGGGTGGACAGATCGGAGAGGCATTTGGGAGTTGAAATCAAAAAGAACTTGGGAGGAGTGTGTAAAAAAGTCTGGTGTGTATATCACAGGTGTGTATGAAAAAGACCAAGAAGATAAGAGTAGAGACCTTGAACTTAAGGTGCCAAAGGGATGTGGCAATGTCCTGTAGCCTGATAAAAGTGAGAATCTGGATCCCAGGAGAGAGGTCAGGATAGAGATAAGAATTTGAAGATCTTTCCTATGTAGCTAAGAATGGGAGCCATGAGGATGTATGGAAATATACAGAATTAATGGGACAGGTCCTCTGTTTTGAGGGAGAGAGGAGTTAAGCCAAGGAATCTGAAGGGGTGGGGAGAGAGGAGGAGAGTGAGCCAAGAGAAGGGATGGGGTGGAACTCAGCAGGGGGACAGCCTCAAAAATGAGCAAGAAAACAGGGTCCTGAACTGCAGAGAGGAAAAAATTCCATTTGAGTCTTCACAATGTGAAGGATGCCAGTCAACTGAAGTTAAAAAGGCATGTGGTTTCTTATCTACCTTTGCTCTTTGAAATAGTTGGGGCCTTAGTCTTTAATTAGAAAAGAAACACCAATTTTTGACTTCAGTTGTATTTTCTGTCTACATTTTAAGAAGTGCTTGTGTTACCTTTTTATCCTTACAGCATTTTGAAAGAAGTTTTTTTTTTTTTTTTTAATTTCAGTGCATTCATCGAGATTTAGCTGCCAGAAATGTTTTGGTAACAGAAAACAACGTGATGAAAATAGCTGACTTTGGACTGGCCAGAGATATCAACAATATAGACTATTACAAAAAGACCACAAATGTGAGTCTACGGTGATGATTTGGTGGGAGGGTGTTGGGGGCACGGAGCATTCCAGGTGAAAGATAACGTTCAGAACTAGAACAACCAATGCCTTTTTATTCCTGCTCGTTGGCTTTACTCCTTACAAACTTCTCAATAAGCAAATTCAGGCTTAACTCTTACTAAGAGTTAAGACTCTCTCAGTAAAAGTGAACCAGTCTTATATACTGAATAATCAGCCTCTAGGATCTTCACAAGGCTCCTCGTCCGGAAATTCCCTAGCAAAGATTGGAGCTTGTGAGTTTCTGGGTTAATTTTCACCTAGAAACGGGCCAGGGTGTGTCAACGTGCTGGGGAAGATGTATGATCACGAGGAAACGACCCTTTATCAACATGTCCGTATCTGTGCATCACCCACACTCTGCATAGTCCCTTTGGAGCGTATTTTTTTCACTAATGACTCTCCAGCAAAAACCATTAGAGTGTCAGCTCTTAAAATAAACAGGGCACAGCCCAGTGAGGGCTGCTAAAGTAAAGTGGTTTTAGTATACTGGGTTTGACATTTCTTCCACGCTCGCAGGGCCGACTTCCGGTCAAGTGGATGGCTCCCGAAGCCCTTTTCGACAGAGTGTACACCCATCAGAGCGATGTGTGAGTAACTCCCTTGTCGCTGCCTTCTCCCTGGGGTTGACTTGCAGAAATCTTGTCCGTTCCTCGCCTTCCTTCCTTCTTTGGTGCCTGCTGCATTTCACACACGCAGAGAAGGTGCAGGAGCCAGCCTTAGAAAGGACGGATTTTCTGCTAGGCTGGTAACCAATGCTCTGTTACTAATCTGCCTGGCTTCAAAGCACACGGGAGGTGGAACCGCTAACCTGCTCCTGCCAGAGCGGAAGCTCCCCCCTTGAACTCACTCACGGATGTGCAAGTACAAAGCTGCCATCTAATTTGCCAAGCTGTTGGCATGTTCTTCGCGCTCTTCAACTTTTCCTTCTTGAGAGCGGTTTGTCGTATTTTCCCCATCCTAGGTTTGTCCTAACAGGGAGGCTGGTTGGGATGAGATCCACTCAGGGGATCTCCACAGAGCCTACTCCCTGTTTATCCTTTGAAAAATGTCCAACCTCGTCTTTGCAGCCTTGATAACATTACAGCAATAGAGTGAAAACTCTACAGTATTTCAATTATGATACGCTTAAAAATACCATCAGGGCTAGGCTCCAAGCGGTATTTTAGAATTCTAGCTTTGGAAATCTGGTGGAAAGATGTTACCATTGTGAGAAACTGGGTGAGAGGTACAGAGGATCGCGCTGGTCTATTTTTGTAAGTTCCTGTGAATCTATAATTATTCCAAAAGTTAAAAAGTTAGCTGAGCTACTCTTGTGTGGGCAGGAGGGTTTCTGGCGCAGGCATGGAGCCCGTGCCACGGCCACTGGTTCTCTTCAGCAGTCCTAGAAGGAGAGCCTTGTGGTTTCCAGTTTTGCAGTGAGCTGCTTCTCTTGCTGTATACAAAACTGAAGTCAGTTTCATTTCTGAAACTCACCCTAATAGAATCAGTGAGGGTGTGTTTCCAGCATAGAAGCTCATGTTGATAACGCTGCATAAAGACAAAGAGTTTTATTTGAAAGTGGTAGACGGAGGAAGAAAGAACCAAATTTCCATCCCTTGTTTCCCCTTCCCACCCTCCCCCAAGAGTGATGGTTTACCATCACTTATCTGTTGTCTGCTGATGGAAAATTCCATCAGAATATCTCCTCATTGTCATCTGGGGATGCTTTCTGGGGGCAGGAAGGGGCAGGTTGGATGAACTGCAGGAGGGCCCCGGTCATTTGTCTTTGAATGTAAGAAGCACGGGGGAGTTTGTTTTCTTAACTGGGTGTGTTTAGGTTTCTGTGATTCAGATGGGTTACTAATGCTGTTTTCTCCCCTCTTTGCAGCTGGTCCTTCGGGGTGTTAATGTGGGAGATCTTCACGTTAGGGGGTTCGCCCTACCCAGGGATTCCCGTGGAGGAACTTTTTAAGCTGCTTAAGGAAGGACATAGGATGGACAAGCCAGCAAACTGCACCAACGAACTGTAAGGGCTCTTGTCTCTCCTGATGCCCCAAGGGGACCCACCACGCCACTAACGCTTCTCCTGGCTGGTTCCGTTTCCTTAGGCCCCCAGGTTTCTAAATACGTCCTGAGAAAAAGAATAGCGGAGACTTCTGGGCTCAATCCCAGAACTGAGATAGAGAGTTCCATGGACAGGCCTGACTGTCCAAAAGAAAGAGCATCCTCCTGAGGTGGTGTGGCGTGAGCTTTACCCCACTGAGGTGTTGAGTGCTTGGCCGAGGGCTCCCAGCCATCCACAGTGAGCCCCCACAGTAATCTTCCTGGGCCACTGTGCTGTCCTCGCTGTGAGAGGAAGATACATCAAGCCTTCCCTCATGCACAAGCCTGAGACCCATGGGGCTGCCTCCATTTCTTATGAGTGGTCTGTGGCCTCTGCACTGTGAGTAGAGAGTGGGTGCTTCTGCAGCCTCTTTGTGACCATTGCTATTATAGATGGATTTTGACCACAGCCCTCAGGGTGAATGAACTAGTGTCTGCTTATCTATATTTTAGCCATATTTCAGTGCAGAGGATTAAAAATTTGTCCAGGTGCTAATATAGTCTGACTGTTAATCCTGATCTGACTATAAAACTGGTTTCGAGCAAAACCTACCCTGTACTTTAAGTGGAATTACTTGTGTTGGTGACAAGCGTCTTGTGCAGTAAAATCAGCGCTTTGAAAAGGTGTTTCTCCTCCCAGCTCCCAGTGTCAACTAAGAAGAGGGATTGTTCCAGAGACTGCAGTCTCTTGGGTATTGTTTCATGGGGATTTTATATCAGTAATCCCATGAGTGCTTTTCGGTGCACAGTGGGCATCAGATGAATGGTCACATTTTATAGTATATTATATAAAGGCATTTATTGTGCTCCTTGTCATTCCTGGGGCTTTTTCTACTATAGAGGGTCTGTCGAAACCCATCGTCAAGATAAGGCCTGGGAGCCTAAGCCTGTCCAGGAGTTAATCAGGAAGTGAAGGCATAGCTCAGTGACGACAGATTAATTCATAAGAACCTTGCCTTAATGTTGTGCTTATCAAACTTCAGTTTTTCAAAACTGAGGAACCTTTGTCCAGAGTGTCAGGCAGATAACAGTAGAGCAGCTTTGGTCCTGGCAGGGGTGTGTGGGGAGGGAAAACTGGATTCCCACCCACCCCTACCTGGCTCTTCCCACAGTGTCCAGAAGTGTGGAAATGTGATGCCCTTTTATAAGTCACTGCCACAGGGATACCGGAAGTCAACCAGGAAAACAGAAGTGTCTTTTTGGGTTTTTGGCCGTACCACATCGCTTGTGAGATCTTAGTTCCCCAGTTAGGGATTGAAGCCCAGTCCTTGGTGGTGAAAGCGCTGAGTCCTAACCACTGGACCACCAGGGAATTCCCAGAAGTGTCTTTTTTGATGGTGTAGATACTGTCCTAAAGCATTTTGCATAAAGTGATGTTTTTGTAAATCAAAGTGCCTTACAGAGAAACTAAGCAGTGTCTCTTTTGGCAGAGTGGATCACCACCTCCTAATTCAGTTGCTAGGGCAGTTCTGATACATTTTCATAACTGAGGACATCTCTCCATACTGACTGTTAAGAGTGGCTTATAGCCACACCCCTAGTCCTCAGGGAAGTAACTCACCAAGGAAATCCATCTCTTCCAGGTATATGATGATGAGAGACTGCTGGCATGCGGTACCCTCACAGAGACCCACCTTCAAGCAGTTGGTAGAAGACTTGGATCGAATTCTCACACTCACAACCAATGAGGTAAGAGCCTCCTTCCAGAAGCCAAGGGTCCTTGCTGGGGAACCCCCGTATAGCTTTTGAAATGCAGCCTCCCCAGTGGAAGTCTGGGGTACAGTTTATCATTGTTCCAGGGCTCAGATAGACTGAAACCATGTTTCTCCCAAACCCTGACTTTTCTTGGAACTTCATCTTGAGAGTTGCGACTCACAAAACCAGACACAAAGGGCCCCACCTGAGGCTGCCCCTCACTGTGGCATGTGGGTGGTGGGTCCACGGTGTGTGTGTGTAGGAAGATGGGGAAGGGGAAAAAGATGTCCAAAACTGCAGCATTTAGATTTGAGTGGGAGGGAGCTGGGGTTTCTGTGCTGGTTGGATTCCTTGCCCTGCTCATTAGCGTGAGGGCTGCTGGTCATTACTCTGAGGGCCGCTGGTCATTACTCTGAGGGCTGCTGGTCATTACTCTGAGGGCTGCTGGTGGTCCATTACCAATGAACTTGTTGGGATGAAGTGAAGTTGTGCCATTCCAGCTTCTGTATAACGCAGGATGGTCATAGTGTATACATACAGAGTCACTCCTTTAATGAGTGAAAACTTTTGATAAAATATGTATCTTCTATAAAACAGTTATAACCTATAACAACAAAAGAAACCCCCTTCTGTCACTCACTGTCCACACTCAGCCATGTCAGTGGCTACTTCATGCAGAGAGAGTGATCTTTGGTTGTAGAAAGAAAGTGATGTGAGCAGGAAAGGTGATAAACCCATCAAAGCCAGAAAAAAAACCCACAATAGAGAGAAATAGTGAATTAATTAGAGATATTTAATGAGGATATAGAACAGTGTTCCCCCAGACAGGGGGAGAAAACCCCCACAATTGTCTTAATAACAACAGAAAAGATTAAAACTGCCTAAACATTTTAGAAGGAAAAGAATACATTTATTTTAAAATAATGTATTTAATAGTTTCAGATTGATTTTTTAAAAATAATTAAATGTTGTGATTTGAAGCCTTAAGCCAGGAATATTATCTGTGTGTCTGACTGTGGCTGATAAAGGGAGAGATTGCATTTAAATGAATACAGCTGACCTTCAGAAGTTGAAAGGAAAGGAACAGTTCAAGGGGAAAAAAAAAAAAAAAACAACCAACTTTCTTCTCCTGCCAAAACTGTTGTTTCTAGTATAAGTTCCTTTAACCCTAGACTTGGAATTCACTGATATCTCTAGGTTTTTTTTTCCCCTATCAGATCTGAACATTTATGGCTTCAGTTAGAAACTGAAAAAGCACTAAAGTTCCATTTTAATGATCCTGTATCCATGCTCTATGCCATTTATTTATATATTTACATTTAAAGTGAGCCTGTTTTCACCCTGAAACTTACATCTAGCATCCTAAAATTGAAAAAAAAAAAAAAAAAAAGCAGAATGCCATATTGTCCAACGGATATAAAAATCGAAGTTCTTTCCTTCTGAAAATCATTACCACATGCTGGAGAAAAATGGTTCCATTTAGGACAAAATTTCATTTTTTATCATTGTAAGCAAAAAAGTTCTCTTTTGATGTGGTGGGCGTGTTTGTTTCCAGTCGTGTGGTTCATGCTGATGTTGTTGGAGCTGACACATCCCCCATTCTTGGATGGGGACTCTTTTTCTTGCCAAACCTGGTGATGAATTATAGGGGTGGGGTTGGGTTTTTTTTCCTTTTTTCCTGTCTGTTAAAATGTATAGTTGCCAACATTCTGTGGGCCCTTCTCTGATAACACCAAGGCTGGTTGTGCTGTGGTCTACACCTTTTTATCCCCTTCTCAGCAAAACCACGCATCATGGTATACTCCTTGGCTTTTGGGGGTGTGAGCAGAAGCACCCCAACATGCTAGCCTGGATGAGGCAGTGAGACCCAGTAGGGCCCCAGTTTAAAAATCTTTTCATAGTTTGCAAACCTTTTATGTCAAGGGCCAGACAGTCAATATTTTTAGCTTCATGGGCCTCTTTGTGGATCTCTGTAGCAACAGGCGCAGACAATGTGTAAATGAATAAATAAATGTGTCTACGTTCAGATAAAACTGGATGAACCCTAAAATTTAAATTTTAGGACATTTTACATAGTTTAATACCATGAGATGTTATTCTTCTTTTGATTTTTTTTTTTTTCCCCCTTTTTCCCAACCATTTCATAAAGTTAAAAGCCATTCTTAGCTCACGGGCTGCACAAGAGGAGGTAGAAGATTTTCACCCTGTTTTAAGTCGAAAGAAATATTATCTGGGGGCCATTGGGTGGGTTTTCCGAGAGCAGCACCAGCTTCAGGGAGCAGAAGAGCCCTTTTTGAATTTCAAACCTGCAAAACTTTGAAATGTAGCCTGCGTTTTCCTGAACTGTTCTTTTGCTGTCCATTATGGATGTAACACACATGAGTCTATCCAAGCCTTTTTTGAACCTGTTTACATTTTCAACTCAGAGAGCTTCTGAGAGTAATGAATTGCATCTGTGAAATTACCTGCTGAATGAAGACATATTCCCTTTAAATTATCCTAGAAGCTACAATAGTAAGATGTAATTCGTGACATAAATATTCAGGGTCTCAGCACTGGAAGGAGGTCCTGGACTTCCACAGCTTCTTATATCTTCCCCATTTTGCTCGGCATGGATTTGAACCATGTGGTCTATCAACGAGTCCTGGGGTCTGTGCCCATCGAGGTGACCATTCAGCTGGGTATTAGGGTTCCCGACTTGGCAATAGTTTGTAACTATTGAAGGGTAACCTAGAGGAGATAAAGTCAGGGTCTCAAGGTGGTCTTTGTGGGAGCTAGGCTGGGTGGGTATCTCCCTGCTGGGGGTGCCCCCATCCTGTCCTGACTCCCATATCAACATCCCAAGAGCCTGTGTTTGAAATAAAAGTCTTCTCTTCGCTTCTTTCAGGAATACTTGGACCTCAGTCAGCCTCTCGAACCGTATTCACCTTGTTATCCTGACCCGAGATGAAATAAAACGTCTCTCTTCCCTTCTTTCAGGAATACTTGGACCTCAGTCAGCTTCTTGAACAATATTCACCTAGTTACCCTGACACAAGGAGTTCTTGCTCTTCGGGAGATGATTCTGTTTTCTCTCCGGACCCCATGCCTTACGAACCCTGCCTTCCTCAGTATCCACATAGAAACGGCAGTGTTAAAACATGAATGGGCCTGTCCCCCTGTCCCCAAACAGGGTGGCATCAGGAACTTAGCTGTACTGAGCAGGGGGGGCCTTGCCTCCAGGAGCCTGTTGGCTTGGCTTGTATATATGGATCAGAGGAGTAAATATTTGGAAAAGTGATCGGCACACGTGTAAAGAATTTATCCAGTTGGAGACTTGTAATCTTCACCAGGAGAACAAGAAGGTTGTGGGGGCAATGGATTGCCATGGGCCGCCACGTGCTTGTGACCCACCGTGGGTACTGGCTGTGGACCAGCCGGACTTGAGGCAAACACCCGTTCTGCCTGCCTTGTGAATTTTGTAATAATTGGAGAAAATATATGTCAGCGCACACTTATAGAGCACAATTGCAGTATATAGGTGCTGGATGTATGTAAATATATTCAAATTATGTATAAATATATATTATATATTTACAAGGAATTATTTTTTGTATTGATTTTAAATGGATGTCCCAGCGCACCTAGAAAATTGGTCTCTCTCTCTTTTTTTAAAAAATAGCTATTTGCTAAATGCTGTTTCTTACATAGAATTTCTTAATTTTCACCGAGCAGAGGTGGAAAAGTACTTTTGCTTTCAGGGAAAAATGATATGACATTAATTTATTAATGAATTGGTAATATACAAAACAATCGTTTTTTGTGTTTTTTTTTGGTAATTTAAGTGGCATTTCTATGCAGGCAGCACACCAGACTAGTTAATCTCTTGCTTGAACTTAACTAGTTACCAGATCCTCTGAAAAGAGAAATATTTACAAAATGTGACTAATTTGGGGGAAGTGAAGTTTTGGTTTATTTGTATTTCAGCTCTGCTGTCAGATGATTGGTCTTTAACCACCTAACTGCCCGTATGAAAGAGCCCATTGATGAGAAGGTGTGTTGTCTTGGTACAGCTTGGTCATTGGGCCCATAAACCTTTCACTGGGCTTCCCAAGACAAACGGTACCAGCGTTCTCCTAAAAAGATGCCTTAATCTGTTCCTCAAAGGAGGAACTCTCATCGAGATGCTAAAAGAATGTTCTGTCCAGCCGCTGGCCTTCTGCCCCTCTCCCCGCCAAGTTGCACATTGATCAGATCAGCCTGCATTCTCTTTGGCGAATCTTCATCACAGCTTCCAGATTTACTGGCAACAGAGAAGTCTCTTAGAATCTTCACGCCCTGTCGGAGAAAATGGAAACACTGAGTTGTTCTGCTGATAGTTTGGGGGATCCTTCCATCTTTTTAAGGGATCGCTTCTGCCTCCTCTGGCAGGATCTCACCGAAAGATCCCGCCCTATGCCAATGTCATGTTACTGCCATGGTGTTCGTTCTGTATGAACGTGTTGTGTTTTGCTTTCAAAACACCTTCTCACTCTGCTCTGGCTGTGCAACATGAATGCGGATGACACTGATTTTTAACGTGTTATGAAATTGGAGAAAGTATTTAATAAAACCTGTTAATTTTTATACTGACAATAAAAATGTTTCTACAGATATTAATGTTAACAAGACAAAATAAATGTCATGCGGCTTATTTTTTTAACCCTTGTGTCTTACCAAGTGGTTTCCCGTGCTCGGAGGCGCTGACTCAGTGCTGCGTGGTGTGATCGCCCGGAAGGAAGGCAGAGCTGGGGAGGTCTGTGTTTGCTACAAACAGGTGACTTCTCAGAGGTCTTGGCCAGGACCCAGCAGTACCTGGGACAGGTGGATCTAGTGGAAAATCAGAAAAGGCTGTTCAAATCCTGGCTTCATTGCTTCCTAGGACCCCAGAGTAGTCTGTGTTCCTTTCTGGGCCCTCGCTGCTCCCAGAGGAGCAAATGAAGGGCATGGGAGAGAGCTTTGTGGAAGCGCAGCTGTTCTAAGGATGGGAGACCATCAGAGGGGAGATATTTAGAAGCTCTGGATACTGGGCGCCTTGAAACCTTTTAAGCTGTCTTCCTCATGATGTATGGAAACAACACTTTGCTTCAAATTTTCAAAAAGACAACTTGAGCAGATTTTTAAAATAATTGTACTGTTCCCATGCCACCAAGAATCTGAAGAGGGAAACGGCATTTTGCCTGTTAACAAATATGTATCTGTGACTCTTAAGGCCTCATTAGATCAGCTTGCCAGCCTTCACACCAGCAGAAGAAGACAAAAACAATCTGGCATCTGAACTTAAGCCACGGTCTCAGAACCCTCTGGGGCTGTTGGTGGTTAAAAAGTGCCGTCCTTGGCCAGAACTCAACTTTTCAGTTCAGAATAAAGTATTTCTCTTGGGAAAAAAAAGACAAAGGGGATGCCGTCCTTGGCATCTTTGTTCTGTTTGAGGCCAGTAGTGAAGCGAGGGTCTCACCAGCCAATTGAAGAGTGACCTCAGCCCTCGTTCTGCACTTGCCAATCTCCTGCACTATTTGTTATCAGGACAGGGGTATAATACCACCTAAAAGAACGGGATTTAAAAAAACAGGATAATATGGGAATTCCCTGGCAGACCAGTGGTTAGAACTCAGCACTTTCACTCCTGTGACCTGGATTCAATCCCCAATCGGGGAACTAACCCACAAGCCACACGGCACAGCCAAAAAAGAAAAAGATAACATTGTAAATCAGCTAAACTTCAATTTAAAAAAAAATTAAAAATAGGTGAAAGCAGCCTTTTTAAGGAAGTCACGTGTATACAGGAAGACTTCTGTAGCCCTCTGGCCATCTTCACCAGTGGGCTGTGCTTGGTTGGCCAGGCTTTAGGAAGGACTCGATGCTCCATGTTCATGCAATTTCATGATATATCTTCTATATTTTTGAGACTGTTTAGGGGCAGTTTATGGCTTTTACAATGTAAATTATATTGTTACTAGACGAAGTAAGTTGTTATCCTATACCAGCTGATAGCTATTTTAGTTTTAGAATTAGATTTCATCATCAAGGGGGCGCCCCTCGTGGCATAGACAGTAAAGAATCTGCCTGCAATGCAGGAGATCAGGGTTCAATCCCTGGGTTGGAAAAATCCCCTGGAGAAGGGAATGGCTTCCCATTCCAGTATTGTTGCCTGGAGAATTCCATGCACAGAGGAGCCTGAAGGTTACAGTCTACGGGGTCGAAAAGAATTGGACACAGGAAGGGAAGAGAAGGAAGGTAATGTGGTCCACGGGAAGGATGAGAGGTGCTTTTTTTGAGATGCTTTTTAGACATAATGTTTTTTGAAACCTGCTCCTAATAAACACATAGGTAGGGCTTGATAAGAATCCTAAAGCCTGTGGCTGCCCCCGCCCTCTCACCCTAGGACCGAAGGAAACACTGGGAATTAGTTGAACCGCTGTGTGACTGTCATCGAGACATGAACAAAAGTCAGGCATGCTGGTGAGGAAGGAGGGGTACCTGACCTTGCTGTCTCCAGCCTGGAAGGGGGCAGATTCAAGAGGTTGCCTCAAAGTCCGGCTGGTGGTGGCCTCGGACAGGGTGGGCAGGTAACGAGTGGGGAGGAGAAGTTGGGCCTTCAGTGGATTGCCTGAGAACCAGGTACTCTGTTCCACACTCAGTTTCTCCATCCCTGGTAACCTCAGGTAGCTTCCCTCCACCAGATGCGTGTCTTTGATCCCACGCATAGGAGACTGAAACGTGCAGTTGCGGTAAAACATACGGCATATTTGAACAGCTAAGGATTGACGACCAGCCCCTGTCCTGGGAACCAGACAATGATCTGCTAGCTTGTACTATATAACAAACAGACTCTAGCGGGGCCAGGTACAGAGACCTCCGCTATTACAGATTAGGAATTTGAGGCTCTACTTGAGGTTCCTAGGAAACACAAGCAAGGCAGCAGCCTTCTGCAGTCCAGAAGAAAGACGATGGATGGTGGATTGGGAGGGAACTGGTTTGGTTTATTTCTTAGAGCGGGGTGATGTTGGGCAAGTCATGGATTCTATCTGGACCTTCATTTATTTCCTCAACTTTAAAACTGATTATCACCGGCCTCATGGTCTTACCATAAGGGCTGCCCGTAGGAGCTTAGCTCAGCCCTGGCAATTGCTAAACTATTAATAAACAATTTTCTCTTCCTGAGGATTTGTATATTTGTGATTTTTTGGTTTTGGTAGATAGTCACAAGATGGTGCAAGCATTATCACCATCTATAACATTTTCCTCACTCCAAAAATAAGCCCGGTACCATTTGGTGGTCACTCCCTACTTCTCACAGCTCTGGCAAACACCAATGTACTATTTTCTTATTCTAGCTATTTCATATAAATGGAATCATATATTGTGTCTTCGTGTCTATCTTCTTTCACTTACCATAGTGGTTTCTAGGTTCACTTGTGCCGTAGCATGTATCCATACTTCACTCATTTTTTATTGCTGAATCATATTCCGTTGTGTGGATATATACACATTTATTTATCCATTCATCAGTTGGTGGATATTGGGTTATTTCCTCTTTTTGCCTATTAGGAAAAGTGTTGCTATGAACATTTGTGTAAAAGTTTTTGTGTAGTCACATGTTTTTATTTTTCTTGGTAGTCTACCTAAGCAGTGGAATTTCTGGGTCATAGATAATTCTGTGTTTAACCTCTGAGGAACTGCCAGACTGTTTCCCAAAGCAGCTGCAGTATTTTAGATTCCCGCTAACAGTGTATGAAATTTCCAATTTTTCCATATTCTTGCCAACACTTGTTATTGTTCATACTTTTTATTATAGCTAGTGGGTGTAAAGTGTCTTCTTCAAGATTTTAAAAGTTGAGGAAATGCTACTTAGATCATGGATCAAAGATACATAATACATAAATACAAAACTGGCTAGCTTTGACATCTATAAAATGGCCAATATAGCAAAGAAGCATCAGTGGAGCTTCCCGGAGTGGAGGGCCTGAGAAATTGATCAATTCCATCTCTCTCCTTTTGACTGAGAAAGGAAGGAAGCACTCACAGATGCAGAGGGATAGAGACACTTTCTGGCTGAAATCCTTGAGTGCATCTTTCCCCAGGTCCCCAGTTTTATAGCAAATAAAGTCTAGTGAGCTTGAGAATCCCCTGGGACCGATTAATGCACCATTACTTATGTATGCACATTGGAGCCTTCCTTATCCAGCCTGCATTTTGATGTTATTTATTTTTTGATGTTTTTGAAGATGAAAGCAGAGTTTATCTTCTCTCACATTTCATTCCTTGGAAGCCTTGAAATGACTCAGCTGGGCAGGGGCTACAGAGCCTTCCACGTCTTAAGTGACATTTTGGAATGGGGCCTTTCTGTGTCCTCTTTTCCTCAGGGTTTCCAGGGGGTTTTGAAGAATGCTTCAAAATTGCCTCCAAGTCCTGTCTCAGAGGTCACATGAGGGGCTACAGAAGACGGTAGATGTGAGCACAGTCAGTGCCAACTATCTGGAGCCTCCAGCAGCCCTGGCCATCCTCCCGACACCTTTGAAATAAAAGGCAGTGGATTCCTTTCATTTGCAAAGTTGAATTCTAGGGTATGTAGTTCAATGACGGAATTAGGCTTGAAATACGTTTGCAGGTAAGTGATGGGTCTTTCTTCCTGTGACTCAGAACATTGCCTTCTTTTCGAGTTGATTCTTTTGAGTGTGTTTCTCCCCTCAAATTCTTTTCTTTTCCCTTTGATCGGAGTATAATTGCTTTACAGTGTTGTGTTTGTTTCTGCTGTACAACAAAGTGCATCAGCTATTTGTATATGTATATCTGACTTTCCAGGTGGCTCAGTGGGTAAAGAATCCGCCTGCAATGCAGGAGACAGGAGAGGTGGGCTCAGTCCTTGGGTCGGGAAGATCTCCTGGAGGAGGGTATGGCAACCCACTCCAGTATTCTGGCCTGGAGAATCCCATGGAGAGAGGAGCCTGGTGGGCTGCAGTCCAAAGGGTTGCAAAGAGTCATACATGACTGAAGCAACTGAGCACTCACATACATATATCTCCTCTCTTTTGAGCCTCCCTCCCAACACCCAGTCCACCCATCTAGGTCATCACAGAGTGCTGAGCGGAGCCCCCTGTGCTGTACAGCAGGTTCCCGCTAGCCATTTATGGTACGCATGGTAGTGTGTATATGTAGTGTAGTGTGTATATGTAGTGTAGTGTGTATATGTCAGTGTTACTCTCCCAGTTTGTCCCACCCTACCCTGCCCCAAGTCCACATGTCTATGCTCTACATCCACGTATCTGTCCCCTCTAGTTCTTTAGCTGATGACACTTAACTGAATCTTGCCTGCATCCCTTACGAGTCAAAATCCTCAGCAAAATGTACTTGGAAAGGGACAGATTCATGGATTTATAAATTAAGAATAATGGAGGAAGTGTTTTCTTGGTCTGTAATTGCTGTTGAGTTCCTCAGTCATGTCTGACTCTTTGCGACCCCATGGACTGCAGCACGCCAGGCTTCCCTGTCCTTCCCTATCTCCCAGAGTTTGCTCAAGCTCATGTCCATTGAATCAGAGATACCATCCAACCCTCATCCTCTGTCGTCCCCTTCTCCTCCTGCCTTCAATCTTTCCCAGCATCAGGGTCTTTTTGAATGAGTTGGCTCTTGCATCAGGTGGCCAAAGTATTGGGGCTTCAGCTTCAGCGTTGATGAACATTGACGAGTTGATTTCCTTTAGAATTGACTAGTTTCAGTGGGGTAAATGATCCCCTTCTCAAATAAGAGTTGAATTCAATGAGATTTTACTAAACACAGTGCCTGCTACATAGAGCTCAAATATTAGCTGCTGTTTTATTTATCTATCAATTGATCAAAATGTAGACAGACATAGATATAGAGGCAGATATAAAAAAAAGTGTATGTATGTATTTATAATTGTCATTTTTACTGAAGGAACTTATTCATGAAATTACTAGTTAGCTGTGAATTTCACTAGGACCATGTTTCCCCTACTTTTGTAAACGAAAAAAAATTATGTTTTAAATTAGTGAAAATAATGATCAAAATTTTCTAAAATCATAAAATTGCTTACAATATTCAACCTGTTATGTTCCCCTTTATTTTTTAAATTGAAGTATAGCTGATTTACATGGTTGTGTTAATTATGTTCTGTTTTAAAACAAGCATTTGCTCTATAAATGCTCCCAGGCAGTTCCCTGGATGAACTTTAAGGGATAAATCAATGCTTTCAGAGCTGTACCAGTCATGCTGAGGAAGGGTTTAAGTACCACAGTTAAGAAAAAAAACAGCAGATCAAACCAAAACAATAAATCTCAGGAGGATTTTTGTGAGAGATGCTCCTTTCTGGCTCGGCATGTGATGTTGTTACAAGCAAATCAAAATGGGTTCTGAGACAAAAGGAAATATCACAGGGAAAAGCTGGAAGAGGCCTGAAATGGTGCCCTCCAAGGATTTCAACTGTGAATTGTTCAGAGGCGGTCCCAGTGAATCTTTGGGAGTTGTGAAATTAGTGTAAGTTCCCAGACAGGGTTGAAGGGGTTGGAATAAGCTCTCTCCATTCTGTGGGGGAAGTTTATCAGAGATTTCGGTTGACTCCAGGCATCTTTCCTTGCTGCCAATTCAAGTTTTAAATGGGAGAAGATGCCTGGAGCCTTTATGCAGAACGGGCATTACAAAAGGTATTATGTAAAAAATGCCTTTTTTACATTGCTTTGTGATTTGACCTGCTGCCTCTTCTGGAAAAAAGTCTAACTGTATCTTTGCATACACTAACACAGCAGGAGAGGAAATCAGAAACCTAGCCTCCTTCCTGGCCTGGTCTTGATCCCCCCTGAGACTACCCCTTGGATTGCTGTGTTGTGCATTTAGATTTAACCAAAATACCCAAGTTTCTGGATCATTGTTGGCCATCACCCAGTAGCAGCCAGAGTTAGGAACGAACAAGGCAAAGGCGAAACGTTAAATCACAAAATGGAAGTGATGTCGCTGGGGGCGTGGTCAGTGGAGGGGCTAGTCCTGCTCACGTGCAGAACAGACATGGACGAACTATGGCCCCTAGACTGAATCTGGCATCCCCTGCTATTTTGTACTGGTTGCAAGCTACCCAATTTTGAATGGTTGAAAGAAAATACAGAAGATCAATCTCGTGACATGAAAATTACATAACCCTCATATTTCAGTGCCCATGAAAAAAAGCTTTATTGGAATACAGCCATGCTTATTCGTTTCTCTGTTGTGTATGGCCACTTCAGTGCTATATGGGAGAGTTGAGTAGTTTCGACAGAGACCAAATGGCTTGCAAGTAAGAATATTTACTGTCTGTTACCCTTTACAAAGGGGCTTCCCAGGTGGCTCAGTGGTAAAGAATCTGTCTGCTAATGCAGGAGATGCGAGAGACATGGGTTTGATCTCTGGGTTGGGAAGATCCCCTGGAATAGGAAATGGCAACCCACTCCAGTATTCTTGCCCGAAAATTCCCATGGACAGAGGAGCCTTGTGGTCTACAGTCCATGGGGTCGCAAAGAGAAAACACAGCTGATTGAGAACACACAGACACACACACACACACACACTTTACTAAAAAGTTGGCCCACCCCTGGTTTAAGATCGTGAGGTAGTAGGTGGATGCCAGGCCCAGGCAGGTGGCTTATGGTCAAGGAAAGTAGCAAATGGCAAGGTTCTAAAACTAGGGGGTGCTTTCAGGATTGGAGGGGGCTTCCCTGGTGGCTCAGACAGGAAAGAATTCGCCTGCAGCGCTGGAGACCCACGTTCAATCCCTGGGTCGGGAAGATCCCCTGGAGAAGGAAATGGCTACCCACTCCAGTATACTTGCCTGGAGAATTCCATGGACAGAGGAGCCTGGTGGGCTATCATCGATGGGGTCACAAAAGAGTCAGACACGACTGAGCGACTAACACACTTTCAGGACTGGGGTCCCACTTGAAAGACCTGGCAGACAGGGATGAAAGTCATGAAAAATACCCTTAGGCCAAACGGGATGTTTTCAGATCCTTTGGAGACAGTTAGTGGCCAATGTGATGTGTCGAGACAAGCCTTCCTGGCGCCGTTTCTCCCTTGGAGCCCCGTGTACCAGCCTGCCCAGGACTCTTCCAAACAAGGTTGCCACAGAGATCCTCAAACCAAAGGCTAAATAAATAATGTGGTTCTTCCAGAAGGAGGGAAGGTGAGTGGTTGACGTTCGGATTTGAGTGATGCTTGTTTGGCAGGAAGTTAGTATGATCTCTCCCAGCGACAGCACACCTTCGGGCCGTCACACTGTGTATTCCTCAGCAGGGCTGGAACACCACGTTCAGGGGGCAGGGTGGCCTTCTTTACAGTCTTGTTGGCCGGACTTTATTTTTCCATCGCCCTTGCTGTTCTTGCATGCATTAAGATTTTCATGGATGAAATGGTAGGCACACATTCTGGTCCAAACTCCTCCCTGAACACAAGGGCCATCTCAGGACAGCTGGAGCTGAGTTCACAGGGACCTGTAACTGAGTATAACTTCTATTTGCTTCCCTAAAGCTGGAGTTTATCTCTAAAAGTCAGATTGCTGAAGGCTTGAAATGACAGAGCCGCTTGCTCTGTAAATCGGCAAGCAACTCTCTCACGGATCCAGAAAAAAAGCAAAAACTACACATGCAATAAATGTATACAGGTAATGGAGACGGGTAATAAAAATGCTTGGATCTGGTTTCAGCTTTCCCCTTGTCTTCTAAATGAGGTTTAAAGCCAATCAAACACTAAGCACTTATGTTTTCTGACCTGAAAGCAGGTGAGTTTAGTCAAGTGCAGGAGATGTGACATGAAGGGGACCCCTGAGCAAGGAAACCCAGGCGTGTGGACCTGCTCTGGGGAAGCTGAGCCTTGGCAGCTTCCCAGGGTGAAAACCTAGACCGGGCCGGGTGCGAGGGACAAGGCCAGGGTGTAAGTGGGACCCCTTGAAAGGTACACAGGATGGGCCTGACCTGCCTTACCTGGCACCTGTGGATCCAAAGAGAGCCTGAGAAGGGGCCCCTGGGCAGAAGCCCCGGGGCGGGGGCTTGTGGTTGCCTGAGTGTGCGCATATGCACCATTGGCGATGAGGTTTTCATGGCTTTTCAGAAAAAAACATTCTGAATTCCTCTGGTGGTCCCACGACTAGGGCCTCCGGGTTATTTAAGATCACATGTGACCCAAGCACATCTTAGAAAGAGTTCAGATCAGTTTCAGATTTACAGAGGAGCACACAGGCTATTAAGAAAGAGGTAAGAGGGTGTGGATGGCTCCAGAATTTCTTCACAAAGTCCGGGGAGGGTCTGAAATTGGCATGGAAGGGGTTGGGGGAATCCAGAGGTTGGTCTAGAACTGCTTTTACATTGCAAGCACCCTGCTAGAAAGAAATCAAATGCTTTGGTCTTGATGTTGTTACATTGCAGGGGTTGGAGATGGGACAAAAAGTATTCAAAGGTCCCCACCCCTCCTCTCCCCAACACCCACCACTTCCAAGAGTCTAATTAGCCTGAGCAGTTTCACTTCTAAGTCCTTCTCCCCAGAAGTCCACCAGATCAAGTTTCTAAGCACTCCTGACCTCCTACTTCCCCACCCTTGCAGGTAGTGAGGGACATGGGACATCCTTTCCCCACCCTTAAGAAGCTGTGCCGGAGTTGAGCTGGTACAGGGTCTCGCTCCACGTGATGGCCACGGGCAGCGTCTGTCCTGCACAGGTGACACGCTAACAGAGTTTGTGCAAAAGGAGGCTCCACTGGAGGGTTTAACTTCGCTCCCACGAGCCAGAACCAAGGGTTATGGTACATTCTAGGAAAGTGAGGCCATGCCCCATTTCCCGGGGATGAACGGTTATTTGGGTAGAGTTGACATTGGGTGAGGAGAAAAGAGAATGGGACCTGCAGTCAGATGTGGCCCTTGAAGACTGCCCCAAAGCACATTCGTGACGTTGCTTTTTCAATGCACAATCTCTGGGATGACGTCGAGGCTCATTTTAGCACTTTTCACCAAGCCAGCCAGTCACAAGCCACGTGCTGTGGGCCCAGCACTGTGGGCCCAGGGAGGCAGGGTGTATTAGCCTCCATATATTATTCATCATTGATATAGTCCCAGAGTTTCCTTTGCTGCTGTAAGAAATGACCACAAACTTGCTGGCTTACCACAAGCAGAATTTATTCTGCCACCGTTTGAGACCCAAATCAAGATTTCAGCAGGACTGTGCTCTTTCTGAAGGCTTCAGAGGACAATCTGTCTGCTCCTTCCAGCTTCTGGTAACTCCAGGCATCCCTTGGCTTGTGGCTGCATCACTGCCACCTCTGTCTCCGTCTTCATGTGTCTTTACTTCTTCTCCTCTGTGTGTCGCTGGATCTAGGGACCACCTTCATGATCCAGACTGATTGCATCTTGAAATTCTTAATTTAAAGATATCTGCAAAGACCTTGTTTCCTACAAAGAAACCTCCCATTCAGAGGTTCCAGGCACTAGGATATGAAACTACTTGGGGGTGAAAGTGAAAGTGTTAGGCACTCAGTCATGTCTGATTCTTTGTGATTCCATGGATTGTAGCCTGCCAGGCTCCTCTGTCCATGTGATTCTCCAGACAAGAACACTGGAGTGGGTTGAAATTCCCTTCTCCAGGGGATCTTCTCAACCCAAGGATCAGACCTAGGTCTTCTGCATTGCAGGCAGGTTCTTTACCATCTGAGCCACCAAGGAAGCCATTTGTGGGTAGAGGGGTTATTAGACAACCTATGAGAGGAGGAGGGTGGCATATTTGAGACTTGGCAGTTTCTCAAATAATTCTACAGTCAGGTTGGTGGAGCACGGGGCTCCCATTCTCTCTGAGGGCCTTCTGGTGTCTGGACAGAGACATTAAGCCCCAGACCCTTCCTGCCCTGGTGAGAAGGGGACTGAAAGGGGGTGCATCTTTCCAGCACCTCCTTTCATGTTCGCACCACTCTCCCGAGATGGATGAGGAGGAGATGGGACCATGGAGTCACAGTTCCCCAGTTGCCACGTGGGAGCCTGGGGTCTAAACCTGAGCTGGCCTGTTCCCAGATATGGGAGTCTGTCTGCAATACCCATACTTCTGGCAACCGCCCAGCAGTGAGTCCTTACCCGATGGGTCAGCTTCTGGTGAGAAGGTGACCTATACTCGACCTTCTATTGGAGGATAGAACAAACTGAAGAGAAAGGCACACGACCCAGATCAGAGGAAGGCACGAGGGTCATTCTCTGGTGGACAGTGGAACAAAGAGGGAGAAATCTGCCCACGTCAAGGGAAGTTTTTAAGGTAAAATGGTGACCTGGGCTGACTGGGGTAGGTCTCAGCCCAGGTCTCTATGGAATAGGCCTCCTGCAGATGGAAGAGATTCTGGGGCGGGGAGAGGGGTCAGGTGTGGAAACTGAGAGGTGAGCGTGGGGTAGTGTGCCCTGGTGGTGGCTGGCCACGGTGAGATTGTGCTTTCTCCCTCTTCTTTCAGTTTGTGCTGGTCTTAGTCAGCTTGGGAGGCCATAAAAAATTACTACAGGCTGTTAAGTGAACAATAGACATTCACTTCTCTCAACTCTGGAGACTTGACATCCAGTATATGGTTTCAAGTGATTTGATTTCGGGAAGAGCTCTCTGTGGCTTGCTTAGATGGTAAAGAATCTGTCTGCAACGCGGGAGACCTGGGTTTGATCCCTGGGTCAGGAAGATCCCCTGGAGAAGGGAATGGCTACCTACTCCAGTATTCTTGCCCCGAGAATCCCACAAACAGAGAAGCCCAGCAGGCTACAGTCCATGGGTCACAAAGAATCGGACACAACTGAGCGACCAACACTTTTACTTTTCTCCTTGGCTTGCAGGTGGCCACCTTCCTACTGAGTCCTCACAGAGCCTCTCCTCAATGCCTATGGGGAGAGAGAGGACAGGGAGGCAGAGGGCTCTCTTCCTCTTGGTTTAAGACCACCAATCCTGTTGGATTAGGGTCTCACCCTTATGACATCACTCATCTTTAATGACCTCCCTAAAGGCTCTGTCTCCAAATGCAGTCACGTGAGGGAAGCAGTCACAACAACTTCCATGTGAGTTGGGGAGGGACACAGTTCAGTCCACAGCTGTCCTTTTCCCTCTCTTTCCTCTCTCCTTTTCTTCCTGGCCTCATGTCCAGCCCTCAGATATTGTCCCACAGGGATACAGGCTGTATTGCTCCACAGACCACAGCCGGGAGCTGCAGGCATGACACCTTGTCTCTCTGAGACAGGAGGGGTAGCTTTTGCGTAGCCATGGGCTTCAAAGCCAGGACTGGCATCTCCTGCCCACCCTCACCGGAATCCCCTTGGTTCCAGACCATAGGGAGCCCCCACGGCCTTCATGTCGGGGTGAGAAGGGGGCACAGCAAGGCAGGTGGCCCAACCCAGGGGAGTCCAGAAGCTGGACTTCAAACTCAGCTCTGTCCTCACCAGCTGTATAGTCCCAGGCAAGCCCTTGGTCCCCTGAGAGTCAGGTTTCTCATCTACAACACAGGGGAAGTTGTGAACTCTGCCCCCCTTCCCAACCCCAACACAACTGTTGTCAAGTAACTTTGGGGGAAACCCTGGAAAGAGGCAAAACAGGAACAGGTCTAAAGGTCATTCAAAGCAGGTGAATGTGACTATAAATAAGAAACCTTGAGGTCAGGGCCATGAAGATGTCTCTGCCACTTCCAAGTTCACAGGTGAGCATTGCACATGAAGGAGTGAGATCGGGTCCTGTGGACGGTGACTCTCTGTTGCTGGTAAAGCAGTGTGAGATTCTCCAGTTCTTTCTGGCTGCATGAGGCATGTGGTTCTGGAGAAAGAGATTTGTTCACTCAGTGCGCAGGGGAATGTCTTTCTCTGGGGAGAAAGGCATACTTGCTACATGTCCTCTGATGTCAGGATGTCTTCCAGGATGAGGGTGGCCCAGCAGGCTTGGCCCCTGCACTTGCTAGATAAACACAGTCAATATCCTGTCTTTTCCCACATCTGGGGTTCTGAAAGAAAATACCATCAAGGAGAAAGGAGAAAAAGCCATTTTTCTTTGCAGGTAATGAATCTGATTTAAAAACAACAACTGTAGAAGGAGGGTCGGCTACTTGGTTAAAGAGTCTTTCAAAATGACAGAAATATGGTCCAGGATGGGGTTGACCTTGTTAAAACAAGCCTAAGGCAGAGCTGCTGCTCATCTGTCTTTGTGTGGCCAAGGAAGTTGTAGAAACAGCAGAGTGTACAAAGATGCTGAAAATGGCCCATTTTTGATACACCCTCTCTTCCTGCAGTATTCGGGATTTTATTGCCTAGAAATAAGTGGCCCAGCTATTCCTGACACAGACCAGCCTCAGTTTACTGTGACCTTCTCTTGGCTTTTTCCTTGCTGTGTGACCTTGGGTAAGATGCTTAATGCTTCTGAGCCTCCCGTGCCTCATCTTCAAAATGCAGACGAAGAGATGGACAAGGGCACCTGCCTTCTAGGCTCACTGTGAGGCTGAGGAGGGATGATGTTGCTGAGGGTCTCAGTGAGGAGGCAAACCCCTGCGGGACACACAGGCGGTGGGAACACAGGTGACCATATCACAGGGGTTTCACTGGGCCTTCCGTTTATCAGTTCTGTTTCCTTCTGGAGGTTAGGGAGATTCCTCAGGAGAAATCACCTGCAATTCGAGAGGGACTGCCCTCCCCTAAATTCCTGAACCATTAACTCAGGGTCGCCTCTGATTCCCAGAAAACACCTCTTAGGCATTGAATGGTTTCCATCAGCTGAGGGCACAGCATGCCAAACTGGAGGTGGCTGAGTGCTTGGAATTCACCTTGTCCCAGTCCCTCCTCAAAGAGGCCTGGAGAAGGGGTGCTGGAAGCTGGCCCAGTGACATACAGAGGAGTTGGTCAAAGAGTTGGGACAGGAACCCAAGTCTCTTGGCCTCCAGCATCAGGATCGTGCCTAACAAATGAGCCCTCTCTTTTCTCTCCTCTTGGCATGTTGAAATCCTGCCTCAATCCTGATTAGCACAGGAGAGCAGGGATCTAAAATGGTGCCAGTGAACTGGGCAGTGTTTGGCCTCTGGTGTGTTTCAGTTTGGGGGGACTTGGTTCTCGGTGTTAAAATTCAGAAGATGTCAGATAAACAAGCGTATCCCAAGCCTCTCCTGGAAATTCAGATGTAGGTGACACTGGTGTTGCATGGCTACCGAGCCCAGAGCACATTAGCATTTATCCCCTTTAGACCAGGCACGGGAGCCCTACCTGGCCAGATCCTACCCGACCAGCCTCCCTTCTCAATGCACCTGCCTGGGCTCAGTGGGCCTGAGCCTGTGGCACTCAAGTAGAACAGCTCATCAGAAAACACGTCTGGGCCGCAGGTGGTTCCTGTTTTTCTGCCTCTCCTTCCTCTCAACCAGTTAACCTGGCTTCAGGTGAAAGTGAAGGCAATAAGACATCCCATTCCATAATGGTTATTTTCCTAACATCCCATTTGAAAACTGCAAACTTTCCAGAAGAAACCCTTGTTTTCTTTCCCAGTTGACCTAGTTGCAAAGGAAAAAAATCTCATTTTCTTAAAGAGCCACGACATTGCTGGTGTGGTGTGTGGACAGGCTGGTCAACCTTTCCATTAGGAACACTTTCCTGGGCTTTAAAAACTCAGCCATAAAGATGTGTTTTGGAATGAAGTTGGTCCTCCCCAGTGGAACCTGGGAATCTTTATTTCAAGGACTCTTTCAAAACATCTTTCTCTCTTGAAGTGCAAATATGTGTGGTTTGCGGAGTCCTCGACCATGTTTGGGGTTTGGGATTTTGCTGCATGACTCTTTTCCAACCTTTAATTTTGAAGCCATCATCTTCTCTATTTATTTCCATGGTTAAAATTGGTATTTTCTTTTTTTTCTATTGGAAGAGGTCTGCATGAAAGGGGTCATTGTCCAACCTTCCCCTTTGGGGTACGCACAGGCTGGGGACTGTGGCAGAATCCCTAGAGTGGATGTCTCTTAAGCATGTTAATTGATATTACCTGACAACAATCAGTGGCTGCGACTCAGTTTACAAATAATGAGGAGGTTGCCTTCCCAGCAATGCTTTGCTTGTTATTCTTGTTTAGATCCTTGCCTGCCCTTTGCAGGTATGTTTGATGATCTTGATGGCTTTAACAATCAGGAGATAGAGTTGCAGACTTATGATGGTTGTCGGGGAAAATTTGAAAAATCTGTTCTGTACCACTTATTCTATTTTCCAAGAGTTACTTGACATAGTAAGTATGAAGAGGTGGCCCACAGAAAGTGACCCAATATGGGTCCATTTGCTCCACTCATGCCAACCTCTTAAAGTCTACTCTTCTTAGCTCCCTAACTCGGTCAAGACCATTCGTCAGCCTCTCAAGCCAGAGACTCTAGATGTGGGCTTGACTTGTCCCTCCTGTCCTCTCCAGTGTCCAGTAACCACCACTTCCTGCCCATTGTCCTCTCCTGACTCTGTCCCCTTCAGTCCCATCCCTACAACCACGGCTTTGCCTCTGCCATCTCTTCATCTCCTGACTAGCCTGGCCATCACTGTCTCTCCCCAGCCAGGTCACCCCCGACCCTGCTAGCAGTTTTAGTCCTAAAAAAAAAGTCATGTCTCATCCCATTTCCTTCTCTTGCTTAAAGAACACTTTTCTGGCCCCTACTGTCTCAGGATAAAATCCAAATTCTGAAGCATGACATATAACCAACTTTTCATGTCTATCATCTACTCCCCCACCCCCCCAGGGACCTTATGTTCCTGTCACTCTGAGCCCATTCTTCCATGGACAACCTGTCCCCAAGCCAACGCTCTGTCCTCTTTACCTAGAATGGCTTTCCCCCGATGCCTTTCTTTTGCAGACTCTTTGAAGGCCTAGGTCAAACGTCACAGCCCTTGAAAGGCTTTCTTGGTCTCTTGCAGGTAGAGTTAGAACTTTTTTCAAAGCTCAGCAATAGGATTTGTCATCATGTATTGTGTTTTCTCTTTCTATGGGTCTTATCTTCCCCTAGACTGAATACTATGATTATAGTTTTCCAGATCCTCATGGATCTCCGAATTTCTTTCACCTAGCAGAGTGTCTGGACCCATAGGAGATGTGTCATCAATACCTTATGAATTAAATAATCATAACTTATTATAGAGTGCTTGGCATGCATCAGGGTCCATTTCAAACACTTCATACATTTTAATTGTCAAAACCAGCTTTTGAGGCGTCCTTAGCATTCCAATTGCTTTTGAGATGGCAAGAGACATGGAGAGGTTATATGAGTTACCCAAGGTCATACAGCCTGGGTTGCATTCAGCCTGCTTAAGCACAGACCCTGTCTGCTGGCTGAATCCTGACATTAATCTGTTTTCCAGTAAATGAGTCCCATGCCAAATGCCCTGAAGTGTTGAACCTCAGGGACAAAGGCAGAGACACACTGGCCCCTTTATTATTAATTTCATCATCACACTCGTCTTTTAGGGAGTCCCTCTGAGGTCAGCAAATAGACACTGTGCAAGCCTACAAGCCCAAGTGTGATTGAGAGTTTTTTATGTTTGTCCAGGACACAGGTTCATACATGAATGACCCAGCGTGACTCTGGCATGTGGCTGAAGTTTCCCCAGGGACACCAGGCAGGAGAGCTGAGGTAATTACCTCCTTCCTGGAAGAATGTGGATGGGGTTCATTTGTCTGGAATGTTTAGGTACAGTCTTCCCTGGAGGTGGGGACCTGAATGAGGACTCCTCCCGGAGCTAGTCCACTTTGGAGGCAGGTGGACTGGAAAGAACAGAGGACTGGGCCTCGCCAGGGTTCCAGTGCTGGTTCTGACACCAGGGGAGGCGTCTGTTGCTTGTCTTTCCAGCATAATTCCATCTTTCAACCCTCCCCAATAATCCCCACTCTCTTTTGCTGACCTAAGTGGTCTGGGGGAATGGATTCTCCTGCTAGCCCCAGGGATGGCACGTGAGAAGAGTGAAGGTGAAAGTCCATGTCCAATTCTTTGCAAGTCCATATGTGTAGCCCACCAGGCTCCTCTGTCCGTGGGATTCTCCAGGCAAGAATACTGGAGTGCGTTGCCATTTCTTTCTCGAGGGGATTTTCCTGACCCAGGGATCAAACCCAAGTCTCCTACATTGCATGTAGATTCGTCACCGTCTGAGCCATCAGGGAAGCCCTGGAGCATTAGAAGGCGAGGATAATCAGCACCTTCAGGCATGGACAGGAGACCCCAGCCAGTCCAATCAGAGGGCAATGAGACTTGCTTCTCCTCTGAATATGCCTGAGTAATTCTGTAACCCTGGGGGTTTGTTACAAATGCAAATTCTTAGGTCCTACCCCAGACCTACTGAGTCAGTCTCTGAGTCAGAGCCCAGGAAACAAGCCCTCCAGGTAATTTTGATGAACTATCCAGTTTGAGAAGCTGGGTAGTTTCTCTACTTCATTCAATTTACAGAGGGTTAAAAAAACAAAACAAATAGGCACAAAGAAGCAAGGTGATTTGCCCAAATTTATGCAGCCAAGCCAGGTCTCAAAGTAAGCTGTGCTTAACCACATCATTTGAGAGGCATCTCCATGTTTCCATCAAACTGTAAAACAGCAACAGAAATCTCTTCTCACCTTTGAAGATCCTCCCCTCCCCAGTCTCCAGGGATGAAAATAACTTTCACTTGCTCCGAGGTTATGCAAAGTGAAGCCTCACCATTACTCACGTGTTTGTGCGCCCTATCTCAGACTTGACGTCGGCTGGCCTCAAGAGACCTTGGAGTCGGTGAGGACCACGTACTGCCTGGGGAGGCAGGTCTACCTTTGACCCCAGCCCTAGGGCATGCTGGGAGAAAGGTGGGTGCCATCCTTTCTGGGGTCAAGGTCCTGTTCTCGTGGCTGGCTCCTTCCAGCTTTATCTGGGCTCCCAGTGTTGGTTCACCACCCGAGGCTCTGCTCTGTGTGTATGTGAGGGTAGGTGGGGGTGGGGGGGCACGGCTGGTTCATGGCCAGAGTCATGGCTCCAGTCTGGAAGTCCAGGCATACCTAAGTCGTCTCTCGTGGCTCCCCAATGCCATATTAGGCTGCCCCCTCTGAAGGGTGGAATCTCTGACTCATCCTCCCCCTCCCCCCACACCCTCACACTCCTGCCAGTTTCGGCCAAGATTAGAATTCACTCAAATCTGTGGGTTCTAAGGTTTAGTGCTATTTCAGTTTGGCAAATGACTCGTCCTTGCTTCAAGTTAGAAAAAGAAGTTCTTTCCCAAAAGGAGTTTGGGAAGGATTTTCTGGATGACCCAATGGTTTGGGCAACTGAAAAGGTGATGATTTCATTGCACGTGAATTAGAAAGAAGTTGACCACTTCTGAAATACATCCAAGTACACCCGGGGGTTAATAGATGAGAAGCAATGAGACCTTCTCATCAGAATGATAATCTAATCTACACTCCCTGAGTGTGCTTTAAGTTTCCAGCCCTCTGCTAGGTACTCTCTGGGCATTTTATTAACCCACACCTCAATCCCAACAGGTAGGCAAACTTTCCCCATTTTAGAGATGAAAAAACTGGGGCTCAGAGAAGCCAAGTTCAGAACCTGCAGTCACATAGCTGAGAGGTGACATTGGGACAGGAGCTCTGGTCTTGCCACTGTGATTGTCCTGATTCTTGGCAAGAGACAGGGGTTTTGCTCTGCTCTCCAAGACAACCAGTTATGTGGTCCCTACCCCTTTGCTTTAGATTTGAAAGATTTGAAAGGTGAATCAGACAGGGTCCTAGGGATATAGACAACAAACAGGAAACTGAAAATGAGGGTCAGAATCAGGGAAACGTAGACCAGCTTGGGCAGAAGGGCTGGAGTGTGGCTGCTCTGAGAGTCTTGGCAGAGGATGGAAGTTCAAGGATCATTTCCTACTTTTGTTCCTCTGTTCACGATTCAGATTCCACAGAAAAGCTGTGTGGTGGGCTCCATCAGGCTCAGGTGCCATCTCTTGGCTAGGGAGGGCGGGGCATCTTGAATAACCCTCACATCACACAGCTTGCAAATTTCCAAAAGGAAACCAGGATGCCATTCCTGAGACAGAGGAGGAGAGTGGGTGTTGGACTGGCTGCCAGAAAGGCAGAAACACACACCACACCAGGTGTTGGTGGGGAACCAGACAGCCCCCAGCCCTCTGGCTATGGGCTGAGTCATTTTTTTTTTTTTTTAATCCTTTCACTAACATCTCCAGGCCTGGATGCATTTCTAAGTCTGGTAACCTGAAGAAGACACAAGCCCTGCTGGCTCAGGTGGTAGAGTCCCCCTGCAATGCAGGAGACCTGGGTTCAATCCCTGGGTCAGGAAGTTCCCCTGGAGGAGGGAATGGCAACCCACTCCAGTATTCTCGCCTGGAGAATCCCATGGACAGAGGAGCCATGGGGTTGCAAAGAGTCGGACACAATTGAGTGACTATCACACGAACCTGAAGACATTGGGTCCAGGCTGACAGTACATCCTGAAAGGTGGCTTTGAGAGATGGGCCATTTGTGATGATGTTGAGAGATGACAGCCTGACACAGCTCAGGCTCCTCCTTTGGAGCACAGCCCCCGACCTGGCTAAGCTGCGCCCGAGGGGTCTGTGATGGTGGAGGGGGCGATAGGGTCATGTACACCGATTATAAGAACTCCCTGTCACTCTGCAAACTTTGAAGCTCTGGGGCAGAAAGGGCCAGGAGATACTGAGTGAGGGGTGGAACAAAATACTTCCCCCTAGCCTGCCAAGAAACACTCCGAGGATGGACAGGGAGGAAGACAGCTGGAGAGGGGCTTAGAGGTGACTCATGCCAAGCCTTTGACTTTCAGAGCGAGACTGAGGCTGGAGAGGGGAAGACAGCACCCAGGGTGGTACCATTGATGACTCAGGTTCCTCCTCTGCTCTGGCCGTGCCCCTCGCATTCTGTCTCCCTGCAACCCTGATCAAGTACTGACTGTGGGCACTCGGTGGATGCACTGGGACTCATGAACCTACATCTGCCCCCAAGGGAGTTTATCGCCCACAGCGGGGTAAGCAGAGAAGTGGAAAATTACCATGAGGGTGGAGGTGATGGGTTTTACTTCCGGGACTCAGGGGGCACCTTTCTGGCCTCTGATGGTTCCCAAACCTTGCATCTTTGTCATAAGAAACATAGTGAAGCTGTGAATAATTGAAAGAGACAGTATCTGTAGAAGAGGGTGGTGGGGAGTTGGTGTGCGTATCTGTGCAAACATGTGTCATGTGACTGAAGTCTGGGTCATTTCTCTTTCTCTTCTTCCCTGTCATGTGATGCTGGGAGCTGGGGTTATTAGTTGCGTACTTGCTCCCAGGGTGAGATGGATGATTATCATGCTTTCTGTGGTCTCCTGTGTTCCCATGTTCTTGGATTGGCCAGAGCTTTTCAGAATGAAGAATTTAAAAATTTCCTGGTGTTGGCTGCTCTTGTCTGGAAGCTCAATTACTTTTGTCTACATCTGTTCCACCTTCACCCTGGTCCTCTAAGTCCCAGCTCAAAGGCCTGCTCACTCTTCTCCATCAGAAGCCTTTTCTGCATCCAGTCCCAGGAGCCTACTCTCTGCAGAATCCGGGTGACGTGCTTGGGGCCTGCTCATGCTTTGACTCTTCAGTAGGGCCACCCGCTTGGGCATTCCAGGCAGCTCAGTGGTTAAAGATTCTTCCTGCCATGCAGGAGGTGCAGGAGATGTGGGCTTGATCCCTGGGTCGGGAAGATTCCCTGGAGGGGAGCCTGGCAACCCACTCCAGTATTCTTGCTTGGAGAAGCCCATGCACAGAGGAGCCTGGAGGGCCACAGTCCGTGGGTCACAAAGAGTCAGACACGACTGAAGCGACCGACACAATGAGTGCATGGGGCCATCTGCTTACAGTGAGGATAAATGATTAATTGAACCCTGTCTCAGCTGGACCCCCAGTGCTTGCCCATCTGCCTTCTCTTTGTAAGTGCACCCCTAAATAGCTCCTGCCCAGAAATGCTTTACACACTTGCCAAATAAATATCTTGGTTCCATTCTGGGGCCACAAAATCATTCAAAGTAGAAATCATTGCTTTGCTGAAGTGGAATTTGGCAAGTATGTAGTGGCCGTGGCTGCATGGAAGATTTAAATTTGAATTTCAAGCCCCAGATCTCTCACTTAAAGACTGTGTGACACTGGGCCAGCTACTGAACTTCAGTGAGCCTTAGTTTGCATGCATGCATGCTAGTCACTTGAGTCGTGTTTGACTCTTTGTGACCCTATGGACTGTAGCCTACCAGGCTCCTCTGTCCACGGAGATTCTCCAAGGCAAGAATACTGGAGTGGGTGGCCATGCCCTCCTCCAGATGATCTTCCTGACCCAAGGATCAAGCCTGCGTGTCCTACATCTCCTGCACTGGCAGGCAGGTTATATACCACTGGTGCCACCTGGAAAGCTCAAGCCTTAATTTACTGATCTGTAAAATGGACAGGATTCTGATGTGTATTTCACCGCAAGTATGTGAGAATCAAGAGTACAAATATTAAAGTGTTAGGTAAACCCTAAACTACTGAGCAAATACTAGGTATTATGATTACATAGTCCCTTGCTATGGTAAGAAAAGATAGACTAATTCAAATCTTAGTGCCTGGGCCTAATCTTTATGATAAAAAGAAAAAAGCGAAAGAAAGAAATTTAGTAACCTGTGGTCCTTGGCTATTTTCTTGTGAAAAATAAAGTGAAAATTCAACAAGAAAGGCCTGGGAAACTAGAACTGATTAGATAGGTCTCCACAGAGGTCCCTGGTCCTTTCCCAGGACGGTGGGCAAATGTTATCTCAGGGCTCAAACAAAACATGTGTTGACTTTCCAAGTGGGTATTCCCCCACCCACAGAAAAACCTGGCCTGGAGGCATGTCCTGGCTGATGCTGTCTTCAGGGAGTGCCTGGTACAAAGGAAAGAAGTGGGAACACGATGGCATGCAGAGCAGCAGAGGCAGCCACGTGAAGGCCAGGCTGGGCACGCTGGGAACTTTGCCTTCCTTTAAAGAGGCTCACCCATTCCAGCAGCAGGACGGGGCACTTAAAACACTGTTCTCTTATCTGATTCTTACCCAGAGAACAATGTGGCAATGCTTGCCAATATATGAAAGGGGAATGCCACAAGGAAGGGGTTTATTCCAGTTCCCCCTGGTCTTAGGATGGGGAGACTGAGGGCTCAGTGTGATGAAGTTGTGGTAAGCTGAGCTGACCGCAGAGAGAGAGGTATTGACACAGAGGCTGTAAGTCCCCAGGGAAGATGAGGGGGTACTGCAGAGAGAATCCCCCCATAAAAGGGGATGAAGATGAGATAAAGGGTCATTTAGCCTCGGGTCCTCCAGCGTTGAGATTTGAGGTTAAAATACCAACAGTTCAGTTCAGTTCAGTTCAGTTGCTCAGTCATGTCTGACTCTTTGTGACCCCATGAATCGCAGCACGCCAGGCCTCCTTGTCCATCGCCAACTACTGGAGCCTATCCAAACCCATGTCCATTGAGTTGGTGATGCCATCAAACCATCCTATCCTCTGTCATCCACTTCTCCTCCTGCTCTCAATCTTTCCCAGCATCAGGGTCTTTTCAAATGAGTCAGCTCTTCCCATCAGATGGCCAAAATATTGGAGTTTCAGCTTCAACATCAGTCCTTCCAATGAACACCCAGGACTGATCTCCTTTAGGATGGACTGGTTAGACCCCCTTGCCATCCAAGGGACTCTCAAGAGTCTTCTCCAACACCACAGTTCAAAAGCATCAATTCTTCGGTGCTCAGCTTTCTTTATAGTCCAACTCTCACATCTACACATGACTACTGGAAAAACCATAGCCTTGACTAGATGGACCTTTGTTGGCAAAGTAATGTCTCTGCTTTTGAATATGCTATCTAGGTTGGTCATAACTTTCCTTCCAAGGAGCAAGCATCTTTTAATTTCATGGCTGCAGTCACCATCTGCAGTGATTTTGGAGCCCGAAAAAATAAAGTCAGCCACTGTTTCCACTGTTTCTCCATCTATTTGCCATGAAGTAATGGGACTAGATGCCATGATCTTAGTTTTCTGAATGCTGAGTTTTAAGCCAACTTTTTTCACTCTTCTCTTTCACTTTCATCAAGAGTCTCTTTAGTTCTTCTTCACTTTCTGCCATAAGGGTGGTGTCATCTGCATATCTGAGGTTATTGATATTTCTCCTGGAAATCTGATTCCAGCTTGTGCTTCTTCCAGCCCAGCATTTCTCATGATGTACTCTGCATGTAAGTTAAATAAGCAGGGTGACAATATACAGCCTTGATGTACTCCTTTTCCTATTTGGAACCAGTCTGTTGTTCCATGTTCAATTCTAACTGTTGCTTCCTGACCTGCATACAGATTTCTCAAGAGGCAGGTCAGGTGGTCTGGTATTACTATCTCTTTCAGAATTTTCCACAGTTTATTGTGATCCACAGTCAAAGGATTTGGTATAGTCAATAAAGCAGAAATAGATGTTTTTCTGGAACTCTCTTGCTTTTTCCATGATCCAGGGATGTTGGCAATTTGATCTCTGGTTCCTCTGCCTTTTCTAAAACCAGCTTGAATATCTGGAAGTTCACAGTTCATGTATTGCTGAAGCCTGGCTTGGAGCATTTTGAGCATTACTTTACTAACATGTGAGAAGAGTGCAATTGTGCAGTAGTTTGAGCATTCTTTGGCATTGCCTTTATTTGGGATTAGAATGAAAACTGACCTTTTCCAGTCCTGTGGCCACTGCTGAGTTTTTCAAATTTGCTAACATATTTAGTGTGGCACTTTCACAGCATCATCTTTTAGGATTTGAAATAGCTCAACTGGAATTCCATCACTTCCACTAGCTTTGTTATAGGGGACTGGAATGCAAAAGTAGGAAGTCAAGATACACCTGGAGTAACAGGCAAATTTGGCCTTGGAGTACAGAATGAAGTAGAGCAAAGGCTAATAGAGTTTTGCCAGGAGAATGCACCAGTCATAGCAAACACCCTCTTCCAACAACTCAAGAGAAGACTCTATACATGGACATCACCAGATGGCCAATACCAAAATCAGACTGATTATATTCTTTGCAGCCAAAGAAGGAGAAGCTCTATACAGTCAGCAAAAACAAAACTGGGAGCTGACTGTGGCTCAGATCATAAACTCCTTATTGCCAAATTCAGACTTAAATTGAAGAAAACCACTAGACCAATCAGGTTTGACCTAAATCAAATATCTTACGATTATACAGTGGAAGTGAGAAATAGATTTAAGGGACTAGATCTGATAGAGTGCCTGATGAACTCTGGATGGAGGTTCATGACATTGAACAGGAGACAGGGATCAAGACCCTCCCCAAGAAAAAGAAATACAAAAAAGCAAAATGGCTGTCTGAGGAGGCCTTACAAATAGCTGTGAAAAGAAGAGAAGTGAAAGGCAAAGGAGAAAAGGAAAGATATACCCATTTGAATGCAGAGTTCCAAAGAATAGCAAGGAGAGATAAGAAAGCCTTCCTCAGTGATCAATGCTAAGAAACAGAGGAAAACAACAGAATGGGAAAGACTAGGGATCTCTTCAAGAAAATCAGAGATACCAAAGGAACATTTCATGCAAAGATGGGCTCGATAAAGGACAGAAATGATATGGATCTAACAGAAGCAGAAGATAATAAGAAGGGGTGGCAAGAATACACAGAAGAACTGTACAAAAAAGAGCTTCATGACCCAGATAATCATGGTGGTGTGATCACTCACCTAGAGCCAGACATCCTGGAATATGAAGTCAAGTGGGCCTTAGGAAAATACCAACAAGCACCCTCTAAAGATGAAATCTATCAGAATGTATGGTCTTCTGCACTGTAGATCCACCAGTGCAGGGAATTAGGCTCTCTGGATCTCTACTGGGTCCTCAGTTCCTCCCATGTAGGCCCTGCACAAGTAGTTATTAGTTGGATGATCAATAAGTGATCAGAGTCTAGTGGTTAAGTGTGTTGGATTCCTTGGATCTAATCATAGCCCTATTTCCTGCTACCTGTATGGTGCTCGCAAATTTTTTAGCCTCTCTGTGCCTTTTAGCCCTCGTTTATGAAATGGGGCTCTAAATGTACTTCATAGGTGGTTGTGGGCTTCAAATGAGATGAGATGTGCAAACTCCTTAGCGTAATGTCCAGCCTGTAGTGAGAATCCAAGGGAAATTGGCATGGAGATTGTCATGAACTTTGGTGGGGCCATAGTACTTGCTCTGGCCAATGAAATATGTGAAGTGATGTGTCAGACTTCATAAGTGAGAACTCTTTACTACATTCGCTTCCCCTCCCACGGCGTCTGTGGAAGTGCACAGTGCATGATCCCTGGGTCCCCCATGAATACAAGGAGCAGGGTTCCCCCATGACCACTGCCTCCCTGCACTAGGCAGTGATGGAGAGAAATAAACTTCTGGGCAGCTAAGCCTCTCAAATAAGGGATGTTTGTTACTGCATCATTGCCTAACTTCTCCTGACTGATACAATCCCTCTTTTCAGTTTTAGGATGCAAATGCCAAGAATAATTCTCTTCATTCAAGAATCACACACTTTATTTTCTGAAAAGAGGCAGTGTGACAGGATGGCCAGAGCCCAAGTTCTGATACAATAGACCTGGGTTTGAATCCTGCCATGTTGCTGTTTGGCTGTGTCTTTTTAGGCAGGCTATTTTATTTCTCAGAGCTTTAGTGCCCACATCACTTCTGTTTGGTTGGCTTGTGGGGGCTCCAGGAGCTGGAGGAGTGCCTGGCACAGGCTGGCAAGTCTCCCACGTTTGGTGCTGACAGGCTGTGATCAAGGTTGCTCATGAGAACTTCTAGTGTAGCTGCAGCTCATCCCCTCCTCCTGGGCTCGAGAGACATCTGTAATCGTTGCTCGGAATCCTGCTCTAACCATGTGACAGCAGCTGACATGTACCCTTTGCCCCATGGAACCACTGTCCACCGTCCCCACTTCCCTCTGCCCCAGAAGCTGGCACAAACGGACACAGATGCCAACCACTGGCCTCCACTGGGTGTGGGACCAGAGGAAAGGAAGGGAGAGTTTGGGGTGTTTATTCCTGTATCTTCCACATCTTCTAGCCACCTCCCTGTGAGGTCAGCTCAGGCTGCCATTGCCATTGGAGCCTGGGGCCCTGCTTCTCTCAAGGTAGCCTCTCCACACAGGGCTGCCTGGTGTAGGATAACTGCACCTGAAGCTGTTAAGGGCTGTGCTGTTGCTAAGTTGCAGCGCTGTCTCTGGGGGTCTTCTCACTCCACCCACAACCCTTCTGAAATGATCCTATCTTCAGTGCACTGTCCAGTTCTTGCCAAGTCCCGAGGATGTCTCTGTCCTCAGCATTCTCTCCTTTCCTCTCTCACCTCCTGTGTTCTCTCTTGCCAGTCTTGCTTCCTTGGACAGAGCCTTCTCTTCTCATAGCAGACTGGCTTGGCCCCTTCTCTGTGCCTTATCTTTCCAGTTATGTTACGAGCATATTCTTTAAAGGCAGAACCTCTCAGGTCTCTGTTGGGCTCTGCCCAGAGTGACTGGAGGACTCTCCTCTCACCTGAAGCTTGTATAAAAGTACAGATGCCTGGGTTCTGCCCAGACCTATTGTATCCAGATCTCTAGGAGGGGCCTAGGATTGAGATGAGCAGAAACAGGTTGAAAGCAATAGAGGCTGGAGTTCCCTGGTGGCCAACTGGTTAGGAGTCTGGGCTTTCACTGCCATGGCCCAGGTTCAATCCCTGGTAGGGGAATTGGGATTCCACAAGCTGAGTGCCATGGCAACAGAGGAGATGGTCAGTAACTGTGATACACCAAGGCCCTGTTGGAGCTTCCCAGGTGGCTGGACGAGAGGAGCCTGGCGAGCTACAGTCCATAGGGTTGCAAAAAGTTGGACACGATTGAACACAAGCGAGTATTAAGTAAGTAAGTGCCTGTTAATTATATTATGATTGTTTGATTTTGGATATTATCGCTTTCATGTATGCAAACTCATTCCATATAGACATGTGTGCCTGGTGTTGTGAGTGTGTATAGAAGCAGGCGGGCTAAATCTGTTAAACATCCCATAGAAACGCTCCTCCAGAGCCTTCGTTCATGCTACTTTATAAATGCTACTCTCTTATAAGAATAGATGAGAAATACCCTTCCTTCTGCTTATGCAAATTCCCCTACCTTTCAAGGCCCACTGGCTTCAGCTGACCATTGCCTGAGGTTTGCAGAGAGGCGGAAGGTCCTCTTTGATATTTGCTGTGATCTCATGCCCAACTGTGCATCAACAATAGTGTTATATACTCACTTTAAAAATGGGAACTCAGCTTTAAACTTTCTTTTTCCTCCTTCTTTGCACTGTTTATTTACTATCTATGCCAGTGACCATAGGTACTTTTCTTATATGTCAAGTCATTAATCTTTGCAACCACCCCATGAAGTAAACATTACTATCACCATTCAACAGATAAAGAAGCTGAGGCTCTGGATGGGTGGGGGGTAAATAACTCATCCAAATGGCAGAAGGTTGGGTTTTCAACAGAGGTCTGTCTAACTCCAGGTTATTTGCTGTTAATCGGACCAAGCTCTTTGGTTTCAGGACTCCTTTGCATTCTTAAGAATTATTGAAGATTCCAAAAAAACTGTTAATCTGGGTTATGTCTTTTGATGTACCATATTAGAAAATAAAACCAGAAAAAGCACAAGTATTTACTTCACATAAATTAACAGTAATAATCCCATTATATATTATACATGTAACTTTTTAAGTAAAAATTAGCACTATTTTCCAAAAGAAGAAAGAGTGAAAAGTGATATTTTAAAAAAATATTTGTAAAACTATTGCCTGCCTTAATGGAAGACCTCTGAATCCTTGTACTCGCTTATGCATTAAGTCTATTGCAATACAAATCCTGTAGCTTCTAGGAATCTCCACTGTACACTTTGGAGACAATACAAGTGAAAAGGCAGATAATTTTTAGTATTGTTACGGGAATCATTTGAGACCCATGTAACCCTGAGAAGGTCTTGGAGACCCCTGGGGGTGCACGGGCAGTACTTTGAGAACCATGGCTCTAAGTTGATAAGTTCTGCCTGCTTTTTGCATTCTTACTGCTTTTTGTTACCTGTCTGCCCTCAGCACAGGTTGGACTCCATGCATACCCATCCATCAATGGGTAATGTGAAGGGAGGAAACAGATGCAGTGAGCAGTGTGCATCCATCCTTCACCACCAGAAATGGGCAGCCCCTGAGCTTGGCTCTGCCACTGGGCTCCTGGAGAGAGGCTGCCATGGTCCAGTGAGCAGCCCAGGTTCTCCAGGCTGGACAGGGCACATGGCAGGTACGGAGTGTTCCTGACCATGTTTCACGAGAATGTGCGAGCTCAGCTTGATGATGAGTCTATGACCGGAATGAATCGCCTCCATTTATTTTCAAGGGAAGAAAGAGAAAAAGATACAAATATCCTTAGTAAGTTAGGGATCAAAACACGTTACTGGGGACTTGCTGGCAGTCCAGTGGTTCAGACTCCATGCCCTCAAAACAAGGAACACGAACTTGATCCCTGGTTGGGGAACTAAGATTCCCTACATGCTATACGGTACGGCCAAAAAGAAAGAAAGAAATTATTCATAAAGTCAAATAGTGTGTTAGTCACTCAGTCATGTCCGACTCTTTGTGACCCCCATGGACAGTAGCCCACCAGGCTCCTATGTCCATGGAATTCTCCAGGTTAAAATACTGGAGTGGGTTGCCATTTCCTTCTCCAGGGGATCTTCCCAACCCAGGGATTGAACACAGGTCTCCTGCATTATCAGCAGATTCTTTACCATCTGAGCCACCAGGAAAGCCCTAGGGCGATGTAAGTAGCAAAAAAAAAAAATATATTCCTGTTAATTTTGTGGGAAAGGAGGGATAGGTGGAGCCGAGGGGGGTTTTTAGGGCAGTAAAATTATTCTGCATGATTCGATAATGGTAGATACAGGTCATCACACATTTGCCCAAGCCCATAGGGTGTACAACACCAAAAGTGAGTCCTAATGTCAACTATGATTTTAGCAAATAATAATGTCAGTGCCTCACTTTTAACAAATGAACTACACTAACTCAAGATGCTCGTGATACAAGAGAATGAGGAGAGAGTAGGAGTTCACGTGGGAACTCTCTGTACTTTCCAATCATGTTTCTGTAAACCTAAAACTGCTCTTAACAAAACAAAGGAAAACCAAACATCACTGCCGGTCTGGGTCTTAGTAGAGGATCTTTGTGGGATGGGGCCTGGAGTGGCCCAGAGGAAACCCCCAAACCACTGTCCTGACCATGCCACAGCCTGGGATGGTGTGGCACCAACTGTGCCCATTCACACACTGTGACCCCAGACGAGACGTTCTCTTGGGATCTTTCTCCCAATGCCTGTAGCTCCCAAGAGTCTACGGTAGCATCAATTAGGATTTGGAGGGTGTAATTCTGAGGGTGAGACTAGTAATTAGAGGATTGTTTAAAAGACTCCTGGCGTTGTTTAATTACTTGAGAACCATCAGCCCATCATCACAGGGATAATGGCCCCTCTAGAGCACAGTGAAGCAACAACACTGTGTCTATGGCTGGGGAATCTCCTGTGATGGGATCTGGGAGGAAGCCCCAGCACTTCTGCTCAGGCTGCTTGGGACTCGGGCCAGGAATTCAACAGGAAGATGTTTGGAGATCATGGGAGGAGTCAGAAGATGTGACTGGCTGCGATGTAACTGCTGGGAGTTGATCACCAGCTCAGACAGACAAGCTTTGGCTTGCTATACAAAATACCCGCCTTTCCCACTGAGTCTTTAAAGCAAGCCAAGTGGGGAGAATGGAATTTGTTCTTGCCATCTTCAGGGATGTGTGGCCTGGGATGCAGGAGGCAAGGGAGGCACCCAGAGCGCCAGTGTTTAGGAGATTCAGGAATGCAGACTTGGTACCCAGGAGCCTTTTGCACCCCAGGTACTTGGCTTCCAGCTCCCTAGTTGTGGCCCTGACCTATGGTGTGCCTCACCTTGACAACGAGTTTAATCTTCAGAAGCGTCACCTGTCTTCACCACACCTGAGTCCTGTAACTATAAATAGCTCTCCGCGTGGGCTCCCCAGTGCCTTTCTCCAGTGCCTCTCCTTCCCCAGCTCCTTTGGGGCTGGCAGTCTCAGGAAATGAGCTTGACTCTGGAAGGTTTCTTCCACAGCCCAATGAACACACAGGCTCTCAGATAAAAATATGCTTGGGAGACAATAAGTGGTTGTTTTGAGATTGAAAGCGGAGACCCTAGTGACAAGGCACGGGGGAGGCTTTTCTAAGACTTTCTACTTTGGGGGTGGGGAGTGTTCAGGGGGCTGTTTGTAAGGAAAGGTATGGAGGTGACCCTCTCAAGGAATTTGTTTGGTTTCTTTTTTGGTTCTCTATTTGCTCAAACTTAATTAGTAATATTATAACTTTCAATTTAATCATTGACCTAAATGAATTGTATTTTTATCTCAGCAGGAGCCTGGCTGGGGCTGCAAGAAGCAGCTGTGGCAGCTGAGTGAGAGGGGAAACTCTTACTAGAATATTTGGGCTGGCAAGTGACACCACTTCTGCTCTGAGATAAGATGGAGACTTTTCCAAGCTATGTTTTAAAATCATAAAAAAACAGAGTCTCCTGCTGGAGATAAGATATAAGTTGGTGTGGAGCATCTGGGAGCTGTAAAAGAGGAGGGTTATACCAGCATTACTGAGGTTATTACTGAAACCAAGATTATAAGTAATTAAAGTTTTGAAAGTTTTCTCCAGGTACACAATAGACTACTCAGTATGTTGGATTCTTGAGCTGGGGTCAGGTTAACTATTAAAAGAGGATGAAAAGTATTTCTAACAAACCTGACATTTATTTAAAACCTACCCTATTCCTGCTGTTTTAGCAGATATCGCTTTAAGCTGTGGCTCTTTTCCTGGCTCTCGGGACTTCTAATGTTGATTCACTTCCATGCCTACTTCATGGTGCTTTACCTCATTTCGATGTTAAATTAGCCTGCTTGTTATCATGCTGGAATGGATGGTCTTCACCACGCTGTCTCCTGGGATCCAACAAACTCAGAGCCTTCGGAGAAACAAGGACCAACCTTCATAGCATTTCTTCTCCAACTATAACTCCTTTTGCTAGAAGCAAATGCTGGGCTTGCACGGGAGATTCTTGTCCCCCCCTCCCTTTTTTTTTCTCAGAAAGAGCAAATTGCATTTTTCATTGCAGGAGCACACAAGCCCTAACTTTCATGTGCCTAAAATGTTCTTTAATCGGCGTCTTCTTTCAGTATCTTTGATCTGCAGGATGTAATCACATTTTCCTTGAAGATATAAATCATCCAAAAAAAAAAAACACAGAAGAGGAGAAATGCCCTTAAATAGCTTCTCAAAGTGAATTAAAAATGTAAATTAATTATTTTGTATTATTTCCTATGTCTCCCATCTCGATCTCCTGTTTTAATCTTGCCTTAACTTCATCTGTGCTGGTCACCCTGGATCTTAGATAAGATACTTCATTCACAAAGAAAACTTTTAACTTGCTTAAATTGGCATGGGATGACTTTCACAGGATCAGAGGATTTAAATTTGTTTTTTAAATGTCTGTTTTTAATGTTTTTATTTTTGTGTCCATTGATAAATGAACAAACTGTGATATATATATTTTTATATATATATTATATATATAATATATAATTATATGTATTATTTTATTATATAAAATAATATATATAGATATAAATATTATTCAACCTTGGGGAAAAAAAAGAAATTTTGCCATTTGTGACAAACACATGTGAATCTGAAGGACTTACGCCAAGTGAGATAAGCCAGCCACAGAAAGACAAATGCTGTCTGTCTGACCTCATTCATGAGCTAAGTCACTTCAGTTATGTCTGACTCTTTGTGACCTTGTGGACCGTAGCCCGCCAGGCTCCTCTGTCCACAGTATTCTCCTTGCAAGAATACTGGAGTGGGTTGCCATGCCTTCCTTCAGGAGATCTTCCTGACCCAGGGATGGAACCAGAGTCTCCTAGGTCTCCTGCATTGGCAGGCAGGTCCTTTACCACTAGGACCACCTGGAAACACCTACCTCACTCATAGGTGGAATCTACAATAGTCCAGCAGCTAGAAGTCCAGAGTGGAGTGGTGGCTGCCAGGAGTTGGGGGTGGAGGAAACCCAGAGATGTTGGTCAGAGGGTATAAACTTTCAGTTACGCAAGATGAGTAAGTGCTGAAGGTCTAATGTACAGCAGCTGACTATAGTGAACAATATTTTATTGTATATTTGTGTTTGCTAAGACGGTAGATCTTAAGTGTTCTCACCACACACACACATACACACAGACATAATTATGTGAGGTCATGGGTATGCTAATTTGCTTGATTGCAGTGATCATTTCACAATGTATACACAAATCATACATTGAATTGTACATCTTAAATACGTACAACTTTCATTTGTCAATTGCCACCTCACAATTACCAAAACTAAAAAAAGAAAAAAAAACCCAAGAAATTTAAAAATGAAACAAAATAAGTTTTAGCAATCATTTAATCAAACACATGCCAAAGTGTTCAGGAGTTTTTGTGTTGCAGATACCAGGAATCTGCTCAAGAAATAAGGAGACACTATGGAAAAGACAGAGGGGTGACTCTCAGGACAGAAGGAGGGCCAGACAACTTCAGGGCTCAGGAACAGGACCTGGGACCTCTTCTGGCAACCTCAGAAGGTTGTCTACCCTGGATGAGCTGTGCTATCCATGTCTTTGAGGTTGCATCTTTAGAGCTTATAGCCAAAAAGAAAGGAGGATGTTTCCAGTTAAATATCCTGGAAACATAGTTAAAAAACCATCCAGGAGGAGGGCTCATTTTACTGAACTTTGGTCAGATGCTCACTTAGCCCAGGGATGCTACCAGAACAATGGGGGCAGGCATCAAGCCAGCAGCCACAGAGCTCTCTCTTAAAGGGGAGACACTCCTGGTCCCCAGAAAGTTCATGTGACTAGGACTGTCCCTCAGAGGAGTTGCAGAGTTGCCCCCTCACCTCCTGATGCACTTACCCTATCACACAGGGTAACTTCATCCCTACTTGCCAAAATGCCCCCTCCCCCATTCTTTCTGTGATGAAGAATGAGCGAAGAGTAAAATACAATGATGCATGGCCAACTGAAACCTTCAATTAACCAAAAATCGGGTTTTCATTCAACTTCAGGGGAAAACAGAAGAAAGTCTTGGGGACTCACTTCACAATCTCATTCTTGGGGTAAGTTCCAGGGGGTGCCTATTTTTCCAGATATCTTTTGTATGCCTTTTAAATTGTGATAAAATATACATAACCTAAAATTTACCATTCAGTTCAGTTCAGTTCAGTTGCTCAGTCATGTCTGACTCCTTGTGACCCCATGAATCACAGCACACCAGGCCTCCCTGTCCATCACCAAGTCCCAGAGTTCACCCAGACTCACATCCATCGAGTCAGTGATGCCATCCAGCCATCTCATCCTCTGTCGTCCCCTTCTCCTCCTGCCCCCAATCCCTCCCAGCATCAGAGTCTTTTCCAATGAGTCAACTCTTCGCATGAGGTGGCCAAAGTACTGGAGTTTCAGCTTTAGCATCTTTCCTTCCAAAGAAATCCCAGGGCTGATCTCCTTCAAAATGGACTGGCTGGGTCTCCTTGCAGTCCAAGGGACTCTCAAGAGGCTTCTCCAACACCACAGTTCAAAAGCATCAATTCTTCAGTGCTCAGCCTTCTTCACAGTCCAACTCTCACATCCATACATGACCACAGGAAAAACCATAGCCTTGACTAGACGGACCTTTGTTGGCAAAGTAATGTCTCTGCTTTTGAATATGCTATCTAGGTTGGTCATAACTTTCCTTCCAAGGAGTAAGCGTCTTTTAATTTCATGGCTGCAGTCACCATCTGCAGTGATTTTGGAGCCCAAAAAAATAAAGTCTGACACTGTTTCCCCATCTATTTCCATTATAAGTGTGTAATTCCACAGCATGAGGTATATTCACCACAACCCATTTCATCATGCTAAACAGAAACTGCTCATTAAATAATAATCTCCCCCATCACCAGGCCCAGCCCCTGGCGTCCTACTTTCTGTTTCTACAAATGTGCCTTGTCCAGCTTCCTCAAGGCTTCCCTTTTGGCTCAGAAGTAAAGAATCTGCCTGCAATGCAGGTGACCTGGGTTCAGTCTCTGGGTTGGGAAGATGCCCTGGAGAAGGAAATGGCAACCCACTCTAGTATTCTTGCTGGAGAATTCCATAAACAGAGGATCCTGGTGGGCTACAGTGTTTGGGCTCGCAAAGAGTTGGATACGACTGAGCGACTACCAGACAGACGTTCAGGTACCTCATGCAAGTGGAGTCATGTAGTATTTGTACTTTTGTGACTGCTTTCTTTTGCTTAGCATACTGTTTTCAAGGTTCATCCATATTATAGCATGTGTAAGAACTTTATTCCTTTTTATGGCTGAATTATATACTTATGGACTTCCGTGGTGGTTCAGATGGTAAAGAGTCTGTCTACAATGCAGGAGACCTGGGTTTGATCCCTGGGTCAGGAAAATGCCCTGGAGAAGGGCATGGCAACCCACTTCAGTATTCTTGCCTGGAGGATCCCATGGACAGAGGAGCCTAGTGGGCTACAATCCATGGGGTCACAAAGAGTCGGACACAACTGATAGATTAACACTTTGACTATACACACACACACACACATATATATATTTCATTCATCAGGCTTCCCTAGTAGCTCAGTTGGTAAAGAATCTGCCTGTAATTCAGAAGACCCCAGTTCAATTCCTGGGTTGGGAAGATCCTCTGGAGAAGGGATAGGCTACTCACTCCTGTATTCTTGGGCTTCCCTTGTGACTCAACTGGTAAAGAATCCACCCGCAATGTGAGAGACCTGGGTTTGATCCCTGGGTTGGGAAGATCCCCTCAGAAGGGAAAGGCTACCTACTCCAGTATTCTGGCCTGGAGAATTCCATGGACTGTATAGTCGATGGGGTCACAAAGAGTCAGACATGACTGAACGACTTTCACTTTCCATTCATCTGTTGATAGACATTGTGTTGTTTCCACATTTTGTCTATGGTGAATAATGCAGCTATGACATTGGTGTACACTAAGTATCTTTTGGCAGGGCGGAAAATATATTCCTTTTCATTAAAATGATCCTGCGGTATCTTCGATTGCAACAACAAAAGACTGTTTCCCGTCAAGATGGAGGTTCTGTGGGCTCCTGGCGAAAGGAGGACCTCCAGAACTCTACAGACTCATCTTTAATGCTGGTTTATGGTTTCCCAGTCTGTGATATTGAGCAAGTTATTTAATCTCCCTGAGCCTTATTTTCTTCATCCAACAAGTGACTAACAAAAAAAGGCTGAAGTGGACATTTCTGGGTTGCTTTGAAATTTTGGTGCTTCCCAGAATCACTTAGTCATCAAAAGAGTGCCTGGTAGCACTTTTAAAAAACTACCTTTGAGCCCTACTCCAAAACCACTAACTTAGAATATCCAAGAGCGAGGTCTGTATCTTTACCAAAGTCTTCAGATGTGACTGATGAAGACAGATTTAAAACTCACCACTGGAGTCAAGCCTATGAAGCCAACCCCCAACTCAGGACTTGATACAGGATAGAAGTTTAATTGATGTGACTCTTCCATTTCCGTATACAGTACCCATGAGCAGAGGATGATTGCATTTTAAGGAACATTTACAACAGTGATCATTCTACATAGCAACAACAGACATTCTAATGATGGGTCATTTTCTACTTTGAATGACTGAACCAGTCACTTCTATCTAACTATAAATGATATTGGCAGTTCAGGCTATAAAGTCATTCACTTGATTCGTCTACATCTTTGGTTGTGCATTTGGGTACAGTTGGACCATGTGCAATTCAAATTTGCTAATGAGGGTGCGGGGGTGAAGGGAAGCTGGAGGTATTTACCAAGTCATTTTCTGTAGAAGAGAGAACTCCTTGGAGATAGTCATGCAAACCCCAGGCTCCGATGCAGAGAGAGAAAACCTGTGAATTTCTATCAAACAAGCTAGATTGATGTTATTTATTTCCTTATTTGGGGGTGGCCTTCAGATTATAAAAGGAGTGGACAGAGGGAATGTAGTCAATGCAATTTGTTCCAGGTTCCAAAAAAGCAAATTTGTGTCTTATGAAATGTTACAAGAAAAGCGTAATTCAAATTGGCTTAGAGATGAGAGCTGTCAAATAGACTGAAAGCTGGATTATGAACCAAGACTAATGAGAGCCTGCAATGTGCACCAAGTTAGGGATGGAGTCCAAGAGAATCACTGCAAGGTCTTACAGGGGAGGTAAACAGCCTATTAATTAAGGTAGCAGATGGTAGTAAATTGGGAGATGTTTCACATTCCAAGGACAGAGAAAGAAATGAAAGCATGAGAACTGTATTGGGGCATTAGAAATCCCAGCACGAAATCGATGACAGGAAAATAATAGAGAGGAACAGTTAGTGTTGGAAGCGAGCAGTGGTTGCAATAATACGGGATTCAAAAGAGACTAGAAATATAAGTGGAAAGGCTGAGGAGCTACTGAAGAAAGCCATCCATTATGCAATTGCTTAGTTTCAGGGACCCAGCAAGTCAGCTTGGGTATGTGAGCCCAAACTGAAGGTTAACACATTTCTGAGTGAGTGTAGTCTTAAATCTATCCCCACGAGCATTTGCAGACAAGGAAGTTGCCTGATTAGAAGGGACTAAATTGGATGTAAATTGAAGAAGCCAATTAGCATAGGGAGAAAAAAGCAGATGAGTTGAGATAATCAGTGTAATTTGAGCAGAGTAAGAAGGCAAGGGCTTCCCAAGTGGCGCTAGTGGTAAAGAACATGCCTGCCAATGCAGGAGACGTAAGAGAAACGGGTTCAATCTCTGGGTCAGGAAGATCCTCTGGAGGAAGAAATGGCAACCCACTCCAGTACTCTTGCCTGGAGAATCCCATGGACAGAGAAGCCTGGCAGGCTACAGTCTATGGGGTAACAAAGAGGTGGACACGACTGAAGTGACTTAGCATGCGTGTACAAGAAGGCAAAGTAGACTCTCCCAGATTGGGGGCCTCATTGTCTCTGCTACTTGCCTTCAATTCATTATCTAGCCTTTTTGAGCCTCAGTTTCCTCATCAATGAAATGAGCACAAGATTTATTACCTTCTACAGATACTGTAATTTCCATGAAATTTCTATATAGATTACCAGGAACACAGTATGTTTTCAACACACACAGACTCCTCCCTGTGCTACCTGCATAATGAATGTGACCAGTACATACTGCTAGCTGGAGATGATGGGAGATGTTTGGGGAAGCATTGGATAGCATTTATATAATGGTGCCTGCTTCTCAGTTCTTATTTTCTATAAGCAGAAGTCAGTTGTACTCTCACATTAGAGTGGAGTTACATCAGGGGTTGGTTTCTATAGCCATCACATGAAGTGAGAATCACGTGTGAGTAAAATAGTCTTTGAAAATATCTGAAAGTGCCCATAAAGTACAGTCCTGTGCTATCTTTCGGAAAGTTCATTTTAACGAGTTTGAAGTTGAGCACCAGCAGTTGGCTTGCACTTATGAGCCAAGCTACATATAAAAAAAAATGTTAACACTAAAATGACACCTGGTGTGGTAAGATGTTCACAACAGAGAGACCTGCAGGAGCTGAGGGCAGGTTTGGAGCTCCCAATTCACGTTGTCTCCACACCTGTGCCGGCCAGGTGAAACTTGGCACTTTTTGTTCTCTGGGCCACTCTTAGATTCTGTCCTCATCTATTTGAGTGGCTTAAACAACAGAAGGTTATTTCTATTCTTTTGGGAGTGGGGAAGTCCAAGATCAAGGTGCTGGCAGATGCTATGTTTCGTGTAGGCTTGCTTCCTGGTTTGCAGATGGCCGTCTTTTCTCTGTGTCCTCCCCTGGTATGGTGAAACAACTCTCTGTTTCTTTCTCTTCTATTAAGGACACTAATCCTGTTATGGGCCCCACCCTCAAGAGCTCACCTTAACCAAACCACCTACCAAAGGTCTTGCTTCCTAATACCATCCCACTGGGGGTTAGGGCTTCAAAGTATGAATCTATAACAAATCGGAACTTGCAGATCTTCTGAACTGAAGCAACTTCAGAGGATCAGACTGGCTGTCTGATTCGGTTGTGGAGTAAATGTACACAACAGGGCTTCCTATTGGTCACCTGGCTCAATTCCCCTGCTTGGCTGGTTATGATGGTATCTCTGGGGCTGTGACAAAGGATGGGAATCCCAGCCAGTGGCTGCCTACTCTAGACCCTGCATGAGTGTGGGTGAATGGGGGCAGCCTGACTCATCTTGCACTCTGGGTAAACAAAGCTGATCAATCTTGGCAAGGGCTCAACCAGCAGCTATGTCCTCCTTGGAGGAGGGTATGTTCCTTTCCTGAGCCTGGAGGTGGTCCAGGTGTGGGTCTGTTTCTCTGCTTCTGCTCTCAGGGACAATTAATGCACTGAGAAGAAAGTAAACGATAGCATGTGCATTCACTGTTCTGCAGTGGTAAACTTGCTTTTTTTTAAATTTTAACATATATCTTGGGAACTATTTCTATTGATACAAAAAGGATTTCTTCATCTTTCTTTATTGAGGTAAAATTTATATGACATTCACCATTTTAACCATGTTGAAGTATATAGTTCAGTGGTTTCTAATATATTCATGATTTTTGCAATCATCATTATTCTTTAGTTGCTAATCATGCCCAATTCTTTTGTGACCCTCATGGACTGTAGCCTGTCAGGATCCTCTGTCCATGGGATTTTCCAGGCAAGAAACATTGGAATGGGTTGTCATTTTCTTCTCCAAAGGATCTTTCTGATTTGGGGACCAAATCTGTGTCTCCTGCATTGACAGGATTCTTTACTGCTGAGCCACCTGAGAAGCCCATGCAGTCATCACCACTATCTAATTCCAGAACACTTTTATTACCTCAAAAAGAAACTTCATACTCATTAAGTACTGATTCCCCATCCGTATCTGCCCAGCCCTTAACCATTATCTCTCTATGGATTTGCCTTTTCTGGACATTTCATATGCATGGAAAAATAATAAAATATGTGGTCATGTGGGTCTAGCTTCTTTCACTTGCACAATGTTTTCAAAGTCCATCCATGCTGTGGCATGCAACAATACTTCATTTCCTTTTAATGCCACGTATAGGCCATTGAATGGATATACCACATTTTTTGCCCCTCTCTTCATCCACTGATGAACATGTGGGTTGTTTTCACTTCTTGGCTATTATAAATAACACTGCTACGAACATTCATGTGCAAAAGTTTATTTGAATACCTGTTTTCACTAACTTGGGTGTGTATCTAGGAGTAGAATTGCTGGATTGTTTGGTAATCCTATGTTTTACTTTTTGACAAACCATTGAACTGTTTTCTGACCAGCTATACCATTTCACATTCCCAGTAGCAATGTATGAGGGTTCCAAACTTTCCACACCCTTGCTAAATACCTATTCTCCATTTTTACTTATTACTATAATATCCTAGTGTGTATATTCAGACTTAAACTGAAGAAAGTGGGGAAAACCACTAAACCATTTAGGTATGACCTAAGTCAAACCCCTTATGATTATACAGTGGAAGTGAGAAATAGATTTAAGGGACTAGAACTGATAGACAGAGTGCCTGATGAACTATGGACGGAGGTTCATGACATTGTACAGGAGACAGGGAACAAGACCATCCCCAAGGAAAAAAAAATGAAAAAAAGCAAAATGGCTGTCTGAGGAGGCCTTAAAAATAGCTGTGAAAAGAAGAGAAGCGAAAATCAAAGGAGAAAAGGGAAGATATACCCATTTGAATGCAGAGTTCCAAAGAATAGCAAAGAGAGATAAGAAAGGCTTCCTCAGTGATCAATGCAAAGAAACAGAGGAAAACAATAGAATGGGAAAGACTAGAGAACTCTTCAAGAAAATTAGAGATACCAAGGGAACATTTCATGTGAAGATGGGCTCAATAAAGGACAGAAATGGTATGGATCTAACAGAAGCAGAAGATAGTAAGAAGAGGTGGCAAGAATATACAGAACTATTTCAAAAAGGATCTTCACAACCCAGATAATCACAATGGTGTGATCACTCACCTAGAGCCAGACATCCTGGAATGTGAAGTCAAGTGGGCCTTAGGAAGCATCACTATGAACAAAGCTAGTGGAGGTGATGGATTTCCAGTTGAGCTATTTCAAATCCTAAAAGATGATGCTGTGAAAGTGCTGCACTCAGTATGTCAGCATATTTGGAAAACTCAGCAGTGGCCACAGGACTGGAAAAGATCAGTTTTCCTTCCAATCCCAAAGAAAGGCAATGCCAAAGAATGCTCAAACTACAGCACAATTGCATTCATCTCGCATGCTAGCAAAGTAATGCTCAAAATTCTCCAAGCCAGGCTTCAGCAATACGTGAACCATGAACTTCCAGATATTCAAGCTGGTTTTAGAAAGGGCAGAGGAATTAGAGATCAAGTTGCCATCCACTGGATCATGGAAAAAGCAAGAGAGTTCCAGAAAAACATCTATTTCTGCTTTATTGACTATGCCAAAACATTTGACTGTGTGGATCACAATAAACTGTGGAAAATTCTGAAAGAGATGGGAATACCAGACCACCTGACCTGCTTCTTGAGAAACCTGTATGCAGGTCAGGAAGCAACAGTTAGAACTGGACATGGAACAACAGACTGGTTCCAAATAGGAAAAGAAGTACGTCAAGGCTGTATATTGTCACCCTGTTTATTTAACTTCTATGCAGAGTACATCATGAGAAATGCTGGGCTGGATGAAGCACAATCTGGAATCAAGATTGCCAGGAGAAATATCAGTAACCTCAGATATGCACATGACACCACCCTTATGGCAGAAAGTGAAGAAGAACTAAAGAGCCTCTTGATGAAAGTGAAAAAGTTGGCTTAAAGCTCAACATTCAGAAAACTAAGATCAGGGCATCCGGTCCCATCACTTCATGGGAAGTAGATGGGGAAACAGTGGAAACAGTGGCTGACTTTATTTTTTGGGGCTCCAAAATCACTGCAGATGGTGATTGCAGCCATGAAATCAAAAGACGCTCCTTGGAAGGAAAGTTATGACCAACCTAGACAGCATATTAAAAAGCAGAGACATTACTTTGTCAACAAAGGTCTGTCTAGTCAAAGCTATGGTTTTCCCAGTAGTCATGTATGGATGTGAGAGTTGGCCTATAAAGAAAGCTGAGGGCTGAAAAACTGATGCTTTTGAACTGTGGTGTTGGAGAAGACTCTTGAGAGTCCCTTGGATGGCAAGGAGGTCCAACCAGTCCATCCTAAAGGAGATCATTCCTGGGTGTTCATTGGAAAGATTGATGTTGAAGCTGAAATTCCAATACTTTGGCCACCTGATGTGAGGAGCTGACCCATTTGAAAAGACCCTGATGCTGGGAGGGATTGAGGGCAGGAGGAGAAGGGGATGACAGAGGATGAGATGGTTGGATGGCATCACTGACTCAGTGGACATGAGTTTGGGTAAACTCCGGGAGTTGGTGATGGACACGGAGGCCTGGTGTGCTGCAATTCATGGGGTCACAAAGAGTCGGACATGACTGAGCAACTGAACTGAACTGAACTGAACTGAATGTGTATGAAGTAGGTTCTTGTTGTGGTTTTAGTTTTTACTTCTTTAATGACAAAGGATGCTGAGCATCTTTTCCTATGCTTATTGGCCATCTGTATCTTTTCTTTGGAGAAATACCTTTTTAGGTTCTTGCCCTTTTTAAAGTTGGATTTTTGTTTTGTTGCTGTTGAGTTAGAAGTTCTTTATATGCATATATTCTTCATACTGAACTCTCATCAGATATATGATTTGCAAATATTTTTTCCTACTCTGTGGGCTTCCTACTCTTTTTACATTCTTGATAGTATCTTTTGATACACAAAGCTTTGATTTTAGTGAAGTCCAATTTATCTATTTTCTTCTTTTGTTATTTGTGCTTTGGTGTCATATTTAAGGATCCATTTCCAAATCCAAGATCATGAAATTTTAGTCCAATTTTTTAAAAAGAGTTTAATTACTTTAGCTATTACATTTAATTCTTTGATCCATGTGGAGATAATTTTTGTATATTGTGAGGTAAGGATGGAGGAGAGTTTTGACAGTCCCTTGGACTGCAAGGAGATCAAATCAGTCAATCCTAAAGGAAATCAATTCTGAATATTCATTGGAAGGAGTGATATTGAAGCTAAAGCTCCAATACTTTGACCACCTAATGTGAAGAGCCAGCTCATTGGAAAAGACCCTGATGCTGGGAAAGACTGAAGGCAAAAGGAGAAGAGGCCAGCAAGCAATGAGGTGGTTAGATAGCAACATCAACTTCAATGACAACACCAAATTCAATAAATATGAATTTGAGCAAACTCCAAGAGACAGTGAAGGACAGAGGAGCCTGATGTGCTGCAGTCCATGGGGTCGCAAACAGTTGGACACAGCTTAGCCATTGAGCAACAACAACAACAGCAAAAGATCCAATTTCATTCTTTTGGATCCTTTTAAATATCTGCATAGCAATCTGTTCCACAGTTTATTTAACCAGTTTTCTACTCAGATATTTGAGTTACTTCCAATCTTTTACTACTAGAAACAATAACATCATAAATATTCTGGTATATAACTACTTCCTACACATTTGGCATACTTGTAGGCTATGTTCCTAAAAATGGGATTGTAGGATCAAAGATTGATTGGCTAATTGCTCTCCCTGGAGGCGGAGTGGATGCCTGTGCCTTCCAACACAGTGAGGATGTGTTTCCATACATTCTTGCTGATCCCTGTAGATCTCTGCCAACCAGAAGGATAGTTTTGATTTGGAATGTTCTTATTATGAGCAAGGTTTTGCACTTTTAATGTATTTAAGAGCATTTTGTAATTTCTTTGCCATGAACTTTTCTTAACTTTTGCTTATACTTTCCATTGGATTATTGATGTTTGTTTTGTTTTGTAGGAGACATTCATAAAGCAAATGAGGCCTCTGTAATAAATGTGTCATCTGCTTTTCAGCTTTATTAATGATGTTGTTTTTCTTCTCTACAATGTGCTTTATTCTTTCTTTTTAAGATATTTTGGTTAAGTGGCTACTTAGAGTAGCCTTTTCCCATTCCAATATTATAATATTGATTTATGTTTTCTTAATTGTATTTTTATTATTTCAATATATGACCTAATATATGGTACAGATGGAATTTGTTTGGTTATATGATGTGAGGTAGGGATTCTTTTATTTTTTCCTCTACATAATTGAGGTAGTTGTTTCTGAGGTCAGATATCCTCAGTTCCCCACAGCAGATAAAGCAGTGAAAGTTCAGTCCTGACCTGAGACGGGCCCCAAACCCATTGTGTTTGGGTCAGACTAGGAAGGGCATTTCTGTGTACTGGAACCAGAGGTTGGTCCATTCTTGACTTTGCCTGCTTGAGGAAGCATTTAGTAGTGCTTAAGAATAAGACAAGTGATTTTGGGGCTCCATAATCACTGCAGATGGTGATTGCAGCCATGAAATTAAAAGACACTCCTTGGAAGGAAAGTTATGACCAACCTAGATAGCATATTAAAAAGCAAAGACATTACTTTGCCAACAAAGGTCTGTCTAGTCAAGGCTATGGTTTTTCCAGTCATCATGTATGGATATGAGAGTTGGAATATAAAGAAAGCTGAGTGCTGAAGAACTGATGCTTTTGAACTGTGGTGTTGGAGAAGACTCTTGAGAGTCCCTTGGATGGCAAGGAGGTCCAACCAGTCCATCCTAAAGGAGATCAGTCCTGGGTGTTCATTGGAAGGACTGATGCTGAAGCTGAAATTCCAATACTTTGGTCACCTCATGTGAAGAGTTGACTCGGAAAAGACCCTGATGCTGGGAGGGATTGGGGGCAGGAAGAGAAGGTGACGACAGAGAATGAGATGGCTGGATGGCATCACCAACTCGATGGACATGAGTTTGGGTGATTGGGAGTTGTTGATGGACAGGGAGGCCTGGTGTGCTGCAATTCATGGGGTCGCAAAGAGTCAGACACGACTGAGCGACTGAACTGAACTGAACTGAAGAATAAGACAAGATAACTGTTGTTCTCTCAATGCCTAGATGTGCAACCTTGCTCAGATTTGTAACCTCTCTGCTGTGGTATTTCCTTATCTGCAAAATGGGATTAAGAGGGCTTCCCCAGTGGCTCAGTGGTTAAAAAAAAAAAAAAAAATCTGCCTGCAATGCAGGAGATGCACGAGACGTGGGTTTGATCTGTGAGTTGGGAAGATCCCCTGGAGGACAAAATGGCAATCCAGTCCAGTATTCTTGCCCGGAAAATTCCATGAATAGAAGAAACTGGTGGGCTACGGTCCATGAAGTTTGCAAAGGTCTAGACAGGACTGAGTAACTGAACACACACGCACAACACCATCGTAGAATGGTGATGAGAAGTAAACAGAGCTCTGTATGGAAATTGCTCAGCACAAGGCCTTGCAAGTGGTAAACACAGGAGAGCTGCTGCCATCGCTGTTGTCACTGTGATCATCTTCTGGGCGCTTTGTGATGGCTCCAAACTCAGGTCGCCCACAGAGAGGATGTGGACCTTGGGTTCCTCCACCTGGACTGGATCCATCATTTGTCCTGTTTTCTTCCAGGGGAGCAAGTGGTGACCCTTAAGTTTCTGGCTACTCTGGTGGAGGGGGGTGTTCTGGGCACTTTTGTGCCACCATCCGTTTTTCAATCTTTTTAATGAGATGAAATTAAATAATAGCACAAATCAAGTGTAGCTCTGAAGGGAGACAAGACCTCAGCAATGGATTAGTACCAAAGTTTGATATTTGTAGGGGGTAAAGTGAGGTTCAGAGTGTGAAAGGGAATTCATAATCCCAAAGGAATGGTTTCTTGTTAGACCAGGTCTGAGGGCCTTGACTCCCTAATTAAGGCTTGGTCCACACGAGAGCGAGTACAGTTTCTGGTGCCATCCGTTGGTTTTTCTTTTCTTTTTTAAAAAATATGGATAATAAAGCTACCTTTTTATTTGGGGGGGTTGCATCAGTCTCTAAGAGGATCTCTTCTGCGATGTCACTTGGCATCACCCTCAGCATTCCTCTGTCTGAGAAGTGCCCAAGTGACTTTTTAGCTTCTGAAAGCCTGGAGCTATGTTGTTTCCTGGGTATCAGGGCAGTCATTGGATGAACTGACCGGGGCTTTGGTAACCATTATTTTCTGTGATTTGGTGACCTTTGAAGAGGCAGCTACTGCTTTTTCTTCCCAGCCTCAGGGAAGGGAGACACAATTCAGAGAAAAAGAGGTAAATTCTTGTCTTTTAAAGTTTTTAAAAAGAAGACATGGATTAAGAGATAAAGCCTTGTAGTTCTCAGAACTGGAGAGAGATAACAAGAAAGGAGGAGAGATTAGATTCTGGTGGGTCCTTCAGAAGAGACTCCAGCCTCCCAGTCCCCTAGGGGAAGGGGTGGCAAAACCAGAAACCCCAGGGATATGAGTTACAGGGGATCTGTGCCTCCACTCACTAAGTGGTTCTGGTTCTGGAAATGGTTGCTTTGCAAAAGGTCTCCGAATCCTGGGGTGGATTTAATTTTTATCGGCGTGAGGCTTAAACAATTTGAGATCCTCTTTAGAAGACAGAATTCAAAATTAGGTTTGGCTGGTGTTTCTTTGGAAGGTGATGAAATATTCTGGAATTAGACAATGGCTATGGTTGCAAAATGGCTTCCCAGGTGGCACAATGATAAAGAATCTGCCTGCCAATACGGGTGGCGAAAGAGACGTCAGTTCAAGTGGGTTCAATCCCTGGCTTGGGAAGATCCCCTGGAGAAGGAAATGGCAAACTACTCCAGTATTATTGCCTGGGAAATCCCATGGACAAAGGATCCTGGTGTGCTACAGTCCATGGGGTCACAAATAGTCGAACATGACTTAGGACTAGACAACAAACAAACAACAAGAATGGCTGCAGAACTGAGACAGAAAGGGGGTCAGGGCACACCTTTGAAAGGATTACACAGCCATTGAGAACATGATTTAAACTGGTTAGAACCGACTAGGTCAAAGATGGCAGACACTTGTCTCCCACTAGATCTTGAGCCTCATTATATGCTGATTGTAATGCATTAGCCTAGGCTAGATGACATACAGGTGCCATGACAGTTCCAAGACTGATCAAAAAGACCAAAAAGTAGGCAGTGACCCAATTCCTGGTAATCCCTGCCCTTCCCCCAAAGAGCTGGAAAAATCTTCCTACTCATTAGTCTATGAAATTACCCAGTCAATAAAAACCACCCCAATATCTTGGACCTCCTGCCTGATGAGATGGTCCACACTCTGTCTATGGAGTGTGTCTCCCTGAATAAATCTTCTTTCGCTTTACTTTGGCTTGCCCTTCAATCCTTTCCTGTATGAAGCTAAGAACCCACATGTGGCCATCCCAGGGACTCACCTGAGACCTAGGACATGGCCGTCTTCTTGTGCCCCACTTTTATGCTACAACAGAACTTTGCAAATATATGAAAAACCACTGGATTGTACACTTTAAAGCATGAAAATTAAAGTGTTAGTTGCTCAGTCATCTCCAACTCTTTGAGCCCCCACAGACTGTAACCTGCTAGGCTCCTCTGTCCATGGAATTCTCCAGGCAAGAATACTGGATTGGGTAGTCATTCCCTTCTCCCAGTGATCTTCCCAACCCAGGCATTGAACCCAGGTCTCCTGCATCGCAGGCAGATTCTTTACCATGTGAACCGTCAGGGAAGCTAAAGATCGCACAAAGTCCTTAAAGCCGGAAATGAACCCCATTTAATAGGGTAGATTTTATGGTCTGTAAATTAGATCTCAATTTAAAAAATACTCTGTTAAAATTTTCAGCCACAAGTTTCTAGAAGGAGTCAAACAAAAGAGGACCTGAAGCAGAGCTGTGTTTGCCTTGGGCTCTCCGATCCCAGTGTGGCCAAGAGTGGTGTGGACAGAGGGCCAGCCAGAGCAGTGCTGCTAGAAACTATGGTCTGGAGATATGGCCCCCTGGGGACTAGGTCTTCTTTTCTCTGTGGCTTGCCTCTCACACCCAGGCCTGAGTGAGCCTCTGGGAACTTCCTTGCAATCGCAAAGGAAGAGTGGAAATTAACGGTGACAAGACTTCAGTTCTGTGGGATGGCACCAGGAAAATAAAGCAGTCTCGTTTCTTGTACTCCTGACTTTTGGAATTGAGACCCAAGTCTGCTATATGTGTAACTAGGCTTCCCTTGGACACCATAGGTAATGGGGCAGCGGGACAGGCTTATAAACTATGCCTTCTGTGCTGGGAAGGGCTGGCCAGAGAGAACCTCAGTTTTACCTCCGTGCAGTTTTGGATGGAGGAAAAGTCTGCAGTGTGGGCAACCAGACAAGGCTCTTTGGAGGCCAGGGATATGCCACTGTCATATTTTTAATCGAATCCTTGTTTATCTTGAATCAGACCCGGCTCTCTGCATAACTTCTGTTCCTCACATTTTGAAGGTTCGGGCCCAAAACCCATTTCAAGGAATAAGGAGAATGCTCATGTTTGAAAATGAACCAGCCAAATGAATCATTGTGTTTCTGACATGATGCCCATTGAATACTTTTCAATTCTGAGCTTTGGCAGCAGCGTTTTAAAAAAGCACACACACAAAACCTATCACATAATTCTTTCTGAAAGGCTCATTCAGCAGGCCTACTCCCCTTGGTTCCCAGCCTTGCTCTTTCCCTTTTCTTCTCTTTCTTTTAAACCAGCCCTTCTGGTGAGAGGGCAAGTGTACATACAGTCTCCCTTTGTGTTGGTAAAACAGAGCTGTATCAGTTGAGCAGTAATGATAACATTTGTAGTTATGCAAGCAGAGATAACAGTAATCAGATCTCTGGGCAAAACCAATGGCCAAAATCTAACAACGGGTTGAGGCTTATGCTGAAAGGTGAGGGGAATGTATTTGTGTGTTTTGTTTTATCAAAGTACCAAGCACTTTTCTTTTTCTGCCAGAGGATCTCCTGGTTAAAGCTCATCAGAAATTGTCTGTTCAAGGGGACACTACCCTAAAGGGAGATCTGAAGCTCCCTGCCATGCTTAGTTTCTCTCGGCTATTTTTTCTTGCATCAGATCATTTAGGGCTCCCTTTGCTTTCCAGCAGGTAATCTGACCTCTCCATATTGGAAGGAGTGAAGGCTAATGTATTCACTCAACCAGAGGCCAGTTGAATGATAGCATCAGTTTGCAATGCCATTTGGAATTCTTCAAAGAAAGGTGCTGTTCTAGAGTTGCCCTTATTCTCTTCAAATGTGATTTCCCTGAGGGGGTTTCTGTTGCATTGTTACCCAAACAACATGCAAATATATTGATACCTGGGACTTTAGACAGTGGCAAGAATGGGAAGGTGCAATTGCCAAGGTTTGATGAGGCCAAAAACAGAGACCAGGCATGTATGGGTTGAATGTGATTGAGGCCAGGATCCTCAAAATGTGATGGATGTTTATCACTCATTATCAGAGAAATGCAAATCAAAACCACAATGAGGTACCATCTCACGCCAGTCAGAATGGCTGCTATCAAAAAGGCTACAAATAATAAATGCTGGAGAGAGTGCAGAGAAAAGGGACCCCTCTTACACGCAAACTAGTACAGCCACTATGGAGAACAGTGTGAGATTCCTTAAAAAACTGGAAATAGAACCGCCATATGACCCAGCAATCCCACTGCTGGGCATATACACTGAGGAAACCAGAATTGAAAGAGACACGTGTACCCCAATGTTCATTGCAGCACTGTTTATAATAGCTAGGACATGGAAGCAACCTAGATGTCCATTGGCAGACGAATGGATAATAAAGCTGTGGTACATATACACAATGGAATATTTAGTTCAGTTCAGTTCAGTTCAGTCGCTCAGTCATGTCCAACTCTTTGCAACCCCATGGACGGCAGCACGCCAGGCCTTCCTGTCCATCACCAACTCCCGGAGTTTACCCAAACCCATGTCCACTGAGTCAATGATGCCATCCAACCATCTCATCCTCTGTAATCCCCTTCTCCTGCCCTCAATCTTTCTCAGCATCAGAGTCTTTTCAAATGAATCAGCTCTTCCCATCAGGTGGCCAAAGTATTGGAGTTTCAGCTTCAACATTAGTTCTTCCAATGAATACCCAGGACTGATCTCCTTTAGGATGGACTGATTGGATCTCCTTGCAGTCCAAGGACTCTTAAGAGTCTTCTCCAACACCACAGTTCAAAAGCATCAATTCTTCTGCACTCGGCTTTCTTTATAGTCCAACTCTCACATCCATACACGACCACTGGAAAAACCATAGACTTGACTAGATGGACCTTTGTTGACAAAGTAATGTCTCTGCTTTCGAATATGCTAAGTTGGTCATAACTTTCCTTCCAAGGAGAAAGTGTCTTTTAATTTCATGGCTGCAGTCACCATCTGCAGTGATTTTGGAGCCCCCCAAAATAAAGTCAGCCACTGTTTCTCCATCTATTTACCATGAAGTGATGGGACCGGATGCCATGATCTTAGTTTTCTGAATGTTGAACTTTAGGCCAACTTTTTCACTCTCCTCTTTCATTTTCATCAAGAGTCTCTTTAGTTCTTCTTTGCTTTCTTTCATAAGTGTGGTGTCATCTGCATATCTGAGGTTATTGATATTTCTCCTGGAAATCTTGATTCCAGCTTGTGCTTTATCCAGCCCAGCATTTCTCATGATGTACTCTGCATAGAAGTTAAATAAACAGGGTGATAGTATACAGCCTTGACATACTCCTTTTCCTATTTGGAACCAGTCTGTTGTTCCATGTCCAGTTCTAAATGTTGCTTCCTGACCTGCATACAGGTTTCTCAAGAAGCAGGTCAGGTGGTCTGGTATTCCCATCTCTTTCATAATTTTCCACAGTTTATTGTGATCCACACAGTCAAAGGTTTTGGCATAGTCAATAAAGCAGAAATAGATGTTTTTCTGGAACTCTCTTGCTTTTTCCATGATCCAGCAGATGTTGGCAATTTGACCTCTGGTTCCTCTGCCTTTTCTAAAACCAGCTGGAACGGAATATTACTCAGCTATTAAAAAGAATGCATTTGAATCAGTTCTAATGAGGTGGATGAAACTGGAGTCTATTATACAGAGTGAAGTAAGCCAGAAAGAAAAACACCAATACAGCATAGTAATGCATATATATGGAATTTAGAAAGATGGTAATGATGACCCTATATGCGAGACAGCAAAAGAGACACAGATGTAAATAACAGACTTTTGGACTCTGTGGGAGAAGGCGAGGGTGGGATGATTTGAAAGAATAGCATCGAAACATGTATATTATCATATGTGAAATAGATCGCCAGTCCAGGTTCGATTCATTGGCCGGTGCTCAGGGCTGGTGCACTGGGATGACCCTGAGGGATGGGATGAGGAGGGAAGATGGAGGGGGGTTCAGGACGGGGAATACATGTACATCCATGGCTGATTCATGTCAATGTATGGCAAAAACCACTGCAATATTATAAAGTAATTAGCTTCCAGTTAAAATAAATAAGTTAAAAAAAAAACGGTTAAAAAAATGTGATGGATGTTTAGAGATCACCAAGTTAACTCATTATTGGGTGTTGGGTGTCTGAGTTTCTCTGTTGGTTTGTTTCTCTGCTTTCATTTTGGGGTTGTTCAGTGATTTTGGGGACAGAGAAGTAGTGCTGAGGTGTAGCCAGTAGTGTCTTCCTGTAGACCAAACACCCCATCCTGGGATAGTTGTCAAGAGACAGAGCCTGATTCTTCTCTGGCTTGGAAGGAAACTTGGATCCACAGTAATTGCAATTTTCGGCAAAATGGAGACCAAACGGTTTTTCTCTTCTGTTAGTATTTTTAATACTCTTCTGAAGTATTTTAATTATGTTTAAAATAAAGTGCATACTTTTCTACTTTTCGTATGGATGCCTGAAGAATTGTCCCACTTCATCCCTCCTTTTTATTCACCTCTACCCAAAAAAGAAACTGGAAATAGGAATGGGGACATGTGGTTGTGGACAGCAGCAACATAAGCCAGAAAGTGGCTGGAAGGGTGCATGGGGTGGGAGGAGGTGGAGAATTGTGTAAAGAAATACATGTTGTTTTTATTTTTTTTAAAGATACACCTTCTTCCCTGTTTCCAGACATAAGTATCGAATTAAAAATTGTATTTGGGGGACTTTCTTAGTAGTCCAGTGGTTAAGAGTCTGCACTTTCAATGCAGGGGCATGGGTTTGATTCCTGGTTGGGGGAAAAAAATAAACAAAATAGCCTATTCCCAAGCTCTTTGAAAAAAAAAAATATAAAAACAATTGTACTTGGAGTGCCCTACAGATGTTGGCATTTTAAAACCAAATACTATTGGCCTGCGGGTTGCTAAGCAACCTGTGCAACCAATCAGCATGGGCTTTAAAATGGAATCTGTTCCAAGAGACAAAATGAAGCACCCAGGGCTCTGTCTGAAGCGGTGGGCTGGCAGGCGGACTCCCCATGTGCTGGCTCTAGTTAGAAGTTCAGCTCCTCTGGCTTTCTTTGCCTGAACACACATTTTAATTTCACTGTGTCAATTCTCATTATCTGTCTACATGGAATTCCTTTTTTGGTTTTCAGAAATAATTAAGTAAAAAGCCCTTTCACTCACTGCATTTTTGGCATTGATAAAGACATTTCAGACAAGACAGGGGCCAATATCAGGGCAGTCTTTGAAGATGTTCTTTAAAGACAGTTCTGACGAACAGTGGCAAACAGACCAATTAACCCCAGAATCGAAGTCTTGGCGGCTTTAAACTCCCTTCCAAAGAAATTAGCCCTAATGTTAATAAAGTGGGTGTTAGACCATTTCACAATAGCGACTTCTCGTGGACTGAGTCCACTGGAATTATTACATTGTTTTGCCAAAAGAGGAGCCTTGTGCTGGTGTGAATTTTTGTTATGGTTGCTGTCTGAAAGTTAGAAAAAAAAATGTCCAAACCACATTTCCACAGTTGGAGCAAAAATTCCAAGCATAATAGTACAGATTTCTGAAAAAAAAGAAAAAAGAAAGAAAGTTTTGAAATGGAAAAAGACCCAGAAAAGGTAGTAAAGGAAGTGCCCAAAGTGTATCCTCCAACACTGGGATTGTGGTTTGAATCAGGATTGTGTCCTGGGCTCGGGCTCACCAGTGATAAAACCCACTAATACTCCTCCACTCACCAGGGAAGACTTGCAGCTCAGCTATTGATTCTTTATTGGTTTTTCAGATCACAGGGAGACAGACCCAGAGCTTTTGTCTCTGCAGGTAAAGTGCTAATGAATTGCCAAGACTGGGGCTATATATTTGTGTTGACTTGATGCTTATAAAAATAAAGTTATTTCCTGGGGGAGTTGTTTTCATCTGCTGGGACTGTACAAGTCGATTTTTCATCATTTTGGTTAAAGGCCCATTTTGAGGGCTTGAGTCCCACCTCTGGTCTCTTTCTCAGAGGAGAGAAATAGACCCTTTGATCAATGTATTCTCTGAAAAAGAGGTAATATTTTTAGTGTTTGACCTGTCAGCATAACTGTTTGACAACAAATGGGTAGAAGAAAAGAAATCAGCTTCCCCAACACCTGGGTGGCTGAGGAGGGTGGAAGAGGGAGCAGTTTCCTGGGGTGGGGGATGGTGGCCACGGGGGACAGTTCTGAGCACTGACATGAATATCAGGCACAGCTGGAGAGGTGTGTCTGGGAGAACACGATGAATTCCTATTCATATGTGGGGTGGAAGTGGCCGAGGCCTGGGCTGCTGTGTCTGAAATGGAATCAGAACCTGAAATCCAGGGAGTTTCCAGCGGTCCAGTGGTTAAGATCCATGCTTCACTGAAAGGGGCACAGGTTTGATCCCTGGTCAGGGCACAGGTTTGATCCCTGGTCAGGGAACAGAGATCCCACAAGCCAAGCAACGAGGTCAACAAACAAAGCAAAAAACCCTACAACAAAGAAAGAAAAAAACCCCCAAATCTCCCCAAACTTGAAATCTAAAGAACAATGTTGATAACCTATGTCTGTTCTTGTGAGCCTCTCTCCCCACAGTCCCTAGCAGTTTCCAGAGAGGTAACTGTGGCTGGGAGAAGAAGTCGCCTGTCCATAGTCAAGTGATCAGACCTGCTGAGCCCCAGGTCTCTGCTTTAAATAGCCTGGATTCTTCCTGCTGCACCAAGACCCCGAGGTTCAACCTGCTCAGGACTCAGGACTGATTTGAGCTTGGCTGGGCTGCTGTATTTGTGACTGGTGCTTTTTGCTCACCCTGCGCAAGCAGCTCAACTCTTGGACTGACTGTGGGTTGAGTAAGAGCTGGGGCCCTGGGTTCAGGGTGAGACTCTTGCCACTGCAGCTAAGGCCAGGGCAGACCTCAGAGGCCAGCTCCGTTCTATCTCCACTTTCTCAGGCTCTGTGTTATCTCTCCTAGATAATGTGCGTCTCTCCCGGCCATCCACATTCTTTGACATCCAGTAAGTATGAAGCCTGATTTGGTGGGAAAAGGAGGAATCCTCAGTGCTAAGCTTCGATTCTCCTTGTTGCTTTCGGAGGCTCCTATGACACTTCTCCATGTTACTCTGGGAAAAAGCAGGTTGTTGGCTTTGACTCATGTGGGAGAGCTGGACATTCAGCCTCCTTTCAGACTCCTTACCCTTTGCCTAACCTGTGGGTGATGCCACAGTTTCCAGGTAGTGGTTCATCAACTCATCATCTCAAGGGTCTAAAGGGTTGTTGTCCAGTTGCTCAGGTATGTCTGACTCTGTGCCCCCATGGAGTCTAGCACACCAGGCTTCCCTGTCCTTCACCATCTCCCCAAGCTTGCTCAAACTCATGTCCATTGAGTCAGTGATGCAATCCAACCATCTTGGTCTAAAGGGTGAAGTCCCCTACTTGGCTAAATTCTTTACTTGATGCCTATCTTAAACCTCAGGAGGGGGGAAGTCAAATGTCTGTCAATTCAAGAAGACTATCCTCTCTTCCTGGGGTTGGGTCTGAAAATCCAGGGGCTCATGAGGTACCAAGGTTATAAGGCTATGGAGGCCAGGTCCTTACAAGCCATCTTTTTTTTTTTTTTTTAATGAAGTCTTTTCTTTTTAGCCACACCACATGGCATATGGAATCTTAGTTCTCCGACCAGGGATCGAACCCACGGCCCCTGCATTGGAAGCTCGGAGTCTTAACCACTGGACTGCCAGGGGAGTCCTGCTTACTGCCATCTTTCATGCTGGTGTCTGTAAACTGTCTGTTGTCACCAGCATTGACTGCTGCTGGGTCATTCTCATTCACCTCTCTGAGACCCACCAGGTCTGATGTTCTTTCTCTGTGGCACTTCAGGTCCTGTGGAAATCATCTGCTGTTTTTGCACCACGTGCGGGTAAGAGCCGCTTTCTGAAGGCTGCGGTGCTGTTTGCTGAGACAAGTGCAGTCACGCTTTGGCTGGAGTTCGGCCACATTCTTGGTGGCTCCGTCAGAATCTGGGGCATAGGTCACTCCTCTCAAGGCTTCCAGAAATCTTCCTTGGATTTTCTCATTTTCCTGCCACACTCAAATCTTGGGCTGGGGTAGGGAACTTGGGTTCCCTCTTAGGAACCCCCCATTACCTAAGCTACCTTCTCTATCTGAGGACTCTCCCTTTCTCTCAACTTGAGACTCTTTTACCCAGTATGAAAGGCACGACTCAAACTGTTGTCATGGAAACTCCCAGGTTATACTTCAGCCTGGTCCTCTCAGGCCTGAGCCTTTTCCTTTTTTGGCATGCATGATCTTACTTCCCTGACCAGGTATCAAACCTTGGCCCTCCGCAGTGAAAGCAACTGAGTCCTAACCCCTGGGCTGCCAGGGAACTCCCAGACTTGAACTTCTGGGTTTCCTTTTCCCTTTTCTTTCTGAGTGAAAAGTGTTTATATGCACAAAAACAGCTTTACTGGGACATAATTTACATCATAGAAGTCAACCATTTTAAGTATTCAGTTGGATAAGCTTTTGTAAATTTATGTAATTTTGTGACTATCACCACAGTTCAGGTTTAGAACATTTCCATCGTTCCTAAAAGTTTTCTTGTGCACATTCCCAATCACTGCTCACTTATGGCCCCAGGCAACCACTAATCTTTCTGTGTCTACACTTTTGCCTTTTTCCAGAAATTCCACATAAGTGGAATCATACACTATGTAGTTTTTGGTTTCTAGCATCTTTCTTTTTTGATTGTGTGTGTGTGTGTCTGTGTGTATTTAATTTTCCCCAGTTAATTATGATTCAGGTGATCTGAAGATGAGGGCTGGGGAACATGAGTTCACCTTTAAGAAGCATGGTCATGCATGCATGCTACAAGTATGGTGGTGACTGGCAGTGACAAGGGGTGGAGGGAAGGGCTTGTTTGTTTTAAGACATAAGAGACTTGAGAAACTCAAATGCTGAAAGAAGAGTCATTAGCGCAAGAGCGGTTGAGAATACAGAGCAGGTGCAGGGTGAGGAGCTGAGCTGATAGAGTGGCCAAGAGGCTGGAACCGAGTTCTTGGGGGAGGAGGGAAGATGGGTAGGAGTTGGAGATTGCTGAACATTGAGGACATTCTCCTTTGACTAAGGCTTCTTGTTCCTCTGTCACCTGCTGAGAGTGAGGAGGGAGGAGAAGAGGCAGCAAGTTTGAGCCGCATGCAAGTCTGAAATAATTGTTATGGGGAGGGAAAGTCTGAACCGGTCAAGGAGATGTAGTTGGATGGTCTGGCGAAATGAAAGGCCAGGCAGCGCTGGTGAGCATGACTTCATGGTGGCACCCATCTCTGTGGATATCCCATTGAGGCCAACGAGGCTTAGTCGTCTGGGTGCACGTGCTAAGAAGACAACCTTGAGATGATTTGGCGTTTTAAGTTTCGCCTGGTAATGGAGTTGGAAGAACAGGCAGGGAATTTAGGTGTTGGTAGAAGGAAGTTTCAATCAGTCATTGAACCCAAGTTGAACATGGGGGAAGTACAGAACTGAAGAAAGATGCGGGGGGTGGTTAGTCAATAAAGGAGCAAATAAATGGGGGTATTGGGAGTTATTGGAAGAGCAAGCTAAAGGGAAAGGAAGCCAGGATCTCAGGAGTGGTTTCAGAGGTGGAACATTCTGCAGAGAAGACCACGGGATGACTGAATGCGAGTGGAGAATAAAGTTGATGGAGTTAAGAGGTCAAGAGTGTTAGTGGGGAGTGTAGGAGGGATGTTCCCATGCCCTCCAGTGAAGCTTCTTCCAGGGTTGCAGTAGGGTTAGACTGGAAAGGGAGAGTGACGGGATGGCCAGGTGGACTGTTTACGGCGGGTAACAGGAAGGAAGGGTGAAAGGAACCATTTTATCTGAGGATGCTTGTCTGGAAACCTGGAGAGGCTCAAGGAGGTTTCTGAGAAAGCCGCATTGAATGTGGAAGATGACCAGAATTCCTATGACATAGGGTTGTAGGGAGCAGTGGTCTCAGTGGAGAACAGGTTTCTGATGAGGTCAGGACATCAGAGCTGGGGATGGGTAAGAAGCCACTGTCACCTCCTTCCCACCTGTTCAGGTACATTGGCCTGAAGAGCAAAAGCCAATCCCAAGCGTAAATTGCCCTCACAAGTTTCTGTAAAATCAGCAGCTCATCCCTGTTTGAAATAGCTTGGGGAATTGCCTGATTCCCCAGCTGCAGTCTAGAAAGCAATTAAAATTGTTGGTGATGCTTTTCTGTTCAAATCTGCATTCCGCTATTGAGCTTCCTCTTTGTTGCCGTGAATATCTGCTGTGTGAGCTGCTGCCTGCAGGACTGTTTGGATAGGAATGAATGATGTGCCTTCAACCAGGCAAAATGGGTTTTTTCACTGTCTCTGTTTATATAGGTTATTGGCTGGGGTGACTTGTTCTGATGAATAATACAAAATCGCCATTGGAAATTCTTCTTTATGAGAAGACCAAAAAAAAAAAAAACCTTTATTTTGTGGAGGATAAATGCTCCATTTCATCCAACTAAATGATTTTTATTTCTGAAGGCTGAGTGCCATTTAACTCTTCTGTTTGCCCCTCTTGGGTCAAAGAGCCTTAATCTCTTAAGTACATTTCATAACCTTCCAACATCTGAAACCACTATGTTGCCTGTCTCTTTTGGGTAAAGGAGAAATAGCCATTTTGATTGCCCTCCACTTTTTATACAGTCAGACTGTGTCCCGAAGTGATTTTGCAGTGGGCATGAGACCCTGCTGGGTCTAGTTCCTGCTCTGCTCTCTGAAGGGAGCATCTCATTGTGCTAAGTGAGATGACAGGGCTTAGAGGTAGGGAGGGATTTTGACTCTTACATGATTTTTACCTTTGCTCTGACCTTGAAACCCAAATCTCAAATATGAATCCATTGCATTTTTTCTGGAGTCAAGATTCCATTGACTTCCTTGAGTGAGTGATAGTTGCTTAGTCATGTCCGACTGTTTGCAACCCATAAACTGTAGCCTGCCAGGCTCCTCTGTCCATGGGATTCTCCAGGCAAGAATACTGGAGTGGGTTGCCATTCCCTTCTCCATGGGATCTTCCTGACCCAGGGATTGAACCTGTGTCTCCTGCATTGCAGGCAGATTCTTAACCAGCTGAGCCACCAGGGAAGCTCAGTTTTGTCTTATAGAGACTCATGAATGAGGCTGGTGTAAGGGGTGCTGAATGTGTGAAAGAATGCAGGACCCTTCACTAAGTCTCCACTTCGGACATTTATGGGGTTCTCTGCCTGGTGTCTCCCCCTCCCTTATTATCTGGGGACATCTTGTCCCCTGAATTCACAGGGCTTTTGCAGGGGCTAACATCTTCAGTGTGACCTACCCTGCTGGACACTGTCAGTTGGTATTGGGTAGCCCCTGACCCAAGCTGGGCCAGTCAGCCCCTTCCTTTTGGATGTGAGATTGGAGGAGGGTGACCAGCTGGTCCCAGTCTGCCAGGACTTGCCCAGTTTTAGGACTAACAGTTCCATGTCCTGAGAAACCCCTCGGTCAGTTCAGTTCAGTCCCTCAGTTGTGTCTGACTCTCGCGACCCCATGGACTACGGCATGCCAGGCTTCCCTGTCCATCGCCAACTTCCGGAGCCTACTTACACTCATGTCCATCATCTCGGTGATGCCATCCAACCATCTCATCCTCTATCATCCCCTTCTCCTCCTGCCTTCAATCTTTCCCAGCATCAGGGTCTTTTCCAGTGAGTCAGTTCTTTCACATCAGGTGGCCAAAGTATTGGTGTTTCAGCTTCAGCATCAGTCCTTCCAATGAATATTCAGGACTGATTTCCTTTAGGATGGACTGGTTTGATCTCCTTGTAGTCCAAGGGACTCTCAAGAGTCTTCTCCAACACCACAGTTCAAAAGCATCAGTTCTTCAGCACTCAACTTCCTTTATAGTCCAACTCTCACACCCATACATGACTATTGGAAAAACCATAGCTTTGACTAGAAGGACCTTTGTTGGTAAAGTAATGTCTCTGCTCCTCTTAGTCCCCAGCAAAGTGAGGCAGTTGGCTACCTTGGACTGGAGCGAGGGTTAAAGCCCATTCCTCTGTGTGATTGAAGCTCTAAGCTAGTCTGGAGCAGGAGAATGTGCTGATGGAGAAACCCTGACAGGGAAGGGAGATGGAGAGAGAGATACCCACCTTGTCTCTGCCCTGCCTGTGCCCGCTGCTTGAACCCTCCTCTCAGTCTGCCAACCACTGCATCGCACATTTTGCTGATGTGTGTTAAATGGAGCTTTGCCACTCCAACCACAAGAAAACTGCTGTCTGGAGTGCTCTCTCTACAGCAGTGCTAGGTCCTGCCTTCTCATTTGATCTGACAGCAACCTGTGTGCTAGGCAGCACTGTGAACTTTTAAAAATAAATAAATGAAGGCACAAGATTTTAAAGACTGAGGCTCAAGTTCACCAAAGTAGAAAGCTAGAGAACTGAGAGTGACCAAAGATTCCAAGTTTAGCGTTCTCTCATCATCCTGCTGCTGCCTCTGCTGCTGATATCTGAACCGTCAGTGTTGGTAAGGTAGTGGGCAGTCTGATATCTCATTTGAGCATTAGCATGTCTGGAAAGGGTCAATAGACCAGCTATGCTCACTTCTTAAAGTCTAGCTTCCTGCTTTGGGTGGAGAATATCATTAGTGTTTTGCCTTGTTTTCCCCAAAGTTTTAAATGGCATACAAAAGTGTTGAAAAGGTTGAGGAAATGGACTATAGGTTGACTATTCAAGACCAAGTCCCAAATAGACAGCACAGAACAGACTTTCATGGAGATATGGGTTCTTCTATGAACAGGAAACCACTGGCTCCTGCAATCCAGAAGCTGCCCTAAGCTGGAGGCCACTGCTGTCCACCAGCCCCAGAACCAGGCTGCATCTGCTGTGATGCACCCCAGCGAAGTGGTCGCTCCATACTCTGCTTCCCGACCCCTGTGAAGCTAGAGCACTGCTGCAGAGTAGCCAAAGGGCTCCAAGGCCAGAGTATCAGTAGGGAGAGTCAACAAAGTATTGCCTCCATCTACTTCCATCTTCCTAATCATACATGCTTGCATCTGATTGGCTGAGACTAAATCACATCATGCATCCTAGTTGCAGGAGCGTCTGGGAAATGCAGTTTTTAAGCTTTCTAGCCTTTGCAACTCAAGTAGGAATTAAGGAGGGCAGAATGGGTGTTGGGTACCAATGGATGTTGAGAATCAATACGCCACCCCAGGGTTGTCCCATAGGCAGGGCTCCCTGCAGGATGCAGAGTGGAACTTCTGGATGGACCTGCTGGTGTTCTCTGTGTGATTTCTGTGTGTTCACGAGAAGAGCAGGGTGTGCACATGGCTGGATGTCAAACTCCCTGGTCCTCCTCTGCCTCCACAGAGCTTTGAGCACAACTGCTGTGCAACACATCCTCTGGAAATGCCTTTCTCTGCATTTTATGTGCTAGTGGAGTGGGCAAAGTGGCGTGGCACGAGGGACTCTGGACAGAGATTTTGGTTGCCTTTTGCCAGTGACAAGGTGAGACATTGAGCACACGTCCTCTTTTGTAAATGAAGGGGCTGGCCAAGCCTCCTCTTACACTTAGCAACCTCTGAATTTATAAGAAACAGACTCACATGTGGTCACTTCATTCCAGAGCAACACTGGAGAAATAACATATTTCTTTTCAATTTCAATGTTGTCAAAACCACAATATCTGGATCTGCATGGTTTCTGGTAAAACAGAGGCTGTTAAAACTATGTCAGTGCAAACGTGGACATAAATAGGTAATAAATCTTGGTAGGTATATAGGACTGCTATATTTGGATTCAAACCTGTTAACCCTCACAAGATAAAGTTGAGTTTGATGGCTCAGCTTCCCAAACTGGGTAAAGGTTCAGAAATGGAAGTTCTGTGGATTTCATTGCTAAGAAAACAGAAAGTAAAAGCAGCAAAGTAAGAGTGTCAACATTGTTGCTGAATTTCCCTGCCCCTGGTCTTTAGCTTGGTGGAGGTCAGGTGTGAATTCCTGGATTCTATTCACCTGACGTTAAGGGCCTAGAGCCTCTTTAAGAAGCTGAATATACATACAAAGACCAGTGTGTAAGGGCCAACATTTAGATACTGTTTAAGAGCTCCTAGCAGCTGAGGTGACCTTTCTAAGTATAGCAGGCCCTGGCCGAAGAAAGCACAAATATGTAAACGTTTGATCAGGGGGTTTATATGCGAATATTTACATGGGAAAATCACAAGTATCATAGCAGCTAGCTTTTCCCTGCATTTTACACAAACCAGTCTTGGCTCACCAGAAATCCATCCTTTATGGGGCACGAACTTCCCTAGATCAGGCAAATCTCTTTAGCCAGGAATGTACGTTTTCTTGGTTGCTTATGGCATTCACTGTTTATTTCCTTTGTTGGGTTAAGAAGATCCTTAGACTAGTTGGGAATGAAGTCAAAGAGGGAAGGCTTTAGAGGGGAGGGATCCTGACTGTCATCCGATTGTCGGTCCTCTGTGGTCCCCCCTGGTCCTTAGCCAGCAGTACATCCCGCTCACCTCCTGGATGGTGATGCTCTGTGCTCACTTCCTCCTCGCTCCTGTTCCATCCCCCCTTTCCCCTCTTTCTTTCTTAAGCAATCTGTGTTGTGTTTCCTGAAAAGATTTTCCCAGTGCTTTAGCATCTTGGACATTTGACTGAAATAGCTTTGAAGCTGTCCAGCTTAGCTTGGCTTCTGAGTCCTGATCGTTCCTAATTATCGATCCATCACTTGACTGAATCCCTTCTCTTTCTCCTCTAGCCCCCTCCACACCCACTCATGGAAGTGGGTGGGTCTTGGCTGGGCCAGGGGTGGGGGGACCTGGACCAATGTGAGCAGTTTCTCATGCAGGGCAGTGAGGATGCCACAGGACCGGTGGAAAGGGGGCAAAGCAGGGGCCTATATGTTCCCTAAATCAAAGGAGCCATTGCAGATGTTGAAGGCCACAGACTAGACAGGGAGACAAGAAGAGAGAAACCTGGAGTGCAGGCCCTGGGGGGCTTGGCTAGAGCAGGGCTACTCCTTTGTGTTAACCAGAGCGAGTGGGAATGCTCAGCTTGGTATACAGACCAGGAAGAATTAATAGCATCTGCTGTGATTTCAGCCTAGTGTGTGAGTGTGTGTGTGTACCTATGTGCAACATGAAGCTTAAGACACAGTCCTTAGTGATAGTTTCTAATCCATTTAGAAAAATGCAAAGAACCTATATAACATGGCCAGCCATGTATTAAGTGCTAAATTATGGTGGTCAGAGAACTACCCTAGTAATGAGGATGCCCCATTCTAACTCCCCACCTGCTCCTTAACTTGGCTGTGTGGGCCTCAATTTGTTATTCTTCTCTGTGAAGAGATGGGACTAAACAACTTCAGGAAAAACAAAGAAAAATAAATTAGAAGAAAGATAACATAGATACAGGAATGCACACAGAACATGTGAATTTCCACAAAGTAAACACTGGAGTGAATGGTGTCAGTATCACCCAGGTCAGGACTTAGAATCATGCCCACACCCAGAGGCCACCCTTGATTCCCCCACCCACAGTTGCCCCCTCATTCTCTCTAGACGAAATTGCTGTGATCTTCATAGTTTTGAAGTCCCTTTCAGCTCCAGATGTGACCATCAGGAATGGAAGATCTGCACGGCCCTGGACAAAGCTGTTAAAGACTGGAACTCTATGTTATCTAAGTTCTCTAAAATAGTTTTGCAAGAGTGACTAGTTAGGGCCTGGATTGCTCTTTTGGTCATCAACTCTAATTTTTTTTTTTTTTAAACAACTGAGCATGATCAATCAAGTTTCTATATCTGCTCTTGCCCCTGTGTACTTGGCAGTATGGTTTTGAGGTTGTTCTGTAGGTCAGAAAATTCCTGCTTTCATCCCAAAACCCAAGACTGAAAGTACAGAGCTATTTTTTTCCTGGTGGTTCAGAACTGAGCTGGGTGGGTACATGATGGTGCTAAGCTGTTCCTCGGGGCTGCCAAGCTGTGACTTGGCTTGTGTACTTATGCCCGTAAAAGGTTGAAGCACAGAAAGAGGGCAAGCATCGTGATTAAACACACACGCACACACACACACCCAGAGAGCATGGCCACCAGCATAATATCTACACCATGAGGCCATTCAAACCATGTTTGCAAAAGGAAATGGATTTGAAAATTCTTTGTGTGGAAAAAATGGGGCTGGATACTGTTCAGAGACAAACGAGTATATGAGGTTTTACTGAAAAGCTGGTTTCCAGCGAGACTTAGGATCATTTCACTGTGGCTTTCACATATTAGAGGTTTCTACCCTCGTTCAGTTGCTGACGCAGATAAGACTTCTAATAATTCACGGAGAAGCGAGTGACCTTCTATCCATCCTCATCCACTCAGCAGCTCTGTCTGTCTCCATCGTATCACATGTGCTCCCTGTCACAGCCCCTGAGCACATCTGCTTGCACACTCACACATGTCTCCATACCTATGCGTGTGCCTGTGGCACCCTGCCTCTCCACTCCAGCTCCTGCTACTTCTGCCCACCATCGGATGTGGCCTGACCCTCAGCCTGCTGGTTGGGAAAATGTGTTGAAGAAGCCCATCCTTGGGGTTCTCTTTTGACCCCCAAACGTGGAGAAACGTGGCCTCTAATGAGCTGAAGCCCACACGCCATTCCCTGCCTCCTGGGATTTAAATAATTCTCACTACATGGCATCTTTCATGGGGATGGGCCACTTGCGGAGCTGAAGAAGGTGGCTCCTTAAGTGGCATGACTTGAGATGAGGGTTGTGCATCGTTGTTTCCATCTATCCTCTTTTCTCCATCCCACCTGCCTGTCACAGTGACCAAAGTCCCCTTTCTTATCTCCATTCCTACAGGCTGTGAAAGATTTTAGGTTATCAGGAGTTTCTTGTTAAGAGGCAAGTGTTCAAGTCATTATGAGCTGATTGTTGTTGCTGTCGTTTAGTCTATCAGTCATGTCCGACACTTTTGTGACCCCATGGACTGTAGCCCGCCAGGCTCCTCTGTCCATGGGATTTCCATGCAAGAATACTAGAACAGGTAGCCCTTCCCTTCTCCAGGGCATCTTCCCAAGCCAGGGTTTGAATCCTGTCTCCTGCATTGCAGGGCAGATTCTTTACTGCTGAGCCAGCAGGGAAGCCCTTATGAGCTGCTACCTAGTAGCAATCAGACAAGGTGAGTGAGGGAGTAGGGAGAGGGCTTGCTAGAGGGCTGAGCACCATTTTGCTTCCTAACAGCCGTGTGGATCGCTGCAATTCATTGCAACAGGGAAAAGGGGATGTCCAGCTTCCCGGTAAGACCTGATTACAGATCAAAGTGCTCTTCCAACAGGCTGAGAATTCACGGGTCATGGGACGCAGGCTTTCCAGAAGGTGTTGCTAAAGGTACTAGTGACCATCAGCTTAGTGCCCATCACAGGCGATTTCCTGTCTGTTTACAGCTTGGTGCTTCTCTGCTGCGAGGAAGAAGCTACATTCTCCTGGCACAGTCCTGGGGCTAGAACATGACCTCTAGGGACACACTGAAGCTCATTCAGTGTCCTTGATTTGCACAAAGGAGGGTGCCTCCCAGTACCAAAAAGATGCTGCAGAAATGGGAATCCGTCAAGCAGCGTAACCTCCCGGTGGGCCCGAGGCCAACCTTTCCAACAACTTGAGGGTTTGTAGCAGAAGGAAAGCAAAGTAGTCCTTGAATGGGAGTCCATGCAAGACTGCAAGTGAAAATACAGAGTGAAACTTGATCAAACCTGGCGCTCCTCTCCCAGGCTTCCTTGGGGCGGAGGAGATTGCTATAGACTGGAAAATGTAATTTCAAGGGGCCCTGGAGAGAGACAGCAATAAAGACCAGTTTGTTTTATTGCACGTTTGGAGGGGAAAGGCTTAGGAAGTGCCTTAATGGATGAAATGAGAGATGGTTCTAGAGGACAGAGCCTGATAAAAGGAAGGCGGCCTGAGCTCTCAACAGGAGAAGTCATGCCTCTTTAATTTGGTGGAATTCATGAAGGTTTTACTGTAACTGCAGCCCAGCAGAAATCAGGGGCTGTTCCAGTTCTCTTTATCAGTGCTGATGAAGCAGAGATGAAAAAAGCCTGTATGTAGCTAGTTGTCAGATAAACAGTGATGTGCTGCTGGTCAGTGTTTAACCAGGGGCTCTGGGGGTGGGGTGGAGGCAAGGTCTGGTCCATCGTGTTTGCTGATTTCTTTGGTGTAAATAAATGCTCCTACTGTGGCTGATTTCAAGCTTCCAAGGTGATGTCACTGAACACAGATTTGGGAAGAGATATATGCAGAGTGGGTTCTCATGAGCCTTTATAGCGCAGCTCCAGCCCAGCCCTGCTTCAGCAACCCTGGCAGTTCTTTCTGTGCCTTTGATGTGGGGTGAAAAGGGAAGAGGAGGATGGCTCCTCTGATTGTCCTTCCTTGGACGAGAGTGAGAACCTGCTTCGGGATGCCATGCCAAGCTGTTTGAGGTGGCACGAGACTAGGGTGGGGGGAGGGAAGGGAGCGGAGGGGCGGGGGGGGCGGGGGTCCAGGTACAGGCCACTCGCACCCAAAGCTTTGATTTAAAATTCTAATGTTTTCAAATGGTTCCCCAGGCATCGGAAACATTTCAGAGAAATTCCAGGAAGCCCAGAGGATTCTGAACAACACAGTGTTTGAATAGCAAAAGAATATTGGGTCTTTAGGGAAAAGTGCCCATTATTGGAAACGGACTCTTTTTAATGATGTGTGTGTTGACCGCGGGTAACCGGATCAACAGGGGTCACGGGGTCGTCCCTCCTGTAGCTGGTGAAGATTGCTTAGAAAGGACTGGCTTTTTCTGCCCTTGGAACTCCTTTCCCTTACTCCATATGTCTTGAATTTTTTTTTTTTTTAAAACCAGACCTGAATTAAAATGTTCTGTCTTATTACCACGAAAAGGACAATCATACCTGTCAGATGGAGAGTGCGATGTTTGGTCCATTTATGGGGCACCTTTCCTTTGAGTGTAGGGTTTCACCTCTTTGGGCCTCAGAGTACTGACAAGCAGCCCTGTCTGCTCTCCAGCAGCTACCAGAAAGGCATGTCAAGCGCAGGTCCCTTGATCCTTCCATGGAGCTGGCCTGCGCTTCGGGTGTTTGAGGCAGATTCTGATTGAACAGTGTCTTCTGTAGCTAATGAATAAATCAATGATTACAATCCTCAAATACAAACACCCATATCTCCACCCCCTCCTTTAAGAAAAACCCGTTAAAAAACTATAAAAAAGGAACATCTACTGTTTAATGGCTTATTCTTGCTTGCTATTTCCCTCAAGCCTATCCCATGCTTAGTGGAAACTTAATGTCTTTTATTTTTTGGGTCTATTTTTTAATAGGCTTCCCTAGTGGCTCAGACGGTAAAGCATCTGTCTGCAAAGCAGAAGACCTGGGTTTGATCCCTGGGTTAGGAAGATCCCCTGGAGAAGGAAATGGCAGCCCACTCCAGTATTCTTGCCTGGAAAATCCCATGGACTGCGGAGCCTGGTAGGTTACCATCCATGGGGTCACAAAGAGTCAAACACGACTGAGCGACTTCACTTTCACTTTCACTATTTTTTAATTATTTTTAACAAATTGGGGTATAATTGCTTTACAATGTTGTGTTAGTTTCTGCCATACAGCAGCGTGAATCAGCCCCATGTGTACCTGTATCCCCTTCCTCTTGAAGCTCCCTCCCACCCCATCCCGTCCTACCCCTCTAGGTCACTGCAGGACAGTGAGTGAGCTCCCTGTGTTATGCAGCAGCTTCCCACTAGCTATTCATTTCTGCACATGCTACTGTATATACGTCAACGCTACTCTTTCAGTGCATCCCATCTTTGTCTTTTAAATCTAATGACTGGAAAACCAGGAGGTTACTTAGGCAGTTTATTCTACATATATTTATCTCTTGTTGCTCTTATTCAATTGCTAAGTCGTATCCACCTCTTTGCACCCCCAAAGACTGCAGCATGCCAGGCTTCTCTGTCCTCTGCTATCTCCTGGAGTTTGCTCAATCTCATGTCCATTGAGTTGATGATGCCATCCCACCATCTTTTCCCATCACCCTCTTCTCTTCCTGCCCTCCATCTTTCCCAGCATCAGGGTCTTTTCCAGTGAGTCAGCTCTTCACATCAGGTGGCCAAAGTATTGGGGCTTCAGGTTCAGCATCAGTCCTTCCAATGAATATTCAAGGTTGATTTCCTTTAGGATGGACTGGTTTGACCTCCTTGCTGTCCAAGGGACTCTTAAGAGTCTTCTCCAGCACTACAACTTGAAAGCATCAATTCTTTGGCGCTCAGCCTTCTTTCTAGTCCAACTCTCATGTCCATACATGACTACTGGAAAAACCATAGCTTTGACGATATGGACCTTTTATATTAATTAGTGCTGGAAAAATAGATAGGACCTGGTTTCAAGATACGCATTATTTAAAAAAGAATATAGTGTCTGGAAGGAGTTGAGACTTAAGCCAGGAGGCAGGAGGGAGGCATGGGCAGTTTTTCATCAGAGGCAGATACAGAGCTGGGCTCTTGGAAAGCAGTATGGGAAAGATGGGTTGGAAAGTGAGACTGTGATAAACGTACACCCAAAGTTCAGGATAGAGGTCACAACAGTCCATGCAGGTGGAGATGGTGAGAAGGGATGAGAGGAGCTGAAGAGAGGGTGAGTGCTCTCATCCAGAGAAACATAACTGTGAAGAGGAACTATTTTGAGGGCAGGATGATGAGTTCAACTGAATCGTCAAGTTTAAAGGGAAGTGGGTAGAGATGTATACATTCTCCATGGGTTTCTGCTGTTCCTGCACATTTCTTGAGCAGAGATGCTGATGATTTTGGTTCCAGACTATTTTTTCAAGGATTTGTGTGTTCTTCTGGAGCACAAGCTAAGTTTGTTTGCTGCTGCTGCTAAGTCGCTTCAGTTGTGTCCGACTCTGTGCCACCCCATAGATGGCAGCCCACCAGGCTCCCCTGTCCCTGGGATTCTCCAGGCAAGAACACTGGAGTGGGTTGCCATTTCCTTCTCCAATGCATGAAAATGAAAAGTGAAAGTGAAGTCGCTCAGTCGTGTCCTACTCTTAGCGACCCCATGGACTGCAGCCCACCAGGCTCCTCTGTCCATGGGATTTTCCAGGCAAGAGTACTTACCGTCCAGTAAAATAACGTCTACCCTAAAGATCAAGCAGCTTTGTTTGTAGTCCGGTATGAAAATGAAGCTCATACTACCTGCTGCTCTGTACCAGCAATAATGTCCTTGGTCTCTGACTTGGGAGTCTCGTGTCTTCTTCTAGCATTAAGGAAACTGTGGCAGGCTCACGGGTGTGCTTGCAATTAGTGCAAAACCTCAAACCTTCTGCAGTTCTGGAATAGACGCTTAAGTCTAAGTAGACTTTACATATCATTTAATTGAATTTTCTTGGATTAGGGATGAGGAAATTGAAGGCAAAGTGACTTATTCCAGGACATGGAGCAAGTGGGTGGAGGAGGGGGCCTCTGAAGGCAGGCAGGCTTCTGATGTAGGAGTGGTGAGGGCATCCTGGTCGAAGGACATGCTGCCAGCAGAGGCACAGAGAGCCCTCTGGTTGCTGTGGGTAGTGGGAGATGGAGAGACACGATTGGACCAGATTGTGGCGAGTCTTGAATGAGCACCTAAGGGGAGCTTGGGATGGTTTTAGAGGAGAAAGAGGAGCATATAATCAATGCTGCTCCTCAAGACATTTGAAGTGGCAAGAAGATGAGGGCTTCAGTTGGTTCCTGGATGGTCATGGGAGGAGGGAAAGGCAGGCACTAGCTTGAGTCCTGCTTCCCTCTTTTCTTTCATCCTGTCTACATGCTGGCAGTTTTGTATTCATTATCTAGCATTTCTCCTCATTTGTGGTCTTAACACGATTTAAAATACCTCAGCCTGGACTATTAGACTTAAACGTGTGCACTGGACGGTTACCACCCACACTCTAGTGGCAATCGATTGCTCAACTTGGGAAGAAACACCCAGAGGTGATCAGTTAGTATTTGAAACGTTATTCCCAAGGGTGCCCCCTGTAAGTAGGTACTGTAGGCTTTAGGCATCTTTGTTGTCATTGTTGCTGTTTATGCACTTAGTTGTATCAGGCTCTTTGCGCTCCCATGGACTGTAGCCCGCCAGGCTCCTCTGTGCATGGGATGCTCCAGACAAGAATACTGGAGTGGGTTGCCATTCCCTTCTCCAGGGGATCTTCTTCTTGGATCTTCCTGTGGATCCAACCCATATCTCCTGCATTAGCGGGCATATTCTTTACCACTGAGCCACCATGGAAGCCCCTTAGTTATCTTTCAGTTCAGTTCAGTCGCTCAGTCGTGTCCAACGCTTTGCGACCGCACGGACTGCAGTAAGCCAGGCTTCTGGACAATCAAAACCAGGGCTGTTGTTCATAGCATAATGGATGAGGGAAATTGCTTTCCATTGGTGAATTATGTGTTTGATGTCTGGAGACTGGACTGTGGTATGAAACCAGTGTCTCCCCACTGTGTCAGCATGTAGAGGAATGTGCAGGGAGTCCAGCAGTCTATACCCAAGCTTGATTCTGAGCCGGCCCAGTCCAGCTAGTGCTTTGGAGGAGTCTTACTGCCTGTGTCTAAGGAGTGACCTTGGGCATGACTTTGAATGACACTGACCTTTCATGCAAGTGCCACTGAAGCACCTGAAATGAAGACAGCTGGTTAAGACCCTGAGCTCCCAAAGCAGGGGGCCCAGGTTTGATCCCTGGTCAGGGAACTAGATCCCACATGTGGCAACTAAGATCCCATATGCCTAAAGATCCCATGTGCAGTCAAATAAACAAATTGCCTGAAACAGTCAAATAAATAAATAGATATTAAAAAAAAAAAAAAAAAAAGAACGAGCAACTGACACTTCCTCAAGTTTGCAGGAGAGCTATGTGATCGTTTTTCTGTCTCTTTGCTAATAAATGTTTATATATGGGCCACAATCAGTCTGAAACTAACTTTCATTGTAACCTAGAAGGGAGGTTATGGGGAGGAAACCCTAGCCCCATTTATATCTAATTGTTGGAGACTACTGATACTTTGAAAAGACCTTTATGTAGGGAAAGATTGAGGGCAGGAGGAGAAGGGGATGACAGAGGACGAGATGGTTGGATGACATCAATGACTCAATGGACATGAGTTTGAGCAAACTGTGAGAGAGAATGAAGGACAGGGAAGCCTGATGTGCTGCAGTCCATAGGGTCGCAGAGTCAGAAATGACTGAGCAACTGAACAACTGATACTAGACCAAAAGAACCTCATAATTGAGAACAACAGATTATCAGTCTGCAACGCTCCCCTTTGAGGTAGATACTACCAATACCTTCACAGTCCAGGCGAGGAAACTGAGAATGGAGAACGGGACCAGCTTGCCCAAGGCCACACAGCTAGGAAACGCCAGCTCCAAGGTTCAAAGTGGCACCTTCACCTGTTCTGCTAAAGCAAAATGTATCTGTCACTCCCTCCTCATCATGAAAATTTAATTTGTAGCAGGGAAGGAGAGGAGATTTGCTATTTAAAATACATGACTGTCAAAGGTCTATATTTTTAGAATTCATTGCCGGGGGGCAGATGAAGCTGTGTACAGGACAGGCCCTCTGGCTTTCACTCATCTCTTCCAGCCCTAGGGGATCCAAATATAGATTTTTAACATTGGTGTCTTTCCCTCTGGCTTATTCTGATCTTATTTTAAGGGCAAAGAAGAACGCTGAGCTCGGCTTGGCTAAAATTGGAATTTACCTGCCTGGTGTGTTTTCCTCTTATAAGTTAATGTTAGTCTTGGTTCTCTGAGAGTAGATTAATGAGTCCTCTAACTTTCACTGTAGGTGGTAGATGCCTTCCAAGAGCTACTCTCCTTTATTCCTTGATAAGCTTGGTCTAAACCAGCCATGGAAGTTCTATGCTTCTTAGCTGGTGAGTGATTTATGAGAGCACATGTAACCTAGTCTTGGCCAATAACGGGGAGTTTGTGAGGGATTTTGGGAAAGATTTCCTTCCTGATAAAAGGCAGAGAACATTATGAGAAGAAAGCCCTTTGCTCCTACCCTCTTCCTTCTTGAACAGATGGGACACTGTCATGTGAGGATATGATGTCTGGCGCTACAGCAGTCATCTTGTGACCATGAGGGTCACCAGCTTGTAGGGATAGCAGGACAGAAAGGATAGAAAGAGCTGGGGTCTTTGGTGGCATTGTTGAACTACCTAACCAATTCTGAGAAGGCTAACCTGCAGCCCAATTGTGGGAAACTAGTAGTTTAAATCATTTTCAGTTGAATATTCTGTTACTTGTGGCTGAGAGCATTTATAAATGAATAATTATTCATTCAGTCCAGTCAGTCACTCAGTCGTGTCCAACTCTTTGCGACCCCGTGAATTGCAGCACGCCAGGCCTCCCTGTCCATCACCAACTTAGTAAGGAACAAATCAAGGCAAGAGTGACTAATTCTCTCAAAGAATAGTCATCTCTGATGAAAGATATGTCCTGAGACCTTGATTAATCCCATTATCATGAATCAATGATAAGACCAGCAATAAAACATTACTAAAACATTGAAGGGACTTCTTGTCCTAATAAGGAATATTTTGGCTGAAAATGACTGAAAAATCGATGAAAAGAGTGTATTGACCTAGTAAGTAAAAGATGGAGAAATGTAAGCTTCCGATATGGCTTGATCCAGGGCTCAGTGATGTTATTAAGCCTTAGTTTCTCTCTATTGCTCAGTTCTGCTCTTCTTAGAGCTGACTAAAGGCCCCAAGTGGCAGCAAAAATGCTGTCATCAGTTAAAGGTCCACAGTCTCCGTGGTTCAAGTCCAGCACTAAAAGGATAAATTCCCTCAAGGGTCCCAGCAAGGCTCATTGTTTCCATTGACTCCAGTGGACTGTGTGATCCCCAAGGAATGTGATGCTTTGATTTAGGCCTCAGTCACCTGTCCAGCCGTGGTGCAAGGGCAGAGTCAACCTCACCTGAAAAGGCAGAGGCTGCACATGAAGAAAGCCTGCTTTTCCCAGGAAACTGGGACTGTTACAAGAAGAGGAACGGGAAGTGGATGGCAAAAACTGCAGAGGTCCACTCTGCCCCTCCACATCTTTTAGCAAGTTTGTTTTCTGCTATTTCTTCAATATTCTTGTTTTTACACAATGTGCATTTTAAAAATTCCATCATAAGATTCCTTTTCAGTGTCATTTTTCTTGAAGTTTTTTATGTGCTGAGCAGAAAACCGGCTACAGATATGAATGCAGAGAGGACTCCTAAGACCCTCACCAGCCTAAAGGTGCACCAATTAAAATTCATGCCCTGGAAATTTACAAATCAGCACAGGGCATGCAGCTTCTGGCTTTGCTCTTAAGTTGTTGGAAGGATAAGTTTATAAAGTGACAAAGAACTTCAGTGATGGACATTCTTCTGTGAGTGACAAAAGACTGGGAAAGATGGCAGATGGCAGAGTGACTCAACTTCTCACAATTTAGCAGAAAACAATGAACGCCTCTCTCCCTGACAGCTGTGACAAAGCCAAGGGTATGTCTGAGGGAGGCCACTGAAGACCCTCAGGAACTGCTGAAGACAGTGGTGTAACCTGCAGTGCTGCATCTTCTGGAATATGGGACTCATTTCTCTTGTTGTTTAGTCGCTTCAGTCGTGTCCAACTCTTTGCAACCCCATGGACTGTAGCCTGCCAGGCTCCTCTGTTCGTGGGATTTCCCAGACAAGAATTCTGGAGTGGATTGCCATTTCTTACTTTAGGGGGGTCTTCCCAGCCCAGGGATCAAACCTGTGTCTCCCACACTGCAGGCAGACTCTTTACCATCTGAGCCACCAGGGAAGTCCTCACTCCCAAGCTCCTGGGATTGTTGGTAGAATTCAGCTCCTTGTGGTTGCAGGACTGAGGTCTCTGCTTTCCTGCTGGTTGTCAGCTAAAGGTCACCTGTAGTGAGTGCCTTGCCATGTGCCCCCCTCCCTGGCCCACCTAAAGTGTGGCAGTGCCCTTCTTCAGGGCCAGTCATCAAGCAAAATAAAATATCTCCCTTCTGTCTGCTAAGACAGAGTCTTATTTGTTGTTCAGTCACTAAGTCGTGTTTGACTCTTTGGGACACCATAGACCGCAGCATGCCAGGCTTCCCTGTCCTTCATTATCTCCTGGTGTTTGCTCAAACTCATGTCCATTGAGTTTGTCCGCCCCCTGCCCTTCTCCTCCTGTCTTCAATCTTTCCCAGCATCAGGGTCTTTCCCAATGACTTGACTCTTTGCATCAAGTGTCCAGTATAGGACAGAAGTTCAGGAGCTTCAGCTTTAGCATCAGTCCTTGCAGTGAATATTCAGGGTTGATTTCCTGAGTAATTTAATTATACGAGTGACTGTCTCATAACCTTTGCTATCTAACATAATTGAATCAAGGGAGAAACAGTTTACCATACTCACTGGTCCCACCTACTCAAGGACTGTGCTGGGTGTGGACACCCAGGGGCAGGAATCTGGGTCCATGTTGGAATTCTGGCTTGATTTCTCCCTGTGATGGCTGATTTGTGTTGTTAACTTGGCTGTGCCAGAGTATACCCAGATATTTGGATAAATATTATTCAGGTGCGTCTATGAGGATGTCTCTGGATGATGTATATCTACAGATAGCCCTTTAGCCCCGTTGGTGTTCAGGAGAATATGTGTGTGTGTGCTCAGTTGTGTCTGACTCTAGACCCCATGAACTGTAGCCCACCAGGCTCCTCTGTCCATGGAATTCTCCAGGCAAGAATACTGGAGTAAGTTGCCATTTCCTCCTCCAGGGGATCTTTCTGACCCAGGGGTCAAACCCTCATCTCTGTGTCTCCTGCACTGGCAGGTGGATTCTTTTTTTTTCTTAGGTAGATTCTTTATTACTGTGCCACCTGGGTATGGAGGATAAAAAATCAAGCCTCAAAAGAACTGATGCTGTATTTTCCATTCAGAGTCTGTGACTGAAGGCAGAAGACAGAGGTCCCAGCTCGAAGACAGGCAAAAAGAAAGAGGTTTTTCTCACTCATCCTTCTATTCTATCCCACCTTACTGGATTGAGTGAGGTCCACCCATATTGGGGTTCTCATGGTTCTGGCCCCAGGATTCTGGTTGAATACAAGCAGCCCCTAAAGGCTGTTTATCCCTTGGTATCTTTTGCTGCTGCCTTTGTACCTGACTGTTCTAATTAGTCCAGTAGAGTTTGAAACTGTTGACCAAAATGTTTGGCTTCTCTATTTATGATCACCCTCAAACACTAAGTGATTATTCAGTGTGCCCTGGGTATAGAGCGCTTCCCCAATGGTCCACAGGATGCTGAAACAGGCAGGTCCCAGAAATTTCTCGGTGAAACTCTAGGGGTACAGGCAGGAGGCTGAATCCTGCAGGTATTAAGTGAAGGATGCACAGGTAGCCCAGGTGGCCACAACTAAGGAAGCATGGAATTAGGCTGGCTCTGTGGCCTTGTGACCCATGCAGCTGCCCCATGCTTAGAAAAGGCCCACATCTAGTTTAAGTCTCTGCTCTTGTCATCTTGATATTCTTCATAATTTTTGAACAAGGGATCTTGCATTTGCATTTATCCATGGGACTCAGGTATTTTATAGTCTGCCTTGCATAGGTTTGTATTGTGTGGCTTGCTCAGTTCAGTTCAGTCACTCAGCCATGTCCAACTCTTTGCGACCCCATGGACTGCAGCACGCCAGGCCTCCCTGACTATCACCAACTCCCAGAGTTTACTTAAACTCATGTCCATTGAGTTGGTGATGCCATCCAACCATCTCATCCTCTGTCATCCCCTTCTCCTCCAGCCTTCAATCTTTCCCAGCATCAGGGTCTTTTCCAATGAGTCAGTTCTTCACATCAGGTGGCCAAAGTATTGGTGTTTCAGCTTCAGCATCAGTTCTTCCAATGAATATTCAGGACTGATTTCTTTTAGGATGGACTGGTTGGATCTCCTTGCAGTCCAAGGGACTCTCAAGAGTCTTCTCCAACACCACAGTTCAAAAGCATCAATTCTTCGGCCCTCAGCTTTCTTTATAGTCCAACTCTCACATCCATACATGACTATTGGAAAAATCATAGCTTTGATTAGATGGACCTTTGTTGGCAAAGTAATATCTCTGCTTTTTAGTATGTTGTCTAGTTGGTCATAGCTTTTCTTCCAAAGAGTAAGCGTCTTTTAATTTCCTGGCTGCAGTCACCATCTGCAGTGATTTTGGAGCCCCCCAAAATAAAGTCTGTCACTGTTTCTATTGTTTTCTATCTATTTGCCATGAAGTGGTGGGACCAGATGCCATGATCTTAGTTTTCTGAATGTTGAGTTTTAAGCTGACTTTTTCACTCTCCTCTTTCACTTTCATTAAGAGGCTCTTTAGTTCTTCTTCACTTTCTGCCATAAGGGTGGTGTCATCTGCATATCTGAGGTTATTGATATTTCTCCCAGCAATCTTGATTTCAGCTTGTGCTTCATCCAGCCCAGTGTTTCTCATGATGTACTCTGCATATAAGTTAAATAAGCAGGGTGACAGTATACAGACTTGATGTACTCCTTTCCCGATTTGGAACCAGTCTGTTGTTCCATGTCCAGTTCTAACAGTTGCTTCTTGACCTGCATACAGATTTCTCAGGAGGCAGGTCAGGTTGTTTGTTATTCCCATCTCTTTTAGAATTTTCCACAGTTTGCTGTGATCTACACAGTCAAAGGATTTGGCATAGTCAATAAAGCAGAAGTAGATGTTCTTCTGAAACTCTCTCGCTTTTTTGATGACTGAACTGATGTTGGCAATTTGATCTCTGGTTCTTCTGCCTTTTCTAAATCCAGCTTGAACATCTGGAAGTTCACAGTTCACATACTGTTGAAGCCTGGCTTGGAGAATTTTGAGTATTACTTTGCTAGCGTGTGAGGTGAGTGCAATTGTGTGGTAGTTTGAGCCTTCTTTGGCATTGCCTTTCTTTGGGATTGGAATGAAAACTGACCTTTTCCAGTCCTGTGGCCACTGCAGAGTTTTCCAAATTTGCTGTCATATTGAGTGCAGCACTTTCACACCATGCATCATCTTTTAGGATTTGGAACAGCTCAACTGGAACTCTATCAGCTCCACTAGCTTTGTTCGTAGTGATGCTTCCTAAGGCTTACTTGACTTTGCATTCCAGGATGTCTGGCTCTAGGTGAGTGATCATACCATCGTGATTATCTGGGTCGTGAAGATCTTTTTTGTATAATTCTTCTGTGTATTCTTGCCGTCTCTTCTTAATATCTTTTGCTTCTGTTGGGTCCGTACCATTTCTGTCCTTTATTGTGCCCATCTTTGTATGAAATTCTCCCTTGGTATCTCAAATTTTCTTGAAGAGATCTCTAATCTTTCCCATTCTATTGTTTTCCTCTATTTCTTTGTATTGATCACTGAGAAAGGCTTTCTTATCTCTCCTTGCTATTCTTTGAACTCTGTATTCAGATGGGTATATCCTTCCTTTTCTCCTGTGCCTTTCACTTCTCTTCTTTTCACAGCTATTTGTAAGGCCTCCTCAGACAAACATTTTGCCTTTTTGCATTTCTTTTTCTTGGGAATGGTCTTGATTACTGCCTCCTGTACAATGTCACGAATCTCCATCCATAGTTCATCAGGTACTCTGTCTATCAGATCTAATCCCTTGAATCTATTTCTTACTTCTACTGTATAATCATAAGGGATTTGATTTAGGTCATACCTGAATGGTCTAGTGGTTTTCCCTACTTTCTTCAATTTAAGTCTGAATTTGGCAATAAGGAGTTCATAATCTGAGCCACAGTCAGCTCCCCGTCTTGTTTTTGCTGACTGTATAGAGCTTCTCCACCTTTGGCTGCGAAGAATATAATCAGTCTGATTTCAGTATTGATCATCTTGATACTTTTTGAATGAGGGATCTTATATTTTCATTTAGCCTTGTGACCCAGATATTTTATAGTTTGCCTTGCATAGATTTGTATTGTGTGATTTGTAGGAATCAGGTAAAACAGCATGAAAAAATGGGGAAATAAAAATTTGCTGTATGACGCAGGGAGCTCAAATCAGGTACTCTGTGACAACCTAGAGGGGTGGGTTGGGGTGGGAGATGGGAGGGAGGTTTAAAAGAGAGGGGACATATGTATACCTATGGCTGATTCATGTTGATATAAGGCAGAAACCAATACAATATTGTAAAGAAATTATCCTCCAATTAAAAATAATTTTAAATTAAAAATGGGGGAAATACATAAAGCAGGATGAGTACTTTTATAATCTGAAAGCTGGTCTCATGTCTGTAGTGAGAGAGATGCCTGGGTGTTTCTGTGGGCCTGGGGACAAGCTGTTGAGGTTTCCTACCAGGGATTGCTAGTTTAGGGTGAAGCAAAGGGAACTCGGGCTTCCCGGGTGGCGCTAGTGGTAAAGAATCCTTGCCTGCCAATGCAGGAGACATAAGCAACACAGGTTCGATCCCTGGGTCAGGAAAATCCCCTGGAGGAGGGCATGGCAACCCAGTCCAGGATTCTTGCCTGGAGAATCCCCTGAACAGAGAAGCCTGGTGGGATACAGTCCATAGGGTTGCAAAGAGTCAGATATGACTGAAATAAGTTAGCACAGCAGCACAAAGGGAACTCACAAGGAGCCCATGGTTTGATGAGGAATAAAGACCCTTAAAGAGAAGTATAATAGAGACTCATGTTATGAGCCCAGGGATTGTGGGAAAGTGGAGAAGTGATCTCTACCCACCCTGGGGAAGGGTGAATACTCTGAAGGAGCTGAAGCCAGAGCCAAGCCTTAGAGGATGAACAGAAGACAGGCCAGCAGTGGGTGGGAATGTAGCAGGGTGTGTGTTGTGTGTGTGTGTGTGTGTGGGTATACATACACTGGGGCAGGGAAGCTATTCTAGGGAAATGTAACCCCATGAACAAAAACACGGAAGTAAGAGAACCATGACACCCGACCTCTATTAGCATCTTGTAAATGCCATTCTATGGGCAGAAGAAATGCAATTGGGAGGGCTGATGGTGAGGCCTCTGGCAGCCTGGTTGTGAATGATTGGGACGTCACCCTGTAAGTGGTGAGGAACAACCCACATTATACAGCAGTGGAGACTGAATCTGCACTAACCTGCCCACATTTGCATAGTTAATAGCAAAACTGGCTTGGTAGTCCAGGTCTGGCCAATTCTCAACTAATGTTGTCAGATTTAGCAAATAAAGATAGAGGATGCCCTGTTAAATGTGAATTTCAGACAGACAAGATGTAACTTTTTAGGGTGTATGTTCCATGCATTATTTTGGATAAGTGCGTGGCATGCTAAGTCCCTCCAGTCATGTCTGACTTTTTGTGACCCCATGAACTATAGCCCACCAGGCTCCTCTGTCTGTGGGATTCTCCAAGCAAGAATACTGGAGTCAGTTGCCATGCCCTCTCCCAGGGAATCTTCCTGACCCAGAGATCGAATCTGCATGTCCTTGCAGGGGCATTCTTAACTGCTGAGCCAACGGGGAAGCCCATTTTTGATATACTTAAAATTATTTGTTGTTCATACAAAATTCAAGTTCAAGCGGAAACCTAAATCTGGCAACCCTCCTCCAAACCCCTGTTCTTCCTCCTGTTCCGTGTTGGTCCACCACTTTCAATGCTCTTCCCTCCAAGAAAAGATCCATGAGAGATGTGGGAGAATAAAACATGAGATGAGGAGAAATAAATGTCCAGAATATGCAGAACTGCAGTCTAAGCAGAATAAATATCTTTCCCGGTTGCCTATGTCAGGGACCTGGGATTTAAATTAACCAGAGAGAGTGTCCACCATCTCATTATCTGAATGCTAAACAGGGGTTTCTCTAATTTCATGCACATATGGAAGGACAGTGAATGAGTAAGTGAGTTAATCGCTCAGTTGTGTCTGACTCTTTGTGAGCCCATGGACTGTGGCTCACCAGGCTCTTCTGTCCATGGGATTCTCCAGGCAAGAATACTGGAGTGAGCTTCCATTTCCTTCTCCAGTGGATCTTCCCCAATCCAGGGGTCCAGCCTGTGTCCCCTGAATTGCAGGCAGATTCTTTACTGTCTGAGCCACCAGGGAAGCTCCAAAAGATGAACGATCATTAAATTTTAATGAACTCCAGACAAGCATGATTATTTATGTAAAAATTAATTCTACTCTTGCAGATAGGGAGGACAGAGAAGCAGGCTATTTGACACTGGGATTATTTTGTCTTTTTTTTCATCCATTATATTTCAGGAGCTTTAAAATCTTTAAAGACCACCTCAGGGGCAGGTAGAGATGTCACTGATAGCTTTAAGCATTTTCTATTGTGTAAAAGAAAAAGAGGAATTCCAAATATGGAAGACCATATTTTCCAGTGCTCCAAGCCACTTTAAATACTCTTCAAAGGAAGTGCCAAGAATAAGAATGAAGTTTTTTTTTTTTTTTTTAATGTCTCCCTTATTATGTTCTTGCCTTCTTAAGATCTTAACATGCCTGTGTCAGATGCAAGTAGCTTTTTACTATCATCTTGAAACAGAATCAGGAGACATTGACTCTAGAAAAATGTAGACGACTTTTTTCTTCTTCTCTAAGTAGAAATAGCACATTATGGTTAGCATATGTGTCTCTCCCTTTCATGTGCTCCTTTTGATTACGTGTTCTGTCTCTCTAGGTCTTTGTAGTCGAAAACGTGAGGCTTTGCCTTATAAACACCGCAGTCCTGCAGAAACGTCTTGGCCGGCGTTACCCCGAGAAGCGTGTCTGCCTGGCTTATAATCGTCAGTGCCGCACGTTTAGCTCGGGTGTCGAGAGAGTGCCCGTCTCTAGGCTGTATTGCATCCTCCCGCCTGGCTGCATTGCACTGTTCCTTTTCCCCTTGTTTGGAATTGTTTTCGACTGGGCAGGAAAGCTATGATTCCTTGATTCCTGTTCCTGGCTGTGTCAACATTCACTACCTGCAGTCTTCCTCCATTCACCTGTAAGTCAGGGCTAGTAATACCCCCCCTCTCAAGGTTGTTGCAAGCACTGAACTCCACGTGCACATACAGCTTGCGTGAATTCCTCACGGCCGCCAAAACAAATTGCTACCCACTTGGTGGCTTCCAACAGCAAACACTGATTGTCTCAGAGTTCTGGAAGCTGGAAGTCTGAAATCAAGGTGTCAGCAGGTCCATGTTTCCTTGGAAGCTTCTAGGGGGAGATCCTTCTCTGCCTTTTTCAGCTTCTGATGGCATCATTGCCATCTGCTTAGTTGTGACGTGGCCTTCTCCTCTCTGTGTCTCTTACAAGGACACCTTCATCGGGTTAGTACCCACTCAAATCCAGCATGATCTCACCTTTTTCATCTGCCAAAACCCTATTTCCAAACAACGTCCCGTTCCGAGGTTCTTGGAGGACATGAGTGTTTGGAGGGCAGTATTTCACCCACACTACGCAGCTTCTCGAGCAATGCTGGACTTCAGAGAATGGAAGCTCCCTCTTCTATCTCTACCATCTGGGCACAGGTTAACTAAGCCAGAGTTTTATGTAACTTTCTCAGTCCCTCTAAAGAATAGGCTATTTACACATGGCCCCAGAAAACGCCTTGTAGAGCCACTGGCCAGTTGGTTCCTCTGCCAGTTGGTCTGTGCCAGACACTGGGAGCCAGGGACAGGGTGACCGACGTCCCGGCCCTTCAGGAGGCCACGGTCTAGTGGAGGAGAGTGACATGTAAATAAGCAAATACAATGCTCCTATTTATTAGGCTGGCGCGCATCCAGGACTCCATCCAGAACAATGCTTCCAGAGCTGTTGGCATCACCCGGGGTTCCAGGAGCCAACTCTACCCCGGCTCTCCCTGCGGCGCCTCTGGCCTCGCCCTCCTGCCCCCGCACACAGGGCTGGCAGGTTACGTTCAGGTTAATCTCAGTCATCGCATTTATCCAGAGCCTTGTCGACTTGCTGATTTTGCCCTTTATCTTTATTGGAAGCATCTCAGCTGGCTTGCTGCTCTTTCACTTTTTTCCTTGGTGATGGATTTCTACACCCCCTTTCAAAAGACAAAACAAATTGTTTGTTTAACCTCCCCAGGAATAAGTGGGCCAGGGGAGGCGTGGGAAGGGAAGCGTACTTATTTTTCTTGTGGGCAGGCCTTCCTGGGTATTTCCAAAGAGACTCTTGACTGACTCACCTTATTTCATTTTCCCCATTGTATTAAAAAAAAAAAAAGTCACCTCTCTGATTCTTCCTTATCCATCCACCTTCTTTCTTTTCTGCCCCATTCCCCCATCCCATGCTCTTCCATTATAAAATGTGGCCAACGTGTACTTCCATATGGCTTATTTAAAAAATTTTTAGAGGTCAGTGCATGGGGCTCAGAAGTCACTTCAGATGTCACTTGACGACAGACAAATGACTGTTACGTTATTTGAATGGGATGAGGCGCTATGTTAGAAGTTTAGGTCTGTTGGCAAAGCTCAGAAAAACTAATCTTTTGGGGAAATCTCTAAGGTGATGCTTCTCAAAACCCTGACTGCATTGGAATCACCTAAGTGGAGGTGCTTGTTAGAAATGCTTAGTCCACCCTGGAGATTCTGATTCCTTAGGCCCAGGGGGAAGGCCCAGCCACGACATGTTTTAGAACCTGCCCAGCTGCCTGACACAGAGCCAGGCTTGAAATTCTGATGCCCATGGTGTACCCCAGATCCATCAAACCAGACTGTCTGCTGTGAGACCCAGGGATCACTGTTGTTGTGGTTCAGTTACTAAGCTCTGTTCACCTCTCTGTGACCCCATGGACTATAGCATGCCAGGCTTCTCTGTCCTTCACTATGTCTTAGAGTTTGTCCATTGCATCAGTGATGCTATCTAACCATCTCGTCTTCTGCTAACCCCTTCTCCTTTTTCCTTTCCCGGCATCAGGGTCTTTTCCAATGAGTCAGCTCTTTGCACCAGGTGGCCAAATTATTGGAGCTTCAGCAACAGACTTCCAGTGAATATTCAGGGTTGATTTCATTTAGGATTGACTGGTTTAATCTTGCAATCCAAGGGACTCTCAAGAGTTTTCTCCAGCACCACAATTCGAAAGCATCAGTTCTTTGGTGCTCAGCCTTCTTTATGGTCCAACTCTCACATCTGTACATGACTACTGGAAAAACCACAGGTTTGAGTACATGGATCTTTGTTGGCAAAGTGATGTCTCTTTTTAATACACTGTCTGGCTTTGTCATAGCTTTTCTTCCAAAGAGCAAGCGTCTTTTAATTTCATGGCTATAGTCACCGGCAATCACTCCAGTATTTTTGCTTGGAGAACCCCATGGACAGTATGTATGAAAAGGCATCACCGAGCTTGGCTTTAAACCTACCCAGGTGATTGCAATGTGTGGCCAAGGCTGAGAAGCCCCACCCAAACTCAGGCTTGAGCTGGAGGGCAGGTTGAAAACATGGTGGGCGCCATCCCCGGACTCTGATGCAGCAGGGGCGGGGTGGGACGGGGGTGGGAGGGAAGGTCTGAGAACTGAGATTCCTCACTGATTTCCAGATGCTGCTGCTGCCGCTGGTCTGAGACCACACTCTGGGAACCACGGCCATAAAGCCAAGTTGCTTTCCCCTAGGTCACGTGTTCTTCCAATTTTCTGCTTCTTCTCATCACCCTCTCCATCTGCTCTTCCCTTCAGTCCATTCTCATCAACTGAGAGACCCTGACATTTCTTCTGAGCCCACTGACCCTGGGTTTGTCCTCTGGCCCCTCTGCTGGCATCTTAAGGGGCAATGCAGAGCAGACTTGCAGGAAGAGAGACCTGCCTTTTTTGGTTTTCTTTCACTCTGGGTGCGGGTCCAGTGAGTTCTCCCAGAACCAAATTCCCCCGAAACTACTCCCCTTCCCTGGATGGGGCTGGACTATGTCCCAGGGCCCAGTGAGGATCCAGTCTTAGCACAGCTCAGGGATCCAGTCCAGACTGGGGGCCAGGGGGCACCTGAGCCTGCTGTAGGTGTGGGCAGCTGATGGGGAATCCAGAGGAAGATGGAGGTGCGGGGGGGAGCTCTGGGCTGCAGAAGCCACCAACCTGGAACTTTCAGAAACCAGGAGCCCAGGAACCCTGTATTCATGGGTGTTCTGCAGGGTTTTAGGCAGGAAGCCAGTGATGCCATCTGAAAAGGAGCTTGGGACAAGGCGAGGGCTGGCCTGGCTGCTGCAGAAAGGAGCTGTCTCTCTTTGTCTCTCACCTCCCCAGGGTGGATAATTTGCCGTCCAGACCTGTGGCCTGGGAGCCACTTAATTTAAAGGACATGATCCTGTGGTCATCATAGAGGCTTCTAATATCCTCCCCATTTTTAGCCTATGGGACAGAAGCAGCAAGTGTCAAAAGCAACACTCCTGGGGGGAATAGAAGGGTGTCTTTGTTGAGCACCAGGTTTATCTGACAGGCCATCACAGTCTTCAGGCAGCACGGCCTCTCTACCTGTTTCTCTTGGGCCAGGTAAGCCTAAGTCCTGAAATCCTTGTGGAGTTATCTGTGGAGGAGGTGGGCTCTGTTTGAGGGGGAGGGATGCTTGGGAGGGGACAGGGCAACCAGGAGGCCAGCTGCACCAAAAAGGGGACAAGGGAAGACACAGGGGTGTCTCCTGGCTCCCAGGCCAGGGGTGTTCTACTCAGGTTTCCTTTCTGTTAGGGCGTCAGTTCAGTTCAGTTCAGTTCAGTTGCTCAGTCATGTCTGACTCTTTGCAACCCCATGAATCCCAGCACTCCAGGCCTCCCTGTCCATCACCAACTCCCAGAGTTCTCTCACACTCACGTCCATCGAGTTGGTGATGCCATCCAGCCATCTCATCCTCTGTCGTCCCCTTCTCCTCTTGCCCCCAATCCTTCCCAGCATCAGAGTCTTTTCCAATGAGTCAACTCTTCGCAAGAGGTGGCCAAAGTACTGGAGTTTCAGCTTTAGTGGGTTAGGGCCTCAGGGTGCCTTAAAGCTGCCATGGCCAGCCTGTGGCAGCCTGTGTTGACCTGGGCATGAGATCTGGCTTTACTGTAGGAGAGTCTGTTCATCTTGTGTGAGTAGTGAGAAGAACATTCCAGAAATCAGGTTCACTGTTCCTACCAAGAAGACTGGAACCTGGGGAAATGGCTTCAGACAGCATCTCTTCTTTCCGGTAAGAGGAGATAGGGTTCCATAGTTTTCAAACCTATTTCCCCAGGAAGCCAGTGAAGGAAAGAGAAGGATGAAACCTGGCTGGAGAGACCCATCTCGTCACTCTGCGCATACCCATTGCACACGTCTGCTCCGTGCCCAAGATGGTTGTGGGTGCTGGTGATGCTGAGAAGGATGAGAAGACAGGGTCTCTAGCCCCTAGGACAGCAGGTCTCAAAAGTTTTGGTGTAAGGACCTTTCATACACTTATAAATTGGGATCCTGTAAGAACTTTCCCTTGGGGGTTATATTTGTCAGTGTTTATCATGTTAGGAATGCAGAGAAATGTTTAACATATTTATTTTTTAATTCATTAAAAAAATAACCTCCATACACATCAACACAAAAAAACACTTTAATGAGAAAACTATATTGTCTTTATTCTAGACAACTTTTTGGATTGTAATTGATATCTAATAAGCTGTATATATTTAAAATGTATTCATTGATGTTTGACATAGATATATACCCTGAAACCACCACAGAACATCCAACATCCTAACCCCACAACCACTGATCTGCTTTCTGTCACTATATATTAGTTTGCATTTTGTAGGATTTATATAAATGGAATTATACAGCTTGTAGCCCTTTTCCCCCAACTTCTTCCACTCAGCGTAATTATTTTGAGATTCATCCATGCTGTTGTGTATCAATAACTCATTCCTTTTTACTGCTGGGAAGTATTCCATTCTATGGATTTACCACAGTTTGTTTATTCATACATCTGTGGATGATCGTTTAGGCTGTTTCCAATTTTGGGCCTTAGAAATAAAACTGCTATAAATATTCATGTTCAAGTATTTATATGGACATATGCTTCTTTTTCTTTTGTGTAAATATTAATATGTAGGAGTGGAATAGTTGATCATATAGTAGGCATGTGTTTAACTTTCTAGGAAACGGCCAGACTGTCCTCCAAAGCAACTGTACCATTTTACATTTCCACCACTAGAGTTGAGACTGCTAGTTCTTCCCTATTTTTGTCAATATTTGGCGTGGTCAGTCTTTTGAATTTCAGCTGTTCTAACTGATGGTGGTATCTCATTGTGGGTTCAAGTTGCGATTCTCTAACAACTAGTGATAATGTGCAGCTTTTATGTGAATTTCATGTATGTCATTTTTGCTGAATTTCTGTTTAAATACTTTGGTCATTTAAAAAATTGGGCTGTGTTTTATTGTTGAGTTTTGAGAGTTAAACATATATATACATATAGGATTATAAAATATACATATATTGGATATATATATATATATGTTGGATTGCTGTTGTTGTTTTAGTCTCTAAGTAGTGTCTGATTCTGCAGCCCCATGGACTGTAGCCCACCAGGCTCTTTCACCATGGGATTTACTGGCAAGATGCTGCAGTGGGTTGACATTTTCTTCTCCAGGGGATCTTCCCTGACCAGGGATTGAACCCACCTCTCCTGCTTTGCTGGCAGATTCTTTACCACTGAGCCACCAAGGAAGCCCTATATTCTGGATATCACTCCTTTAATAGAAAATGCTTTGCAAAGTTTTCTCCCAGGCTGTGACTTGTCTTTTCATTCTATTAACATCATCTTGAAGAGCTGCAATTTTATTTTCAATGAATTCCATTTTATCAATTTGTTCTTTCATGGACTGTGGTTTGCTGTCTAACCTCACAAATATTTGCCTAGTTCAAGTTTACAAGGGGCTTCCTGGTGGCTCAGGGGTAAAAAAGCCACCTGCAGTGCAGGAGACGTGGGAGACACGGGTTTGATTTGGGAGTGAGACGATCCCCTGGAGAAGGAAATGACAACCCACTCCAGTATTCTTGCTGTGAGAACCCCACTGGCAGAGGAACCTGATGGGCTACAGTTCACATGGTTGCAAAGAGTTGGACACGACTGAACACACATGCACAAGGTTACAAAGATTTTCTCCTGTGTTTTTTTCTAGACGTTTTATAGTTTTAGGTCTTACATATACATGACACATTTACACTTAATTTTTCTTTTTTTAAATTTTTAAAAAATTATTTATTTTTTAACTGAAGGATAATTGCTTTACAGAATTTTGTTTTCTGTCAAATCTCAACATGAATCAGCCATAGGTATATATATATCCCCTCCCTTTTGAACCTCCCTCCCATCTGCCTCCTCACTCCACCCCTCTAGGTTGACACAGAGCCCCTGTTTGAGTTTCCTGAGACATTCAGTAAATTCCCATTGGCTATCTATTTTACATATGGTAATGTAAGTTTCCATGTTACTCTCTCCATACATCTCACCCTCTCCTCCCCTTACACTTAATTTTTAAATTAAACTTTTAATTTTGATGTAATTGCATGCTCACATGCAATTCTAAGGACTAATGCAGAGAAACCTCACATACAATTTACCCAATTTTCTTCAATAGTAACACCCTGCAAAACTATAGTAGAATGTCACATCAATGATGTTGGCACCAATACAGTCAAAATACAGAACATTTCCATCACTACAAGGATCTCTCCTATTGCTCTTTTATAACCACACCCACCTACTTTTCTCAACCCCCGCCTCCTTACAACCACTAAGCTCTTCTCTGTCTCTATAATTTTGTCATTTCATGATTGTTATATAAGTGGTCTTAAACAGTATGTAACCCTTTGGGACTGGCTTTTTTTTCATGCAGCCTGGAGACATTACTTTGCCAACAAAGGTCCATCTAGTCAAGGCTTTGGTTTCTCCAGTAGTCATGTATGGATGTGAGAGCTGGACTATAAAGAAAGCTGAGGGCTGAAGAATTGATGCTTTTTGAACTGTGGTGTTGGAGAAGACTCTTGAGAGTCGTTGGACTGCAAGGAGATTCAACCAGTCCATCCTAAAGGAAATCAGTCCTGAGTGTTCATTGGAAGGACTGATGTTGAAGCTGAAACTCCAATACTTTGGCCACCTGATGTGAAGAGCTGGCTCATTGGAAAAGACCCTGATGCTGGGAAAGATTGAAGGTGGGAGGAGAAGGGGATGACAGAGGATGAGATGGTTGGATGGCATCACCAATTCAATGGACATGAGTTTGAGTAAACTCCAGGAGTTGGTGATGGACAGGGAGGCCTGGCGTGCTGCAGTCCATGGGGTCACAAAGAGTTGGACACAGCTGAGCGACTGAACTGAACTGAACAGAATCCCTGGAGATTCATAGACATCTTTGAGTATATCAATGGTTTATTTCCTTTTATTGCTGAGTATGGATATACCATGATTCATTTAACCATTCACCCATTGAAGAACATCTGAATTGTTCCAGTTTTTATAGAAAAACTTTATTATAAATAATAATACTATGAACATTTGTGTGCAGTGTTTTATGTGAATATGTTTTGGTTTTTTATGGGATAAATGCTCCAAAGTGCAAATACAGGGCTGTATAGCAGTACATGTTTAGTCTTGTAAAAACCGACAAATTGTTTCTCTGGTGGCTCTACCGTTTCGCACTCCCAGCAGCACTTTACGAACGATCCCGTTTCTCTACGTTCTTGCCAGAGTTTGTTGCTGTCACTACTTTTTCTTGTAGCCATTCCGATAGGATGTGTAGTGATAGCTCATTCTGATATGATTTGCTATAGGTCCCCGAGATTTTCTCCTACGTCGTTTTCTAAAAGTACTACAGTTTTGTGTTTTACCTTTACATTTGCGATCCATTTTGAATTAATTGTAAAATGTGTGAGATGACCTAAGGCTATCCAATTGCTCCAACCCCGTTTGTTGCAAAGGCTGTGCTTCACCATGAGTTGCTGTGTATCTTTGTCAAAAATCAAGTGGGCATATTTGTAGGTATTATTTCTGAGTTCTTTATTCTGTTTTATTGATTTATGTCTGTCCTTCCATCGATCTCACACTCTCTTGATTACTATAGCAGAGGATGAGATGGCTGGAGGGCATCACTGACTCGATGGACGTGAGTCTGGGTGAACTCCGGGAGTTGGTGATGGACAGGGAGGCCTGGCGTGCTGCGATTCATGGGGTCACAAAGAGTCGGACACGACTGAGCAACTGATCTGATGGTAAGACTTAATATAGGATAGAGTGATACTCTTTACTTTTATTTTTCAAGATTGTTTTAGCTATTCCAGGATCTGTGGCTCTCCATATACATTTGAGAATGAGTTTGTCTATACCTACAAAAATATTGCTGGGATTTTGATAGGAATTACATTGAAGCTATAGATCAATTCGGGGAGAATTGTCATCGTTACTATGTTGACTCTTCCACTCCATGAACATAGGGTATGTCTATGTCTTTCTTTGATTTTTAAAAATTAGCATTTTGCAATTTCTAGCACACTTATCCTGTATATCTTTTGTTAAGTCTATTCTTAATACTACATTTTATTTGGAGTGATTTATGTAGAATGGTACAGTGTCTTTAATTTAGTTTCCACCTGTCCATTGTTACCATATAGAAATATGATTGATTTTTTGTGTGTGTTGAACTTGTTCTCTATAATCTTGCTGAACAGCCCTATTAGTTCCGGGAGTCTTTTCAATCACATTATCTGTAAAGAGGGATACTTTTATGTCTTCCTTTCTAACCAGTAAGCGTTTTATTTATTTATTTTTCTTGCTTTCTTGCTGTGGCTAGAACTATGCTGAATAAAAATGATAAGAGCAGACATCCTTGCCTTATTTTCAGTCCTACAGAGAAAGAATTTAGTCTTTCACCATTAAGTATATTAGCTATAAGCTATTTTATAGATGCTATTTATCAAGTTGAGGAATTTCCCAGCTATTTTTAGTTGCTGAGAATTTTCATGAATTGTCATGAATGTATGTTGAATTTCATCGAATGCTTTTATCCTATCAATTGACAGTGAGCATAAAATTTTTATTCTTTAGCACATTTTTATGGTGAAATATAACAATTGATTTTTTTTTTTTTAATGCTCAACCAACTTTGCATACTTGAAATAAATCCCATTTGGTCCTGTTATATAATTATTTTTATATGTTGCTAGGTTTGGTTTGTTAACATTTTGTTGAGGATATTTGCTTTGAAGTTCATGAGAAAATTGGTCTATAATTTTCTTTTTTTGTACTGTCTTTTATTTGGTATGAGGATAATACTAGTCTCATAGGATGAGTTGGGAAATATTCCTTCTTTTTTAATAATTAAATTGTTTTACATTGGTGTTAATTCTTTTAAAAATGCTTAGTAGAATCCTCCAGTGAAATCTCTTGGAGGTTTCTTTGAGGAGAGCTTTTGCAGTTATAAATTCTATTTTTATTTATTTATCTGGCTGTGCAGGGTCTTCTTTGCTTCACTCAGTCTTTCTCTGTTTGCAGCAAGTAGCAGCTGCTCTTCGTTGCAGTCACGGGCTTCTCGTGTGGTGGCTGCTCTTGCTGTGGCGCACAGGCTCTAGGGTGCACGAGCTCAGCATTCGCAAAAAGGCTTAGTTGCCCTGCAACGTGTGGAATTGTCCCAGACCAGGGATCAAACCAGTGTCCCCTGCATTGGCAGGCAGATTCTTAACCACTGGACCACCAGGGAAACCCACAAATTGTATTTTTAAATTGGTTATAGGACTATTCAGGTTGTCTATTTCATCTTGATTGAGTTGTTGTAGTTTGTGATTTTTGAAGAATTGTTTCATTTCCTCTAACTTGTCAAATTTATGGGCATAGTTATCTTTAGTAGTCCCTTATTTTCCTATTAAGGGATATGCAATACTATCCTCTCTTTCATTCCTGATATTGTTGACTGTACTTTTTCTCTTTTTATCTTTCTCTGTCTTGCTGAAGATTTGTCAGTTTTATTGATTTATATTTTAAAGAATCAGCTTTTTATATCATTGACTTTCTCTGTGGTTTTCCTGTTTTCAATGTTATCAGGTTTCTGTGTTTATCTTTATTGTTTCCTTTTGCTTGCTTTGGGATTCCCTGGTGGCTCAGAGGGTTAAGCGTCTGCCTGCAAGGCCAGAGACCCGGTTCGATCCCTGGGTCGGAAAAATCTATTCTTGCCTGGGAAATCCTATGGACAGAGGAACCTGGTGGGCTACAGTCCATGGGGTCTCAAAGAGTCAGACACGACTGAGTGACTTCACTTTCACTTTGCTTGCTTTGGGCTTGTTTTGCTCTTCATTTTCTAGTTGGAGCTATGTCCAGCGTTTTTTAGTTGTAAGATGGAGGACCAGGGAAGAATATGCCTGCTCTGTATCAGTGGAACTGAAGGTTGATTAACTTTTAAAAAGATTTTAAAAATAAGAAAAAAATCTTACATAGTTACGCATCTAGTAAACATTTTCTTATAAAAAAAAAGATTTCATTTTATTTATTTTTGATACTGCTGGGTCTTCATGGCCATGAGGGTTTTGTTTTTCTCGAGTTGCGGTGAGCAGCGGCTACTCAGCATTTGCAGCTTCTCATTGTGGTGGGTGCTCTTGTTGCAGAGCACAGGCTTAAGGGCATGCAGGCTTCAGTAGTTGCGGCGGGTGGGCTCTGCAGTTGGGGCTCCTGGGCTCTAGAGCACAGGCTCAGTAGTTCTGGCACATGGGCTTAGTTGCTCTGAGGCATGTGGGATCTTTCCAGATCAGGGATTGAACCAGTATCTCCTACATTGGCAGGAGGATTCTTTACCACTGAGCCACCAGGGAAGCTCCTGTCACAAGTAATGAGCCAATATTATCAAAGTCTATACTGTATTTGTATATCCTCAACTAGTTTTTACCTAATGTCCTTCTCTTCCAAGATGTCTCTTAGGTTCCTCTTGCCTGTGACAATTTCTCTGACTTTCCTTGTTCTTTATGACCTTGAAAGTTTTGAAATACACTGGTCAGATATTTTTAAAAATTCCTCATAATACGGCATTTTTTTCTGATGTTTTTCTCGTGGTTAGATTGGAGTTATGGGGCTTTGGGAGGAAGATCACAGAGGTAAAGGGCCATTTTCATCATGTCACATCAAGGCTACATAGTATCAGCATGACTTATCCCTGCTGATGTTTGGGGTTTATTAGGTTTTATCACTGTAATGTACTATAATGATGACATTTCAGTACTCTTACATATTGTACCCTTTGGAAGAAAGTTGCTATATGCAGTCCACACTTAAGGAGTGGAGAGTCATACTCCACCTTCTTGAGTAGGTTGTCTCTGCATAAATTATTTTCTACTTATTTATTTGTTCTATCATTGTATTTTATTGATGTGGATTCATGGATCTTTATTTTATACTTTGGGTTATAATCTGATACTGTGGTTTTTATTTTGTTGCTGCCTTCATTTTGAAACATATTTTTGCCAAATATAGAATTCAAGGTTGACATATATTTTCTTTTAGTTCTTTAAAGATGTCCCATCAGTGTCTTCTTGTCTACATATTTTCAGTGATAAATCTGCTGTCATTTTTTGTTCCTTGGTACATAACATGTGTTTTTCTCTGGCTGCGTTTAAGATTTTATCATTGGTTTTAAACAATTTGACTATAATGTATCTTGGTGTAGTTTTTTTCCCATGTTTCTTCTGCTTTGTGTTTCTTGGGATTCTTAAAGTGTGGATTTATAATTTTCATTAAGTTTGGAAAGTTTTAGCTGTTACCTCTTTAAATGTTTTTCTTGCCACCCACTCTGTATCTGCTCCTTTAGGAACTCTGGTTATCTATATATGAGGTGGCTTGAAATTGTCCCACAGCATATTGATGTGCTGTTTACTTTGATTTTTAAAAAATGTTTTTCATTTTTGTTAGTTTCTTTGCTATCTATGCCTTCAAGTTTACTAAATTTTCCTTCTGCAGCGTCTAATCTGCCATGAATCTCATCCAGTGTATTTTCTACTTATAGACATTCAACTTGGGACTTTAAAAACTATCTTCCATGTCTGTAGCTAACAATTTTGTACGTTTGAATAGTTTTATAACTTAGTATTATAATCACTTTGCCAACAAAGGTCCTTGTAGTCACAGCTATGGTTTTTCCAGTAGTCCTGTACAGATGTGAGAGTTGGACTGTAAAGAAGGCTGAGTGCTGAAGAATCAATACTTTTGAACGGTGCTGGAGAAGACTCTTGAGAGTCCCTTGGACTGCAAGATCAATGGAAATCAACCCAGAACTTTCATTGGAAAGACTGAAGCTAAAGCTGAAGCTCCAAGACTTTGGCCACCTAATGCAAAGAGCTGACTCATTGGAAAAGACCCTGATGCTGGGAAAGATTGAGGAGGATGAGATGGTTAGATAGCATTACCGACTCAATGGACATAAATTTGAGCCAACTCTGGGAGATAGTGGAGGACAGAGGACTGTAGTTCATGGGGTAGCAAAGAGTTGGAAATGTCTAGCAACTGAACAACAAAGACAACAATTATAATAACTTAGTGTTACAATATCCCAGGGACGGGGGAGCCTGGTAGGCAGCCGTCTATGGGGTTGCACAGAGTTGGACACGACTGAAGTGCCTTAGCAGCAGCAGCAGCAGTGTTAACAATGACTTAGTATCCTTCTTTGCTAATTCTAACGTCTGTACCATTTCTGGATCACTTTCAATTTACTTATGATTGTCTTTATTATGGGTCATGGTCTTCTGTCTCTTTCCATGCCTGATAATCTTTGATTGGATGCCAGACATTGTGATTTTCGCCTTGTTAGGTGCTTAACATTTTTATGTTACTGTAAATATTTTTGATGGCTTCCCTTGTAGCTCAGTCAGTAAAGAATCTGCCTGCAATGCAGGAGACCCATGTTCAATTCCTGGGTCAGGAAGATCCCCTGGAGAGGGAAATGGCAACCCACTCCAGTGTTCTTGCCTGGAGAATCCCATGGACAGAGGAGCCTGGCAGGCTACAGTCCATGGGGTCGCAAGAGTCAGATACAACTTAACCCCCATCACCATAAATATTTTTAAGCTTTATACTAGGATGCAATTAAATGAGTTGGAAGCAGTTTAATTCTTGGAGTCTAGCATTTATAATTAGCTAGGTTGACCCATAGCAGTGCTCATTCTAGGGTTAATATTTTCCCATCACTGAGGCAAGACCTTCCTGAATACTCAGCAAAATACTCTGTGAATTATGAACTTTACTGGTATGCTGGTGAGAACTAGTACTATACCTGGCCATGTGTGAACACTTAGGCATTATTTCTTCTAATCATTTTGAATGAATTCTTTGCTTGTCCTTAGGTCATTTTCTATTACCCATGCGCTGATTATTACTCTGCTGAGCCTTTGCCAAGGACCTTCTACAGACCTCTGGAGTTTTTTCTCTGTGCAGTTTACTCCTCTTTGTCCTATGACTCTAGCTTCCTTGGTCTTTCTGGACTCCTAGCTCTGTATGCTCGATTCAGAAAATCTCTAAAGCTGTGCATTTGTTTCCCCTCCTCTGCTACATCCTGTAAACTCACTATAGGAAGTTGTGGGGCTCACCATGTTTGTTTCCTATATTCAGGGATCACATTGCTTCATTGCCTAATACCTAGTGTCATGATAACTGCTTTATATATTTTTCTGGGTTTTTGGTTACTTCAGATGACAGGGTAAATCCAATTCATGTCAACTGCATCTTGATTGGAAAATCTGCAGAGCTATTAAAAATGTACATGGTCAGATCCTAGACCTGGGATTCTGGTTCACTAGTAGGTCTGAGGTGGGCATAGAGTGTTTAAGTTTCTGAATTGAGGAGACAAAAATCATAACAGCAGCAAGCAATTAGCACTGGTGATTCTTATGTCCATCTCCCACACAACTAAGCACTGAGTATAGCATGAGAAGAATAGTATTTATTATACTTTTCCAGTGAGGCATGCACCATGTTAGCTGTTTTACATGCTTTGTATAATTTCATTTTTGTGACAAGATGTTGATCAAGGTCTTCTTAGCAGTGTATCTCAGAAGAGGAAACCAAAATTTAAGAAAGAATAGAAGGATAGCAAAGCAGAATAAGGAAAAAAGACCCTAGCCCTTTGTCACTTCGGGCCACTGAACTGCTTTCCACAGTCCACATCCTTACCCTTCTGCAAGGAGCTCACTCTGATATTTGAACAAAGCAGGCAGCTGCTTTCAGAATCATTTTTATTCATTAGGATGATTTACTGGGTTTTACTAATTCTGTCCTTGTGCATTTACTTTGCCATTTACAGATATCTTTTCCTTTCTTGGTTATGATACTTTTGTCGTTGTTCTTTCTGTCCTGTTAAAGAAAAACGGAACAATTATTAAACGCCAGCAAAGGAACATTTACAAAATCTCTGAGACTCAAAGACTGTCTGGGTACCCATCAGCCAGCTCAAGAAAGAGTTGAATGGCTGTTTACAGATATTTCAGGTGGGACTAAGGTGCTTTGACTCAGTGCATAGACCTCAAACTCAACCCTTCCCTCTGCCTTGGGTTGCTTTCATCTTTACTCTGAGCAAGCTCTCCAGAATGTTCCACTTCATAAAGTTCAGAGATCAGGGCCCCTTGTGAACAGGGCATGCTACTTCACATATCCTGAGGAATAGATGCTCTCAAAGGCATCATTTAGCTGTTTGCAGAAGAAGCAGCACTTTTGACCATCATGTAGCAAATTGCATAGTTAATAAAAATAGAAATACCTCCGAGGGAAGAATGGAGCATATGTTATAGTCTCAGGGAAGCAATATCTCATTTTCTGTGCCAAAACATCAGAAACTGTTGAGGAATTACAGCAGGTAACTTCTCTACACGGGTGTTCTGGCCAAAAACAAAACTGCCCTTGAGCACCACCTCTCTCACTGAAGATAAAATATGGCATCTGTTTTCTTTATCTTTCTCTCCAAAGGAAGTTACCTGCAGGCTTCATAAGTGGAATTGCAGATGTGCTGCTTTGTGGATGACACTTCCTTTCCCAAGCTGAGTGCATTGTGTTAATTCATACCATGAAGTTGGTCCCTACATGTGGTAGCTGTGATATTCTGGAGATGGTGCCGGGTGGAGGTGGGGAGATGTCTCAGAGTAAAAAGATTTTTTGAATTCATATGCACACCGAAGCTTGTGCATATATATTGTTGTTCGGTCACTAAGCTGAGTCTGACTCTTTTTGACTCCATGGACTACAGCATGCCAAGCTTCCTGGTCCGTCACTATCTCCTGGAGTTTGCTCAAAATTCATGTCCATTGAGTCAGTGATGCTATCTAACCATCTCATTCTCTGTCACCCCCTTCTCTTCCTGCCCTCAATCTTTCCCAGCATCAGCATCTTTTCCAGTGAGTCGGCTCTTTGCATCAGGTGGCCAAAGTATTGCAGCTTCAGCATCAGCCCTTCCAATGAATATCCAGGGTGGGTCTCCTTTAGGATTGACTGGTTTGATCTTCTTGCGCTCCAAGGGACCCTCAAGAGTCTTCTCCAGCACCACAATTCAAAAGCATCAATTCTTTGGTGCTCAACCTTCTTTATGATCCATCTCTCACATTAGTACATGATTACTGTAAAAACCATAGCTTTGACTATAAGGACATTTGTGGACAAAGTGATGTCTCTGATTTTTGAATATGCTGTCTAGGTTTATCATAGCTTTCCTTCCAAGGAGCAAGCATCTTTTAATTTCATGGCTGCGGTCACTGTTCGCAGTGATTTTAGAGCCCCCCAAAATAAAATCTGTCATTGTTTCCACTTTTCCCCCTTCTATTTGCCATGAAGTGATGGGCCCAGATGCCATGATCTTAGTTTTTTGAATGTTGAGTTTTAAGCCAGCTGTTTCGCTTTACTCTTGCACCCTCATCAAGAAGCTCTTTAGTTTCTTTTCACTTTCTGCCATCAGAATGATATCATCTGCATATCTGAGGTTGCTGATATTTCTCCTGGCGATCTGGTTGTTACATATATGTAGCTGCTTTGGGAATTAAAGGTGTGGGTCAATTCAGTTTCTGAATTAATGGTAAGTGTTTACTGGGTTTTTTTCCCAATCAAGAGACAACATGCTGTGATGAAGGGAATTTGTGATTTGTCAAGTTTTCTGACATTAAAAATGGACACTCTACTCAAACTTGAGGATTGTTGGACTGGATCAACTTTAACCTTTCTTCTTGTCTACAATCCCATGACTATGTAACCTTGGACATGTCCGCTGTGTGCTCTGGGTTTTTCATGTATTCAGTTCCTAGGATTCCATCTCGTGTGCCAGAATGTGTGTCTTCCCTTAGCATTTTGAGCAGGGTATTACCATGCGTTGCTGCTGAGACCCTCCCCAAAGTTCACCGTGGGTCTTTTCTCCCCACCGAGTCTGAACTTTCCATGCCATTTTTAAACCCCTTGAGTCCTTCTGTGTTCTTTCACTCATTGCTTTCATAATCTCCTAATTACCAGACTATAGCATTTTATCCATCCTTCCCTCATCCCCCAGGTGATCTCTGAACTAGCACGACTCCATCTACCTCTCCTCCCATCACATAGTAAAAATTCCTATTCCCATAGTGCCAATGGTCTCAATTAGTTAGGGATTAGGAGGAATGCCACCCGATTTAACATATTCATATGCATTCATACAGTTATGACAGAGAGCCCCACAGAGACAAACTCCCCTCATGCATTTACCTTTGTGAAAGAAAATGCTTATTAATCTCAATTATCCCTTAATTGGTAACTTTCAACAGTAAGGAAAAAGATGTGAAAAAGTGCAGATAGCTAGGAAGAGGAAATAATTTTTTGGGTACGCGCCCACCAAACAGGTGGGCCAGTCTGGACTAGAGTCTGTTCCCAAGGTCAGGATCGCTCCTTTTCCTCCCCCCTCCTTTCTCTCCTCCCTCCTTTCCCTCCCCACTCCTTTCCCTCCCCCCTCCTTTCCCTCCCCACTCCTTTCCCTCCCCTCCTTCCCTCCCCTCTTTCCCCCCCCCTTTCCCCCCCTCCTTTCCCTCCCCTCCCTTCCCCCCTTCCCTCCCCTCCCCCCTCCTTCCGATCTCCCCTCTTCCCCTCCCTTCCTGTCTTCATTCTTCTACTTCAAAACACTGCACATTTTCACAAGTGCCAATATTTTTCACTGTAGCTCACCTATCAGGGAGGGCAGAGGGTGGAGAGGAAAGCTGTAGGCTGTTGACATTAGTTGATATTTTTTTTTATAAAATCTGCTTGTGTCCATCTAGGATTTTCTTATTGGGACTGTGGAGCAGAGTAGTCATAATGGTGAAGAATTAAGATTAAAGCGTGGGCTGGAAATGTGAATTTTTGTACCATTTATATCCTCCACATATTCATTTAGAAGTTTTATGGGTTCTAGAGCTCTTTCCTGCTCTGTGGGAAACAGTGAGTCAGTGGACTGGATAACAAAGTGTGATTTCTAGATCATGTTTATCCTGGAAGAATGGAGTGAGGGGTCTGGGAAAGCAAGGGGTGGGAGACAGTGGGGGGATGAGGAGGGGTGCTGTGGAGCAAGGGGCTGAACTAGAGAGGTGGAGGCTACCTGGACACCATGCATCCTTCTCTGTGAGAAATTAGGGCTCAGTTTCCACTGGCAAATACTAGTTCCTGGGTGGTGGATGGGGCATGGCAAACTAGAGTCCTTGTGTTACTGGGATAAGGCTTTGGAAACTGCAACAGCCTGTGCTGAGGAGAAAGCAGGGTCTCCATGGGCAGGGTGGAGAAACTGTGAAGTGGGCTGGGATAGGGGTGTTGGAAACCCAAGCGGCCACCCTGGACTCCATATCCCAGGTCATCCTAATAGTGAACTTGGCCCAATGCTACGATCTTGTGCACGAGCAGCTGGAGAACAGAGGTCTTACCTGTCACAACTCGGGTTTCATTTGTTCAGTTTCCTGGTCTGTGCAGAGCTTAACCTAACTGGGGATCCAACAGAGCAAGAGGACATTAAGAATACCCATTTGGCAAGTGGTGCAGAATCAGTACTCTTCCCTGGAAAGTCCCATGGACAGAGGAGCCTGGTGGGCTGCAGTCCATGGGGTCGCGAAGAGTCGGGCATGACTGAGCAACTTCCCTTTCACTTTTCACTTTCATGCATTGGAGAAGGAAATGGCAACCCACTCCAGGGTTCTTGCCTGGAGAATCCCAGGGACGAGGGAGCCTGGTGGGCTGCCGTCTCTGGGGTCGCAGAGTCAGACACGACTGAAGTGACTTAGCAGCAGCAGCAGCAGAATCAGTATGAAGACGGTCTGCACTGAAACACTGAAGCTCTGAGCATTTCACAGTAAGTTGAATGAATGATGTGGCCAAGCCCTATTCATTTTTAACTTTTTTAACTTCCTGAGCTTATTTAAAATTTTGGACTAATCTTAGGCTCAGAGAGAAGTTTCAGTAAAAGGACAGAGAGTCATCAGTTGCATCTCACCCAGTTTCCATTAATATTAACATCCTACATATGCTATGCTACCACTGTATAATAATCAAACCCAGGAAATTAGCATTGGAATCATGCAATGAACCAAACTGCAGACCTTATTAGAATTCTACTAGATTTTCCATGCATGTCCCTTTCTCTTCCCTTTTCCTTCAGGATTCCCACATTACATCTAGTTGTTAATTTCTTTTCAATTTCCTCCAACCTGAGTGACTACTTTTCCCTTCTCTCATGCCTTGACACTTTTTTAAGAGTTCTGTGTGCTTCGTCACTCAGTAGTGTCCAACTCTGTGTGACCCCACGGATTGTAGCCCACCAAGCTCCTCTGTCCATGGGATTCTCCAGGCAAGAGTACTGGAGTGGGTTGACATTTCCTCCTCCAGTTTAGAAGAGTACTGATTGATTATCTTATAGAATGTCCCTCATTTTGGGTTTGTTTGGTGCTTTCTAATGGTTAGAATGTTGTGAGTTTTTGGAACAAATACTACAGAAGTCATGTTGCGTCCTGGTTGGTGTATCCTATCAGGGGGTTTCTGATGTTGGTGTGTATCATTGCTGGTGCTAATCACCTTGATCACTGGGTTCAGGTGGTGTCTGTAGGGGTATTTGCTGTAAAGCTCCTATCTTCCCTTTCATAATTAATAAATAACTTGGGGTGAGATGTGTGTGCTTAGTTGCTCAGTAGCGTCTGACTCTTTGCAACTCCACGGATTGTAGCCCACTAGGCTCCTCCGTCCATGGGATTTTCCAGGCAAGAGTACTGGAGGGGGGTGCCATTGCCTTCTCCGCACTTAACCTTAGTTATGTCTTAAAATCCCTGTCTCCAAATAAAATTACACTGGGGTTTAGGGCTTCAATATTATGAGTTTTCAGTTCAGTCACTTAGTTGTGTCCGACTCTTTGCGACCCCATGGACTGCTGCATGCCAGGCTTCCCTGTTCATCACCAACTTACGAAGTTTACTCAAACTCATGTCTATCACATCAGTGATGCCATCCAATCATCTTATCCTCTGTTGTCCCCTTCTCCTTCCACCTTTAATCTTTCCCAGCATCAGGGTCTTTTCCAATGAGTCGGTTCTTCACATCAGGTAGCCAAAATATTGGAGTTTCAACTTCAGCATCAGTCCTTCCAGTGAATATTCAGGACTGATTTCCTTTAGGATGGACTGGCTGGCTCTTCTTGCAGTTCAAGGGAATCTCAAGAGTCTTCTCCAGCACCACAGTTCAAAAGCATCAATTCTTCAGCACTCAGCTTTTTTAAATTATGAGTTTTAAGAGGACACAATTCATTCTAGAGCAGACACTACTACTACTACTACTACTGCTACTACTAAGTCGCTTCAGTCGTGTCCGACTCTGTGTGACCCCAGAGACGGCAGCCCACCAGGCTCCTCCATCCCCGGGATTCTCCAGGCAAGAACACTGGAGTGGGTTGCCATTTCCTTCTCCAATGCATGAAAGTGAAAAGTGAGAGTGAAGTCGCTCAGTTGTGTCCAACTCTTCACGACCCCATGGACTGCAGCCCACCAGGCTCCTCCATCCATGGGATTTTCCAGGCAAGAGAATTGGAGTGGGGTGCCATTGCCTTTTTAGTATACTTTATTTTACTGTTTAAAATAAAATATTATTTTACTATTAATATTATTAAAATACTTTTTTTTTTTTTTCATTTTGCTACTCAAGTTGCTCTACCTTTAGAAATTAGAAACTCTTTCAGGGTGTCTCCTGAGTTTTTTTGGAAAGACTTCCATTTTATTCCTTCATTCATTCATTTGTACTTTCCTGCTTTCTGGCACCACAAGATATTCTAGGCTCATCTGTATTTCCCCCGGCCCAGCCCTGGGATCAATCATTTTTCGAAGGAGCTCTTGTTCTTTTTATTGGAGAATAATATGTAGAAACCAGTATTCTAATGTTAGGTGTGCTTATTGCTACTGAAATGTCTGCTTCTAGGCCCTCTCAGTGGATAGAGTTGGGAAATATTATCTATGTGTACTAACCCACGCACATACATCTTTCTGTACCTGTGTCTTTGTATATACAAAATATCTTGAGTTCCATGATCTATTTTTCACTTATGATGCTTCTTACACAAAATGTGAGAAATCCCCCCCTCCCTCCATTCCAACCATTCTCTGACCCTGTGGACAACCCCTGTCAATTCCGTTCTGTCACTATCTACCTGAAGTCAGCACAAACTCCTCAGAATAAGGGATAAGCCTCGTAAGATGGCCCTCTTTCGGATGTCAATTGCAAGTCCAGACTTCTGGTACTTCTGAGGGACTGGCTATAAGTTGAGAATTCCCTCCCTTCCATGTTTGTAATGTGCTAGAATTCATCAAACTCTGAAAAGCCCTTATTACCGGCTTATTATAAAGGGTACAACTCAGTAAGGGCCAAATGGAAGAGCTGCATAGAGCAGTGTACGGGGGCAGGGAGTGGGCATGAAGATTCACACCCTTTTGGTTGCACTGGCCTCCCAGCAGCTCTGTGTGTTCACCTTAACATAGACACTCTCCAAACACTCTCCACTCTCCAAACAGTAGGAGTTTTAATGGAGGTTCCACTACAGGCATGTTTGATTAAATCATTGGCCATTGGTGAGGAACTCAATCGCCATTGCTTCTCTCCCTCCCTCACTATGGTTCTATCATTTTATTTATTACCGTTTGTATTCAGTTTTTGTTTCTTGAACATCTTGGTTTTGTTTAATTTTTTTTTCAGGATGGGGAGGGCATTTGAAATTTTAATGTGGTTCTCATATTAAGTGCTTTTCTAGAAGTGTCACTCCTTCCTGTTAAACATACCCCCCACCCCCCTATTTTTCCTTCTCAAAAATTAGCAGATACATGAGCATGTATTTTCTTACAGTTCCTTTTTTGGATTGAATTGTGTCCTCCCCCCATTCATATGCTGATGTTCCAGCCCCCAATACCTGAGAAAGTAACTTTATCTGGAAATAGGGTCACTGCAGATAATTAGTTAAGATAGAGTGGGTCATAATCCAATATGATTGATGTCCTCTAAAATAGCTGAGAGAAAATATGAACAGATACAGGGAGACCAGGTGAGGATAAAGACAGAGATCAGGGTGATGCTTCTGTAAACCCAGGAAAGTCAGAGATGGGCAGCAAAACCCCAGTTAGTGAAGGTACATCCTCATAACCCTAAGAAGGAACCAGCCTGCCAATGCCTTGATCCTGGACTTGAGCCTCTAGAACTATGAGATGCTAGATTTCTGTTGTTTAACCACCCAATCTGGGGGACTTCCCTGGTGGTCCAGTGGCTAAGACTCTGTGCTCCCAATGCAGGGGGCCTGGGTTTGATCCCTGGTCAGGGAATTAAGATTCTGCAATGTTCCAACAATGATCAAAGTTCCCACATGCCACCCATAAGACCCAGGGCAGCCAAATAAATAAATAAAAATAAATAAATTAAGAAAATTAATTTAAGCTACCCAATTTGCGGTATTTTATTATAGCAGCTCTCTCAAACTAATATATACTCTCTTCCTTATTTTCAATACAATGGGAAGAGAGTATATATTAGTTTGAGAGAGTAGTCTTGTGCTTTGGTTTTTTCGCTTAACGTTTATGTCCTGGAAACCAGTTGATATAGAGATCTTCCTCATTAAAAAAAATAGCTGTGCAGTACTCCAGTGTGTGGATATCCTATAGTTTATTTAACTACTCTCCTGTGTATAAGCATTTAGATTGCTTTCAATATTTTGGGATTACAAATGATGCTGCAATAAAAAGACCTTGTGCTAAGTATTGTTATATTACTAGAAGCATGTCTTCAAGGTAGATTTCTAGAAGTGCGATTTTGTAGAGGTAAGTGCAATGCAGTTTTATTAGGTTTTTCCAACATTCCCTCCAGAAGGGTCACACCAATTTGCATCCCTGCCAGAAATTTCCCCATGGCCTCAACTATAGAATATGTTGTCATATTTTGAAATTGTTGCCAGTCTGGTAGGGGAGAAATGGTATCTCAGGAGTACCATTTTTCTAATGATGAGGGAGTTTGAGCCTTTTTCCATTTATCAAAGTGTCATTATTAGATCATTTTTTGTGAATTGTCTCTTCATTTGTTTCTTTTTTTCCTATTGGGTTTTATTCCTTTGCCCCACAATTATGAAGTCTTTATATATAATATTAAGGATATTTGCTATTCATCTATGATGCATTGATATATCCTGAATATTTTCTCCCAATTTGTCAGTTGACTTTGCATAACAAAAAACCACCGAAAATAACTAAAAAATTTTTTCTTTATGTATCCAAATCTCTGAAGCTTTTATTTTATTGCCTCTAGGTTTGGCTCTTAGGTAGGAAGCCTTTTTCTACACCAAGATTCACCTTAATTTCCAAGTCTGGAAATCAACAGTCTGGATTAGGCCATTGATCAGAAAATAGGTTGCATCATTCCCGGTTTTGTACAATTCAAGGAATAGTCTAGCCAGCTACATGAAGCACACACCTATTATTGATAACTGATTTTTATAACAGTTTCATCTTTGCATGCCCCAGGAGCACCTCCTTATAGTCTACAGATATCCATTTACCCAGAGGCTCCAAGGCTTGGCCTTAAGCCCTGAGTGAGCACAGTCGCTTGAATCGGAAGGCACGTTAAGCTTTTGGTATGAAGATTTGTTCCTAGAGAACAGATAAACATTTTTTTTTTCCTCTGCAGGTGAGCACTGAAACAAAGGGAAGATTAGGTGTCTTCAGACAGGGAGAAGTTTAAAAAAATGTTTTTTAAGAAACATTTAAAAAATGTTTTGTTTTTTTTTTTAGTCGTTAAGTCTGGGGTTATAACTCTAAGAATATATGTTGAGCTTTTCTTTGTTTAAAAAGGCAAGAAAATTTGATCTCAGTACTTGAAAGCCACTGTCCTTTAAAGCCCTTCTCAATTGTCTACTCATTTTCTGAGTCCTCCTTCATCCAATTAAGGAACTCAGGCAGAGGGAGACTTTCGGTGGTTCAGTGAGTGCATTGTTCAATTGAGTCATTCGTGCAGCTCATTCAGCAAACATTTATCTGGACTTATCATCTTCCAGGCAATTTTGTGTTAAAAAAATGTTTTTTTTTTTTTTTTTTTTAAACTGATACCTCTCTCTTACCCGAGTCTTACTAGAATCTCTGGGGTTGAAGCCTAGACAACAATATTAAACCATTGCTTCAAAAACTTCCCAGGAGATTCTGGTATGCAGTTACGATGAGAACAACTGTATTGTATCCCATTTCTCCAATTCTAATATGTCTGCAAATTACACAGGAATCTTGTCAACATGCAGACTGTGACCAGCAGGTCTGGGAGGGGGAGTCCTGAGATTTTGCCTTTCTGCCTGGCTCCCTATTGAGGCTGATGCTGTCCTTTCTTCGGCCACACTTTGAGGAGTAAGTCTAGACCATTCCAGAGGGTAAGTTTGTGGATGTGCTTGTTGGATAGTTTCAGCTGTTAGGACTGACTCTGAGTCTGGAGGACCTTCTTCTCTAGAGCCATACCTTTTTTTTCCCTCTGTTTTTGTTGTTGCTGTTATTTGTTTGTTTGTTTTCTTTTTAATTCCAAAAGCTGAGGGAGGCTTGCTCATCAGGCCTGGGGCTACCGCTCCAGTCCCCCAAATCCAACTCCATAGCAAGGTATAACACAGCTGCGTAATCCATTCTGATACAGCCAGCAAGCTCTTTGCAGGAATGACGTTCATCCTGTTCCTTTTTGTTGTTTGTCTTTGCAAAGTCTGTTCTACAAACCCTGTGTAATTACAGGTTGGAAGGGAGCTCTCCAGTTCCATCCTAGGGAGGGTGGTCAGGACCTGGACAAAGATCTCCATCCCCCTAACCAGCAACCAAAACAATGGCGGGTTCATCAACATGAAACAAACCCAGGACAGACCGCCCCATTTCATTTTCAGGATGAGCCCAATGGCAGTCCCTTCAAACAGCCGGGAGCTGTTATGCTAGTTTTGATCCAAAATGTGATTAGTGGTTAATGGGCCTTGAAAGACATCTTTATTTATTACTGTTGCAGATCACTGTTGCCTTGATATTGATCTTTTCCAATTTTCTATTTTGTCCTTTGAAATGCTCAGAACACAGCAGGGGCAGCTCATTGCCTGCAGCATTCGCTTTGTTTAAAACTCATTTCCTTTTGCAATTAATGTAGTGATATTTCATTGTAACTGTTATTTGGTTCACTTTGCTCTTAGACCAGAGGCTTGAAAGATATGAGGACCCGTAGTTTTAAAGGTAAGTGGCAGATAGATGAGAACTTAGTTTGAAAATAAGTTTGAAACTTCTGACAAGGCAGCAATGGTGGGTTAATATTCACCAAGAGGTTGTAATTTTTGATATCATAACACAGGGAAAAAAATGTAATGTCAGATTGGGGAATTTTAGAAAATTGATCATTTTGTTGATCAGAACGTATGTTATCCAAAGTTCTTTTTTCTTTTTTCTTTCGCTGCATGGCATGTGGGATCTTAGTTCCCTGACCAGGGATCAAACCCATTCATCCTTCAGTGGAAGCATGAAGTCCAAACACTTGACCACCAGGGAATCCTCCGAGAGTATTTTTAGGAGGTCTATATTTATGTTCAGAGAAAATAGGTTAAATATTATTACAGTTTATGAGGCCTGGGTTAATGTTTAAGACTTGGATGACTTTGCTCAGTTGGAGGTACCCGATGTGATGTACTTTCAAGGTGCTGAGTCCCACTAGGGGCATAGAGATGGATAGCACATCCCTGAGCTTTAGGGGTCCAAAGTCTAGGGGAGGAGACGAATAAATAACAGAGAGACTCATAGCTCAGAATAAGGGAGGTTCTAAAGTTAGTCCACAGACTAACTGTGTAGAGTCAAAACACCTTAGAGCCAGTGGCATTTCAACAAGTCCAACTCAGCTGTGTTTTCCCTGCCCTGGGGTAGAGCACGGCCCTTTCATTTGTGCTCCTGCTGGAGAAGCTGGCTTGTGTCTGGGTCTGTGGTTTAAAAGTATAGTTCTTTAAGTGCTAGAATGATTCCCAGAGAAGGAGGATGTCCACGGGACAAGAGGCATGTGAGGACAGCAGACGTGTGTGTCTCTCCCAAGTTCCCTCTGACACTGGCAGCTGGGATTCCCTGCCCACCTCACATCCTTTGTCTTGTGAATTCACAGATGCACATTTTGTTTGGGGCATGGAGCTGGCAGAAGTTATTTGACCTGGGTTGTGATTCAGCTGGAAGAAGCCAGGCAGACTTTCCAGGTCCTGAAAGGAAGGTCTGCCCGAAGGGTTAGGGGAATTTGGGGGAAGGTGAGGTTGGTATCGGACAGGGAGGCCTGGCGTGCTGTAGTCCATGGGGTCGCAAAGAATCAGACACGAATGAGCGACTGAACTGAACTGAACTGAGGTTAGCTCCAGTTAAGGAGCTGGGGAAAGTCTTTTGGGAACAGTGGGGATGGGGGTCCGGTGTGTGGGGACCTGGAGATCCAGGTGGACAAGACACAGAGGATGCTGAGTCAGGTGTCTGGGTGCAGTTGTGGGAAAGTGTGAGAATGGGCAGCAGGTAACCCCGTGGGCCTTTTGCAGTGAGCTTTCCTGAGCTGTCTCTGTTTTATTCTGGAGGCAGCTGTAGAGTGAGGACACGGAACGGTGAAATCTTTGATGCAAGGGAGTGGGAGTTATGAGATTCCTCTCAGCAGGCCTGTAGTGGAGGCAGAATAAAGATGCTCTGTGCAGGGAGTGTTTATGACACAGGGGGTGCAGCTTGATCCCCAGTGGGTGGGGAGTGGAAAGGTGGGAGGGTGGAGGTGGAGAGGTGGGAGGGTGAGGGCTGGTGGGTTTGGAAGGACCTGAATTTAGTAGGGAGCAGAGGGCAGTAACAGAATCTCTGGGAGTGGGGAATAGTGTCCATGAGTGTTTTTTAAAAAAAGTGTATGCAATGTTATGGTATCACTTTACATTTAGAAAACAAAAAATTAGATTGATTCATTAACATAAGCTATAGGAAGCAAAATGCTAGAGTCATTTTTGGGGTCAGGGGATGGGGAAGAGGGTGGCCATGTCTTCCTGGTTGGACAAGGTGGTTCTGTAGAGGGACAGGGCAAGTCTGAGAGCAAAGGAGTGGGCCAGAGAAAAGTGCTGTCTTTCTCAGAGGGTTCAGGGGGCTGAAGAGACTCCAGGAGGTACATGATGCCTGCACAGCCAAGGTTGGGTCGAGGGTCTGTTTGGTGAGGGGGATACTTAACCTAGTTTTGTGCCCTGGACCCCCTTGGCAGCCTGAGAATAATGGCTTTAAATGCATGACACAGAGTACATAGGACCATAAAGGAAACTGAGTAGACCAAAGTACAATTACCCACAAAAGGTTAAAAGTCACAATATATATACTTATATTAAGACAGTGAATCACAAGACCTAGAGGCAGGTTTACTCATGAATGTAATTCTGCAATAGTGATGAGTGGAGATGAAATCTTGAGGTTTGTAACCACTGTGATGGGATAGGAAATGTTTTGTTTTGGCTGCACAGCCCAGCCTGTGGAATCTTAGTTCCCTGACCAGGGATTGAACATGCAGGCCCTGCACTGGAAGGGTAGGTCTTAACCACTGGACCACCTGGGAAATCCCCAGGAAGCTTTTTTTTTTTTAATATCTAATCTTACTAAGATGACCAAAGTTCATTGCTACTCTCATAATTACAGGAAATGCCAAATCTCAGATAGAGGTCGGGGTAGTTACAGAGGCGCTGTTTTTCCCATTCTAGTTTATAGCACATTTATGTCACTCATTCGTGTCCAAACCTTCACAACCATCACGGACTGCAGCCTGCCAAGCTCCTCTGTCCATGGAAGCCCAGACAAGAATACTGGAGAGTGGGTTGCTATTTCCTTCTCCAGCGGATCTTCCCAGTCCAGGGATCGAACTTGGGTCTCCTGCATTGCAGGCAGATTCTTTACTGTCTGAGCCACCAAGGAATCCTAGTTTGTGGGCCCTGTGAGTTCAGGTGAAGATCCCCTGGATCCCACAGCCAGCCTATTCCTTTCTCTTGACTTTTGTGGGAACGGGGACAGAGGCATCAAGTGGTTGACATCACTGCTGACAGCATTCATCAGAGCAATCAAGAATAGCCACCATCCTCTTTTGGCTGATCCTAGATGGTGAGAAGATGGATTCAACACAGATTTGGAGGAAATGAGAGAGGGCTCTGTAGAAGAGTGCCCTGGACTGTAAATAGAATTAGTGTGGAAAACTTCATGTCCCTCTAATGACTGGGGGAAAAGGAGAATCTCCAGGTGTTTCCTAATGCATGTAGAGCATCCCATAAGGACATACATGTTTAACATGAGGACTCTTATAACACTTGAAATAGAAGAATTAGTTTGGGGCTTCCCTAGTGGGGCAGTGGGTAAGAATCTGCCAGCCAATGCAGGAGACACAGGTTAGATCCCTGGTCTTTGAATATCCCATATGCCACAGGGCATCTAAGCCCGTGAACCACAACTACTGAGCTTGTGCACTAGAGTCCGGGAGCCATGACTACTGAAGCTCGAGAGCCCGTGCCCAGCAAGAGAAGCCACCACAAGAGAAGCCCGTTCACTGCAAGTCGGGAGTAGCCCCTGCTCACTGCCACTAGAGAAAAGCCTGCCCGCAGCAGTGAAGACCCAGCACAGCCACAAATAAGCCAATAAAAATTATTAAGAAAAAAAGAAGAAGGATTAGTTTTAGTGAAGAAGGGTTTCAGAGAAAAGTATTGCTTCTCTGGGATGTCAGTTAAATATGTTTCAATAACAAAGTTCTCATTTAGGGACCTCACCCGAAGTCTATTTTGGGTGCAAAAACATTGTCCGTAGCTTGAATGTCGTTAAGAATTCCAATAACCCAGCACCTCATTAAGGGTATGAGAAAATGTCAAGAAGACGCTAATTTTAAAAGTGTTTAGACTATGAAAGCATAATCTCTGCTGTTATGACAAGTGACCACAGTCACTGCTGAGACCATTGCTGTTGACTTTTCTCTGCAGGCTGGTCCCACAAGGCCCTTATTCCACGTGAGAAAGGCAATCATCATTGTGACGCTAACTCAGGCCCCAAAGAGTTTGGGGTGACTTTAAGTGTTTTGGTCGGAGGGAATTCTAAGTGGGCCAATGGTCCCACCATGGCTATTAGATTCCTCTTGCAGTCTCTTTTTCTTGATCACTTACAGTTCAGCACAAAGCTGATGCTAAGCCATGTGGATTTGCTGGGCATCTGAAGAGTAAGTATGACCAAAGATTTTAGAATGGGGCACCAGGAAAATGTGTCACAGTGCTTACGAATAATGGTATCCCCCCCACTTTTGGTCTAGCAAGATGTCATGAGGGATCTGGATGAACTGGGCATGCATTCTAGCAGATGGCTTCATAAATCACACTCTCCCATCTCCATTGTCTGCCCTTGAAAACAGAGCACCAAATGATACCAAATTGTAAATCTCTTATGCAGAAATTACAAGCTCTTTGTGAAGTGCACACTTCCTATTGTCTTCTCGGCTTTGAGTGTCTACAGAACACAGTTATTGGCATTCTTGTTAAGAGCCATCTGGGGCTTCAATTGTTGAGCTGGAGCCCTCTTTCAATGGCTGTCTGGAGGACTTCGTGATGAAACTGACCAAGTTGCCGGGCCCCATCCCTGTTGAGGATGAGTTTCCAAGGGCTGCCATAGCGTATTACCACATATTCGGTGGCTTCAAACAACGTAAATGGATTCACTCCCAGTTCTGGAGGCCAGAAGTCTCCAGTAAAGGAGTGGGCAGGGTTGGCTCCTGCCAGAGGGTCTCAGGGCAAAGCAGTTCCCTGCCTCCATCCTCGCTCCTGGTGGATCCAGGCAGTCCTTGGCTTCTGGCAACTTCACTCCCGTCTCCACATGGTCTTCGCCCCCGCGTCTCTGTGCGTCAAATCTCCTTTTCCTCTCTCTTACAGGGACACTAATTCAGGATGATCTCATCTGGGCGTCTTTAGTTATATCTGCAAAGACTCGGTTTCCAAGTAGCGTCATATTCATGGGTGCCAGGGGTTAGCACTTGAATATGTCTTTTTGTCTGATGAAGGGAGATGACGGAAAGTGTGTGGACAGTACAGTGTGTGGGACATGGCAGGGGGCCAATTAACAGTAGCTATTCTTGTATTTAAGGCCAAAGCATGGTGCAGCCTGGGTTTGGTCTGTTTTCCTGTCCTAATGTGGAGTCACAGTAGGAGGACGTAATCTGATTACTATTTGGGCAGTCCCAGTGGGTTATGTTGTACGATAATTTAGCATCATCTGGATTAAAAGTTGAGACTCCTTCCTTCTCTGTGACTGTTCTTTCCTGGTGCTCAGGGCTGGAGCTGACCTTCATCCCACGCTGGACTGAGAGCCACAGAGCCTAACCCTGGTATCGATCCAGACCCAAGTCTGTACCCAGTTGTGAGGAAAATGAGCCTGCGCTCCAAACACTGGTGGGGCAGATGGGTCAGAGGCAGTGTTTCAGAACTCAAACCCTCGATATCAGCCAACTGTCTACAGTAGCCTGATAGATAAAACCCTGAAGAACCCAGTCAACAGTTTAACCTAGGGAATCCCCTGGCAGTCCAGGGGTTAGGACTTGGTGCTTTCACTGCCGTATTCTGGGTTCAAGCCACGTGGCAAGGCTGGAAAAAAAACCCCAAACCGCTTAACCTATTGAGTTATAGCTCAGGATGATTGGAAGGGTGTAGAGATTGTATGGCTGATCTGATAGAATCATCAATAGGAATTTTACCACCATTACTACTGTATGGGTACCAAAGAACTGATGTTTTCGACCTGTGGTGTTGGAGAAGACTCTTGAGAGTCCCTTGGATGGCAAAGAGATCAAATCAGTTCATCCTAAAGGAAATCAACCCTGAATATTCATTGGAAGGACTGATGCTGAAGCTCCAACACTTTGGCCACCTGATGCTAAGAGCTGACTCATTGGAAAAGACTCTGATGCTGGGAAAGATTGAGGGCAGAAGGAGAAAGAGGTGACAGAGGATGAGATGGTTCGATAGCATCACTGACTCAGTGGGCCTGAGTTTGAGCAAACTCCGGGAGATAGTGAAGGACAGGGAAGCCTGGTGTGCTGCAGCCCATGGGGTCACAAAAATCAGACACAACTTAGTGACTGAATATACATACACTGGCTGTGTGACCCTGGACAAGCTGCTTAACCTCTCTATGCCTCAATTTCCCCACCATTTAAATAGGGGTAATTAGAGGACCTGCCCATCTGGTGTGTGGCTCACGTGCTTACTGAAGGCAAAGCGTGTGGGCCAAGGCCTGGATATAGCAAGGGCTCACCGAGGCAGAGGTTGCCACTGGTATTGTTATCAGGGTCATCATTTCCCATTATGTCAGGACCCCATTTCTACATGTTTTAGGGACTTTTGCTCAGTCTGGTTTTAAAAAAGACTAAAGGCACCCCACTCCAGTACTCTTGCCTGGAAAATCCCATGGACGGAGGAGTCTGGTGGGCTGCAGTCTTTGGGGTTGCTAAAGTTGGACACGACTGAGCGACTTCACTTTCGCTTTTCACTTTCATGCATTGGAGAAGGAAATGGCAACCCACTCCAGTGTTCTTGCCTGGAGAATCCCAGGGACGGGGGAGCCTGGTGGGCTGCTGTCTCTGGGTCGCACAGAGTTGGACATGACTGAAGCGACTTAGCAGCAGCATCAGCAGCAAAGGAAGTCTGACAGAGGATGAGATGGTTGGATGGCATCACCAACTCTATGGATATGAGTTTGAGTAAGCTCCAGGAGTTGGTGATGGACAGGGAGGCCTGGTGTGCTGCATTCCATGGGGTCGTAAAGAGTCGGACATGACTGAGCAACTGAACTGAACTGAAAGGAAGTCTAAGTTTGAGGTTTTACCAGAGGGTTCTCCCATGAATCACTTGTTTTGTAGGCTAAGCATCTTATGAACTGATAATTGGGCTTTCTAGATTAGCTTTCAGGAGAAGCCAATGGCACCCCACTCCAGTACTCTTGCCTGGCAAATTCCATGGACAGAGGAGCCTAGTAGGCTGCAGTCCATGGGGTCGGTAAGTAGACTCGACTGAGCAACTTCACTTTCACTTTTCACTTTCATGCATTGGAGACGGAAATGGCAGCCCACTCCAGTGTTCTTGCTGGAGAAACCCAGGGACAGGGAAGCCTGGTAGGCTGCCGTCTCTGGGGTCGCACAGAGTCAGACACGGCTGAAGTGACTTAGCAGCAGCAGCAGATTAGCTTTCAGGTAGAAGTGATAGACTAGGGTCAATATTCTATGATCATTTATAGAGTCAGGGGCTGAGGTGCCTAGAGAAATAGAACTTATAGTTAGCAGAGAAATTCTCTTTGCTCCTGATAGTAGAACAGCAGCACTGAACTTTTAAAACTTGGCTTAAGTTTGAACTTCGAAACACTTGCAAACGGTATTATTCCTTTCTAAAGATATATGAGCCCAGGAAACAACAAAACAGGCACTCTTATACCAACATCAAAAGCAAACATTACCCAACTAGCTTCTGCTGCTGCTAAGTCACTTCAGTCGTGTCCAGCTCTGTGCGACCGCATAGACAGCAGCCCACCAGGCTCCCCCGTCCCTGGGATTCTCCAGGCAAGAACACTGGAGTGGGTTGCCATTTCCTTCTCCAATGCATGAAAGTGAAAAGTGAAAGTGAAGTCGCTCAGTCGTGTCTGACTCTTAGCGACCCCATGGACTGCAGCCCACCAGGCTCCTCTGTCCATGGGATTTGCCAGGCAAGAATACTGGAGTGGGGTGCCACTGCCTTCTCCAAACTAGCTTCAGATCCTATTAAAAAGAGAGAGCAGTACAGAACTTTACCCATCCACCCTCTCACAGTCCACACATTATGTAAATGCCACTCTTTTCTTTTAGTATTAATACTGTTATCACTATTGTTCAGGGCCTTCAGACCACAGCTCTACCTCGTGGGTTTGATATATGTCATTCTTGTATCTGTGTATGTTTTTAACCATGTGTGCATATACGCATAAGCAACAAATATTTGTGTGTTCTAAAATTTTACCTGAATGATGTTGATATATGTAAATCTAGTTAGTTCATTTTAATTGAAAAGTGGGATTCTATTATATGACTGAAGCATAGTTTATTTACCCACGTACCTCCTGCGGGACAGTTTGGTGGTTTCCACTTGTGAGAGCTTGTACTCTGCACATGGTGTATGAGCGAGACTGTCTATACAGGTGGGATCCTTGGACTATGGACGTGTGAGAAAGCACATCTTCAACTTTATTAGGTATTGATCAATTGTTCTTCAAAATAGATTCGTCACAGTTTGCTCCTGTGGATTGGGAGCACGGTAGCATTCAAAAACCAACTTAAGTATTTTGTCAAATGGATAAAATGAGTTGAGGAAACATGCATTTAACAAAATTTGAACTGAAACATTACAAATCTTGCATCTTTGACTTCCAGATAGCCTCTTCACTTATCATATCATGCAGTCTATGGATTTCCATGTATTTTTACACCATAGCTTCAATTTTGCTGGATCCAAAATCTGGTCTCCAATTGCTATGACTAGGGAATATGTTTTTCATTTAAGTGCTCAGATGCTCAATACCTCTCACACTTTAGTAAATTCCTGAAGTGTTTTACTTCAAAGAGAGAAATGCGTCATCTTATTAAAACAAATCTGAAATGTAGAAAGGGTTTAACCTTTTCACAGCAAAACTGGAGGAAAGGGGATATTACAGAGCACAGCTAGATGGAAAACATTTCAGAGACGGCCAGATATAGTTTCTACTTTTAAGGAATTTATAATCCAGTTGTGGGTGAAAGACTTCAACAAAAAATGATTAAGCAACAGTTTCATAGCAATGTATCAGCAAGCACATGAAGGACATGTTTTCTATATTTTATGATGGAGGAAATAAGGAATAGCTTGGAAGGATCTGATAGCAAATTAATAGTCATTGAAGGAAACTCACGTAGCTTGATATGCCATTTATTATCTAAGCTCAGTTGATTAATAGGTCCTGGTGATATTGAAAGGTTCTAACTCTGACATTCTTGAAGAAAGGAAATGGAATATTGCTGGTGTTGACTACATTTCAGAGTGATTCTTGCCTTAGTTTTACTAAGTGGAAGCAATGGGCTGGCTATGGCCAGAATTTTAAACTCACCTTCCAACTCTGGGAGTTGGAAGTTCACCTGCCTATGAACTTTGCCAGGCTATCTGAGTCCATCCCTAGAACCAGGCGGTAAACTTAAAGAGTATCCTGCTGTATCTGCTAAGTCACATTTGCCAGAGGAACTTGGTGGATGGGGCCAAGGAATGAAGGGATGCCAAGCTGGCTGCCGCACCAGGACGTTTCGTCTTTGGTGGCCCCTGTGCTTGGGGAATCTGGGGGAGTCAGAATGTGGCACCAAGATGTCACAGACTATCTTCCAGAAGGAGAATAAATGTTCCCTTCTGCAAGTTAACATTTCAGGGTGATCAGTGATGAGTTTCATATCACGTTTTGCTTTCCAGAATTTTCTTTTTGCACCATCACACAGCTTTTCTCATTGAATCTTTCCATTGTTTTTCCTACTACCCTTATGACAGGGTTTTGAATGTCAGCACTACTGACATTTGGGGCCAGATAACCTTTTTGTAGTGGGGGCCGTCCTGTGCACAGTAGGATGTTTAGCACTATTCTTGGTCTTCACCTACTAGATGCTGGTGGCACCAACCTCTCTTGCTCTATCCCACAGCCATGACAGTCAAAAATGTATCCCGTCATTACCAAATGTCCCTGGGGGACAAAACTGCCTCCTGTTGAGAACTACTGACTTAGAGTAACATCTAACTCCTTTGCATGGCCACCAAAACCTTGGTTCCTCCTTGATGTCTCTTCTAGCTGTCTCTCCTGGCTCTGTTCTCTGAAACAAGCTCATTCCCTCCTAAGGTGCCACTCGGGGCCAACAGCTCAGCCTACAAGGTGCTCTGCTCGGATCTTCACATGAATGGTTGGCTCCTTCTTATCCTTTAGTTCTGAGTCATAGGACTTCCTGATCTTCTTCTCTAAAGCCACCCATCTTACCATCTTAGTCACTCTCTCACTATTATTAATAAAAAGTGAAAGTGAAAGTCACTCAGTCGTGTCTGAGTCTGTTTTATTTCCTTCATCATACTTCTTATCCTTACTGGAATGATCTATATATTCTTTTGCTTTTTTTGTTGATTATTCATCTCCTATTAGACTGAGCTTTTAGGAATAGAAATCATATCTATCTTGCTTATGATTATACTCTGGAGTCTAACACCTAGTTGGCACTTAGTAAATTTTATTTTAATGGAATTATGAGAAAATATTGGTTAAAGAAGTAGACCAGATGACTGCTTCCATACTAGGTGGAGGCTCCACTAAGGATGAGGATGAGAATAGGTTGAGTGGGGCAGACTTGCCTGAATGACTTTCGGAAAGTGACTTTAAGCTTTACAAACCTCTAAATTCTAGCAGACCTTCTTTTATTTTTTCCTTGATTATATCAGTTTTTGTGGTCATGCCAACAGCTCCGTAACAGATTGTTGTCTTGCTGAAGGTCAGAGGTCATGCACAAGACCTAACTCCACTGGTGAAAGACTGGCATGGGGGGTGGGTTCCAATTCCTTCCTAAGCTTGCCTCTCACATGGATCCTTTTCTGCAGATAATTCCCTAAATGAGCTGGAGGCTTACAGTGCAAAGACCAATGGGGTCATTGTAGTCGGCTTTGAACTCTTAGCAGGGCCAACCCAGTCAGCGTTTGGAGGCTGTGGAGCAGGCTCGCCATGTCAGATGGAGAATGCTCATCGGTTTCAGGCCAAGGTGTGGAAGTGGGGCAGGGAGAGTCACATTAATAAAAGCAGTGAAAATGAAACTTCAGCGTGGGGCGGTGAAAGAGCTCAATTTTATTTTGTTTTCACACATTAGGTTCTGCTTATAGCAGACAAGTACCAGTGAAAATGTTCTGAAAAGAGGCTTTGTGTAGGAGCTGGATGTGGCTCCATCAGATTTGTCATTTCAGGAATGTCGCCAGATGTATTGACTTACTAGCAATTGCTTTGGTGCCATCTGGCCTCACGGAGGCCGTGCTTGGGATGGAAAAAGCTGAACAGAAGAAATGAAATTTGTTCATCATGCCATTACCCTTGCTGCTTATTTAAAGAAGGGAAAAAAATGTAACTTCTTGGCAGGGGGGATGCCGTTTGAAAATAAAATATAAGGTTTTTTGGGAGCAAAAGTTCCAGAATTCCAAAGTCAGCCGTGATGTTTACATAGAGACTTGAAAGTTGGCCCCTCTTGCTGTCATATTGTATATATATGTGTGTGTGTGTGTGTGTGTGTGTGTGTGTGTGTGTGTTTTGTTCAATGTAAAGCTTCTTTGAGACTCTACTGTTCTGTATGTAAAAAAGTTAACCCCTTAGATCCTGGTTGCTTGAGCTACCTTGTAATGCTTCTTGGAATGTCACTAAATAACTAACCCTTTGGCTTTTACCCCATGACAGGGATTTCTGCTTTAGCCCAGCTTATAATAATAAATAGCTGGGATGGTTGTCACCTAGTACAAAGTGTTTTGCTGCATCAAGGGAAATCTGCTCTAGGAAAATCAGATTTTATTTGCCTTCCATACCCTTGCTCACAATCCTTCTCCCTTTTAGAGTTGTGGTTTCATTTCTGAGTATAACTTTAATCAATTTACTCAATCTGGGGGTGACGAGGCTGTATAAGTATTTCAGATGTCAGAATTTATATGTTTTTTTTTTCAGGGTAAGTGGAAAAAACACTGTTGGGTATTCAGAACCAGCTACATAATCTGCAGGGTCCAGTGTGAAATGATAACATGGAACTCTGTTTAAAAAGTATGAAGACTTTCAAGATGGTGACAGCAGAACCTTTAACCAAGTGTGGGGGCTTTCTGAGCTCGATGTCCTGTAGAGATCACATGTCTGTGAAGCCCACCCTTTGTATATTTTCACTTTACACCTGTATGAAGAAGTTTCCAGGATCCATTCTCACCCCACAGCCTCACCATCTGCTCCAACCATCCTATTGGCTCACTTAGCTTTCAAAACTCAGCTCAGTTGCCTCTTCTCTGAGTCTGTCTGTCTCCACACTAAGCCCATATTCCACTTTTGTATTGTACATATAGTTTTCAGGTTCTATTCAGTTGACATAAGAAACATTTATTGAGTACAACTGTGTGCTAAGCACTTGGGATACAGTTGACTTCTTTTTCATGCATTTATTACCTCACTCCTTCATTTTTTTCCCTTTTACTTCCCTCTTGCCTGCCCACTGTCTTCACATTCAGACTAAGACAGAGCTACTTGCCCAAGGAGGAGAGAGCCTGAGGGCAGGCTGAACCAAAGCTACAAGTAAATATCAGAGAAAAGAAAGGCAACCCTCAGCATGCTGATGTGATTTTGCGTGGGCTGTTAACTAAGTAGGAAAATAGTCCCTTGAAGGAAAGTACAGTATGTTTTCCATGGAATTTCGGATTTGTTAGTTTCTTTTAAAATTTTTTGGCTCCGTTGAGTCTTTGTTGTGGCATGCAGGCTTCTCTACTTATGATGCCAGCTCAGTAGCTGTGGCGCACGGATTTAATTGCCTCACAGCATGTGGGATCTTAGTTTCCCGACCAGGGGTTGAACCCAAATCTCCTGCACTGGAAGGTGGATTCTTAACCAGTGGACCACCAGGAAAGTCCCTGCTAGTTTAATTCTTAAAAGCAACCATTATTATCCCCATATTATAAATGAGGAAACTGAGTCTCAGAGAAGTAATTTGCTCTTGGTCGTATAACTACTAAAAGGTAGCTAAGATCTGAGTCCATGTCAGATTGACTCCAAAAGTGCTCTGGCATTTGATCTGAATCCTATGATCTGTGTGCTTATGTGAAAAGGGTGGAGGGGAGGAGGCCGTTTGAGGTGCAAGGACAGGCTAGGGGAAGCACCTGGGCAGTCAAGTACAGAAATGTTTCCTGCTTCACATTTTATCCCACGTTTTCTTATATGTATTATTTCCTGTGGGCTCCCCAGGTAGCTCAGTGGCAAAGAATTTGCCTGCCAATGCAAGAGACAGACGTTTGATCCCTGGGTCAGGAAGATCCGCTGAAGAAGGAAATGGCAACCCATGCCGATATTCTTGCCTGGAAATCCCATGCACAGAGGAGCCTGGTGGGCTATAGTCCATGGGGTCACAAAAGAGTTGGACACGACTGAGTGACTAAACAACAACCCAATTATCTCCTGTACTTCATATACCATTTCTTTGAACTATGTAGGGAAGGTATAGTTTATTGTCTTAACCTGCAGTGTGAGTTCATGGCTCAGTTTATTTGAAAGACTTCCAGTGTCAACTATTCTGCGTTGCCTCCTCAGGCTCACTCATATTTGTCAACATATCTCTGCTTTTAGTTGAGGAAATAAAGTCATCCCAGGTACATAGGGAAATCCCATAACTGATGTCATAAAAAATTGTGGACCAATGCTATTTTTATTGATGAGAAGACAGAAAGAGCCTAGGCCTAGGAGATAAGACCTGGATTTGATTCCCACCTTTGGTGACTCTGAGGGTGTGACTTTAGGTAAGATGTTTGGTATCTTTGCCTCAATTTCCCCTCCCTGTAAAATGGACTCTATGGTCTTTCCTTCTAGCTCTGACATTCTAACCTTCTAAGGATTACATTGAACCAGTCTGAAACCTGAGAAGATAAACACTTTATCAAGTCTTTGGCATTCTGGATACTGCAGGAGAATAGGGTAAATGATTTGTGGTAGATAACAGAGTGGTTTTCCTTCCTCAATAGTTTATTTATAAAACTATCCCTCTGTCTGACTTGAGCCACAGATGTCTTCTAAACCTAAACAGAAACCAAGAGCCATCAATCTGACAGAAGAGCCAAACTTTTTAAATTTACTATGGTGCCGTGCGTGCTGCTAAGTCACTTCAGTCGTGTCTGACTGTGCGATGCTATGGACTGTAGCCTGCCAGGCTCTTCTGTCCATGAGATTTCCCAGGCAAGAATACTGGAGTAGGTTTGCCATGCCCTCCTCCAGGGGATCTTCCCGACCCAGGGATCAAAGCTTCATCTCTTACATCTCCTGCATTGGCAAGTGGGTTCTTTACCACTAGCACCATCTGGGAAGCCCTACTACGGCACAAAGGGTGGGGGGAAACAGGATGTCAGTGGAAGCAAGCGGGAGACAAATTTCAACTCAGAGGATGAGATGCCTCCCAGGGAGCAGTCACCCACACTACAAAACCCACTGCTATTCAGTAGAAGTCGATGCCCACTTAGTGTGGCCTCTGCATATATGCAGGTGAATGAACGTATGTGTGTGTGTGTGCGTGCGTGTGTATGCGCACACGTGTGTGTGTGCGCACATGCTTTAAGCATCAGATAAAGAGCTATCTAAGGACTTAAGGCTTGGGAATTGTTTTTAGAGCCTTGAGAAAGCCCTAGAGACGGAAATATCCCCCCTCCCATCCCCGGCCCTCAGTAGGATATCCACATGTCTAAAGGCTCCCAAATATTACAAACTCCGATAAACAGAGAGCCTTCAGTAAGCCCTCCACAATATAAACACCAACAATAAAGACAAGCGTGAAAAAAGTCCAATGCCCGCAGGTTCCAGATGGACTGAAAAACGCCATTCTGTCTAATGGTTCTGGGTGGATGCTCCTTGCTCTCCTGCTGTGTGCTGCGGCCCAGCTTCTGCTCTCAGTTCCATGGAGGGAACAGTTTGGGAGGGGAGGATAGAGGTCTGGTCTCCTTGAATCTTCTCCAGCCCTGCATCTTCTCAACTCTGTGGTTTCTGTCTCTTGTTTCTCTGTCCCCATGTTGGGTAGGTCATTCCACTGGGAAAAGATTCAGGCTCCTGGCTGCAAGGGAGGGCCAGACTTGCCTGAATCCCCAGCACAGATCCTCCCAGTGAAGCCAGGACATGGCACCCTGGATCGTAGGAAAAAACATGATGGCCTGGGAAAGCTGGGCCTGGTATTTCAGGTCCAATAAAACAGAAAATCCTCTTTATGTGTTTACACTCTGAGTAATTACATTTCAGGTGCCTCTGCTGGAGTGCTGGTGGTTAGGGAAAAAAAGAAAGCCCTCATTTGGTGCCAGAGGTCAAATGACTCTCACTGGCTGGCATGTGAAATTCAGTCACATGGAAATGGCCAGTGCGATGGGAAATGATCACCCTGAAGGTCTCGGGTAGAGTCGAATCTCAGTGAGTGGGAGAGCTCAGGCTTGGGGGCTGCCTACGACCTGGACTTCTGAGGGTCAACCAGGAAGACCGCAGAATATTCATTCTCCCTGGAAAATTGTTTTACGATTGTCGAATCTCTTTCCTGATGGCTGAGTGTAATGAACATAATGAAATTAAAAAAAAAATGTTATTTAACCTCATGGACTTCAGCTCCTGTTGTGTAAATGTGGACAGTATAGGATATAAACTAGAAATACCTGGAAGTTGCCTTTTTAAAAAAATATTTTATTTATTTGGCTGTGCCCAGCTTTACTTGCAGAGAAGGCAATGGCAACCCACTCCAGTACTCTTGCCTGGAAAATCCCATGGATGGAGGAGCCTGGTAGGCTGCAAGTCCATGGGGTTGTGAAGAGTTGGACATGACTGGGTGACTTCACTTTCATTTTTCACTTTCATGCATTGGAGAAGGAAATGGCAACCCACTCCAGTGTTCTTGCCTGGAGAATCCCAGGGACGGGGGAGCCTGGTGGGCTGCCGTCTATGGGGTTGCACAGAGTCGGACACGACTGAAGCGACTTAGCAGTAGCAGCAGCAGCAGCAGCTTTACTTGTGGCATGTGGGATCTAGTTCTTTGACCAGGGATCCAATCCTGGGCTCCCTCTGTTGTGATTGTGTAGTCTTAACTGCTTGGACCATCAGGGAAGTCCCAGAAGTTGCTTTATTTATTTATTTATTTTTTACTAAAACCTCACTACCCCTCTCAAAGTGAAGTGTTAGTCGCTCAGTCATGTCCGACTCTTTTTGACCCCATGGACTGTACATCACCATGTCCCTCTATCCAGGGAATTCTCCAGGCATGAATACTGGAGCGGGTTGCCATTTCCTACTCCAAGGACATCTTCCTGACTCAGGGATCGAACCTGGGTCCCTTGCATTGCAGGCAGATTCTTTAACATCTGAGCCACTGGGGAAGCCCCACTAACCCCTCTAGCATGAAGCTAAGCGGTCAGTCTCTGGATAAGCAGCTTTGAATCCTGGCTTTTCCATTTGCTAACGTGAATCTTTGGAAAGTTATTTGCAACTTCTGTAAGCTTTAGGTTTCTCGTTTGTAAAATGGCTATAGTAATCCTGCCAGCCTCATAAAGTGACGGTGAGATTAAACTCATGCGTGCCATTGTCTGTGCTGTATCCGGCTTTCGGCACGGGCTAAGTACTCAAAAATGTTCATGTTTTTATCATCAACCTGGTGCTGTTTGTCACACTCAACCCAGGAAGTTTTGTAAGGGGAGAATTTTTGTTGGTCGGGTTTAGGGCCTTCTTCAAGCCCTCTTAATGCTGCCCCTCCAGACTCACAAGGTCTAGAGAAGAGCTCTAGGGATGGTACTTACGCCTTCAGATAAGTCTCCAGTGTGTAAATCTGGGCTTCCGAGAAGCACCTAAAACTTGAGGACATCACATGACCTTTATCTAAATCTCTTGGGTTTGCAAATGGAGCTTTGATTTCACAAGAAGGCTTTCTGGAACTTCCTGCTCCTGGTCCGGGCAGCACCGTGAGAATAGCCTTCCCTGTGTATTTTGGCAGGGGACGGCCGGAACACGGAAGCAGGGTGATGTGCAGAACTCAAGAATAATACAAAAAGACTGAAGTGATACTTTCTGAATCTCGAAATTTTTTGTTTGGGTTCATTTCAAATTTGAGCCCAGAATCATGAAGCTGGTTCTCCTGCACATCGGGAGGGCTGGGCTCCTTAGTCTCTGGGGAGTTATGCAACCCTCTTTCTCACTTGTTAATCCTACTCTTCCACACAATGGTGACTTGAAGTGCTCTCTCCTCCTCTCTCATTTTTCCCAAGTAAAATCTCTGTATTTCCTGGTCCTTTTAGGCTTTCCAGTGAGTGTTTTCAAGGTGACCTGTGTAGAACACAGTTATGAAGTTGGTCTTAGAAACTGAGTCCCTATTTTATAATTTTCCTTCCCAGAGCACTCACTCAATGAGCTAGCGTGAATGAGGGACAGCGCTGACCTTTAAGATAAGTTGATTTGCGATCCAGCGAGTTATTAATTTTTTAATAAGGAAATCTGTTAGGTGAAACTAACTCTATTTCTTTTGGAGTGGAGCAAAGAACTATTAATACTTTGTTCTTTGATTCCTACTTGGAATGTTCCAGCATTATTCCTGATACAATGCCACCTTCCAACTCTCCTAATCAAGTTTATTTGAAAGAAATATCTATGGGAAATCTAAAGATGTCATGTTTTATCATGTGGGCCTGATCTAAGTTGGGCTGATGAGATAATTAAGAAATACTTGCTGGGGTCTGAAAACAGGCTTTCACTGGTACATATTCCGTTCAAATATAAACTGGAACAATGATAAAGTGGAATCTAAATTAGATTTTCACTCCTGGTGGATAGCACTTTCAAAGGCTTTCCTGATAAAGTTTGAGTCATATGCTTTCAGATATTGATTTATCACTCTTAATGAGTGTTTCGGTTTTCAAAGCATTGGAACATTGGCTACTTCCTTTGGTGAGAAGAGAAGACTGTACTCTTTAACATGTATGCACGACAGATGTCTTGAGTACCTACTGTGTCTTACGAGGAGTATGTACACTTTTCCCCATCCAGAATATTCTCCTTTAACTACTTAGAATTCTTAAAGTCTACATGCATTTCTTCCTGTCTCTTGAGGTCTGGTGTATAAACATCACTTTCTCTAAGGAAGCATCGCATTCTTTTCTGCTTGTTTCTTTGAGATAGTTTCCACCTCAGGCTCTAGCATGTACAGGGTTCTTAGTTGGTCAGGCACTCCTGAGAACATGGGACTTTTTCAGAGCAGGAAATTTATCTCTTTTCTCCTTCTTCTTTGTCTTTGCTTTGGACTTTTTCTGTGCTCAGAAAATGTTTGTTTAATGAATGCTGAGTGACCTTTGAAATAGGTGTTGAATGAATGGTTTGTCACCTCTTCAAAGAATGGATGATCTTAACAACTGCGAAGATGAAGGCTCACATGGGCCCAGGGGCTTTGGCTGTTTCTGGGGAGTGGGCTTTGTCCACAGACCTCAGGGGTCTGGTGCATGCATGCGTGCATGCTAAGTTGCTTCAGTCATGTCTGACTCTGTGTGACGCTATGGACTGTAGCCCACCTGGCTCCTCTGTCCATGGGATTGGCCAGGCAAGAATAATGGAGTCAGTTGCCATTTCTTTCTCCAGGGGATCTTCCAGACCCAGGGATAAAACCCAGGTCTCCTGCATTGCAGGCAGATTCTTTACCATCTGAGCCACTTGAAGCCTGCCTCTGGTCCGTTGGAGGTGCAGCAAATGAACCACCGTGTGACAGACACACGTATTGCTAGCCTCTCGGCCATGGCAAAGGCTGGTCTGCCTGCTGCAACTCTTGGTGTTGTTCAGTTTGGTTGAAAGAATTAGTGATTGAGTTATTTTCATGTTGGGTAGTCATACTGCAGACAGCCACAATCCAAAGCCCCCCTCCCCACCATGAAATGAACGAAAGCGTTTTGGTCCTAAAAGCAATTCCTACATTTGTTAGGCAATTTCATGCCCAGTTAACAATGCTCAAGTTAATTTTTCATCTTTCTGTCTAAATTTTCCTGAATTCTTAGTAAATAGGATCAGAAGGAATGACATTTTACCATATTGCCAAATAACCAAGGAACAAAACCAGTAGTCATGGGGTGAGGAGGAAAAAAAAATCATGACCTTAAACAAAAAAAAAAGGAAGAAAATCTCTAGATTAAAAAAACTTTTTTTAACTTAATATTTTAATTTGACATTTTTCTCCATTTACATTATATTCAAGAAAAAAATGCAGAATGAAGGAATACATAGCCTCCTCAAGGTGCTGTGTTGACCACCTCTGAGATCAAAGTCCCCCCTCTACCCCAATCCCCCAGACCTGTTTTTCTAAGTCCACCAGGAAGTTCCTCAGACACCCTACCTGATGATCGTCTAGGCATGAGACCCTCCAGTTACCCGGGTGACAGGCTGATTCAAGCCTCACCCAGATGCCCTCTGTGGTCAGTGGTGGCCTTGATGGTGGGCTTTTAGAGAAGGAGCAAGTGGTCCTTTCACTCCTTCCAGCAGCCATATTGACGTACAGGCTCCAGGACAGAGCCACCTCCTCTGGTGGGGTCTGTGGGAGCTCCAGAGGCGGTCAAGGGCATCCGGCAAAGTGGTCAAGTCCCTCGGGATTTTCCTGGGCTGGCCAGAGGAGGGCCCAGGCACCTCCCCTGTCTGCTGAGGTCAGCCCTGTATCCTCAGCACTTTCAGGATTGTGGATAGTGGTCCAGGGTTTCAGCACACAGACCTCAGCCCGGAGGCTGCCTTGAGGCAGCACGATAGCTGAAGGAGCTTTGCCTTCATCTGCAAAGCAGAGTGAAATCTCTGGAAATCTCAGATAATACTGTACAAACCTAACTGTAAATATCTTTGTTATATATGTGTATATAGTATATATGCTGTTATTGTCGTTTAGTTGCTAAGTCATATCTGACTCTTTTGTGACCCCATGGACTGTAGCCCTCCAGGCACCTCTGTTCGTGGGATTCTCCAGGCAAGAATACTGCAGTGGGTTGCCATTTCCTTCTCCAGGGAATCTTCCTAACCTAGGGATTGAACCTCTGTCTCCTGCTTGGCAGGAGGATTTCTTTTTTTTCCCCATTTTTTAACCACTGAGCCACGGGGAAACCCCATTTAGTGTATAGAGTACATCTACATGGCTTCTGTGTAAGGTTTCATTTAAGAAACAATTCTTTGCTTCCAGCAAAAATTCAAGATCACTGCTATATTTAAAGGCACATTTTCTTTTATTCATCCATCTATCCATTCATCTATCTATCTATGCATCCATCCATCCATCGAACAAACACCTATAGCACCTCTTAGATGCTAGGCTTGATTCTAGGAGAGTCATAAATATAAACTCATTTAATCTTCACAACCATCCTAAGTGGTAGGTACTATCGTTGTTTCTGTTTTGTAAATGAGGAAACTGAGGTCCAGAGCACTTCGGGCGCTCCAGCCCAAGGCTGTCTGGCTGGGTCTGCCCTCTCAACCCCCTGAACTTTGCAGCCCTTCCCCGGGACAGATCCTCTGGGCTACTCTCCCTCCACAGGATTGGAGCCCTGGGATAAATGGCCCCACTCTTTCTGTCTGCTGTCAGGGTTGGTTCCACTCCATCATCTCCAAGGTCCCATTCAGTATAAATGTCTGAGGCTCTGAAGTCAGGGCTTCCCGGGTAGCACAGTGGTAAAGAATCTGCCTTCAAAGGCAGGAGACACAGGAAATGCAGATTCGATCCCTGGGTGGGGAAGATCCCTTGGAAGAGGAAATGGCAACCCACTCCAGTGTTCTTGCCTAGAGAATCCCATGGACAGAGGAGCCTGGCAGGCTACAGTCCACAGGGTTGCAAAGAGTCAGACATGACAGAGCCATGCACACGTGCCACCTTCCCAAACCTGAAGTCAGAGGACTGGTCACTTAACATACACAGTCCATTTGATTCTGTGGAAGCCAGCAAGAAGGTCCCAGGGGCAGGGATTCCAAGACCCACAGCAGATGTGGGTCCCAGGCTTCAGGCTGGACTCTAGACAGTGCTGACAAAGGCCAAGCAGCTATTAGATGACAATGAACGTGGGCCACTGTGGACCATTAGCAGCATGAACCGATGTAACTCAGCTCTAAAAAACAGAAGGTCTGCTTTCCATTGCCCATCAGCTGGGAAGGGAGAGGCAGCGACAGTTATACTTTATCTCACTGCAACTTAAAACAGCTATGCTTCCACTGAACTGACATTGAGCAACCCTTAGAAATCAGAAGTGATTTACTAACTGCTAAGTAGTCAGTTGTGGTCATAAGTTGCCTAAGATTTTATTAAATTTTTAAAGAGATTTTATGAATGTAATGAAGTAGAGAATTAGAGAATCAATAAAGGTGTGGACTCTATTTTTCCTATAGAAGGGATCAGTTATATTGTTACAGTAAGCTGCCATATCAGGGGGAAAGAATATCCTTTTAGGAGAGCAAAAATGTTTTAACTGACTATATCTTTAAAGGCTCTAGTGAAAAGCGATGGCTTAAAATGACTCCTACGCATTAACCCAAGTTTCTCTGATGCTGCTGCAGTGTGAAGCTATACAAAGCATGGCTTAAGTAGGAAAAAAGCAGTGCCATTTTCTGTGTGACTCCCTGAACGTTCACAAACTCCAGTGTTATTTAGGAAAGAGGGTGGCAGGGAGAGATGGAAGGAAATTTGAGGAAAAGAGAAAGGTGTTTCCTCTTTAGGCTAAAATCTCCCTTGTGGCACTGGGGTGGGGCTGGGCCAGGCCTGCCTCCACACACATCTCTGCGCCTCTGCGCTTTGGAGATCTTTTGCAGCCCTGATCTGACTCAGGGAGGGAGACGTGGTGGGGTGCCCTGCCGGGCTGGCCTGCACAAACCAGGGACTGGAGATCTTGAGGATGCGGGTGGGTGGAAGCCGTCATCTTGTGCAGCAGGCTTCACAGGACTTGTGATCACATCCCCATTCATTCAGGAAGTGCTCCATGGTCACTCAAGTGCTGAGCCTCAGAGCTGGATATTGAGAGCAAACCACAAGCAGTTATCATAGAATGTGAGACGTGCCACAGAGGGGTATGGTAACTGGAGGGCAGAGGCTGACTGGGATTTGGAGAGCCAGGAAATTGTTCACAGACAGGGCTGTGGGACATTTGAGCTGGATCTGAGGAGCAAGCAGTGGTTTGCGGGATATGGGGGTAGTTAGGAAAAGACATTCCATCTCCAAGCCTAAGCACTGAAGACTGATTTCTCACAGAGAAATGAGAGCAACAGTCCTTTGATCCTTTGGGCAGCTTTGAGGTGTGGGGAACAGAGTTAGACTAAGGGAAGAGGTTCCTCACTTATCCTTGCCCCTTCTTATTCCCTCCCCTCATTTCCTTTGTTCCAAATGAATGTATTGGAGGGCTTCTCTGAGCCAAAGCTGGTCCCCCAAGTCCTTGTTTCCTGAGGGTAGGGCGCCTGGCTCCACTGTGCCTGCCTCCTGCTATTCCATCTGTGGGCGATCCCTTCCCGCTCTGTCATGGTTGGTCTGTGTGACTAAGGGCGTATGGCAGAAACAGCAGTATGTCACCCCTGAGACTAGGTTATAAACAGAGCGGGTTCCATCACAGGCGTGTCCGCTCCCCTCTGGGTCACTTGCTCTGGGGGAGCTAGTGGCCTTGTCACAAGGACACTTACACAGACGTTCACGAGGTGAGGAATGAAAGCTTCCAGCCAAAACCTTGTGAGGAACTGAAGCCTGCCGACAAGCACCGTAAGTGAGCCGGGAAGCAGAGTCCACCCATCCCTGACTGATCCTTCAGATGAGACCAGCCAGCAGCCTGACTGAAGCCTCAGGGCCACCTAGTTTAGCTGTTCCTAGATTTCTGACCCAGAGAAACCTGGTCTAATAAATGCTTATTATTTTAATATGCAAAATTTGGGACTAATCTTTTATATGTTAATTTGTTGTTGTCATTCAGTTGCTAAGTTGTGTCTGACTCTTTGTGACTGCGTGGACTCTAGCATGCCAGGCTCCTCTGTCCTCCACTATCTCCTGGAGTTTGTTCAAATTCAAGTCCATATGTGTGTGTGCTAAGGTGTTTCAGTCGTGTGTGACTCTGTGTGACCCTAGGGATGGTAGCCCGCCAGGCTCCTCTGTCCACAGGATTCTCTAGGCAAGAATACTGGAGTGGGTTGCCACGCCCTAATCCAGGAGATCTTTCTGACCCAGGGGCTGAACCTGGGTCTCTCATATCTTCTGCATTGGTAGGCAGATTCTTTACCACTAGCACCACCCGGGAAGCCCTCATGTCCGTACGGTAATAGATAACTAGTGTAAAAGCTACCTACCTCCTTTCATCTTCATTTACTTTCCTATTCCCACTGTCCAAAGTTGGCATTTCCTAATCAAGAATATGTCTGCTTGAAGTATTGGTCTCAGGTTTGGGCAGAGCTGCCTTGCATCAGGCCCCATGCTTAGGAAACCCAGTCATGTCTCTTTCCATGGGCTAAGTATCTTCAGGGCCAAGAGGACTGCAATCTTCACTGCCTGACTTCCACATGGCAACTATCCAAGTACCTGGGACTCTCTGCTCAAAGGAAACCAAACCTGCTTCTGAGACCGGGAGGCACCATCACACAAGGCTTGATCACACGAGGGTGAACTCTGCTGTTGGAAACAAACCTGAGTTTGTGGGTATCAAAGGGATGACTATTCCTGAGGATGCAGGTAGATCTTGGATATGTGGGCTAGGATGTCCACACAGGTGCTCATAGGACCCTCATGGGGTGCAATGGTGAGGGATTAAGAAGATAAGAAGACCAGGCTCCAGGCCTAGGTTTGGTTCTTCCTCTTCAAGATACTCTAAGATACTCTAAGGATTCTACATCTGAACCCAGCCTTTCAAGTATGAACTTGCCCTTTCAAGTCATTAAAGTGACAGCTGCTCAGTCGTGTCCGACTCTTTGCGACCCCATGGACTATACAGTCCATGGAATTCTCCAGGCCAGAATACTGGAGTGGGTAGCCTTTCCCTTCTCCAGGGGATCTTCCCAACCCAGAGGTCGAACCCAGGCCTCCCGCATTGCAGGCAGATTCTTTACCGGCTGAGCCACAAGGGAAGCCCCCAAATACTGGAGTGGGTAGCCTATCCCTCCTCCAGCAGATCTTCCTGACCCAGGAATTGAACCAGGGTCTCCTGCACTGCAGGTGGATTCTTTACCAACTGAGCTATCAGGGAAGACATATTTATAATTAGGAAGACATATTTGTTGAGGTAGGAGGACAGAATGGATTTTAGTTAACATTTTGGATTTTAGTTAACAGTTTCTGATTATAATAGATAACTTTCAAATATTTAGATTTATGGTATTTATTATTTTTTATGGGCCTTACAAATGTTAGAGTCAGTCATGGCCACTTGGTCTCAAAAAGGAATTTGTGGAAAATAGGTCTTTGGAACTAGAGTTGGTCAACCTACAGACAAGAAACACTTGTCTACCTGTTAGAATCCAGGATAAATGGAAATAGAGAAATCTTATCTATTTATCTAAATCTTCAGTTCTATCTATCTATTGTCCATCCATCCAACCATCCATTTACCCACCTGCCTATCTAAAACTTCCATTCTCTTCTAGAACATTTTTTTCTAAGAAAATTGTCCACTCTGTACAACACTTCTTATTTCCCTTGTGTCCACCTCACCTATTTCCTTTGGGTCATTCTTCTTGGTATTATTTTTTAACAAATGGCTGGCAAGCTGTTATACACACACTAGTGAATTTGTGGGATTATTGGATTTCTGAACTCAGTATCTCTCCTGTTCCCAATTAGAAGAAAACTTCTGACTCCTCCACCATTTTTCATGCTGGAAAATGCTTCCTCCCTGACTTGCTCTTTTTTGTGTCCTATTACACAGAGCTTCTCCATTCTAATCCAGGACCTGACATATTTTACTGGTAGAAGAAGTGATGGGATCTAAATTTCTCTGCCTTTTGTTGACTCTGAAGCTCTTTGTCTCATTTGTTTGTATGTGGGTATTCAAACCACTGGGGGAAAGATATAGAAAGAGAATCATTTTCTGTTCCAGCTGGAACTGGGACCTTAAACATAAACCATATTGAATTTGAAAATGGCCCTCTAGTTTTATCAAGCTCATAGGAATCTTATCGCATTCTTGTGTTCTAATGAAATCCAAAAGAGACTGGCTGGCCATTAGTAAAATCAGTGACCATTAAACAATGCTCAGGTTACCCGACCGTATCTTTCCTTCCCTAAAGTATGCGATAGCACCATTTTAGTAAATATGATACAGGAAAGCAATTTTCAAGTTATTTCCTGATATTTAAAAGCATTTAATAATCTACAAGTCGAATATTTTGGAGTTACTTTCTCAGTCAGTATCTTTATGTGCTCGCTCACACACACACACACGCATGCGTGCACACATATATGTGTATTGATTTTTTTTTTTTCCTTAAACTGATTTTTATTCTGCAGTTGTCCCACATGCCTTCTGGTCATGGGTTTGTCTATGAGAAATGTTGGTTCCCGAAGCAGTTGCAGCATCAAACAGTCTGCATAGACAGAGTGTTCCAAGTTATCAGTGTAACTCTAAAAGACACGTTTATTTAATCCTGACTCGTAGGACTTAGGCCATCAAGACCCTCCTTCTCCTTTGCCAGCAAAGTAATTGCTACCACATTTAACTCCATGAATGTGGTGCCATTTCCCTGCAATTGTGGTTAACTAAGGAGAAATCCTGAGACACATAAACCCTGGTCTCTATGAGACATATACGTATGTCATTGAAATATGAGAGCTCGCCATTACAATGGTATCCTTTTAGAGAGCCAGAGCTGTCCCAGGCTCCTTGGAATGGTTCTTAAAAGACTTTGGCAGTGCTGCGAGCTTTTCTTTTCTTGTTTTTTGACGGTGGGGGTTTTTAGGGATGGAGAGAAGCAAATGGGTGGGGGAAAGTACTTATTTATTATTATTTTTTATCAGGATGCTGGCTTTATTCAGTGGGAGCCATTTAGGCCCATTTTGGGGCAGGGGCCTTAGAGTCTGACCACATTTGAAACGGTCACCCTGTAAATGTTTCAATTTGTTGATGGGCTTCCAAGGGGAACATCTCCAAAATATGGCGACTGATGACAATCACCGCATGGAGATCGAAGCTCCCGTCCTCTGTCTGCTGACACCTGAGCACATTATCAGAGGGAATATGGAACTGTCAGCAGATGTCAAGGAATTATTCACCGGAGATCTAATAATGAAATATAGGGAGCTAGAAACATAATCATCCATAAAAGCACATATCATTTGAAAACTGGTTTCTAACCTAAAGACTTCAGCCTGGCCGTGCCTGGCAGCCATGTTGGATTTGTAGCTCCAATCAGGGCGTTGGTCCGTCTCTGTGTTCATGCGCAGGCGCAGCGTCTCCTCTGGCAGATGCCAATAGAGAGCCATTTCCATACTCAATTCACTGTTCATTTGAGTTTCCAAAAGGATCATAAAATTCAGGAAGTAAACAGACACCAGGGAGAGCACTTCAGCTCCAACATACACATGTGTGGGACATCACATCTGTGTGATCATATTCTTATTTTGGAAATTTGGAAAGCAAGCTAATTGTAACTGAGCCCTTCTGCAATGTCTCAGAGTTTTCCAGTCAGCACGCACGAGTCCTTCAGTGCCCAGCTAGGTGGGCAAAATCTGTCTTCCTTTTAAATGTGCAGGTTAGGAAATGGAAATAGTCTGGATAAAGGGTAAAGGGAGAGAGGAGGTTTGTGAAAAGAGCAAGTCATAGTGTCTGGGTCCAGGTGTTGGAGGCTCTCATTGATTCTTCCGTGCTATAAATATTTACTGAGTACCTTCTATGTGCCAGCCCCCAGGATGAACAAAACAGGATGACTCCTGCTTTTACAAACTTGCTCTTCTAGTGGGGGTGACAGGCTTCAGATAAACAATCACACAGACTTTTAATGCAAACTATGATAACTGCTACTGTGGTGAAGGATAGGGTGCTCTAAGGGAGTGAAAGTAGGGGACCTCATTTTGGGTTGTCAGGGTTTGGGGGGTCACTGAAGGATGTCCTGTGGGCTTCCCTGGTGTCTCAGTCTATAAAGAGATTGCCTGCAATGCAGGAGACATTCCACTTCTGGGCTGGGAAGATCCCCTGGAGGAGGGCATGGAAACCCACTCCAGTATTCTTGCTGGAGAATCCCATGGACAGAGGAGCCTGGTGGGCTACAGTCCATAGCCTTGCACAGAGTCAGACACAACTGAAGCGACTTAGCACACATGCATCTATGTTTGAGGGATGTCCCCTTCCCCAGGAAGTGGACATTTAAAGTGAGGATTGAAGCCACAGTTGTCCAGGGAAGAGAGGGGCAAAAACTTTCTAGGCTTGAGGAAAGGGTATGTGCTGAGGTCAAGTTACAAGAAAGAGCTTGATCTGTTGAAGGTCTTGGCTGGATCCAGAGGGAGAGATGCAGAGAGATGGTGGAGAAACAAGGAGTGGGAAGTGGGGCAAGGATAACAGGAGGTTGGTTGGAAGCAGTGAGCGTGTCTCAGGGAGAGGACTCCATTTCCCATCTTCACAAGGAATAGAATGGAACCTCCTTTCAGTTCCCGTGAAGCTTCTGATTCAACTTGGGGAAATAAAATATCCTTAAGGCAATGTAATAAAAATATCCCCCTCTGTACTGCATCCAAACAGGAATTCTAAACCTATTGCTGATATAAATCACTTCCCAGAGTGTGTGGGTGGGAAACTTCTGTCTTATTGTTTCAGTAATCCTGTGTCTACTAGTTATTGTACAGAAATAAATCCCCAGAAGAACAAGGCTCATGTTAGAGTTGATCCTCTGGGAAGATTTGCAACAGATCTATTCAGTTTTATTTTCATATACTTCCTCATGTCAACAAATCTCTGTCATTTCAATACATCTCTATCTGTATTCCTTTAGTTATTTTGAAACACACAGATTTCAGGGGGGAAAAAAATTCAAGTCCTTGAGGTAAATGTTGTAATCAAACTTTTCAAACAGAAGTCTTCATTGAGACTATTATCAAAGAGACTCCAAATGAGAAACTAGAAATAAAATAGAACTTCATGTACATCTCTTCCACCTCTTCCGAGGTCTAGTGGGAGTTTGGCTAGGTCACCCCAGAAGAAATTCTGTGAAATTATGGCTGAAGCAGCAGTCTGAACCACAGTCTTGAGTTGTCTACTATGTGATGGGATTAAAAAACAATAACAACAACAACAACTATTTTTACTCTGCCAAACTTCTTTCCAAAATGGCTTTTAAGGTACACAGAACTGGCTGTAAAGAGCTCCTTGCCGTTGGTCCAATGGGCACGTATATAGTGAATGTTTACTATGTGCCATGTACTGAATCAGGTTTTCTAAGGGACTTACTCTCCCCAAGAAAAAAATTCCACCCCATCTTTACAGAGCTTACGCTGTAATGAAGACATAAAACACAAGTTCTTCCACCTGAGAAGCACTGTTAGGAAAGCATCACATTGATAGTTACAATGGAAAAGTCAATTAGAATTCAAAGGATGTGGCCATACCTTGGGCAGGGGGATCTGGAAATGGAGGTGGGAGGAGGGGAAGAGGAGGCAGGTGTAGATGTCAGGTGAATACTCACAGGATGACAAGGAGGAGGGGACAGACCGTGGCTGGGACAGAGGAGTACAGAAGCTGTAGTGAAGGCTGATGCCTGGGGGGGAACCTGGTCTTATTTCATGGGGTTGATCTGAGCCTGTATTTTATTTGGAAAATGACCTTTTGAGATGAAGCGTTGACACCTGTACATGTGATGAACGGTCTGTTGTGGGTGAGAAACTTGTAGATCACCAACAGATGATCTGGGTGTGGGAGAGAGGGAAAGATAGCTCAGGGACCACGTTCTTGTTGATTTCACACACAGCTATCAACTTGTCTCTTCTAACATCAGTCCAGTTCAGTTCAGTTGCTCAGTCATGTCCGACTCTTTGCGACCTCATGGGCTTCAGCACTCAAGGCTTCCCTGTCCATCACCAACTCCTGGAGCCTACTCAAACTCATGTCCATTGCATTGGTGATGCCATCCAACCATCTCATCCTCTGTTGTCCCCTTATCATCCCATCTTCAGTCCTTCCAAGCATCATGGTCTTTTCCAGTGAGTCAGTTCTTCACATCAGGTGGCCAAAGTATTGGAGTTTCAGCTTCAACATCAGTCCTTCCAATGAATATTCAGGACTGATTTCCTTCAGGATAGACTGGTTCGATCTCCTTGCTGTCCAAGGGACTCTCAAGAGTCTTCTCCAACACCACAGTTCAAAAGCATCAATTCTTTGGCACTCAGTCTTCTTCACAGTCCAACTCTCACATCCATACATGACGACTGGAAAAACCATAGCCTTGACTAGATGGACCTTTGTTGGCAAAGTAATGTCTCTGGTTTTTAATATGCTGTCTAGGTTGGTCATAGCTTTTCTTCCAAGGAACAAGCCCCTTTTAATTTCATGGCTGCAATCACCATCTGCAATGATTTTGGAGCCCCCCCAAATAAAGTCTGTCACTGTTTCCACTCTTTCCCTGTCTATTTGCTATGAAGTGTTGGGACCAGATGCCATGATCTTAGTTTTCTGAATGTTGAGCGTTATGCCTACTTTTTTACTCTCCTCTTTCACTTTCATCAAGAGGCTCTTTAGTTCTTCTTTCATAAGGGTGGTGTCATCTGCATATCTGAGATTATTGATATTTCTCCTGGCAATCTTGATTCCAGCTTGTGCTTTAACCAGCCCAGCATTTTGCATGATGTACTCTGCGTTTAAGTTAAATAAGCAGGGTGACAATATAAGCCTTGATGTACTCCTTTCCCGATTTGGACCCAGTCTATTGTTCCATGTCCAGTTCTAACTGTTGCTTCTTGACCTGCATATAGATTTCTCAAGAGGCAGGTCAGGTGGTCTGGTATTCCCATTTCTTTAAGAATTTTCCACGGTTTGTTGTGATCCACACAGTCAAAGGTTTTGGTGTAGTTAATAAAGCAAAAGTAGATGTTTTCTGGAACTCTCTTGCTTTTTTGATGATCCAGTGGATGTTGGCAATTTGATCTCTGGTACCTCTGCTTTTTCTAAATCCAGCTTGAACATCTGGAAGTTCACAGTTCACGTGTTGTTGAAGCCTGGCTTGGAGAATTTTGAGCATTACTTTACTAGCGTGTGAGATGAGTACAGTTGTGTGGTAGTTTGAACATTATTTGGCATTGCCTTTCTTTGAGATTGGAATGAAAACTGACCTTTTCAAGTCCTGTGGCCACTTCTGAGTTTTCCAGATTTGCTGGCATATTGAGTGCAGCACTTTCACAGCATCATCTTTCAGGATTTGAAATAGCTCAGCTGGAATTCCATCACCTCCACTAGCTTTGTTCGTAGTGATGCTTTCTAAGGCCCATTTAACTTCACATTCCAAGATGTCAGGCTCTAGGTGAGTGATCACACAATCATGGTTATCTGGGTCATGAAGATCTTTTTTGTATAGTTCTTCTGTGTATTCTTGCCACCTCTTCTTAATATCTTCTGCTTATATTAGGTCCTTACCATTTCTGTCCTTTATTGTGCTCATCTTTGCATGAAATGTTCCCTTGGTATCTCTAATTTTCTTGAAGAGATCTCTAGTCTTTCCTATTCTATTGTTTTCCTCTGTTTCTTTGCATTGATTGCTGAGGAAGGCTTTCTTATCTCTTCTTGCTATTCTTTGGTACTCTGCATTCAAATGGGTATGTCTTTCCTTTTCTCCTTTGCCTATCCCTTCTCTTCTTTTCTTAGTGATTTGCAAGGCCTCTCAGATAACCATTTTGCTTATTTGCATTTCTTTTTCTTGGGGATGGTCTTGATCTCTGTTTCTTGTACAATGCTACGAACCTCTGTCCATAGTTCTTCTCTCAGATTTAATCCCTTGAATCTATTTGTCATTTCCACTGTATAATTGTAAGGGATTTGATTTAGGTGATACCTGAATGGTCTAGTGGTTTTTTGCTGTGTGGGGCCACCCAAGATGGACAGGTCATGGCAGAGAGTTTTGACAAAATGTGGTCCACTGGAGAAGGGAATGGCAAACCACTTCAGTATTCTTGCCTTGAGAGCCCCATGAATAGTATGAAAAGGAAAAAAGGTATGACACTGAAAGATGAACTCCCCAGGCTGGTAGGTGCCCAATATGCTACTGGAGAAGAGTGGAGAAATAACCCCAGAAAGAATAAAGAGACGGAGCCAAAGCAAAAACAACACCCAGTTGTGGATGTGATGGGTGATGGAAGTAAAGTCTGATGCTGTAAAGGGCAATATTGCATAGGAACCCGGAATGTTAGATCCATGAATCAAGGAAAATTGGAAGTGGTCAAACAGGAGATGGCAAGAGTGAACATTGACATTTTAGAAATCAGTGAACTAAAATGGACTGGAATGGGTGAATTTAACTCAGATGACCATTATGTCTACTACTGTGGGCAAGAATCCCTTAGAAGAAATGGAGTAGTCCTCATAGTCAACAAAAGAGTCCAGAATGAAATACTTGGATGCAATCTCAAAAGTGACAGAATGATCTCTGTTCGTTTCCAAGGCAAACCATTCAATATCACAGTAATTCAAGTCTATGCCCTGACCAGTAATGCTGAAGAAGCTCAAGTTAAACAATTCTATGAAGACCTATAAGACCTTCTAGAACTAACACCCCCAAAAGATGTCCTTTTCATTATAGGGGACTGGAATGCAAAAGTAGAAAGTCAAGAGCTACCTGGAGTAACAGGCAAATTTGGCCTTGGAGTACAAAAAGAAGCAGGTCAAAGGCTAACAGAGGTTTGCCAAGAGAACACACTTGATCATAGCAAACACCCCCTTCCAACAACACAAGAGAAGACTCTACACGTGGACATCACCAGATGGTCAATATCGAAATCAGATTGATTATATTCTTTGCAGCCAAAGACAGAGAAGCTCTATACAGTCAGCAAAAGTAAGACTGGGTGCTGACTGTGACTCAGATCATGAACTCTTTATTGCCAAATTCTTCTAACTTAAATTCATGCCTATGAAATATAGGAATGGGGAAATCCAAAAAACTATAAAGGACAGGAATAGTTCATAATCCTGCTGTTCTGAAATAACTTATGTCAGCATAATATTTGAATGTATTTACTTACACATGCATGTGTGTGTTTGCCCATAGTTACACACATACATTTTGGAAAGAAAATGATTGTTCAGTTCAGTTCAGTTGCTCAGTCGTGTCCGACTCTTTGCGACCCCATGAATCGCAGCATGCCAGGCCTCCCTGTCTATCACCAACTCCTGGAGTTCACCCAGACCCACATCCATCGAGTCAGTGATGCCATCCAGCCATCTCATCCTCTGTCGTCCCCTTCTCCTCTTGCCCCCAATCCCTCCCAGCATCAGAGTCTTTTCTAATGAGTCAACTCTTCGCATCAGGCGGCCAAAGTACTGGAGTTTCAGCTTTAGCATCATTCCTTCCAAAGAAATCCCAGGGCTGATCTCCTTCAGAATGGACTGGTTGGATCTCCTTGCAGTCCAAGGGACTCTCAAGAGTCTTCTCCAACACCACAGTTCAAAAGCATCAATTCTTCGGCGCTCAGCCTTCTTCACAGTCCAACTCTCACATCCATACATGACCACAGGAAAAACCATAGCCTTGACTAGATGAACCTTTGTTGGCAAAGTAATGTCTCTGCTTTTGAATATGCTATCTAGGTTGGTCATAACTTTCCTTCCAAAGAATAAGCGTCTGTTAATTTCATGGCTGCAGTCACCATCTGTAGTGATTTTGGAGCCCCCCAAAAATAAAGTCTGACACTGTTTCCACTGTTTCCCCATCTATTTCCCATGAAGTGATGGGACCGGATGCCATGATCTTCATTTTCTGAATGTTGAGCTTTAAGCCAACTTTTTCACTCTCCACTTTCACTTTCATCGAGAGGCTTTTGAGTTCCTCTTCACTTTCTGCCATAAGGGTGGTGTCATCTGCATATCTGAGATTATTGATATTTCTCCTGGCAATCTTGATTCCAGCTTGTGCTTCTTCCAGTCTAGCATTTCTCATAATGTACTCTGCATATAAGTTAAATAAGCAGGGTGACAATATACAGCCTTGACGTACTCCTTTTCCTATTTGGAACCAGTCTGTTGTTCCATGTCCAGTTCTAACTGTTGCTTCCTGACGAACTAGAAAAAAATACTTTGTTTAAATTTTTAATTTAATTATATATTGTGAGTGTTGCTTTATAACCCAAAATGGTCTCTGAGAATGTTTTCTTAATGGCTGTAGAGACTTCTATGGAAAGGATGTTCCACAGTTTCCTTAGTCATTCTCATTTTGTTAGGCAATTTTGTTACTTTCAAATATTTGTTAATACAGATAACTGAATGATAAACAGTCTGGAATATGATATTTATTTTCATCTCATTTCCTTAGGATAAATTTCTAGATGTATAAATTACTGGGTGAAGCAGTATAAACACATTCTAGGCTTCTGGCATACCATATCAAACTGGCAGGGCCCACTGTAGACCTCCTGGCTCTTAGATGGGAGAAAGCGTTTCATTTGGCGAGTTTGCTTCTGCTCCTGGGGCACCCATTTTTGTGTCCTTCTTCCAATTTTCCAAACCAAGAATGGATTCCCGTGCCCCCAAATGTGTGTCCCTTTACACAGTTAACAGATCACAGAAGAGATCTACCTGATGTGATGGATAAAGTAAATGTGGTCTATGCACCAGTGGAATAGTATTCAGCCATAAAAAGGGAGTTCTGACACTTGCTGAAACATGGGTGAACTTGCAAATTATTCTGAGTAAAAGAGGCCAGACATAAAAGGTCCCACATTTCATGATTCTATTTATATGGAATATCCAGAATTGGCAAGTTTATACAGAGACAGAAGGTAGGTTAGGGGTTGTTAAGGGCTGTGGGGACAAGGAGGGGAATGGGCAGGATAGGTTAACGAGGGTGGAGTTTCCTTTAGGGATGGTAAAAATGTTCTGGAACCAGGTGGATTTAATGATGGCAGTGTTGTATGCATACTGAAAGCCACTGAATTTTATGTTTAAAAATAGTTAAGATGATAAATATCATGTTATGTGCATTTTACCTCAATGGAGACAAAGAAACAAACAAGTATGCCTGGTGTGTTTGATAGTTCAGGGATCCAGATAAGAGAACTTACTTGGGACCCCAGGAACCCTCTTCATCTGTTTCAGCGTATTTAGTTCAGGCCATGAGAGAAGCAAAGCACATTCCTTTCAGAAAGAGAAGAAACCATATCAAAACTTTGATTTTGGTAGATGACATTTACTTTTCTAATAACTATCCAGGTAAATTGAGATATGTTGCATTTCTCATAGCATTTATTTTTTTCTTCAAAGAGTCTTCCTAAAAGGGCAAGATTTAATTTTGTCAAAATTAAATTGAAAAGACAGCTGGAAGTGTCAGCACATTAATATGGTGGTGAGGTGCTATTTAACGTAAAGATTATCCCCAGAGCCCATGTTACCAACCAGCTTGTTGAAGTTCATCTTTATAAAACCTTTCCCTGGTTCTTTAATTACTCATTTTGTGAGGGAATGAGTTATTGACTATAAAGTTGGCCAGAGAAAGTCTCTGGGAGTTAAAACCTGAATGTAAATTAATAATTAGTTCACCTGGCCTCAATTTTTAGAAGTAAAATGTATTCCCATATCTCTATAAAAGTTGTCAAATAGCTAACTCGTTGGAAATCTCCTAATTACAGGGAAATGGCGTTAAATTTCTTTCTCTCACTATCCCCGAGATTTAAAATTTTTTTAATGACAGTTTTGGCTGTGGTTATGCATTAGAATAAGTGTTTCTGGAAGTTTAAAGATATTGATATAAAATAAAAATAGTCTTTTGTCTGAAAAAGTGAGGAAAAGTACCTTTAGAAATTTCCATTAGAAGGTAGTCATGGTGGAAATGAAATTTCCATTAGTCTTATTAACAAAGCCTAGGGGACTTTTGAAAGGTATTTTAATAGAAAAACCTAACTCAAGAGACTTACAATTAAACCCTAAAGATGAAAAAAAAAAAAAATTAACTTCCTCATCTTTATAGTTACTAGATCTGTGATGGAGGAAAACCAGTGTCAAAGATGAGCCCTCCCAAACAGCAATTCATTAATTAACTAATTAATTAACTCTTTCAATTAATTAGCTCATCAATTAATTAATTAGTTGATCCTTTAATTATTCCTTTCATTAATTAAGTGTCTACCTGCCTTGCATCATGCTAAACTTCATTGATACAAAGATTATAGGAGATCATTTTTGACATCTGAGTTCTTATTGATATTTCAAGGCATATAGATTTAGTAGTATTGATACAAACTGGGATAGGAATATGCCATGTAATTAGCACAACAAAGTTCTACACAAGGAAGAAACATGCTTACTTGCTGGGGGAGGTTTGAGATTTCACAGAGAAAATGACTGTGGCATTGACTCTTGAAAGGGAGATGGCCTTTCAACAGACACAAGGAGAGTATTTTGTGTGGGGCAAATTTGTGTGGAGCGAATAGCATGCAGGTAGCAAGGTGAGTGGGCAGGGAGATTATGGGCTGTTTGAGGCACAACTGCTTTCTTTTGGCTTAAGTGGAGTTCTCAAAACAGTAGAGTGAGTTCTGAGACTGGGTAAGTAGAGATCCAATGGTACCTGGGAACAGAAAGCAAAGTGGGGCTGGACCACAGATGGTCATGAGACAGAAGTGGAAACCGAGCATTGCTTTGGAAGAGGCTGTCAGATTGGGCATTCTGGGTCTTTTCCTCTTGTGGGGTCTGATGAGGACACTGGTTGTTCTCATGATCAAGTCACTTTATTGCACTCGCCTCTCCTTTTCCTCTAACAAAAGCCCTTACAAGGAGGGAGAAATATTATGTATTCTAAGAGCACTTAGAAATCTTGGACTTAAAAGGCACTTCTTTTATTTAAAAATAAAACAAAGCACTTCTTATTTTGTTTGGGGCCGTGATGTTGTGATGAATTGATAGAAGTAAACTATTCTCAGGCAGGGAGTTCTTCAGCATCTGATGATTTAAAGCCAAGTTGGGGAGAGCTACATTGACACCCAGGATATTTTATCTCAAACACCTTTTTTTGGGAAGATTACTCAAAGTGACCAGGGTGGTGAAGATGTTCATTGGATACTACAGAATGTCTTGGGGTGGAGGAAGGAGGACCTCTTGAGACAGAGCAGCTGGAAAAAGCAGCCAGAAGACACGCTGCAGGCCCCAGTGAGCCTGGGCAGGGAGGAGGGTTGCCGTGAGTGGTGGCAGCAGGGAGACCAAGAACGCAGGCAGCCACCAAGTCGGGGGCCCAGTCCTTTGTTTCTAGAAACGCTTTTGTATGAATTGTGAGTCTTTAAAGGCAGCACTGTAAATAGTGTTAGTAATTGCCAGTGAGGTGTATGTGAAGATCCAAATTTAAAGTTTAGCTTCTCTGGGGCCATAGAGGATTCCTAGGTAGGTCCTTTTTAATATCCCTCCATCCTTCCTTCCATCCCTCCATCTACCCATCCATACTTGTCTGTCTTTCCATCTACTCTTCCCTCTCTCCCTTCGTCCATCTATCCATCCATTTGTTCATCCATCCGTCCATCTCTGAACGCAGTATATAATAATGACAGCCTCAGATCAAGGTGTCACTGTGTGCTTGCCTCTGTATTATTTCTGTCCACTTCCCGCACATCCCCTAGACTAACTTCCATGGGAGTTCACATTTGCTCTGTCTTGTTCACCCCTGTCTTCAATATCTAGGAAACTACCCGGCTCAGAGTAAGTGCTAAATAAATACTTATTAAGAATTCATTAGCTCATTATCATTCTTTAATTCACTCATCCAACATTATGTGCCTACCATGTTCCAGGATTTATGCTAGAGTCTGGGCATGAACAAAAGACATGTTCCTTGCACCCAAGAAACTAATATTGGGAAACAGGTAAAAAGAACATGTTAAAGCATATTTAATAGTAGTGGTATAGACAGATGAGAGGAAACCACCTTTTTTAAATAGCCTGTATATACTCATTACTGTATTTGTGATATATTTTTCTTAGTCACCTCTGCAGGGCAGAACCTCCATCCTGCTGATGAAAAAATGGAAACTTTGAGAGAGAAAGCCACTTAACTTACTGCTAACAAAAAATGCTTTACATCTTTAAAAATTTTATGTTGGAATACAGTTGATGCACACTCTTGGGTTAGTTTCAGGTGTACAGGAAAAATACTTTGAGAATACAGACAGGGTGTGCTTTATTCTGTTGGTGAAGGGATATAGAACTAGCCAAGGAAGGCCCCTCAAAGTAGGTAGCGCCGGCACCGAGACTTGAAGAAATAAGCAAGATTGCACTCACTGGAGAGAGGGGAGCTGGAGGAAGAAAGACTTTCTGGTATTTCTTCCCAGCAGAGACACGTAAGAGCAGCTCTCAAATAGGAAAGTCAGTAAACTTATGTGAATCATCAACAAATATGGCCCATGAGCCAGTGCACCTGGAAATTAAAAATGGGGTACCCATTCCCTGAGCACCTAACATTTCTGTTTTCCATGGTGTTGTCTCCCACGAAACCAAGAAATGATTGATGTGCTGTTTGGCTTCTTTTTTAGGACAATAGTGATCACGGAGAAGGGAAGATGTGTTTGTCTTCCCAGAAACAGATTACGGTCTTAAATTTAGCAGGCTGAGTCAACATTCTCAAGTGCTGATTCCTACCATCAACAGATTCCATTTTCCTTAAAGAAATCATTATCTTTCAGAACAGGAGGATGCACAAAATGTCCTTAATTCATTAGTTTCTTGTGGTTCCATCCTGCCTTAGATGGTAGTCTGTGTTTGGTGTTTAGCCATAAGATATACATTCAAACCATCTTTTCCCTCCCCCACCATCTCTAAATTATATGGGTCATTGCCTTGCCCTCAACTCCAATTTGACAATCCCACTCTGGTGTGAGAAGAAACTAACGGTATCAGGTTCCTTTGCCCTAAACAGTTAATTCATCTCACATGGTTGAGCAGTTCATTCCCAGGAAATGCCTGGCCAGGCTCTGAACAGGGTCAGCCCCAACTGTAGCTGGGAGTGAAGGCTTGGGGTGGCAACAGATGCCCATGCCCACCCCCCCAGCACCCCCCCTCCCCGCTTCTTCTCCAGAGAACACCAACTATGGTGGTAATTAAAAATAAATGTCTGTTTCATGTGTTTATCTTCCACAGTTCAAATACCTGATGCGCTGTACTGTTATTCATTAAAAATGCAAAGCTAATATTAAGAATCTGGACAGGCTTGAAGAAGTTATCTGGGCTGGATGATTCCTCCAAATTTAAAAGAGATGAATCCATGTAGAACTTTTAAAAATGTGTCGTCAGTGTCAGATTGAACCGCCCCCCACCCCTCCATATAAAACCATCCTTATGGTGTGCTCACCAGATTCCAGCTTGGTGCATAAATGGAGATCCTCAGATATCTCTCCGCTCCGGGCAGTGGCTCAAATTTTACAATTGTTTTACCGAGGTGTCCACTGGTATTAGGCCCTCCTGCTTTTGATCATTCTGACTAGCTTTCTCCTTCTGAACTGTGTTTCTGTAACCAATTTACAGGACTGCGTATTCAATTTCAGCTTCCCCGTGGCAGCTGATGCGGACAGCTCAGCTCGGGTGCTCTCTATCCCTTACCATCTAGCTGGCTTTTGTGCCATCAACTGGCCTCCGAGGTCATTCATAGGCTAGCTGATTGCAGGCAGCTGAAGGGTCAGATAAAAGGCCCCTGGGGGTCTTTCACAAACTCCTGTCTATTCACTTCCCAGGAAACCCCTCGGAGTCACCCCAGTGTCATTCTCTGGAGGCCTGCCCAAAACAAAGAAATGGGTTGGTAATACTTAAAGACTCTCAGGCCAGGGGAGTCAGCTGGCCTTGGATCAGTACTACAGTGAGCTCTCCCCTTGCCCATCAATTTTCTGGGTAACTGGACAAAGAAAATCGACTACTTTTCTTCTAGTATCAGCAGGAATTTTGTAACTTGACAAGTGATAAATATATATATTTTTCTTTCTGATAAAGACTTCTTTGCCAGGAGAGAAACTCTTGAGAATCAGTAATGCATTTATTCCTAGTTAACAGTAGGGGGTTAGAAGGCTTTCAGGACCCATCTCTATTTCCAACTGTAATGTTTGTATAAAAGCAACCCAGCTGCCAACATCTGTGTCACACTCAACATTAACCTTCAAAAAGTCTTGTCCAAGAAGACTCCTAAACATGCCCCCTTTTAATGCTCTGTGCCCCTAAAGAAGGGTTTTATGGCTTTGCAATGATTTGTCTCCCATTCATAGGCTGGGTCCCCATCCCCGCCTCCCCCCACCCCCCATTCAAATTCCTCTCCTGCTTTCTCTTATAAACCTCTGAATGGGCAATAGGAGGCAAAGTAGATTTCTGTTGCCTCCTCCAGTTGTCTGTTTCCACTGTCAGGACTCTGGGCAAGACGGGAGGGAGACGATATCAATGTCTGTGTCCCCTCCCCGCTTCCCTCCAAGCTGCCACCCGGGAAAGCATGAAACAAATAATAAAGACACCACTAATGTTTCGCCCATTTGACCGAACCGCATCCAAAGGGATGCAGACACCCGAGAACTTTATTTAAAAGTCTGCCACCAGGGCGAGGGCTTCAGGACAGCCTGGTTCTTTTCTTGTCTGATGTTCAGTCCTGCAGAGAGGGCGTTGAGCTGCCTGGACCTTTGTCTCCGAGAACCTAAATATCCCTCCCACGACATTATGCGGAGCGGATGCCTGAGCTTTTCAGAGACTGAGGGGCGTGCAAAGGGCGCTGGGGGTCCCGCCACTTCAGAGAGAGGAGAGAGGGAGCCGACTCTGGGAACAATGGGAGCCCGGGGCTTTGTAATTCAGAACCCTGGCGCCCCTCTCAACTCTCCTCCTCTGACCTTCCCAAATTGAACCAAACAATGGAATTGTGGGAATGCCAACACCTAAGCAGCTTTGCCAGGGCTTTTGCGTTTCTGCTTGAAGTCTTGTTTCCAGATGGAAGAAAGTCACTGAAGGGAGGAGGCGGTCTTCATGTAGATTAATCCATGTTAGGCTGCATGAAATGGGGCGATGGCTTTGTCAGGGAGCAGTGATCGTGATCCTAAGAGTTTCTGATTTTCTTTGAAAGACTGGGGAGAGGACTGCCTGTACCCGATGGCCCCAGCAGGCTAGGAAAGACATTGCTTTGAAGCTGACTTAAGTCTGCAGATCAAAAATACTTTCAGTCATCACTCTGCGTTGGCAAAATTTGAGGAGTATTGGGTAGCCCCCAAATCGTTCTTATTATTAAAGAGCTGACACTCGAACTTCTCCATACCAAAGTATTCGGGAGGGTGGAGGGATCCTATTGGGTTATCACTGTTTGATTTTCAGGGAGTTTAGCTTTTCTCTTTTCACATCCATTTCTGATTTCAGAAATGTAGAGAACTGAAGTTTCAGATTAATTCCATTCATGCATCATACCGGTTAGCGAGGGAAGAGCCTAAGAAGTCTAACTTTATTTGGAGAAGTACACCCCAAAACTTTAAAGGTCTCTGCCTGCATAAAAGTACCCGATCACAGTGAAAATTGGGATGAAACATATAGCCTTGCTTCTGATGTGTTTCCATTGCTTTTTGGTTTGGATTGAACAGAAAACCCAGAGCAAATAGTCTTTCTGAGGACATAAACTTCCACTTTTCAAATTTTTTTTTTTCCCCCGAGCTAGAGAAATGCCAAATTTTTCCAACCTCAAAAGAATATTCTGATTTCAGATCTGCTCAAAATTTGCTTGAGGACTATCAAAATTTCCTATCTTGGTGGTCTTTCCTACTCCTGATGAGTAGCAAGAAGTCTATTTCAGATCCATGGGGATTACACTGATTGTGGGTTACCTATAGCAAGATGTTTAATTCCAGTGATAGTTTTTCTGCTTCTGGGTAGCATGTGTCAGTCAGTGCACATTCCAAGATAAGAGATAAAAATCTCTTTCTCTTGGTAGTCTGAATCTGGTGGGGATCAGAGGCTAAAACAAGTCAAAAGAAGCCAGATACTACATTCTGTCCTCTCCCATCACTGATCTTTTTTGATAATTTGATAATCTCAATTTCTTTCTACTCTAATTCTTTAGCTCTCTTATTAACATTTGATTTAAATTTTCAGTTGTCTTTTCTGAAAGAAGGTAGTTGTGTTTTGGAAGGCAATTGGTGAACAAACCCAACTGGGTCTTGGGTTGAATAAATTTGCCAGTGGTGAGACATAGTTGCCCAAAACCAAAAACCAAAAACAAAAACCAAGAAGGATACTGCATGTGGGGAGGAAAGAATGTCTTTGGGCTTGCCAGACACCATCTGGCTCAGCAGGTACCACACTGGGAACTGCATTTGAAGACGAGCCTGGTCAAGGTGGAGATGGTGGCAGAGAGTGCTTTCAGCTGCCTGATGTGTTTTGTTTGACCTGCAGCTTGATTTCAATATTGAATGCTTTTCATGGAACATGGACTCATAGAAGTACACATTCTTCTTTCTTGCCTTTCATCCGGTCCTCATCACTCATCGCTGTCACCTGTCTGACTTCTGAAGGCATCTGAGATCCTGCCAGATATGATCTCAGGCACTGGGAATGTCCACCTGTGGACAGGACAGGGAAAGCTCTGCCCTCGTGAAGCTTTTGCTCTAGGAGGGGAGACTGAAACAGAACAAACTCCTCCCCCGAATAACTTCCGAGATCTCTTTTGATAGTGATGTGTGACCTGCAGAAAATGGTAGAAGGTAACAAGGCAGAGGGTGAGAGAAGAGGAACATTCCATGGGAAGGTGGGGATGGTCACCGTGAGAGCGACATTGAGCTGAGCCCTGTGAGACTTCGAGGGAGTGGCAGTCCAGGCCCAGGGAATAACAAGTTCAGACTCGGGAGGCTGGTATAAGATGGCAGAGGCCTAGTGTGCTGGAGTGGAGTGAGGGATGGCAGGGGGATGACAGAGGTACAGTGGTCCTCGCAGGTGGAGTCAGAGTGTGGAAGCCATGGTCTGCGAGACAGAAGCAGAGTCGCAGATTAGAAAACAGACTTACGGCTACTAGGAGGCACGTGGAGAGAGGGTTAAACTGGGAGAATGGGATTGACATGTACACAGTACTATATACAAAATAGATAACTAATAAGGGCCTGCTGTATAGCACAGGGATTTTGTTGTTGTTTATTCACTAAGTTGTGTCTGACTCTTTGCAACCCCATGAACTGTAGCCTGCCAGCCTCCTCTGTCCATGGATTTCCCAGGCAAAAATACTGGAGTGAGTAGCCATTTCCTTGTCCAGGGAATCTTCCCGACCCAAACTAATGTCTCCTGCATTGGGAGGCAGATTCTTTACCACTGAGGCACCAGGGAAACCCATAGCATAGGGAACTTGAGTCAATACTCTGTAATGGCCTATGAGGGAAAAGAATCTACAGAAGAGTGGATATATATATGTGTCTATACACACACACACATGTATATATACTTATATATACACATATATATATGCTGTGCTATGCTTAGTGGCTCAGTCGTGTCTGACTCTTTGTGACCCCATGGACTGTAGCCAGTCAGTCTCCTCTGTCCGTGGGGATTTCCCAAGCAAGAATACTGGAGTAGGTTGCCATGCCCTTCTCCAGGAGATCTCCCCAACCCAGGGATTGAACCCAGGTCTTTCACATTGCAGGCAGATTCTTTACCATCTGAGCCACAAGGGAAGCCCATGTGTATGTATATGTATACACGTATATGTATATACGTGTATACATATATGTATATGTGAGGGACAGGGAGGCCTGGCGTGCTGCAGTCCATGGGGTCGCAAAGAGTCAGACACGACTTGGCGACTGAACAACAAAATGTATATGTATAACTGATTCACTTTACTGCACATCTGAAACTAATACATTATAAATCAACTATACTCCAACAAAAAATTAAAAAAAGAAAACAAAGTTGTGGAAGCCATTGGAGGAGGCTGGAATTGGCTATGGGTGTGGTACCTAAGTTGGACAAGGCCCCTATTCAGATGCCTTCGATATCTGATTCTGAAACTCTGGTTGTTGCCTCCGTGGGCTGTATGGAGACTGGTCGGCAAGCTTGCCATCCAATGAGAGTTCAGGCCTTCTAATAGAGTTCTTATGAGATGTGCAGGAATAAGGCTGCTACAAGCAAGCGCTCAGCCCTATTTTGCAGGGAAAAGAGGGGATGGTGAGTTAAATGGATTGGCCACAATGACTCAACAAGGCATGAGCAGCACCTGAAATAAAGCCCCACTGTGTTGCTTCCCTTTGCTCCAAGCTTGGTACCACGATTTCTCCCCTGTATCGCCTCATTATTATTCACTTACTCGGGTGTGATCTGAAAGGGCGCATTGTTTCAGAATCAATAAGGGGCTGAGTTCGTGTAGCACAGTGAGTGTCTGAGCTTCAAGTACCTCCTTATCACCAGTGCACAGCAGAGGACAGGTCCAAATAAAACACATTATCAGGCCCTGTTGAGAGTCCAAGCCCAGCAGCTGTATTAATGGAGCTCTTTATATCCATTCCCTTTATGAACTGAGTTTTCTCACTTTCATTTCTCTGGGAACTTCTAAATAGAGCTCTTGCTGAAGAATGACAAGGGTGTTTGAGTTGGAGAGTTGAACAGAAACCATTTGCTCAATGGAGCTCATACTTGAAAAGTGGGGAAAAAATAGGTAAGAAAAGACCACCCCCATTCTAAGAAAGCAGGGGAGGGATTCAGTTGCATGCTTTGTGGCATTCCATATCATGCTTAAATTTATGATGCTAGACTGAAAGCCTTGGCACTGACTTCGTAAGTTTTTTTCTGAATCTACATGTCTGCAATTAGACACTGAAAAAAATTAACGTGTTTTTGCACTTAGAATCCTAATAATTGTCTATTGAATTTAGCCTGTGCATAGATATGATACGGTAGTAATTTTGAAAAGACCTAGATTATCAGTATTTATGCCTTTATTGAAAAATTGTAGTAAAACTCTTTTTTGTTACCTACCTTCTAATATTGAGTAAGTTATCTGCTTGGTGGGCACTTTCAAGATAAGTGATAGGCTAAAATAATATCAATTCTATTAAATTCAAAATGAGTGTGCTTAGAGTTGGTTTTTTTTTTTTTTTTTTTGTATCCCATTTTATAGACCCATCAGCCTGATCCTCCCTGTAAGTATGTTTTGCTTGGTCTCTATACTGTTTAAATATTTTCTGAGTCAATATGGAGGAGATTTTAAAAATAAAATCTGGATTTCCAGCTTCTCTGAAAATAGCAAAAGATCTATCACACAGGGTTTACCCAGGACCAGTGCTTACCCCGAATTCACAGTCCCCACCACTTCCTATTATTCCTGCCCCTGAGGCTGAATGCCAGTCTGTAATTTGTCATTACACTTTTTTTTTTTTTCCTTAAGAGTAGAGAAATATTGAGTTGCCTAAAAAATTTTGTTTGGGTTTTCTGTACAATGACATGGAAATACCCGACTGAACTTTTTGGCCAACCCAATGTTTCTCTGTATCTGTGTCTGTATCCAAAATGGAAATTTAGAAAATTTACCCTTGGGAATTCCCTGGCAGTATGGTGGCTAGCCAGCTTCCCAGGTGGCTCAGTGGTAAAGAATCTGCCTGCCAGTGTAGGAGACACAGGAGAAGCGGATTTGATCCCGGAGTGGGGAAGCTCCCCTGGAGGAGGAAATGGCAACCCACTCCAGTATCCTTGCCAGGATAATCCCATAGACGGGGAGGCTGGCAGGCTGCAGTTCATACGGATGAAAGGAGTTGGATGCGACTTAGCCACTGAGCACACAGAGGCACACAGTGGTTAGCAAGCCACTCTTCCACTGCAAGGGGCACGGGTTTGATCCCTGGGCAGGGAACTAAAAACCCACATGCTGCACAGAGTGGCAAAAAAAAAAAAAAAAAAAATTACCCAGATGGCTGTATGCTTGATGAAATGTGGAATGCTTTGTGTTTCATATGTTGACAGATGTCTGGTGACCAGGCTCATTTACAGGGCTTGCTGGGACCTTAAACTCACTTATCAACTTCACACTTTTATTTCCTCTATGAGGAAAAGGCAACCTTCCCTACCTTTTCCTTGAGTTCTCAATTTAAATGTCACCTCTCCTTCCCCACCTTTCCTGATTCCTGTGTCGGATTAGGTGGCCCTGCTCCTTGCTGGTATGTTTGAATTCAAAAAGTTTGAAAGAACTTTCTAGCCAACCCGATCCTTTCCCCAACCTTTGCTAGGCTTTCTTGTAATTATATTTTAGACATCGTACTTTAAGTTTTATGAGGTTGAGAATTGTCTTTTCATTGTAAAAACCCCAATTCTAGGACATAGTAGGCCTGCAAAAAATAAAAATATTTTTTAAAGTATGATGTCATTGCAATCTGCAGTTTGAATAAAAATGAAATGTAGCCTCATTTCATTTGAGTCCTCGTCACAAGCTTTAAAACCGATTCATCAGAGTTTCAACATACAGAGTCTGCTTCTGAGAAGAGAATTTTTTCCTCTTCTAAGTCTACAGCAGAAAGTGATTTAAACAACTGTTATAGCAATAATGCTATTCATGTGGTAAGTATTAATTGATCACTTATTATGTACCTTGTGCTATTCTCATTGTTGCAGAGTCCTTGATCTCTTGTGAAGCTTTTACTCTTGTAGAGGTGGTGATGTGCAGGCAATAAACATGTAAAAACGATGAGATAAGCTCAGAACTGCAGTTGATAAACACTGCAAAGAGGTTACAACGGGCACGTGGACTAGACAGCGACTGAGGTGGGGACAGCTGCAGATGAAGCTCGGCTGCTGATATCGTCAGGGAATGGCTTTTCCTTCATTTGTATTTGAACTCAATTTGAATGATAAGAAAATGCCAGCTTTAGGAAGACCTGGGAAAAAGAGTGCTCTAGTTGCAGCAGGGAGCAAGTGCAAAGGCCCTGGGGATGGGGGGCAAGCTTTGTGTGTCTGAGGGATGCATAGGGCTAATGAGGCTGGAGCTTGAACAAGGAGCCTGGTGTGAGATGAGGTCAGAAAAGAAGGCAGGATCTTAGACACACTGTTGTTGTTCAGTCACTAAGTCATGTCCAACTCTTTGCATAAGAGCATGAATTTTAATTATAAGAATTGGTGAGCCTCTCATAGACTTGCAGACTCCAAATTTCTCTGGGCAGACAGACTGGGGACCTGGAGACACTGTGGGCTTGAGAATGAAATGGACTTTGGTTTGAATCTCCTCTCCATCTTTTACCAAATGTGACCTTCAACAGATCTTTCCTTTCTCTGAGCTCAGATTCTAGCTGTGAAAAAAGATTAATGCTTTCAGTGTAATTGAGTCATGTCTTTGTCCATTCATCCCACAAACACTTATTGCACTTCTGCTGTGTGTTAGGCCCTGGAGGTGTGTGTGTGTATGTGTGTGTGTGTGTGTGTGTGAGTTGCTCAGTCGTGTCTGACTCTTTGCAACTCCAAAAACTGTAGTCCACCAGGCTCCTCTGCCCGTGAGATTTCCTGGGCAAGAATGTTGGGATGGATGGCCATTTCTCCTCCAGGAGACCTCCTGACCCAGGGATTGAACCTACTTATCCTGTGTCTCCTGAATTGGCAGGTGGGTTCTTTACCACTGAGCCACGTGGGAAGCTCATCAAGCCCAGAAGGTAGATCCATTAATAGGACAGGTGGGGTTTTTCTGTCTTCATGGAACTTATGATGTACTTAGAAGTAACAGTAGATTGATAATAAGCAATATAAGTCGACTTGAGGTAGTGGCCAGTGCGATGAAGGAAGGGCATGGAACAATAATAAAGAAGACCGGGGAGTAGTTACTTGGCCTAATAAGTTGTCCTCATTTTACTTGTGAGGACACTAGGGTCAGAGAAGTCAAGGGCTTGTTCAAGGTCACTATGACCATAAGAGGCAGAGGCAGAAATCGAAGCCTGTCCTGCTGGTTCCACAGTCTTTGTTCTTTCAAGACACTACATAGTTGTTGGTTTTACTCACCAGAAAGCTGAATCATAAATTACCTTTTTTTTTTGGATGACTTATATCAGAGAATTGAGAACTGAGCTCTCCATCTCCACCCTAGATCTAGTTCAGCCCCCTTTTAGCTCCCATATAGTTCTGGTAGGTACACAGTTCTCTCCATTTCTGTCACTACCACCCTGATCCAAGCTGCTCTAGCCAAAACACATCCTCCCCACCTGCCATTACTATCACCACCATCATCACCACCACCACCACCATCATGATCATCATGTTGCTCTTAGCTCTGGTGTCCAAGATCAGTTCAGTTCAGTCGCTCAGTCGTGTCCGACTCTTTGCAACCCCCGTGAATTGCAGCACACCAGGCCTCCCTGTCCATCACCAACTCCCGGAGTTCACTCAAACTCACGTCCATTGAGTCAGTGATGCCATCCAGCCATCTCATCCTCTGTCTTCCCCTTCTCCTCCTGCCCCCAATCTGTCAAAGTTAGACAGTTGTTATTTTCCTCTTATGAGACATAACCAGTTATTCATTGGTTTCATGGGAACATCTAGAGTTCTGATGAAGTTGCCGCAGATATTTATATATATTTGTTAGTTATCTTTTTAACTTTAACAAAAATAGTGCTTTTGCTTCAGGTTTTGGAGAACTTAGGCATCTAGACTGGAAATACAAATCCTCCCAAAGGTAGGAACTGGGATCTCATTTATTCATGTAACAAATATTTATTGAGTGCCTAATATGTATAAGGCACTCTATCAGGGGCTGAGAATTCCAGGCCCTCAGGGAATTTATAGTAGAAGGAAATAGGCAATAAACAATAGATGAAATATACAACTATTAGGAATATAAACTGTACTGAAAACAAAGAGAAACAGTAGAGGCTGAGGGGGATATTTTAGGTTGCAAAGTGTAGTAGCATATTTTGCAGTGTAATAAGCAGCCTTAAAATCTCAGTGGCTTATTTCAACAACAAGGGTTTATTCTGAGGTTCCTCCTCTGTTTATGGGTTCTTCATTCACCTTGGACCTGTGATTATCTAGGTATATTCTTCTTAGCAGAGAAAATGAGTGAGTGGAAACATGTAATTGATCTAAGGGCCTCAGCTCAGATCTGGCCCACAGTCACTTTCACCCACATTTCAGGACCAAAGCAAATTATATGATCAGTATCAGTGGAGAAATGTTCTCTGCCTACAGTGAGAGGCACTGGAAAGACACCTGCAGAAGTGTGGATGTATCATCCTTTTACAAGGAACAAAGAGCTGGGAACCATGATCCTGTCTACCCTGGAGAGCTCAGAAACTCTCAGTGCAGGTAATGTGCCAGTTGAGACCTACACAAAGAGAAGGAACCAGCCCTACAATCATCTCAAGAAAGAATTCCAGGCAGAGGGCCCAGTGGGGAGGAGGTCCACGGCAGGAACAAGCTTGGGGGATTGGATGAAACAGAAAGATTCAAGTATGGCTGAAGGAGGGAGGCAAGAGAGAGATTCAGAGTCTATAGAAGCTTGATCTCAGAGGGTCTTACAGGTCACAGTGAGGGTTTGGGTTTGCAATGAGAAGAATGAGCATGACAAGTGTACTTAGGTTTTCTAAAGAAAACTCTGGCCATGTCTGGTACCTACTGTCTGGCAAGTAGTCAAGTAGCATAGATCAGCTTTGAAAACCTCATAAGATGGATGACCAGAAACCCCCAAGGCTTTTTCTCAAGGGATTTGAATGCTAGCCTAGGAAACTGCAGGATAATGTAGCCTAGATTCTGGTTCTTCACCCTGGGAGATGGGCATTTGTTGTTCAGTCACTAAATCATGTCCAATTCTTTGTAACCCTATGAACTGAAGCAGACCAGACTTCCCTGTCCTTCATTATCTCCCAGAGTTTTCTCAAATTCATGTCCGTTGAGTCAGTGATGCCATCCAACCATCTCATCCTCTGCCACTGCCTTCTCCTCCTGCCCTCAATCTTTCCCAGCACTAGGGTCTTTCCCAATGAGTTGGCTCTTTGCATCAAGTGGCCAAAGTATTGGAACTTCAGCTTCAGCATCAGTCCTTCCAGTGAATATTTAGGGTCGATTTCCTTTAGGATTGACTGGAGATGGGCATGGACCCTCTGTTTCTTGGGGCTGTACCTCCCCAGGGAACCAGTGGACTTGTCAGGGAGAAAGAGAGTTCAGGGTGGGCCCCAGATATGTACACCACTCTGACACAACCTCCTAATTCAGAGCAGAAGCCTCAATAAGGAATCACTTTAGAAGAAAGGCTGTGCTTTAATTTATTGTTTTGTTTTTTTTTTCTCTATAGTTTAAACATTCTCTGCACTTGAGTGGCTGTTGCTTATGCATCTGACTTATTTAGGCAATTTGCTATTGTGTGTGTGGTCCAATCCAGCCTGTTTCAGTAAAGCGTATGTTAGACTCTTGGAAATTGTCCAATGGGCATTTTGTGCATGCATAGATGTGTGTGTGTGTGTGAGACAGAGAGAGAGGCGGGGTGGGCGCAGGGGGAGAAAAGATGGCAAGAAAATTTTTGACTAGCAACCCAAGCATGATGTTCACAGATGAATAGTGTACATTTGATTTGAAGAATGAATTCTTTTTTTGAAATTTTGGCTATTGTCAGTCATCTCGCAAGCACACTGACATGGTTTAAATTAGTGTTGTGGAAGCAATATACTGCAAAGGAGTGCGTGACTAAATTATTAAGAGCAAATCCATGAGGACCAAGCATGAAAACATCTTAGCAAATAGAGAAACTTTATATGGAGCTTTTCACCAGCTGTGTCCCTGATCATTGAGCACAACATGTAACAGTTTGCCTGGGGACTATTTCGGGAAAAAACAGTCATTTCATCAAGGATCCAGCTTAGGTTTGAAATTTTGTTTGGATCATTTGCCAAGAAATTGACATCCAAAAATTCAATATGACAAACATTAAGAGAGTTGGAAACCAAGGCAGGGAACTCAGCTCACCAAGTTTTAACTCTTACTAACCTGTTGGAAAAGAATATTGCTGAGTAATTCTGTTACATTACTAATTTATAATTTGTTCCTAGCCTAGTATTTCTGTGTGCTCTGATGGGTGAGTAGAAATCCTGGAAGCTTTAAAAGTCAAAGGGCCACTATGAAATCTTGGCTTTGTGACTTACAGATGGCATGAGCGTGGGCAAGTCATCACACTGTGCCTACGTTTACTCATCTGTAAGGTGGAAGGGCAATGCACACCCCACAGGCTTAGAAGAAGCAGTGAGTTTGTGTTTTCAAGAAGCCCTTTTTAAACTTGCAAGCAGGCACAAGCATGCATTCTAACTTTTACTGATGGCAAAGATAGGGGGTAAGGGTTGCTACTGAGCACTGCAGATATGAAGAGTTCAGAAATAATCTCAACACTTTTGAAAATTCCTGGGGCTCTTTCATTGAACAATCAAAAGAAAGAGTCAGGGCAAGCGTTTCAGCTCTGACTCGGGGGTCATGGACTTGGAAGACGTTGGGAAGCAGATTGCAACCAAAGGCAAGGGGAAATACAATGAGAACAAGTCTGCAGCAGGTTTTGGTCTGATGTTTAAGCCAGTGGAGGACTGCGAGCCCCTCATCTTGTTTTCATTTCCCCAGATGATGGGCGCATCAGCTTGGGATGATAACAGCTCTCTCCATGGAGAGGGAAGCATCCAATGTTGGGGGCAACTCCAGTTGAGGGAATGGGAGGGGGCCTGGGGACCTAAGGCAGGTGCGAGGTCTCTAGGATAGACACCTTCCATCTCAAATAGGGGGCCAGCAAGTCTTATAGCATGGTACAGTCACTCAGGGTCTGTTTATCACACTGATGAATGAATGGACTCTTGGAGACAAAAGCAGGAAATGGGGGCCTTGAATCAACTTCTGCTTCCTCTTGAAGTCCTAGCTGAAGTTCCACCTTGTCTGTGTGGTCTTTTGACCAGGTATGTATCTTTACACCTTGATTCTTATAGTCTACCACTGGGGAGAATACTTTGGGCCTTTCTTTACTCGTCTCATTCTGTCTGTTTTTAAAATAAGGGAATTTTTTTTTTCCTGGGGTGTTTGCCATTACCAGGGGCTGCTCTTTGTATTGAAGACCCAAAGAAGTCCACTGAATAGGCGGAAGGATAAAAGCCGATAACCAAGCCGATATAAAAGCCAATTTCTCCAAAGAAGATACGCTGCTATTGTTGTCGTTCAGTTGCTGAGTCACGTCTGACTCTTTTGAGACCTCATGGATTGGAGCCCACCAGGATCCTCTGTCCATAGGATTTCTTAGGCAAGAATATGGAATAGTTGGCCATTTCCTTCTCCAGAGGATCTTCCTGACCCAAGGATTGAACCCACATCTCCTGCATTGGCCGGTGGATTCTTTACCACTGAGCCACCAGGGAGCCCAAAGAAGATATACAAATGATCAATAAGCACATGAAAAGATGTTCAATGTCTTTAGTCATTAAGAAACTGCTGGTCAAAACCACCATGAGATACCACTTCATACTCACCAGCATGGCTATAATTAAACAGAAAATAACAAGTGTTGGTGAGGATGTGGAGAAATTGTAATGTTTATGCAATGGAGTGGGAATGTAAAATAGTGCAACCACTGTGGAAACCAGTTCAGAGGTTCCTCAAAAAGTTAAACATAGAATTAGCAGGTAGGGAATTCCCTGGTGGCTCAGTGGTTAGAACTCTGCGCTTTTACTGCTGAGGGTGAAATTTCCATTCCTGGTTGGGGAACTAAGATCCCATAAATCATGTGGCACAGCCAAAATAATAATAATAATAATGATAAAGAATTAGCAGATGACCTAGCAATTCCACTTCCAAGTATGTACAATAAAGGAATTGAAACAGGTGTTAAAAACTTATACGTGAATGTTCATAGCAGCACTATTGACAACAGCCAAAAAATGGAAACTTCCCAAATGCCTATCAACTGATGAATGGGTAAAACAAACATGACGAAAGGTGTTGAATACCTTTTCATGTGCTTGTTGATCATTTGTGTATCTCTAAAAAATCGGTATATATCCATACAATGGACTATAATTCAGTCATAAAAAGGAACGGAGAACTGATACTTAGCACAACACAGATGAACCTCAAAAGCATTAGGTTAGGTGAAAGATTTAAGACACAAAATCTACCTATTGAGTATTGATAATTCCACTTCCTTGAAATATCAAGACTAGACAAATCCATAGAGACAGAGTCATTAGTGATTACTGGGGGCTGAGGGGAGGGCAGAGTGGGAGGTGACTGCTTCATGGGTACGGGGTGTCATTTCAGAGATGAAAATATCTAGTGCTGATGAATGCATGGTGTTGTGAATGTTCTCAATGACACCAAATTATGCACTTTAAATGGTTAATTTTATGTGATGTGAATTTTACCCCAATAAAAATAAGTTAGTTAAACAGAACTTCAGTAACTATTCATGGCCTAATGAGGGCTATAAGAGATGTGCGGTCCTTGTACAGTGGGAGCATGGGTGGAAAGAAACTGCCTCTCTCTGGGGCTGTTGAATGGGACAGTGGTGTGGAAGGAGGCATCCTCATTTGGGTAGCATCTTGTAGAGGAAGGGACTGTGCTCCAGGTAGAGGGAACGATGCAGGTAGGATATGGAAGTCTAAACAAGCGGAATTTGTTTTGGGAACATGAAACTTCTTGCAGACTTGACGAGTAGGGCAGGCTTGAAACAGTGTAATGGAAAGAAAGCAAGCACACACTTATTGAACACTTACTATGTGCCAGGCAGCAAAGCTAAGGGCTTCGCCATGAGGTCGTTTAATCCTCCCAACAACTCTGACAGTTTTCTCACTCTTACCTGGAATGAAACTGAGTGTGAGAGGAGGTTATTTGCTCAGTGTTGTATAGAACCTTCACCTGTACAACTACACAAAGAATACACACAGTCAAGGGTTTGTAAGAAGAGTGGTATGACTCTCTAGTCCTCCTAGTTAATGCCGCTTTATTAGATGTTTGAAGACGGATTCAGGGATAGCAGGAGAAGCTTTGTTCTTTGTGGGGAACCAAACGTAAACCCACATTGTAATAGCATTCTCCAATGAAACAAGACAAATAGGTGATATGTGTGTGTGTGTGTGTGTTTGTGTGTTAGTCACTCAGTCATGTCTGACTCTTTGAGACCCTATGGACTATAGCCTACCAGGCTCCTCTGTCCACGGGATTCTCCAGGTAGGAAGAAATTTAGCATAAGGCTCATGAAATTATGAAGGATGAGAAATCCCCTGATCTTCCATCTACAGTTGGAGACCCAGGAAGAATGAGGGTATAATTAAGTCTGAGTCCCAAGGGCTGAGAACCAGGAACATCAGGGCAGGAAAAAACCCATGCCATAGCTGGGGCAACTGGGCAGGAGGGACCAGATTCTGCCCCACCCTCTCCTTTCTGTTCTGTTCACCCCTTCAGCAGATTGCATGATGCCCACCCACATGGGGAAGGCAAATTGCTTTCCTGAGTCCACTGATTCAAAGGCTAATTTTATCCAGAAACACTCGTAACACATCCAGAAATAATGTTTGGCCAAATATCTGGTTACCGCACGATCCCATCAAGTTGACACATAAAATTAATCATCACATGCGTGTTATAGATCTCTTGTGTGTTAGATTCTGGAAAAGAGTTCTGATATTGTGTTGCTTTTTATTGCAGTTTTAAAAATAGTTAAAATACATTTAAGCAGATCTAGACCAGACTCTTGTGGGCCACTTGCTTTCAACAGAACACAGTTTGAAAACCACTGCTTGCATGATCAGAAACCATTTAGCCTTATTTAGTCATATCATGTGTGCCTCTTATGCCTTTGAGTAGAATTCTGTCTCCTTGTGGTCCATTTTTTTTACATGTTATGTGTAATATGTGGTCAAAAAAGTGCCAACTCAATAACAGGATTGATAGAACTGCTGTGACTCAGACTTGATGAATGATCATTTGTGGAGTGATTATATATTTCTGTATAGTCTCTATATGAGCAATTTCACTTTTGACCTTTGTAACCACTGGAAAATTATTTAGAGTTCTCCTATATCCCCGTCTTAGTTTTTAAAGAAATAAATATCTTATTTCAGAATACTTTCAGATTTACAGAAACATTGCAAATATAATATATCTGTATCTATGTATATATATTTATATAGGTGTGTATGCTTTTAAACTGTGGTGTTGGAGAAGACTCTTGAGAGTCCCTTGGACTGCAAGGAGATCCAACCAGTCCATTCTGAAGGAGATCAGCCCTGGGATTTCTTTGGAAGGAATGATGCTAAAGCTGAAACTCCAGTACTTTGGCCACCTCATGTGAAGAGTTGACTCATTGGAAAAGACTCTGATGCTGGGAGGGATTGGGGGCAGGAGGAGAAGGGGACAACAGAGGATGAGATGGCTGGATGGCATCACTGACTCGATGGACGTGAGTCTGAGTGAACTCCGGGAGTTGGTGATGGACGGGGAGGCCTGGCTTGCTGCGATTCATGGGGTCGCAAAGAGTCAGACACTACTGAGCGACTGATCTGATCTGATCTGATCTGATATATATCCCATGCCCAATCTTCTCTTCTATTCATGTCTTACACTAGTGTGCTACATTTGCCACAAACAATGAGTCAATACAAATACAGCGTTATTAAACAAGTCATGTTTTGTTCAGGTTGCCTTTGTTTTTATCGAATGTCCTGTTTCCAGAACTCCATCTGGGATACCACATTCCATCTGGTTGTCATGTCCTCTTAGGCTCCTCTTGGCTGCGACAGTTTCTCAGACTTTCCTTCTTTTGATAACCTTGACAGGTTTTTTTTGCATATTTATTTACTTGGCCGTGCCAGGTCTTAGTTGCAGCACTTGGGAATCTTCAGTCTTCATCGTGGCATGCAGGATCTTTAGCTGTGGCTTGTGGAAACTAATTCCATAACCAGGGATCAACCCGGGCCCGTGCACTGGGAATTCACAGTCTTAGCCTCTGGACCAGCAGGGAAGTCTCACCTTGACAGTTTTGAGGCATACCGGTCAGGTGTTTTACAGAATGTCCCACAACTGGGATTTTTTCAGATGTTTTCCTCTTGGCAAGACTGGGGTAATGGGCTTTGGGAGGTGGTGTCATTTTTATTGTGTCTTATCAGAAGTGGAAAATTGTGAAAGTGTTAGTTGCTCAGCCATGTCCGACTCTTTGGGACCCTGTGGACTGTAGTTTGCCAGGCTCCTCTGTTCGTGGAATTCTCCAAGCAAGAATACTGGAGTAGGTAGCCATTCCCTTCTCCAGGGGATCTCCCCGACCCAGGGATCGAACCCAGGTCTCCTGCATTGCAGGCAGATTCTTTACCATCTGATCTACCAGGGAGGCATCTTATCAGGCTACATGGTAGAGAATCCACCTGCCAGTGCAGGAGATGCAGGAGACACAGGTTTGATCCCATGGGGGAAGATCCTCTGGAGGAGGGCATGGCAACCCACTTCAGTGTTCTTGCCTGGAGAGTCCCAAGGACAGAGGATCCTGGCAGGTTCCAGTCCATGGGGTTGCAAAAAGTCTGAGGAACTGAGTGACACAGCACGCATGCACCAGGGTCCATACTGTCAACATGGCTTCATCACTGTGGATGCTGGGCTCGACCAGCTGGGTGAGGTTGCATTTGCCAGGTCTCTCTGCTGTAAAGGTACTCTCCTCCTTTCCATCTTGTATTCTCAGGAAGGAAATCACTATGTGATCTGCTCTGAAAGAGTGAAAGTTTACACTCCACCTCTGAGAGCTTCACACCACCTTCTACTGCTCTCCTGTCTGTTCTCGGTGAAGGAGTCGAAAGTGGGAATTACCTACATGGGATGACTGTGTTTTTCTCCAGCCTTCCATTAGGGCAAGGGTTCTCCATACTGGTCCTACTGACGTTTGGGGGAAGATATTTCTTTGTGGTATCATTTGCCCTTTGTGGTACCATCTACCCCACCTAGTGGGCTTCCCTGGTGGCTCAGATGGTAAAGCGTCTGCCTGCAATTTGGGAGACCTGGGTTCGATCTCTGTGTCAGGAAGATCCTCTGGAGAAGGAAATGGCAATGCGCTCCAGTATTCTGGCCTGGAAAATTTCATGGATGGAGGAGCCTGGTAGGCTACAGTCCATGGGGTCGCAAAGAGTTGGACACCACTGAACGATTTCACTTTCACTTGCCCTAGTGAGGGGATTTACCAGCCTCCCTGCCTGCTGTGCAGTAGATACAAGCAGCAAACCATTTCCAACAACCAAAAATGTTTCCGCATGTTTCCAAGTGTCACTTTGGCATGGGGCAAAGTTCCCCACTACTCCTGGCCACATTTGAGAACTGCTGCCTCAATACTCTGATAGCACTGTGAATAAAGATCTTCCAAAAAAAAGAAAAGAAAAAATATAATAATATAAAATATTCCTTCTCTGGGCACAAAACTATTATACCCCAGTAAGAATGCCCCCATTCATAAGTTTAACTTAGAGAACTCAGGAAATACATGCATTTTTTTCAGTGCCAAAGTGATGCCTCATTCTAGGGGCAGAACATAAAAGACGGAGTGAATGGTTGTGCTGTATGCATGCAACGCCCATAGAATGCAGCTTGAATGGTGCTCCACCCCTCAAAGCTGAGAATGGCCATGGCCCTGAATTTCCAGATCCTGAAGAGATTCCTAGATATGCCCCACTTTATGTTAGTCAGGATGGGCAAGGTTATGCTGTGGTAACAAATATCCCGAAAAATCTCTGTGGCTTAAAACGTTGAAGGTTTATTTTTCATTCACAACACATTTCCTATGAGGGTCAGAGATGACCTGCTCTTTGGTGTCACTCAAGGAACCCAAGATGCTAGGGTCTATATCTCAACATGTGCTTCCCCAATCTTCATGGCAGAGAGAAGTGGGTACTGCCATGTCTCACACTGGCAATCATGTTTCTGGAAATGACAGTCATCATTTGTGCATACTTTTTGCTGGCCAGACCAATTCATGAGGCCATGCCTAACCTCAGGGAGTTAGGAAAGGACAATTTTACTTTGCATCTGGGAGGAGACATGTGAGAATATTTGTGGGCAGTCTTAATGACCACCATGGGTTTCCCTCATAGCTCAATTGGTAAAGAATCCACCTGCAATGCAGGACGCCCTGGTTCGATTCCTGGGTAGGGAAGATCTGCTAGAGAAGGAAAAGGCTACGCACTCCAGTATTCTGGCCTGGAGAATTCCATGGGCTGTATAGTCCATGGAGTCGCAGAGTCAGACATAACTGAATGACTTTCACTTTCACTTTCAATGATCACCACAGCTTTGAAATACAAAGCATGGTACTATTATGGCCAAACTGTTAATGAAGAATCAATACATAAATGATTCATCCATGCCTTGCTACTTTATGACAGGGCCTCAAAAATATTTTTTGGATAAAATGAGTGTCTCCAAATATCCAGGTATTTTTTTATGAAGAGAAAGTTACGCAGGAGTCATCTGTATAGAAGATGTTCCAACCAAGTTTAAACCAAGATATAGGATCTGGTTGCATACGAACTGTGCCTTGTCCATATCTCTTACCAGGACCTACTAACGTCTATCTACGTTAACAGAGGGTTGTGCAATCAGTGTTTTTGTTTTGATTTTTTTTTGTTTGGCTGTGCTGTGTAGCATGTGGGATCATAGTTCCCTGACTAGGCATCAAACCCCCTCCCTGCTCCCTGCATAGGAAGCATGGAGTTTTAACCACCGGACCACCAGGGAAGTCCCACAATCAGAGTTTTGTGTAAAGATTTTTGTACGTTCGTCTCTGGAAGATTGTAGTGATCTGTCCCCTATTTCCCAGCCCGCCTCTGTGGACCAAAAGATCTGAGCCCGCGGGAAGAGAGCAAGCTATAAATGAAGAACTTAAGGAGCGGGTTTGACTTTGAAAGACTGTGGATATAAGTAGTGTAATGTGGGTGCCTTGTTGATGATGGAACATTGTGGAGTAGGAAAGAGGAGATGCCTCTTCACGCCTCCATGGATAGCCAGTGGGGTCCCATCAACAATGGGGTGGTGTCTTCCTGGCAGTGAAGAGGAAAAATGATATGGCTCTCTCAGGTGGCTTAGTGTACAGTGGCCAATGATAAGGAGGCTGGGGGTGGGGAAGTAGTTGAGCTGCTCCTATGGTCTCCCAGGAGTAAGACCAAGGCAGAGGGCTGACCTCTTGCAAATAAGCAGCTGAAGTTTTGGAACCAGAAGAGTCTGGGCATTAACTTAATATAATCTCCTTCATATCCAAAGGCTTGTGAAGCCTGGGGGAAATTCTAATTATGTGAGGATTTACGAACGATTTTAAAGATCTGTGAAATTGCAGTCTCTGAAAAGATTATAGACCTTTGATTTAAGTATTGATTCTCACTGAGCAAAATAGCTTTTGTGTGTCAGTAAAGCAGTAACATGGACAGTTACATTTAAAAAAATGAATATCGAATAGCTTGGTTTGATCACTGTTTTCTGAAAGTGTTGCTGTGTGTGTGTGTGTGTGTGTGTAGAAACGCAGAACTACTAATGAGGTATATCTGTACGTGGGCTTCCCTGGTGGCTCAGTAGTAAAGAACCCACCTGCCAATGCAGGAGATGCACATTCGATCCCTGGGTCGGGAAGATCCCCTGGAGAAGGGAATGCAACCCACTCCAGTATTCTTGCCTTGGAAGTCCCATGGACAGAGGAGTCAGACAATCTACATTTTGGACATAGCTCAGTGACTTAAAATAGCAACAGTAATATCTGTATGTGGTATACATGTGTGAAATTATTTATTATGGGCACATCTTGGCTTATATACATTTGCTTAAGGTTTACCTTCCATAATACTTAGAATCCTTTATGGTCATAAATGCCCTGCTATTTAGGAAAGTGTGGTTTGGGAGTTGGGTCAAGTAGCACTCTGGGCTATCATCAAGCCGTGAAGTGGGATCGCTTATTCCCTGGGAATCGTGAAACATTCCCTTCTCCGCCCATGAGGTGTCTGAGGCTAACGTATTATTTATGATGTTCATCCACATGGTAAAGTTTATTTTTGTTAATTGCCTGTGAGTCAACAACCATACCACGCTTTTCCAGGAGAAAGTAGCTCATTTTCTAGTGTGCACACTTTCAAGTTCTTTAAGAAGGAGGAGCCTAGAGAAGTGTTTTTGAAGTCATCAACCTCCAGCAGAGAGACTGATGCATGTTCCTAGGACCACCATGGTTGACTTGCTTAACAAGACAGAATTACAATTTGATATATAATGAACCTAGAGAGGATGGGCTGGGGGAGGAAGGTGAGAACAGAGGCAAGTGAAGGCATTCCATGGTACTTGTTTTCTTCAGGATAAGATGTAAATATTGGTAAGGTTAAGCAGTGAACGGGGAAAATGTGATGGTGAATCTTCATAAATTAGGAACAACTATCAGAAAACAAAAATGGGTCATGTAATTTTCAAACAGTCAAAGAGTTTGACCTATCTAATGGAAGTCAGGAAAGAAGTAAAAAAAAAAGTTGAGTAATTAGGATAAAATTAAAGTTAGATGGCAGAAATAAATCCTAATGCAGCAGTAATTACAGTAAACAGTAACTCACCAATTAAAAGGCAGAAGAACTCAGATTGGATGTAGAACATAAAATCTGGCAATACTTTGTCACTAAGAGAGTACTGAAGGAAAGAAATTGGTTAGACTAATAACAAAAGGAGGAAAGAATATATATCCTAGACAAATGTGAACCAAAAGAAAGTTGGAAGAGTAATACAAATATCTGATGAAACAGAATTAAAGGCAAAACCACTAAGGGCAAAGAGGGATGTGATACACTTGTAAACATAACCATAGAGTAAGAATGTGTACATATGTATATGTATATGTAGACCGCCATGCGCTTGCTGCTACCTGGGGAGCTGGTCAAGCACACCGTGTCCGAGGGCACGAAGGCTGTCACCAAGTATACCAGCTCCAAGTAAATATAATATGCCTAGCCGCTGTTAATGGAGAAGGCAATGGCACCCCACTCCAGTACTCTTGCCTGGAAAATCCCATGGACGGAGGGCCTGGTGGGCTGTAGTCCATGGGTTGCTAAGAGTCGGACACGACTGAGTGACTTCACTTTCACTTTCAATTTCTATATAATGAACGTAAACTCACCTGATAACATCATCTTGAAATACATAAATGACAACTGATAGAACTATGGGAAGGAACAAGTAAGTCAACAAAAATTACTGTGGGTAGGAATTTTAAAGCGGCTCTCTCAAACTGCTTAAGCAAGCCAAATATCAGCAAAGAAATGGCAACCTGCTCCAGTGTTCTTGCCTGGAGAACCCCACGGACAGAGGAGCCTGGCAGGCTACAGTCTGTGGGGCTGTAAGAGCTGGACACGACTTAGCGACTAAACCATAATAGGTGTGAATAATACATTAAGGTGAGGAACTAGTAGATATGTATAGAATACTATATCCGACAAACAGTAAAGGTATTTTTTTCAGACTGGATTATATTTTTAAAAATGGCAATTCATCCAGGAAGGCTTCTGATGACAAAGAAGCCTATTTAATGGAGAGTTATGTTGTTTAATAAAAATGCAATAAGATGAGAAATCAATATCAAGAGAAAGCGAAAATATAGCTCATATCTGTACTCTAACTCACAAGTTAAAAGGAAAGTTATGAAATACTTAGAACTAAATAGAACTAAAAAAACTGCTTATCAAAATTAGCTAAAGTAGCACTTAGAGGAAAATATAGCTTTAGATACATTTATTTGAAAACAAGAAAGATTGAAAACACAGTATCAAAGAGTTCAAGAGGAGAATTGGAAAAAGAATAAACACAAAGAAATGAGAAAGACAGCTATAATAAATATAAGATAATAAATTTAAAGAATACTTAAAAATAATACAAAAGATTAATGAAACCAAAATCTTGTACTTCAAAAAAAAACACAAAAACCCACAGTAGAGATACTCTTTGGATGGACTGATCAGGATAAGTAGAGAATGAACAAATAACAAACTTACAGAATGAAAAACAGGGAAATAAAGTAGATATAGCTGAAAAAATATGAAAAATTATTATGAATAACTATCAATATACTTGAAAACTACATGTATAGACAAATACGTTGCTGCTACTGCTGCTAAGTTGCTTCAGTCGTGTCTGACTCTGTGCAATCCCATGGACTGTAGCCCACCAGGCTCCTCCATCCACGGGATTCTCCAGGCAAAAGTACTGGAGTAGGGTGCCATTGCCTTCTCCGGATAGACAAATATAAAATACCAAAATAGTGTAAGAGAAACTAACGATATTGAATAGACCAATAATCAATAATGAAATTAAAATTATATTCAGACTCTTCTCTCACAAAGGCTCCAGATCCAGTGGTTTTATTTGTAAGTTCTACCAAAATAAAAAAACAGTAAAAATAAATAGCTCTGGGAAATAGAAAAAGTGTAAAAGCATTAGAAATGACTTTATAAGAGTAGTATATTATTGATTCCAAATTCTGTATGAGTCAATACACAAGGTCATTTGGCTTTTACACGTAGATATAAGAATGCACGAAGAAATACTAGCTACAAAATAAAAGGAGCGGGTGATTATGGAGAGTTTAGCCCAGAAAAGCAGAGATGGTTCAACCTCAGAAAATGCACTGCTACATAAATCCAAGGGAGAAAAACCACTCAATCATCTCAGATAGAACAGTCTTATGGACTCTGTGGGAGAGGGAGAGGGTGGGAAGATTTGGGAGAATGGCACTGAAACATGTATACTATCATGTATGAAATGAGTCACCAGTCCAGGTTCGACGCACGATACTGGATGCTTGGGGCTGGTGCACTGGGACGACCCAGAGGGAGGGTATGGGGAGGGAGGAGGGAGGAGGGTTCAGGATGGGGAACACATGTATACCTGTGGCGGATTCATTTCGATATTTGGCAAAACCAATACAATATTGTAAAGTTTAAAAATAAAATAAAATTAAAAAAAATAATAAAAAAACCCAAAAAGACAAAAAGAAAAAAAAAGCCATCTTAGATATAAAAAGCCATCTTAATAAAGTTCAACATCAATTTATGATAAAAATATCTTGCAAACTATATCTAGAAGGGGACTTCCTTAATGTGATAAAGACGTATGCCTCCAACCTACAGCAGACAACATACTTCAGAGAAACCCTGGACCAGTCCCCTTTATTATTAGAAACATATGCTGGTGTTTAACACCGTGCCAAAGGTCCTGGCCAACTCTGTAAGATAAAACCAAGTCAAAACAAAACAATACCGTCTAATGATTTGAAGGGAGGGTACTAAATTGTCATTTGCTGATGATATGATCTAAATAAAAATCTATAAGAATCAACAGGAAAAGATTAGAACAGAGAGTTGAGGAAATGTGCAACACATAAACTTAGAAAAATCAATTGTGGTGGTATGGTTGCTCTCTGTACCACCAGCAAACAACTGGAAAATGAAATAGAAAACAAGATGCCTTCAAAATGGCAATAATTATCTAGCAATGAACAAAGAATATACATCATATCTATGGATAAAGTTTTAAGAAAATATGGTGATCTTCTCCATGCTTATGAATGTTGTGCTTTAACATTATAAAGATATCAGTTTTCTCTGAATTCATGTACAATTTCAGTGTGATCCAAAACAAAGTTCTAATTAGTTTTTCTAAGGGATGTGACAAAGTTATTCTATATACAGAAGAATGTAAATCCATGAATAAATAAGTTAGTTTGGAAAAGAAGAGGAAGAAAGCAGACTTCCACTACTAGATATTAAGACACAGTACAAAGAAAGAAAGAAAGAAAGAGAGAGAAAGAAGAACAGTGTGCTATTGGTAGGAGAACAGAGAAATAGACCAAATGAACAGACATAACTTATATTGGCATGATAAAGGTCAGTGAGCTCTCAGCATCATTTAATAGAAGGTGTTGAGAACACTGGCTCACTGTACAGAGAAAGACAAAGCTAAATCCCTACCTTACACCATATACAAAGTGCATCTCAGATAGATGAAGAGGTATAATGTGAAAAGTAAAACTAGGGTGTTCATAGAAGAGGTAGGACTGATGGGACCTAGGGGGAAGGAAGGACTTCTTCGACATGGCCTAAAGAACAAATCATTAGATGATAATTGATGTTTTTAATTATACACAAAAGGAGTTCAGCTTAAAAAAGACAACATAGACAAAATGTATAGATGAGAGATTAGGAAAACAAATCTGCAATGTCTAAGACCAATGAGAAACCAATGTATAGAATACAAGGAACTCTTCCAATAAGAGAAAAGACTACAGAAAAAAATGGACAAAGGATGTGAATAGCAATTCATAGAAGGGGTAAACCTAAATAACTAGCAAAATATAAAGAGATGCTCAAACTCAGCAATATTCAGAGAAATGCAACTTAAAATAAGAATAGAATAACATTCTATTCCCATTTTAATTGCAAAATTTATAATCAATTTAATTGGCTAACAGATGGGTTGGATATGGGATGCTAGGAACCCTCCTATCCTACTGGTGGGAATGGAAACTGGCCAGTCACCTGGGAGAGCAACTGGGCAGGGCTTACTTAAATGATTTGTGTGTAAGGATGTAGAGACTCAAAAGCCCACTTGTGGGTGATTTCAGAAAAAAGTCTTTGCATGAATCCAGAGGAAGGCACAGATGCAAATGCTCAGTACATATATACTGTTTGTGTCATCATACATATCAGAGGGGAAGTAGTTCAGCACAGCATGGTGAGCAGATAATGAAACGCCATGCAGTAGCTACAGGACACAGAATCGATGTACTCATAGCAACAGGGACCAAACTTGAATACACAGAACTCAACTGAAAAAGGAAGAATATGTGTTTCATAGCTCAGTGCTACTTACGTAAATTGCAAAATGCATATACACACAGTAAACAATTCTACACCTCACAGAGCCATGGTTTTTCCAATAGTCATGTATGGATGTGAGAGTTGGACCATAAAGAAAGCTGAGCCCCAAAGAATTGATGCTTTTGAACTGTGGTGTTGGAGAAGACTCTTGAGTGTCTCTTGGACTGCAAGGAGATCAAACCAGTCCATCCTAAAGGAAATCAGTCCTGCATATTCTTTGGAAGGACTGATGCCGAAGTTGAAACTCCAGCTCTCTCCTGGGTGACCAGCCACCTGATGCAAAGGGCCAGCTCATTGGAAAAGACCCTGATGCTGGGAAGGATTGAAGGCTGGAGGAGAAGGGGACAACGAAGGGTGAGATAGTTGGATGGCATCACTGACTTGATGGACATGAGTTTGAGCAAGCTCCGGGAGTTAGCAATGAACAGGAAGTTTGGCATGCTGCAGTCCATGGGGTCACAAAGAGTTGGACATGAATGAACAACTGAACTGAATTGAAAATTTTACAGAGATACCTACAAATTTATGGACACATATAAAGTACATTTGAACTGTTGCCTGTGAGGGATAATGGGAGTGGGAACTTTTTTTAAGGAAGTCAGTAAGTAAATAAAATAAGAGAGCAGACTTGCCTGGATTGATGAAGAAAATAGGCTATGAATGAGACGTAAGATAAATTCAACCGTCTGTCTCTGAAATCCAGAATGCCAGGAAAGTAACTCTATGTGCACACGTTTCTGCCCACGTACGTTTTCTCTGTTTCCTCGTTTGCCACTAAACACGGACAACCTAATATGAGAGGTTTTAAAACTAAGTCACCTTTAAAAGGAAGAACTAAATTTCCGGCTCCTGCAATCTGGAGGAAACAAGTGGTCTCCATCCTTAATTTAGAGGGGTTCAGTCCAGCGTTCATCACCTGTTCCTCACACCTGGTTTTACTTGGCCTCCTGTTGTAGCCTACAGAAGAATTCCAGGGAGACCTTCTGTTTTCAAAATCAAGGCTTCAGAGCAGGCATCTCTGCCTGCCCCCCTATTTTGCCTACACAGACTTTCTAATTGATTGATGCTTTCCCTTCCATCAAGCTGCATCAGTTATATTAGCAGCTTTATGGTCTGATATCTGATCCCTTGGCAATCCCACAAGGTGAACGTAGGTTGTTACAGGCAACCAAGTCCTCAGACAATGTCCAGGTTTCCCAGATAATAACTTCTCAAGATTTATTTTTTTTCATTAAGAGTCTGTTAGATTCCCTAAATTTTATTTGTAACGCGGTACAAAGGAGACTTAATTGAATGTCAGGGACTTTTCCTTCTGCGGTGGCCTTTATGCTTGCCTTAAAGTAAAAAATAAACCATTATAGGGCCCCAGATAGATCAGCTCAACTAACTCCTGCCTTCAGCTTTGGTTACAGCTATCTCGGTTTATTGGTTCTATTTTCAGAAAACTCTTGGACTTAATATTTTCCCACCTCCATTTGGCCTCCTCGTGAGGGAATTCCCCTTTATAGTGATTCCCACATCCTCCACGAGGCTGGTTTCAGCTTCAGTTATTATTTTGTTCAATGAAGACAGAGCATCTGGAAAATATCCTTTGTTCAATAAATGTTCATGAATCTAAGCCTCTTAATAGTTCCCCAAGCAGTCTTTATTTCTCTCCCTAATCAATTTTTGTTATAGCAACCTTTCTAATGGTGATAATTCCGAGGAAGGCTGTAATTCTAGGTATTTAGCAGATTTCCTATTAATAACAGATTTCATTATTGTGGGCATACATGGAATCTGTCACAATATAGAGCTTATCAGAAGAACCTAACGTTCTTCCTACAGATTTGGTGCTGACTCATTCAAGTAAGGTTAGTAGATGCTGTTTCTCCACAAATTACCAGTCTCTTGAGTGGTAGAAACATGTCATTAATGTAGAATACTCCATTTATTAAAAGTATTAAATTTTGCTATTTCTTGGTATGACAAGTTCAGGGGTCACAGAGGTCAAGGCCTTTAGTGTGCACACCTGTGCTGCAGGGACTCTGGGTAGAATAATTGGGAATCTTGACAGTTTCCAGTTCCCTTGATCTTGAGCACATCTCTGTGTCTAATTAAACTTATAGAAACATATCTGTGTTTGGAAGGCAATTTTACCTCTAATTAGTTGGATGGCCTTGTGTATATTAATTCCTCTCCTTAGCTTAAGTGTCCTCACCTATGAGATGAGAATTCCTTCATTCATTTAGCAAGCACTTATTTTATTTGTTTTGTTTTTAATTTATTTATTTTTAATTGGAGGGTAATTGCTTAGCAATGCTGTGATGGTTTCTGCCATACATCAACATGAATCAGCCATAGGTAAACACATGTCCCCTCCCTTTTTATACCTCCCTCCCACCCCTCTAGGTTGTCACAGAGCACCAGGCTGAGCTCCCTGCATCATAGAGCAACTTCCCATTAGCTATCTGTTTACACATGGTAATGTATATGTTTCAATGCTACTCTCTCGATTCGTCCCACCCTCTCCTTCCTCTGTTGTATCCATAAGTCAGTTCTCTGCCTGAGTCTCTATTCCTGTCCTGCAAATAGGTTTCATCAGTACCATTTTTTCTAGATTTCATATATATATGTGTGTGTGTGTGTGTGTATGTGTTGATATACTATATTTGTTTTGTTGTTGTTCAGTCACTCAGTTGTGTCCGACTCTTGGCAACCCTATGAACTACAGCACACCAGGCATCCCTGTTCTTCACTAACTCCCACAGTTTGCTCATACTCAGGTCCATTGAGTCAATGATGCCATCCAACCATCTCATCCTCTGTCACTCCTTTCTCCTTTTGCCCTCAATCTTTCCCAGCATCGGAATCTTTTCCAATGAGTTGGCCCAAATATCGGGTGGCCAAAGTATTGGAACTTCAGTTTCAGCATCAGTCCTTCCAATGAAAATTCAAGGTTGATTTCCTTTAGGTTGACTGCTTTGTTCTCCTCAAAGTCCAAGGGATTCTCAAGAGTCTTCTCCAACACCACAATTCAAAAGCATGAATACTTTGGCACTCAGCCTTCTTTATGGTCCAGCTCTCACATCCGTACATGACTACTGGAAAAACCATAGCTTTGACTATTCCAACCGTCGTCGGCAATGTGATGTCTCTGCTTTTTAATACACTGTCTAGGTTTGTCATAGCTTTTCTTCCAAGGAGTGAGCACTTTTAATTTCATGGCTGCAGTCACCATCCACAGTGATTTTGGAGCCCAAGATAATAAAGTCTGTCACTGTTTCCATTATTTCCCCATCTGTTTGCCATGAAGTGGTGGGACCAGATGCCATGATCTAAGTTTTTTTGAATGTCGAGTTTCAAATCAGCTTTTTCACTCTCCTCTTTCACCTTCATCAAGAAGCTCTTTAGTTCCTCTTTGCTTTCTGCCATAAGGGTGATGTCATCTGCATATATGAGGTTATTGATGTTTTCCCTGCAATCTTAATTCCAGCTTGTGCTTCAACCAGTCTGGCATTTCAAATGATGTGCTCTGCATACAAGTTAAATAAGCAAGGTGACAAGATAGAGCCTTGACGTTCTCCTTTCCCAGTTTGGAACCAGTCCATTGTTCTGTGTCTGGTTCTAACTGTTGCTTCTTGACCTGTATACGCATTTCTCAGAAGGCAGGTAAGGTGTTCTGGTATTCCCATCTCTTTAAGAATTTTCCACAGTTTGTTGTGATCCACCAGTCAAAGGGTTTAGCACAGTCAGTGAAACAGAAGTAGATGTTTTTCTGGAATTCCCTTGATTTTTCTATGAACCAACGGATGTTTGCAGTTTGATCTCTGGTTTGTTTTAGCGAGCACTTATTAAATACCCGCTCTATGTGAAGCCGTGTTTCAGGAGCTGTGTAAAGAACTGCAAACAAGACAGGCAAAGTTGCCCCTTTCGTGGAGTTCACATTCGGGTTGAAACTTAGAGCACAAACAGAATACAAACAAAAAATACAATAGCGACGTAGTGCAAATATAACAGTACAGTTAACCCTTGAGCAATTCAGGGATTAGGGGCACCAACCACCAGCACATTTGAAAATCCATGTACAACTTTTGATTTCCCCCAAATTAGCTATGACTAGCCTAATCTTTTATAAAGATTTTTTTTTAATGTAGACCATTTAAAAGTCTTTACTGAATTTGTTACAATTTTGCTTTTGTTGTTTATGTTCTGGTTTTTTGGCTGTGACGCATGTGGGAGCTTCACTCCCCAACTAGCGATCAAACCCATATCCCTTGTGCTGGAAGGTGAAGTCTTAACCACTGGGGCAGCCAGGGAAATCCCTAGCCTGTTGTTGACTGGAAACCTTACTGATAATAGAAACAGTTGATTAAGACATATTTTGTATGTTTTGTGTATTATATACTATATTCTTCAAAGTAAACTAGGGGAAAATGTTATTAAGAAAATCATAAGAAAAAGAAAATATATTTGTAGTACTATACTGCATTTTTTTTACTTACTTTTAAAAAAATTTTTTACTAGTATTTATTGGTGCCGTTAAGTTTACTTTGTTCCTTTACAAAATGAATCATCTGTCAGTAATTATATCAATACTGCTTTATAATATACAAAACATTGTAGATGTTATACATATTACTATCACTAGACATTGAAAATGAAAAGATAATGTAAGAGAGAAATTTGTATCTACAGGTATGACTATTCATGCATTGAGAATGAAGGAGTAGCAATATGATTATTTCATGGTAGCCTAGTGTAATCCATATAATTGCTTCACAGTAGCCTAGCCTGTACACTAATAAAGGAATCGATATACAATTTTTATGACATACAGTATTACAGTCATATTTATAATACAGAATTGGAAACATTTTTACATTAATTATCCCCACTTAATGTGATCATAGGCTGAAATGCAGTTTTTCCAATTATAATCCAATTATGAAGAGAGGCTGACCGTATGATGATGTAGTTCTTTGAAAGCAAAGTTATAAAATAGTAAGAAAACTACACATTACTAATTTTATATTAAATATCACTCATCTTATGCCTTTGTAAGGATAGTCTAGGCCCTCTCTACCTCTATTTTACCTTCATGACGTAACTAAATTTTTCTTAATTTTTTTGGTATTTCTAGGCAGCAGGGTTTGTCTGAAAGTGTTTTTCAAGTTGCCCTAAATCTCCAAGAAATTTTCCATACATTTATTTTAAAAAGTCCACATATAAGTGGACTCACCCAGATCAAACCCATGTTGTTCAAGGGTCAGCTGTACTTACCTTATAGAGCAGTGGTGCTACTTGTCCAAGGGACATGTTACAAGGATTAAATGAGGAACACACTTGTGTGGCTGGTGTGTAATGTGTGCCAACCAATGGTATTGGGTTGACCAAAAAGTTTGGGTGTTTTTGTAACATCTTACAGAAAAGCCAGAGTGAGCATTTTGACCAACCCAATAGTCAGCTGAGCGAAATAACAGTAGTTTAAAGGCCATTGCTTTTTCTGTCCTCTTGGAGAGACCAGTGGGTGTGGTGAAGATGTAGCAAATACTCTTGAAATGGGGCTAATGTGCCCATGGAAACATTTTTCGTGGAAAAAAAGTTGCCAAAGAAACACTAGTGCCCTTGGTTTCCTGAGACAGAGAACGTGGGGGATGCATATGGAGGCGGAGTTTATGCTCCAGTCTGTGCAGCAAACCTCCTGCCTGGCACCTCCCTTCCCACCCCATGAACCTCACTCTACCCAGAGAAGGCATTAGAATTATTTCCCAGCAAGCATCAGAGCAGACCTCGGCTCTGATTTGAAGCTCACTTATAATTAAGTTGCAGCACCCATGCGTGCATGCAGTTGGGTGGGTGGGAGGGAGAGGAGGGCAGCCTCCCCAGGCCAGTGTTCTTCTCTCTTGTCTTCACTGTATACTCATTGAGGATCTTTTTTTTTTTTTAAGTCTTTAATGAATTTGTTACAATATTGCTTCTGTTTTATGTTTTGGTTTTTTGGCCAGAGACATGTGGGATGCTAGCTCCCAGACCAGGGATTGAACTCTCGCCCTCTGCACTGGAGGATAACTGGCCTGCCAGGGAAGTCCCTTCTCATTGAGGATCTTGCAATTTTTGTTTGTTTGTTTGTTTTTTCTTCCATTTTAATGAACACTTTACAAAGTACAAAATATACTGTCTTTTTTGGGGGAGCATTAGGTACTTTTTTTCTCTCTGTCATACAGTACATGAATCTCGAGGGTTTTGTGTTTCTTCAAGAAAGAAAGTGTGAGGGCCCTGGGCAGGGCTGCTCCGTTCTCCCCGCGCCCAGAACGTGGGACAGATAGATATAAGTGCCACTGGTACTGCTGGTGACCCAGGGCATGCCAGACCCCCAAGGCAAGGCCCTGGGCAGGGCAGCGGCCTCTCTGAACCCTGCTGTGCAGCCAACATCCACTCACCCCCATCTCGGGATAACAGAAACGATTTTGGCAAAGAGCAAGAGGCGGGCTGGGGTTTTGTTTGCCGTTAGCCCCTCCGCTCCACCCCCAGTTTTGGAGCCAATGCTGCTCAGCTCTCCCTGGACCATTTTCTGAACAGATAAGCTGAAGCCGTGGACAGGAAGATGCACTAGGCTTGGCCTCTGCCCTGGGACCTGAATTTGGCATGTTTTCCACAAGCTCCTCACCCCCACCCTCTGGCCTTCAACTTTTTGGGACGCTCTCTGTGGATGAGCCCCAGTAGGTAAGGGGGCACTGGCCCCTAGAACCTCTCCTTGTAAATACTGTCTTCAGGGCTGGCTGCTTCTGAGGAGTCTGCTGGGCAGGTCTAGCCCTTGGGGCTGGCTGCACGGACCACTGGGCCTCTGCAGGGCGGAGCAGAGCCCCATGGGGACACCTCTGACCTCTCCCCAGTGTTAGTAGTTCGATCATATCTGATTGCCACCCCATGGACTGTAGCCCGCCAGGCTCTCTGTCCATGGAGTTCTCCAGGCAAGAATACTGGAGTGGGTTGCCATTTCCTCCTCCAAATTTTTTTTTTTTATATCATGGCCCAGCCTCTGTTTCCTTGGACCAAATAGGGGATGTCCTGGGGCCTCTTCGACTGAGACACATTCTAAATTCTAGGTGGTTCTTGTCTTCTTCATCCCTGTAGGTAGGACTCAAGCTTGGAGAGAGAAGAAGCTACTCTATCTGTTGAGACTGAGCTGGGCCTGGCCATGCACACTGGCCTGTCTTTGTGGAGCCCTGACTGTTCCTTGGCATTGTTCAGAAGCCTGGCTCAGGCTCCCGGCTTCATAAAACCATTTAATATATAGTCATTTGACAGACTGAGAATATCTCTGGTACTATACTTTGTGGTCCTTTTGGAAGGGACTGTGAAATATGATTGAAAGGCACTTTGGAGGAAGGAAAAGAGAAGTGGGGTGGCTAAACAAGTCAGCAGAAATCAAGTTTGAATTTGTGAACCACTCAGCGGGGCACAAGCCAGGACATTGGAAATAAATCAAAATGAGCCAACATATTTTATATTATTCTTATTCAAGTATTTGTTACATCCATTACAGCACTGAGGCCTATTGACCTTTTCTTGGGGACGCTGATTCTCAGGTTGTTGGCTTTTGTTTCCCTAAAGTAAGTAATAATCGCTTGAACTCCCTGGCATTGCCATTGACCATGAAGCCAGCGGGATATACGTGAGGAAACAAATGCTTTCTCTGACTGCCCATCTCTGCCTGAACTGGCTAAGTCTCTGAGCCTTGAAGGCTTAACAAGCCAACACAAACATGCTGATTCCCCCAATCTGGTCAAAAAAGTCTGATCGGGTTACAGTGAATTCCACTTCTTGCTCCTGGAAAATGCAGCCAGGTCGAACAGGTTCAGATACGTTACAACAGACTGGATGTGAGCGTCCCTTTTAAAAGACAAAATGCTGACTTGCTTGTAGGAATTTGACGTGATACAGATTTGAAAATATTTTGCGCAAAGATTTTCATGTTGGGCATCCTGACTGGTACCTGGTAAGGTAAATTCATTAACCAGATTGTGTTTCAAGCCCAAAGAGGTATGTCCTAAGTGAACATGATTTAAGAGCCCAGGGCCACGTGGACTTCTTGAAGCAGCTGTGTTAGACATTCAAGTTAAGTTGGGGCATGAGTGACCTCTAACATCTAAAGGAGCATTTATTCCTTGTAAGTTTATCCTCCAATTTTTTAAAAATAGTGTTTGCTGACATACAGCCTTCATTAAGCTACCAGAGACTTAAGATAATAGCAGGAAGTTGTGTACAGATAAACCCAATGTGGTCGTCAGGGAAGAATGGGACTTAGTCAATTAAAATCATTAAAGGATATTTGAAATGCCTTTCTAATAGGGTGCCTAAGCAGTCCACACATTCAAATAAAGGAGAAACATCTTATCTCATCCCACGGTTCTTCTTGGGGCCAAAAGATTCTCCCTTGAACTCACTCTGTTTATAGATGGCAAGGAACGAGGTTTATTTGAACTGATTTTGTTTTGAGTTTGTGTGGGTTTTTCCTCTCAACTGCAGAATGTATTCTTTCAGTTCCTGAGTCTGAGCCTGGGTTATTTTTTTTTTTTTTTTGTAGCAGTGCCAGAGTTTATCACCACTCACTTCTGGATAGTGTTAATGCAACAGTCACTTCCTGTCTGCAAAACAATCGTAACATTCACCAGAGTTCTGGGTGTTAAGGCCACGTGGGGGATTGTTACCTGAAATGGCTAAAAAAAGTTAGTGCAAGATGCTGACACTGTTTATGGAGAAATATTGTTCTAGGTTCAACACGTGCCTATCAAACACATGGGAAGGATAAAGCAGACCCGAGAACAGACCAGAGGGGACCCCTTTGTTAGTGTTTACTTAAGAGTGCCTTATGGAGCCTCTGGGCCTCACTGCATCGTGCGTTTGTCTGTAAGTAGCGGGAATTCCAAGGAAGGGGGTCTGTTAATGTAGAGCAGGGTTCTCATACTTGAGCCTGCATCAGAATCACTGGGAGCATTGATGAAAACCTGCACTCGAGGGCCCATTTCCAGAGTCTACGATCAGTCACTCACGGCTGGTGGTGGAGGGGGCATGGTGAGGAGGTGGGAGTGTTCTTGAGAAGAGCATTTCTAACAAGTTATTGCTGCTGCTGCTGCTAAGTCGCATCAGTCGTGTCCGACTCTGTGTGACCCCATAGACAGTGACCCACCAGGCTCCCCCCTCCCTGGGATTCTCCAGGCAAGAACACTGGAGTGGGTTGCCATTGCCTTCTCCAATGCGTGAAAGTGAAAAGTGAAAGTGAAGTCGCTCAGTCGTGTCCAACTCTTAGCGACCCCATGGACTGCAGCCTACCAGGCTCCTCCGTCCATGGGATTTCCCAGGCGAGAGTACTGGAGTGGGGTGCCATTGCCTTCTTCTAGGGGATGCTAACGCTGCTGGTCTACATGGAGCACATGTAGAGAATCACTGCTGAGGAACCACAGGGAGGTCAAAGGGGGATGAAACTCCATGCCGGACTGAATATTGGCTTGGCCCCAAAATTTGTTTGTGTGTGTCCATAATACCTTGTGGAAAAACCCGAACAAACCCTTTGGTCAACCCCATACTTCAATTCTTTGTCCCATTTAAACGTGATAACATCTTACAAAAGATAATTTTGTCGTGGCTTGAAAGGTGCAAACAGTCATTCCTGGCTTCATAGAATAGATGTATTTTAACAAAGCAGCATACAAACAGATGAACAAATGAACAAAGTATAGATGAATCCTATTCGCTTGCTGATCTTGTCAATCAAGTCAGGGACAGAGTCCCTTATGGTGGAATTCCCTGGGAGCACTAAGGAGGAGCGCTTAGTTAAGGAAGGGGCTCCATGTCATGCTCATGGCATCCTGGGTGTAGGATTCTGGGTTGCGACCGTACCGTTTTCTCAATTCTACAAGTGCTCTGGCCAGGCTCTTTGCTACTGATCATTCTACCTTAACTCTTGGCACTGCCCTCATCAGCAGAAAATTCTCCCATTCCTGTGGATTGACTGATTATGTATTTCACACTCTTGGAATTTAGCTCTCTAATTGTCACCTGAGCATTTTCATATCCGATGTTAGCAGACATTTCAAAAACTGTCACCTAAACCTTCCTTACCCCGAGACTGCCTTCAGTTGAAGTCTTCAGGGTTATGGAAAGTAAACCACACGCCCAAAATGAAATCACATGAAATCAAGGTGAAATGCGTCAGGTCTTCCACTTTGTAGTATTTTTAAGAGGGAACAAGTAGCAAAATCGACTCGTCATGAACGCAATAGAGAATTTCACCGCTTGATCATCCTTCTCAATTGAAACCCTGTTTCTACTGGGGAGAAGCAGAAACAGGAGCGGTCTGTGCTTCCCACACTGGGGGCAGCACCCAGGAATCATTTCTTTGGGAAAATTCAAAAGGAATTTGTAGAATGTGAATGATCCATTATCTTCATGATTCAAAACATGGCAGCCGGTGTCAGGCATACGTATCGCATGCTGGGCTTGTAGTTCAGTATCAGACTGAGCTACAGTTAAAAGCACACATGTTGCTGCCTGAGGCTTAGAAATTGGAAAGGAAGAGGAGAGGTGGTTTTAGTTGGGGAATAACTCTTCGTGTACAAGGACAGGCGTGGCGGGGGTGAGGGGGGAAGGAGGGAGAAAAAAAAAAAAGACTGTTCCATCTCTTCCGAGTTATCATTTTGGCCTCCCAGGCTTATCCATTTTTGGAAGCCGTTGGGACTTCTGAAGAAGTCAGGATTGTCTTTGCCTCCCTCCTTTACTGTCTCCTTTTTCATCTCCTTTCACCCCTGTCTCCGCTCTGCTCTATCCCTTTTATAGCAGAGCTTCCTTGGAGCTGGCCTTCTGGCTGCTTTTCCCTTCCCTGCAGGGAACCACATTCGACAATCCTTGCTCATTGCCCCAATCCACCTGCTCTGAATAGTCTCACCCATAATGCCTTGGGCGCCCCATGCTTCCTCATAAATGTGCTCCAAAGGATAATTGCGGTTTCTCAGTTACAGGCTCGATATGAGGCGACAGTTTAGTGGTCAGTCCAGCTGTACTGGGAGTTAAAATTATCCACGCTTGTCTGCACTCTGCTTACCGAACTGTACGATTCCACCTTTTTCCAGTTGATTTAGCCTTCTCTCCCCTGTGGAGTGTACAGCCTGGATCCTTTTGCCTGCTCAGAAATTGGCTCCTGGGGTCTTAAGGAGTTTGTCAGACCGAGGGGATAATGAAGAGGTCTGGCGTGTGCAGATTTCTCCCTTTGATGAGTTGTAGGAGACCATTGTTTTTAAAGTGGCTAAATGACTAGTTGTTCCCCTCCCAGGAGGAAAAGGATTACTAAATTACATTCTTTCCCCTGTGCTGTTTCCTTCCTTATTTTGTCTCTGAATTTTGCTCCAGGTAAATTTTCCATCATTGAGGGGCTTTGTTGTATATCCATCATCTAGTTAAGAAGTGGAAATACCATGAGGGGTCCATGGATCCCTTGGTTTCAAATTTTGTGGTTTCAAACACCATCCTATGGATTTCAAGAGAAGTTGTGCTTAGGATCGACATGCACTTTTCTCTAAAAGCTCATCCAGGAGGCATATTTTCTGAAGCTAGTCAAGTCCACCTTTAAGCGCCTTCCTTGTGTGCCATCTGAATGGTTTTCCCTTACCTTCCTTGTTTATCTGAACTGCCTGTGTTTTCCTTCTGGAAACCCCGTGTGCACTTTAATCAGGAAAAGAGAAGGGGCAGAAGAAATAGCCCATCGATTAAAGCTACATCGGCATTAGCTTCCTGGGTAGGGAAATGTTTATGAATTTACCGAGTGTATTTTCTCTCTGGCTTTATCAGAGCTTTGTGTGCAGTATTCTGGAGTCTCTAGATGAAATGCTTCCAAATGGTTTTCAAGGCAGCACTCCTCCAGTGTTTTCTCACTTTCTCAAGTAAAGAAATCAAGTCGCCTCCTATAATATTCATTCCTTTAGTCATAAAATGTACTGTAAGTTCAATAATGTGGTAGAGACAGAAATGAGTCAGACAGCTTCTACCCACCAAGGAATTTGCTTTCTAGTGTTGTGGGTAGAAGGAGGTCCAGGGTACAGTGAGAATACTAGTTTAAAAAAAAAGGAGGAGGTGGGGGACAAGTCAAGTTCCAAGTGGAAGAGTTGGAGTGGAAAATTTCCTAGAGAAGATGCTCAAGAAGCTGTGTTATAAAAGATGAGGTCCTGTTGACCTGGAGACAAGGAGAAGAGCAGGTATCTTGGTGGGTGGGAGGGCAGGGCCAGGATGAGCAGACGCATGGGATCGTGAACCCAGCTGGTGAGCTTAGAGGCAGCCTGGGATGCCATATGCATGAATCTTTCCTGCTATTTAGGTTTGGGCAGCTTCAGTCATGAACAATTTTGTGTGTACTTAAGGGCAGATCTTTCTCCCAGTAGAGATTTGTATCCTCTTTCTCATAATGAAACCCAGAGTCTCTTTTGGGCTCATCTGTAAACTAGAGAAAACACAAAGTCAGGACTCATCTCATTCTCCTCCACACACACTGGAACTACAAAATAGAAACCACTCTCTACTGGATTCTCTGTTCTCCCAACACCACCAGCGTGTGGGGTGAGAACTACATGCAGCTGAAGCAGGGGCTGCAATTATGATGAAAGTGGACGACTCCTTCATGACCTTGATCTCAGCGTGCCTTGACTGAGCCCAAGTCTGTCTGTCTCTCCACAGTTGGAGCCTGGCCCTGATTCTGGCAGATTTAATAGCTCCTCATTTATTTTTCCAGTCTTCATCAACATGCTTCTAAGTAATTGTCTTCACATCCCATTACCATTTTTCTAGAATCTTCCCTGCAGAGGAAAACCAACACACCAAGCCGCCACTCTGGTTAAACGTTGGCAGATGCCTTGTAAAGTTTTCATAAAACATACATTAAGCAATTCAGAGAAAGCCTGTTGTAACAAGCCATTTGATTTTCATGAGCTATCTGCACTGAAAGAGTTTTGTCATATTTACACTATGTCTTTCACTTACTAGTTTCCTTTTAAGCTAAAAAAGAAAAAAAGAGAAAGAGGAGAAATAAAAAAGGTGAGTTCCTTTTCAGGGTAAAGACAGAAATTTTCTCGTTCACAAAGTTTTCCTGTAGCCACATGGTCTATGCCATATATAATGGACACACGAGCCCTGAAAGACGAACCCTTCTTTGCCCCTCAGGAGTACTTTCTATTTTTTGTATAACGAGATGTTATTAGATAAATAAATAACAACATTTCTTAAAAAAAAAAAAGGTAGCCACTTTTGTGGAGGTTGAGGATTGGGCAAACCATGACACCCAACAAGAGGTGAAACCAGAAATGGTTGGTGCTTACCACAGGTTGCTGTCTTATCAGTATGGACTTGAAACTACCCGGTAACTCCCTGCCCCTGGAAAATAAAATAGTCATTCAAAAGTGAAAATCACAAGTTTTAAGCTCTTTTTAGACAAGATAGATGCTTCCTGGAAGACCTGTTAACCCGTGGATCATCCGGTTGTTAGTCAGTGGAGCAAAACCAATGGTACCACTCAGTGACCCGACGCTTCTGGGGCTGAACGTAGTCCAGGGATGGGGTTGTTATTTACGTGGAAAGGCAGTGGTTCTGACGTGGACGTTGGGTCATAATTCTTGTCATGTTTCCTATCAAGGTGTGTATCTCAGCAAGAGCCATCGGTCTCTTTCTAGTTTATACGAGGGACAGCATTCCAGGCAAGCAGCCAGTTGAACAGGGATCTGTGTTATACAAAGTTTCAGCACCTGGGGAAGCGTTTGTGTATGTAGGTGCATATTTCTGTGCGTATATATTCACAAGCCTTGTCCAGCCTCAGATCCCCTGAAAGCAGAGCCTGAGATGAAGGCTTGCACACAGATGGTTTGTTTAAAAAGTGATTCTTCATGGCACACTGATGGGGGAAAAGTGGAAACAGTGACAGGTTTTATTTTCCTGGGTTCCAAAATCACTGTGGACAGTGACTGCAGTCACAAAATCAAAAGATACTTGCTTCTTGGAAGAATAGCTATGACAAACCTAGACAGTGTATTAAAAAGCAGAGACATCACTTTGCTGACAAAGGTCCATCTAGTCAAAGCTATGCTTCTCCAGTAGTCACGGACGGATGTGAGACTTGGACCATAAAGAAGGCTGAGCGCCAAAGAACTGATGCTTTCAAACTGTGGTGTTGGAGAGAGTCTCCTGGACAGCAAGGAGATCAAACCCGTCAATCCTAAAGAAAATCAACCCTGAATATTCATTGGAAGGACTGATGCTGAAGCTGAAGCTCCAATACTTTGGCCACTTGATGCTAAGAGCTGACTCACTGGAAAAGACACTGATGCTGGAAATTATTGAGGGTAGGAGGAGAAGGGGGAGACAAAGGATGAGGTGGTTGGATGGTATCACCGACTCAGTGGTCATGAGTTTGGGCAAACACTAGGAGACAATGAAGGACAGGGAAGCCTGGCATGCTGCAGTCCAGCATGCCAGGGGTCGCAAAGAGTCGGACACGACTTAGTGACGGAACAAGGCAGCGGGAATGAAGGATGGAGGGAGTGGACAAAGGAAGGAGACATGTCAGTAAAGAGATGTGTAACTGAGTTGACCATTGTATAGACAACTGGTGCTGCCTCCTGAGGGGCCTTTTGAGGAGCTTAGGACATGCACTGCAGGTGTGTCTGTACAGGTAATGTGGAAGGACGCACTGGCATGCCAGCTCCCGCCTGGCACTCGCTAGGGGGGCCCTGAGGACCCCAGCTCATCCACCTCCTGGATGTATTTGCGAGTCCTAGATTAGACCCCAGGGCCTTGGAGAAGCTCCAGGGCAGAAAGTGGAAACTGTGAGGTGTAGGGCATGATTTGGCAGATGTTACCTGTTCCATTTTATCAGTTTTGATAAATGCATAAGCCTGTGTATGAGATCCCCACCCCTAGCAAGATGTAGTCTACTTCCATCTTCCCAGAAGTATCCTTGGATGCCTTCCTAATCAACCCCTTGAACTCCAGAAGCAATCACTGGTTTGATTTCTATTAGCATATATTAATTTTTCTCATCTAAAACTCCATACAGATGTGATCATCTGCTGTGTACTGTTTTGTATGTGGTTCCTTTCACTCAACATGATGTTCTGGACATTGACCCATATTGTTTCATGTCTCTGCGTTTTGTGACTTTTTATTCTCATGTAGTAGTCCAGTGTATAAATCCATCACCATTTGTTTATCCATTCTTCTATTGATTGACACTTGGGGTTTCCAGTACCTCACTATTATGAATAAAGCTGCTATAAACAAGTGTTTTTCTGGACATGTGTTTCGATTTCCTTTGGGTAAATACATCGGAGACTGCTGGGTCATCAGATAGCTGTATACTTAACTATATAACAAAAGTGGTTGTAACTTGTTACACTCCCACCAGCAATGTATTGGAGATCTGATAGCTCCATAGCCTTGCCAATATCTGGTGTTTTCAGTCTTTTTCACTTTAGCCATTCTAGTGAGTAGGTACCATGATTTCGTTGCAGTTTAATTTATATTTCCCTGAAGACTAATGAAGCCGTGTGCTTTTTCATGTGCGTATTGGCCATTGGAATATTTTCTTTGGTGAATGTCTGTTCAAATCTTTTGCTCATTTTTATTGGGTTGTTTGTCTTTTTATTATGGAGTGCTATGAATTCTTTACATATCCCAGAATCAAGTCCTTTATCAGATATATGTGTTGCAAATGTTCTTTCTCAGTTCATGGCTTGCCTTTTTATTTTCTTAACAGCATCTATTGACAAGCAGAATTGTAAAATTTTGACTTCGTTCAATAATTGTTTTTTTCTTTGAAGTTTAGGGCTTTCTGGTCCGTCTCTAAATCATCTTTGCCTATTCCAAGGTCGTAAAAAGGTAGTCTTAGGTTTGCTTGTAGAAGCTTTGTAGTTTTACAAGGCACATGCAGAATTGTTCTCCGTAGTATATGCCAACTTGTATTTCTTACCAAAAAAAGTTGGTAGTCAGTACTTTTTATGAGGGCTTCCCAGGTGGCTCAGTGGTAGAGAATCTGCCAGCCAATGCAAGGCACGAAGGAAACATGAGTTTGATCCCTGGATCAGGAAGATCCCCTGGAGGAGGAAATGAAAACACACTCCAATATTCTTGCCTGGGAAATGCCAAGGACAAAGGAGCCTGGCAGGCTACAGTCCAATGGGGTCTCAGAGTTGAACACGACTGAGCAATTGAGCATATGCACTTTGTATTACTTCTGATCATGGATGGAGACATCACCTTGCAGACTGATGAATTACAGAGAGCTTTAAAAATCCCCACTAAGTTCCCCATGTTTACATCCTGATCTGCCCCTGTGATGGTATGTGAGTCGGGTCAGGGATGGAGGGATGATTTCTATACGGTCCTTGAATTTACTTTGGGTGATGCTGTTTGCCTTATCCCAGCCCATGTGTGCCTGCCACCATACACAGGGTCACTCTGCTGTTGAAACCTGACATATGTTAAATGCCTGTGTTGACACTTCTTTTTTTTAAATGAATGGGCTTTTTATTTAACTGGTGGCTGCTGAATTTGTGGGGGCTGCCAGGTCATTAAAATGATGTTTGTTTGAATTTGGCAGAGTGAAAAACTGGACTTATATTTACTTTTTTTTGGTTCCCAAGGCTGTTCTCACCATTCACCACTAACAATACTCTTTTGATTTTATGAAGAAGCCTTTACAGAAAAGAATGAAGTGCAGAAGAGGTTTATGACATGTTCTAGGCTTCATTGGTATGTGGGGTCTCTCTTCTCCAGTCCCTACAAGTGAAGAAGTGAAGAGGCCCTGGATTATACAAACAATTAGGAAAGGAACTGTCTCTTCTGAAATTGCATATTGTACAGATTGTCATTGGATCCCAGATGGTCAGTAATTCATGCATTCGAGGAACATCTTCATTTGGGTCTTAGGGGAAAAAGGGCTGGAATTAGAATTTTTGAATTATATTCTGGGTCCTGTTACTTGTTATCAATATGATCTTCAATGGCTTGTCTTCTCTGTGGGTCTGGGTCTTCTCACCTGTAAGATGGAAACAATAATTTCTAGTGTGTCCGTCAGAACTCACTGCTGAGGTCATCAATACCACTCCAAACCTTTTTGTTTTTGTCATAAGACCTTATTTTTTTTCTTGAGTGAAATTTATGTATTTAATTCTTGAGCATTCCCTGCTGGTCTTTAGAGTCTTTTCCATGTGGTGACTTAGAGATTAAGATCTCTTTGTATTTTCTTTGTCATCTCACCAAGGGACTCCCAAAGTCACCAACAAGGCAAAAAGGGATAGGGAAGAATCCCACTGCCCAGCACCTGCCTTGCCTGGGAAGTGACATTCATCATCTGTCCACGGGAGCAAGTCACACCCCCATCCATGGAAGGCTGGGAAATGCAAGAGGGCGCACGATGCGCTGCTTGCTGATTACTTCCTGTCTTTGCAGTGTGTGTCATGCATGTTCTGTGATGCTCAAATGAAATTACGGATTAAAGTACTTTATCAGTTTATCACAGTATTTATAACAGGCTTATATTACTTTGTATTTCATTCAGGATGTGCCAATTTTGGTATGTTTGTTCCACTTGTACACACTTTTTTCCCCCCAGTTGCCTCTCTTCAAAATAGAAACAGCAGCCCTGAAGTTTCTTAAAGGCTGGTTGGCAAACAGGTTCTTCCACTCTCTACTTTTTTGCACCTAAACACTTGGTCACCCATCACTTGATTAGAGCAACAGAGTGAAAACACATTGGAACGAGCGGAAGATTTGAATTTTAGAAGAAATATGGAAGACTTGTAGAAATTTGAACTAGCTGCTGACAACCCTGCCAATTTTGTTTTAACGGCCAAGACGCCTCTATAATGAGCCGCTGGCATGGTATGCAAATTGCACGTGGAGACCTTCCTTGAGTAGCTTCAGTAGGACCCCTATCAATCTTGTTTGTGTTACTGATTTGCTTAGCGAAGCCACTTCTCAAAAAGAGTACAAAGGCAGGCTTCAATGCAGCTTGAGCCAAATTATTATAATTCTGGAATGAGTGGAATCTGAAATAATGAGGTTTTATTTTCCTTTGCCCTGGGGGTTTCTATGTAGTATTGGAAGAGGAAGAAATATTTGTTTTATTTAAAAGACACACAACTTTCATTGTGTTCAAAGCGGAATTAGAAAACAAGTCAATAAAACAGCCTCCTGGTACAATGGGACTTGTTCTGGTATTAATTTCACTGTTCAAAGCATTTAACTCAAAAGATCTGGGGTTTTTCCCCCCTCACTATTTGGCTCATTTAATTTTGAACTCAGGGCTCATAAACGTAACTGCAAAGGCACTGTCTTTGTTATGAGTCTTTTTTTGTTGTTGATTTTCTGAAGCTCTGAGCCATGGATTCTGTGTGTGGTGGATATACTCAAAGTCTTTTCTCAGGAGGGGTGACCCACGCACATGGCCATAATCCAGAGAAGCTTCCACAGACCTGATAAAAACTCTTGCTCTTGTTTTCTTTCTGCACCACATCTGTATAAAACACTGCATACGGAACATGTGTTCTTAGGCTTGGAATAAAGAAGGGCTATTGGTTATCTTCCTGCCCTGGATCCATTCCCCCTCTTCAGTGACATCCTTTCTTCATTATATGCAGTCTTGGTGGGACTTTCAATTGAGATGCCCTCCCCTTGCTTGACCAGGATAGGGGTACATGACCAAGCTAAGCCAATCAGAATTCTCTCTCCTGGGAATCTGCATATTGACTTAAAGGATGGAAGCCATTTGAATGGATTCTTCTCGAAAGTTGCTTCCTGAAGAGGTTATCATTATTTCCTGCTACCTGAACTCCCAAAGGTCCTCTGAATCTTTGGTTTCCGACACTTGGTACTTCATTATTTTCTTCAGTTCTGTTATGGTCCCAAACCTTCCCAGTAGTTTTTTTTTTTTTTTTTTAATTATGTTTGGATTAATTCTGATTGGCTTCTATTGCCTGCAAAAACAAATTCTGTTTCAGCATATCGTTTATTTGCATTTGCCATAGAACCCCAGAATATCAGTAGGATGGAACCTTAAACTCAAAATGCATTGAAGTGGGATCTGAAAGGTTGGCCAAGCTCCTTCGTGACATTATAATTTCACTTATTAAAAGCAGTCAAAAGAATGTTATCTGAAGATTAAAAATATTTTTCTCTCCTGGATTGTCCTCTGGTCATAAAAATTAAAGTTAAAAGAATCCTCTTCATTGTAGACTTACAGTCACAATCACTCACTTGGCATTGCTACTTGTGATTCTCATAGGCACCTCAGTCACAAATCGTCTAAAACCAGATGCAATTTCCTCCAAACCTGCTCCCCAGGAAGCCAAACAGAGGAGAGATCAGGATAAGAAACGAGTCCTCATTTTCTTTCCATTGCAACTTCTCATCTGGTGTCCTTACTAGAAGGGTGATATCTAATAGAATAACTTAGGACTGTATTTTTTCCAGAAGCTTCTAAAAACTCTTGTCTATCTACCTATATTCTTCATTATAAGTACATTACTAAGTTTGGAATATAGAGAAGAAAAAAGATGGCATCCAATCCTAGCATGCAAAGAAAACTCCTATTAACATTTTGATCTGGTTCCTTTCCTGTGGATTTTAATGCCATGTGCCTAATAGAAAAAAAATGCATTTTTCATCTTGCTTTTCACTTAGCATTGTATAATAAGCAGTCTCTGTATGGCAATATGGCTTTCATAACCATCTTCCAAAGGGGGCTACATATTATTCTAAGTGGCTATTCTGTATTTACTCAGCTTTTTCTCTTCTGGACATTTAGACACGTCGAGTAAATATAGAACACTCAGGTTTTAAACTTACACTTGCCCTGGTTGAAGAACAATTCAGACAGCTCCAAAGTTTGCCATGGTGAGGGATTTGTAAAATGTTTTCAGTTAATTTGGTTCCTTTGCTACTAGAGACAGGTCTGCTCAGATATGGTTGCTTATCACAACATAAATATCTGTAGTCACAGAGCAGCGGGAAACTTTTATAATCCACATTTGTTGCTTACCCATGAAAGTTTGAAAGCACAATGGACTCTTTTTACTCCTAGGCACTAGCATTGGTAAAATTTTCATAATTTGTATTTAATTTCTACCATTGAGTTTATTAGGTTTAAGTTTTGGATCTCAACCTCTTTGGATTTACTTCTGTTCCCTCCCCTATATTTCAGCAGTGAGTGATTATGTTTGGGTTTCCACTCTTGGAGGGCAATCCTTGGTCTGAACTGTTTTCATTTATTTTATTTTAAAATTACAAAGACATTTCCAGTTATATTTGGTTTTGCAATTCATTCCTCCTCTGTTTCACAAAAACCATAAAACCCACATTGTCTGAAAATGCTGTATTGAGCAAAATGGATTCAGTCCTCCTTGGAGAACAGAAAAGGATGGAGCCAGTGTGTGTTATAAACATTTCCAGGGAGATAGTCTCTTTCCCAGAATTGGTTTTAGTCAAAGGCTGCTGACCAGTTGTGTGATTTCATTTGGGGTTGCTGACCCTGGACCCTACTTGAACTTGACTCTGGATGTCATGAAGGCATCTACCCACATCATATCTGTGTCCTCAATCTCCATTCCTGCTGGTTCAGCCCCTGCTGTTATTTTTTAAGGACCCAAGCCATGTAAAACCAAGACTTTGGATTTCTGAATGAACGCTTCTAATGTTAAACTTGGTGGTTTCCTGTCATAGAAGCAAAGACTCAGTGAATTCTGATGGTTCTGCAATGTGGAGCTTTCTTTTCCGGTTGGATTAAACATCCTCATTCCCTTCGATTGCAACATTTGATCTTCCATGCTCAGAATCTGCAAATTCTTTGAACAGTTTACTTTCAGCAGATTACAACTGGCCTTTCATTTTCCAATCTGAGGAAAACCAAGTGGAAAGTGTGGGTTTGCTGGGGGATTGTTTTTCCTGTCTGCCCTCATATTTAGTTGAGGACTGTGATAGATGGAACTCAGATGGAGGACTTTCTCATGCAGGCCCTTGCTTCTGGTAGGCACTTGTGTTCCAAACGCTGTTGGATGGAATCCTACTTGCCCTGGGTCCAATCACAGGTATGAGTACCTGGCCATTGCGGTGGCGCTAGGGATAAAGAACCCATCAGCCAGTGCAGGAGACATAAGAGACCTGGGTTTGATCCCTGGCTCGGCAAGATCCCTGGAGGAGGGCACGGCAACCCACTCCAGTGTTCTTTCCTGGAGAATCCCCATAGACAGAGGAGCCTGGTAGGCCATAGTCCATGGGCATGCAAAGAGTCAGACACAACTGAAGTGACTTGGCACACAGGCATGCATTATGTCAATGCAGTTGCCGTCTCAATCCAAGACTTGAAAGAGACTCTTGAGAGGATCTGAGACTTGCCCCCTCCACAGAGACCACTTAATGATCTTCCCTGCTGCCCCCAGCCCTCTTTCCCTTCCCTGAGTGAGAACGGAAGAAGAGGGAGGAGTATCTGGGAGGCACACTGCTCATCACGCTGGTATTCTTGGTTGTTGCTGTTGTGCAGTCACTAAGTTGTGTCTGACTCTGCGATATTCTGTCCATTCCTGATGGGACTTGAGGGGACAAGTGTGCATGCTATTCTTTTTGGAGCACCTTTGAAATCCGAGCATCCCACAGTAGTCTTCCATATAATTTGTCTCCCCTCTGGTGCTTACTCACACCACTCTTGTTATTTTCACAAAGCCTCTGATCTCTGCTAGACTATGAACTAGCTGAGAGTAGAGAGACAATTGATCAGCAAATGATTGCCGAGTGAATAAATACAAGTCATTTCTTGGGGTCTCCCAGGGCCTGCCGAGCAGAGGAGTGGTGACGTCCTAGCTGGACTTGAGGTGGTTCACAGATACTCCATGGACCTTCTTTCCCAGCAGCAGCATATATCGGTTTCCTGTGGCTGCCATGACAAATTACCATAAACCCGGTGACTTAAAACAACAGAAACTAATTCTCCCATACGTCTGGAGGCTGGAAGTTAAAAATCAAGATGTTAGGGGGGCCCCTCTCTCTCTGAAAGTTCTAGGGGAGAATCTTTCTGTGCTTCTTCTGGGTTCTGGTGGCTCAACAACACTGGCTCAGGAACACTGGGTTCTGGTGTTCCTTGGCTTAGAGCTGCCTACCTTCAGTCTCTGCCTCTGTCTTCACACAGCTTCTCCTCTCCTCATGTCTTTTCCTTTTGTCTCTTGTGAGGACACTTGTCATTGAATTTAGGAGCCACCCATGTAATCTAGGAGGACATCATCTTGAGATGCTTAACTCAATTACATCTACAAAGACGCCTTTCCTCAATAAGATTACATTCATCAGTTCTGAGGATAAGGATGTGGATATGATGCAATATATGGATATAATGTAATATAAAATGTGATATCTTCTGGGGGACCACTGTTCAACATAATACAGCCCCAGTCTGAGTCATGCAAAAGGAGATGACTGTCTCATGCCCCCTCCCTTCAATTCCACCCACGCTTCCCCATTCTTAAAGAGAAGACGGACACCTGTGATGTTTCCTCTGCTTTTACTTCCTAGGCTGTGCCACTTGTTTAAACATGGAAACTCTTCCTTGAGCAAAAGGGCCAAATGTCCACATTAGTTGGTAATTACTTGTGAATATGCAACTGAAAAATGCATTCTTAGAAAATGCCATTTCATTATTTACTAATATGTTAATCATTTCTGAAAGGCTGTTTGGAAGATGTCCTTTTGACGTCAGTCAGCATTGGAACTTCCTAAGCACTGATGAAAGAATGAAACCCCTCTCTGTTTCAAGGATGGTTCTTATTTGTTCTCTGTCAAGTCACGGTCCTTTCAGCAGTGAGGTTCTAGGTCCAGCTCAGAGGTAAGGCAGGCAGCTTCTTGAGAGAAGCTATTACCTTTTGTTTGTTTCTCTCATCACTTGACTTAGTGATTTTTGTTTGGCTTCAGTCAAGTCCTGACAGTATAGAATCAACCATTAAAAGGGTTTTCAAAGGCACAGTTCTCGAAGGATCCCCTAGAACCACCTGAGGCTGGCTTTAGAAATAAACAGAGGTGAGTCAACCATCTCACTTTCACTGAAGCATCTAGGCTTTAGTCCTTGAATCTAGGAAGGGAGAGGATAGATGTAATTAGGATCAGAAAATAAGAGATTCTGGCCCCTCTGCTCACCAGGGAGTGACCTCAGATCTGTTACTTTAACTTCTCTTGTCTTCAGTGTTTCCATTTCACATCGGTCTAACACTGTCAACCTTTCTCTAGTTCTGAAAATCCAATGCTCCTTCTGACTCTCAGACTCATTTTGAGCTCTAAAATAAAGTTTCTACAATTGATATCTTTATCTAAATTATTTTGCAAAACTAGTTTGGAAGTTGGAAAATAGATAATTGACAAAGTAACCTGTTACTTTCTGTGTATTCAGGCCCTCAAAAGCAAATGTATATGCTTTTATAAACATACACACATACGATGTTGGGGCTTCCCTGGTGACTCAGTGGTAAAGAATCTACCTGCCAATGCAGGAGATGCAGGTTCAATCCCTGGATCTGAAAGATCCCCTGGAGAAGGAAATGGCAACCCACTCCAATATTCTTGCCTGGAAAATCCCATGGACAGAGGAGCCTACAGTCCATGGAGTTGCAAAAGAGTTGGACAAGACTTAGCAACTAAACAACAACAACATGTATGATATTACAGAAAAGCTCAAATGAACGTTTTGGCCAACGTTTGCAAGATTGCAGCTTAGAGTTCCAAGTTGCTTTAGGAGGGGAAAATCTTGGATGTCCTTACTCAGGTCTTAGCTAATACCATCTAGACACCCTTGCCTTTCATAACTGAGATGGTTTTCTTAAACAGCAGGTTGTCTAAAATTTTAGTGGGAAAATAGCTATATTAACCAGTATATGTCATGCCAACAGCAGCCCCCATCTTAATGACTTAACACAATATAAATGTATGACTTGCTCACACAAAGTGTAATGTTGATCAATGGTCCTGATCTGGAAGCTCTCCTGGGAGGAAAGCTGCTCCTTCAAACTGTGACCCAGATTTCCCCCATCGTTTGATTTCATTTTGGAGCCCATGCCTATGGCCTGGAAGAAAGAGGAGGGAGTGGAGGGGAAGCAAAAATGAAGGCACTGGAAATCGTGTGATCCCAACCAAACTGCAAAGGATGTTGGGAATGCCATCCTCCTGTGTGGCCAGGGAGAGGAAAGGGGTTTGTTGAGCACATGGTAGTCCCTCTGCCATAGTAATTCTATGCCCTACTTTGGAGTGATGAAGAGGCAGAGATTGAATGATTACCATGAGCGCTCATGATATAGCAGGGTAGATCTCAGAAGAAAATTTGTAATTTCCATTGCACTCCTGAAGACATTGATCCAAGCTTGCCTTGTCATCATTTTCTACCACAGAAACATTATTTAACCCAAGACTGTGGTTTTATTCTTTAATTTGCATCACATGCACCCAGTGCCTCATGGGAATAAAATGGGAGGTCCTGTGGGTGATGGACAGCCTCTACTCCCTGAGGTTGATACTTCCTTGTAAAAGGGCATCCAACCACATCTTAAGAGGTCAGAAGGGTAATAATCATGATAATAGCCAACATCTATTAAGTGCCTACTATATACTTAGCACCATGATGGGCATGCTTTAGATCTATCTTCTTTAATCTTCTCATTTAATCTCTAAGTCTTACTTTAACCCAGTGACTTGGAAACTGACTAATTTCTAAGGATGGATCTCTAAGTGATTTTGAGGAGAAGAACAATTCTAATTCCTTTTAAGGTGATCCCCTTGAGAACAGCAATTGTTTGGATGGATAAGTTCTGACAAGTTTGCTAAAACATCAGTCACATGACCATAGGGTCCCATCTTGAGTGACGAGGTGGGGGCTTAGGGCTGGCCTGTCATCACTCCTGCTAGCAGATGAGGCTGCCCATCTGCTCTTCATTTTCAATGTTGCCTGCTCAGCCAGCAAGCTTGCAGTCAGAATGTTGGAGAGATCTCCCTGTCCATCTAACTGGACAAAATTACCTGTCAAAAGTGGAGTGTGTCATTATTGTCTTGGGGGGTCTAATGTTTTGAGGAGATGTGTTTTGGGGGACACTGAAGAATAACTTGAGTGTTTGGGAAAGGTGGTATTAATGGGTTCAGACACTTTTAGAGATAAAATTAACATCTCTAAACATCCTTCTTTCCCCTAAAGGTAGTGGTTCCTTGTCCAGCAAAAATTTGGACTCCCTATGCATTATTCAGATTTATCCTATACAAAGATATGTGGTTGAGGGGGTGTCTGAGTCCTTCTTTCTTTCCTCCACAGCTCCAGAGATGTCCCCGAAGACAAATTTCACAAGGACTTTCATGGGAGTGGAGCAGAGTTGAAGGCCATCAAACTGTTAGAATGAACACCTAGTCTTTGGACAACAGGTATCTCCAGCACAAAGGATGTTTTTGTTTGAGATGGACACTCAAAAAGATTTTCAGAACAGGTTTTCAAGGGAATTTTATGTCACCAAGACAATGGGAGACATTTCTTCACACTGGAAGAACTAGGTCTAGTGACATTTGCCCTTCTGTGCAAAGGTGATCAGAATCTGGGCCAATAGCTTTGTTAAGTCACAGCCTCTGCTTCAATAAGTCATAAGGATTTTGGATGAAAATAGGCTAAAGCAAAATGTCTTTAATATGTAAAATTGTAGCTTTCAGTTTCTGAAATACAGGTTAAAAATTTGTTAGTTTCATTTACCTGTCTAATGGGAGGAGGGAAGAGGCAACAGTTCTCTTAGGATTAAACAATGGGTTTGAAAGCCAGCCCTTAACTGCATATTCATCCTCTTCCATGGCCTTTTATTCCTATGTGTGAATTTGGCCATGATGACTTCCTAATACAGCCTCAAAAATGGAGCTGACATAGGAGGTGAGTGTCCTCTTCCATCCATTTGTGAGTTGGGCTGCTCAGCTGGGGGTTGTGAACATCTAATAGATGATTAAATAAGACAAGATTAAAGAAATACCAGAGCAATTGATATTCACTCTTGAAGAAGGGACTTGGTCAGAGACCTTGGCATTTTAGGAACATACACGCTGGGAGAGTAACGTAGATCTTTCTCTCTGTTTTCTGGTCAGGGATTGTCTTTGTCTTTGCTCTTAGGCCTTGCACTCCTCTGCTCTGACATTACCAGGGCCAACAACACCCCACCCCCTCCATATGTATATCCTGGGCCTGATATTTATAAGATAATACAATTTTTGTTGTTGTTCAATCTATAAGTCATGTCTGACTCTTTGCAACTCATGGACTGCAGCACACCAGGCTCCTGTGTCCTCCACTGTCTCCCAGAGTTTGCTCAGATTCATGTCTATTGAGTCAGTGATGCTATCTAACTATCTCATTCTCTGCTGCCCGCTTCTCCTTTTGCCTTCAATCTTTCCCAGCATCAGGGGCTTTTCCAAGTGAGTTGGTTCTTTGTATCAGGAGGCCAAGGTATTGGAGCTTCAGCTTCAGCATCAGTCCTTCCAATGAATATTCAGGGTTGTTTTCCTATACGATTGACTGCTTTGATCTCCTTACAGTCCAAGAGACTCTCAAGAGTCTTCTCCAGCACCATAATTCAAAGACATCAATTTTTCGCTGCTCAGCCTTCTTTATGATCCAACTCTCACAGTGACTACTGGAAAAAACCAAAGTTTTGACAACACGGACCTTTGTTGGCAATGTGATGTCTCTGCTTTTTAATATGCTGTCTAGGTTTGTCCTAGCTTCCTTCCAAGGAACAAGTGCCTTTTTATTTCATGGCTGCAGTCACCATCCACAGTGATTTTAGAGCCCAAGAAAATAAAGTCTGTGGCTATTTCCATTGTTTCCCCATCTATTTGCCATGAAGTGATGGGGCTGATCTTTGTGTTTTTTTTTTTTTTAATGTTGAGTTTTAAGTCAGCTTTTTCACTCTCCTATTTCACAGTCATCAAGAGGCTCTTTCATTCCTCTTCACCTTTGCCATTAGAGTGGTATCGTTTGCATATCTGAATTTGTTGATATTTCTCCTCGCAATCTTGATTCCAGCTTGTAATTCATCTAGTCCTGCATTTTGTATTATGTACTCTGCATATAAGTTAAATAAGCAGGGTGACAATATACAGCACTGTCATATCCTTTGCCAATTTGGAACAAGTCAGTTATTCTGTTGTCAGGCTCTAACTATTCCTTCTTGACCCACATACAGATTTCTCAGGAGACAGGTAAGATGGTCTGGTGTGCCTATCTCTTTAAGAATTTTCCATTGTTGTGATCCACACAGGCAAAGTCTTTAGCATAGTCAGTGAAGCAGAAGTAAATGTTTTTATGGAATTCTCTTTCTTTCTCTATGATCTAACGAATGTTGGCAATTTGATCTCTGGTTCCTCTGCCTTTTCTAAACCTAGCTTGTACATCTGGAAGTTCTTGGTTCAGATACTACTGAAGCCTAGCTTGAAGGATTTTGAGCATAACCTTACTAGCATGTGAAATGAGTGCAATTGTATGGTAGTTTGAACATTCCTTGGCATTGCCCTTATTTGGGATTGGAATGAGACCTGACCTTTTCCAGTCCTGTGGCCACTGTTGAGTTTTCCAAATTTGCTGACATACTGAGTGCAGCACTTTAACAGGATAATCAGAAAGAACCACCAAACAAGTATGCAGTCTATCAATAGGGTTTGATTTGAAAGTCTTTCTTTAAATAGCCGTAACAGCCATAAACTTCAGGAAATAGGCTAATGATGATTATTAAATTTACTATTGAAAGTATCTATTATTTTCCTGAGAGATGACCTCTCTTATCCCAGTTGGGCTGATTACATTTCCATAGTTAACATTTCATTATGGCCTTTGTTTTGCTCAGGGTCTCTTAACTTGCTGAGAGCTGAAGCCTGTCAGCTGGGAGCTCTTTTGGGGAATTTGACTTTATTAATACTTTACGGTTAGTGGCCTTTAATTAATGTTAAATGAAAATGGGATTCTAAAAGCATTACAGAGGACTTTTCACTGGGGTGTCAAAATAATTTACAGTGATTAATAAGCTTTAAATGACCATCACTAGAAATCATTTGAATTCCATTTTGATGGTAAGGTTTTGCCAGGAAGATGTTTATAATTTTTTTAAAAATGTGTCCTTGGGAAAAATTTCTATCTGATCTTACTAGTAAGAAATGTAGCATTTCTCCTGAGCAAGGAGTATGTCCTTAGTGGGGTGGTGGAGGGGTTAGATCAACATGCAAGAGCTATGTTGGTGGCCTGCCCTGTGCTATTATGGGATGCCTAAGCCAAATTTATTTATTCATCACTGTTTCCTTCTACCCACCCTGCTCAACACATACACACACACACACACACGCACTTCTATTCTGGAGAAAGGTAGAGTATAAACAAATAAAAGCTAACATTTACAGAGAGCTTGTTATGTGTCAGATGGTGCGGTATTTATAGGCAGTGTCTCATTTAAATCTTATAGTAACTCCCTGAGGTCTTATTATTCTCCCCATTTCATGGGTGAATATACCAAGGCTCACAGTGATCAATGACTTTTCAAGGTCCTCAGCCAGGAAGTGGCAGAGTAGGATTTAAATGAGGCCATTTTCAGAACTCAGAACCAGTCTATTATAATTTTTCATGGATAAGCAGGTGAGATGTCAAACCCCTGCTCACCTGTGGGCAGGCCTGGGACTCAGGGTGGGCCTCCACCTTTACAAGGAAATAGGGCAGGTCAGAGGACCAGAGCAGAGGCTCTGTGATGCATACTAGGCACACTCGATGGAGGGAGAGGCTACATCATGGTGGCTACCATGGTACCCAGGGCTGGCGGTTGCCCCCTCCTACCTGGGTGTGCTGGCCAAGCAGCTTCAAGGGGGATGCTAGCTGCTGGCAGAGGGCTTTACTGAGAAAAAATAGCAGCCTTGGCTCCACTCAATTTCGTAAGCATTGTTCAACATGTTTACTATAATGTTCTCCTTTCCATATTTTTATATAGTGCATTTAAAATGAGTCTGAAGAGTTACCTAGAAGACTCGAGTCAGTCCTGGGTCATCCAGCGCCGGATTTTAGCTCAGCCTGTTCTGTCCCGACCCTAAGTCCTCCCTTGGGGAGCTTGGCCCCTCTCCCACCTTCACTGTGAGTTCTTTTCTCTCTAAGGAATACAAACTTCTTTGCTGGAGACCTGGAGTGTAACTAGGACACTGAGTGGTCACGTGGCTCTGAGCTGGCTACTTTTATCAGGCAGCTTCCAGGCTCAGGCATCATGTGTGGTTTGCAGGTTCAGCATCTGGTATATCCCTCATAGCAACCTGTTTCTCCTGTATTGGCTTCTCCTGGTATAACCACGCGAAGGTGTCTGCAGCCACACACACACACACACAAACATGCATGTACACACATACAGAGACAAACACACACACTCCCTCTGTGAGTGGGAGTCTTTAGATGATTTGAGTGAGTCTGTTTCTCTCCAGGATCCTGGGTATTGGAGAGCTCGGCGGCTGTAGGAAGGAAGCTAATGGGGCTGAGTCCCTATGTGGCTGGACTGTAGGCTGACTTTTATGTCCATTCTGTGTCACCCTGGTTGTCGCCTAGCAAGGGGACTGGGGCCCTTATCACAGTTGTCATTTCCCATCCCTGTGTGTGATTTCGGATCACTGTCTGCCTCCACCCACAGCTGGAAGGACAGGGCTCTTTCTCCTAGCTTCACTAAGTGCCCTGGGGCTAGGCGCACCTTGGGGCCTGCCTGGCCCTTGCAGAGTGGGGCCTGAGTGAGTGAAGGGGAATGGGATGGAGGGCCCCCGTGACAGGCTTGGAGGGGTCCTCGCTGACCTCTCAGATGCTCTGGGTCAGCAGATGCCATCTCATCCCTTTGTTTAGAAGAGACGCTGACTGCTCACCTGTGGAGAGGAGTCTGGGAGTCTGCGGGGCCTTCAGCTGGCCACGAGTTGACCACAACTTGCACTCCAGTCCTATCTGCCGGGACATGGGAGCTGCCGAACTTCAGAGCTGAGAAAAGTAAACGTCGCCATAGAAACTGTCTGCTTAATTGGTTGAACTTTATAATGGGCCCTCCTGGAGAGGCCTTGTGATCAGGAGCTGTTTTCTCTCAGGTCCTGGGGGTGGGGAGTCTGCTATGACAGCTCAGCCTCTGCTATTCTTGCCCTTCCTGCAGGGCGGACCCGGCCTCCTGCTTTTCCCTTTCATGTGTATGTGTGTGTGTGTGTGTGTGTGTGTGCGTGTGCAACTATGTTTGTGTTGTGAGGGTGTGTGTCTCTTTATGACTGTGTGTGTTGGATGTGAATAAATGCATCTGTTCCTAGCTGAATGTATGTCTGCATATGCACGGATGATTGTGCATTTGTGTGTTCATGACTGTGTGTTTGCCGAATATCCGTGTGTACACATGGATGTCTGTACATGGGAGTGTGTGCGTCTGCGTGCACACATAGCTGTGTGTCGGGGAGAGTGTATTGGTCAGTGTATGCCCACATGTGTGTGTCTCTGTCAGTGTGTGTGTGTGTATTCCTGACTGTGTGTGCACTTGACTGTTTGCAGAAGTGTCTGCATCAGTGTGTGTACATGAATGTCTGTACATGTGAGTGTGTGCGTCTCTGTGCACACACAGCTGTATGTTGTGGGTAGGGTATTGATCAGCGTGTGTCTGCATGTGTCTGTGTGTGTGTGTCTCTGTGTATGTGTGCTTGCATGACCCCCACCCCCGCCCACAGAGGAGATGATGGCATGTCGCACTCCCCACCACTCCGCATGTTGATATTATCACTTCTGCTTCCCAAGTCTGGCAGGAGACGCAGAATTAAACACAGACGCTCTGGTGCCAAAACAAAATCGTGAAAAGATTTGAAGCCCCTGTTCCCTAAACTTGCAGCCTATCAAACTGGGAACAAGCCCGGCTTTGTTTTATTTCCTGCATTGAACGGGGGTAGAACAGTCTGGAGCCACATTGGTTCTGATAGAAGAGCTGACTCAAAGCCAGGGAATTTAAAATTGCTGAAACCCAAGGCAGCATGGAGACAGCAAGATGTGATGAAGGGAAAAAAGCTTATATGGGAGGCGGGGGTTGGGGGGAGACATTCTTACCTAGAGGTAGGAATGAGGAGAAGTGGCAGCCCCATTTTTGAGAAACACAGAAGCACAAAGAGGAAAAAAAATGTTGGTTCAGGCAAAGAAACCCTGGCGAAGGTCGGCAGACTCTGATCTTGATTTGCCCTGCCTGCATCCAGGGCCAGCCCAGTGGGTGGTACTGACAGTCAAAGGGGGCAGAAAGAACCGGGTCCATTTGAAAGTGAACTCTTGTCCAACCTTTCATTTCACCTCTGGGGAGACAACATCTAGCTGGGAAGCCACATCCTTGGGTCACAGAAGTCTGGCCTCTCTGACTCCCAGCCCAGTGCTCCCTGCCCCTTGGGGTCCTAAATGGGAGGTGAGAGCCTGCTTCACCCAGGATCTCTCCCAGCTTGCTTTGCTGGCTCATTGCTTCTCTTTCTGGAAACAAGTTTTTTTCTTTTATTTGGAGCCTCTGATTTTGCACTGGCCTCACCAGAGTTTTCTGGTTTTTATCTTAATCATAAGGTTCTGCTGTACGGTATCAATCAGGTTGTGTTTTCACCAGTGAGTAAAGAGTCTTTTTATCCCTTTATCCTCCCCAAGGGAATTGATGACAATGGTTCCCCAAACCTACAGATCCCAAGGTGGCTGGCCTTGGGAAGGTCAGTGGGAAGGAAAGAAGTTTGTGGGAGGGTCAGGAAAGGCCACCAGAACAGAGTTTGGGGGGGGAGGGCAGGGGTTAAGGGAGAATCGTTTGTTGCCAGGGGGTAGGCGTGTGGGCCTGCTGGAAGAACTTGTCAAAGGCTTATCATCAACTCATGTGTCGTAAATGGTTACCCCTGAGGCTTCACTGGTGGCTTAGCTGGTAAATAATCCACCTGCCAATGCAGGAGACGTGTTCAATCCCTGGGTTGGGAAGATCCCCTGGAGAAGGAAATGACAACTTGCTCCAGTATTCTTGCCTGGAAAATCCCATGGACCAAGGAGTCTGGCAGGCTGCAGTCCATAGGGGTGCAAAGACTTGTATATGACTGAGCACACACCCCCGAGGGAGTATCCCTGAGACCATGTCTGTCCCAGAGCCAGGTTTCTGCTCTTGGACTGGGCCTCTCTCCCTAGACGTTATCAGGCCAGGGGCATGGGGTTTCTTCCACTCTGCTCCATCCCTTCCTCCAGGCTCACCCTCCTGGAGCTGCCAGCTCTGTATAGCAGCCTAGCCCTTCCCAAGAAGAGGCCCTTGCTCCATTCTGAGAGCTGCAGGCTGTGGGTGTTTTAGCCATGACCACATGAGCTGCTGACTTCATCACCCAGACTCCATCCCATGGGCACCCCTGACAGTTGTTAAAGCCCAATGTCTAATCTGTCCTGGTTCAAATGATAGTTCTTCCCTCTGTTATCTTTTGCCAAGAAAACTTTGGATTATAAATCTCCTTTATTGGGGCTTGTAAAATGAATTGGGATATGTTCATGGATGAGAATACTCTGTAGCTGCTAAAAAGAAGAGGGCAGATTTATGTAAAGGAATGACATCCACAATATTATTTCTGATTCTTTTCCTTTGATAAGTGAAAAAAGCCAGCTGTAGAAGAGCAGGGATTGCTAGATCCCGTTTTTGTTTGTTTTAACATAATGAGTATATGTAGACGGAAAGCTGTGGACTAAATTGCTGGCAATAGTGATTTTGGGGAGGTGGGGCTTGGGAACTTGTAAGTTTTACTTCATGTATCTGTTCTCTTCTTCTCCCTCTCTGTTTCAATAGATTCTACTGAGCATAAATAGTTTTTAAATTAAAAAAATCTCAGTCCGAGATGGCTGGAGTTCATGGTAAGCCCACCCCTCCCCTCCTTTTTTTGGGTGGCAACATCACAAGGGTAAAGATTGAGGAGACCTGGCTTTTCTCTTAGCCAGGGGTTTTAAGTCTTTTTTCGTGTGCCATGGACCTTTCTGACAGCCTGATGAAGAAAGAGGATTCCTTTCTTAGGACAATGCTTTAAATATGTAAAATCAAATAGAACTACAAAGGAAGTCAAATATACTGAGATATAGTTATCAAAAATGTTCAAATTTTGGATGTCATAATATATGTGCTCCTTCATACATTAAAATACAAGATCTAGCTGCAGGTCTCATAACCACTATAACTTAGAATTAGCAAGAGAATACATGATATTTTGAGAAATCTGTAACCCTTGACTTACATGCAAGTATCTATAATTGCCATCAGTGACAGAGTCAGATATGCTAATACTACTCTGGCCTGGAGTTTTCCTTCGTAAGTGAAGGAAATACTGAATTATTGTTAGGAGTGCTAAAAATGAAGATGTAAAGTGAAATGTTTTCCCATCCCGTATCACAGACCCTTACTTGAATTTCCGAGGCTGAGAACACCTGCTCTTAACTGGCTGTGAGACACTGAATCATATTATTCCCTCTCAGAGTCTCAGTCTCTCTATCTGGGAAGTGAGGACTTAGCTATGGCCAGTGTGTATTGTCTTCCATGGCACCTGTAATTGATTGATAATGACTTGGTGAGGCACGTGGAAAATGCTATCAGAATCGCCTCTGAGATCAATTGGAAAGAAGGCTGGGAGTACTTGGTGATGCCTGCCATGGGCACTAGATGGGAGAAGGGGAAAAGCATGCTTGGCACGGATTCCCATCCCTGGGCCTGAAGAGTCTATGGTCTCTTCCAGCTCTGATACTCTATATTCAGTCTGAAATGAACTATTCTCTTCTGACTCTAGTTAACAGTATCTCCTGTCCAAGAACACTAACAACATCAACGATTGTTATTAATAGTCCTTCCTGAGGATTTTGTGTGTGTGTGTGGCATGGTCCCCCCTGTCTACCTCCCCACCCCCACCACATCTTCTGATAGACTTTCCATGAAATGAAATTGTAAGCATTACCTCAAATTTCAGTGATAGAATGGTTACTGGGAACAGATTGTCTAGAAAGAAAACAAGAATTAGTAAACACTGTCTTACAAATGAGCCATCTGGAGATTTATTTACATAAGAAAAGAGGGAAGACTTGGTATTTTCATGCTGGGGTTTGTTTCTTCTACAAGTAGCCACAGGGGTGTATTTGTCATGAACACACATTGAGCTTTTTAGCAGAGATTGCTGAAAGCATGAAAAAGCAATGCTCATTTGGTTAGTTATTTGGAGGATGGGAAGGAGAAGAGAGAGAGTGGGAAAGCCACCAAAAAACCCGCCACCAAAACCCCACGCTTTTTGAATGAAATTTAGTATTTGGGATTTCAAAATGCTTTTAATGCATTCACACTCTAGTTTTAAAACTACGTATTATCACCAAAGTGTCAAATAAGAATGATTTTCCTGTAACAGGGTCAAATGTGGAGGCATTGAACAATCCTGCCAATGCAGAAGGACCGAAGAATAATGCCAGGGGATCAAAACCTTGACACAGTTTGAATCAGCGTGAAGAGTGATCCTAGACCCCAGAGAGACCCCTGGGTGCCAGCCCAGCTTTTCAGAACTACTTACCCCCCTCCTCTAGCTTGTCTATTTACCACTGTTCCCTCAGGAATCACACACTGAAATAGTCATCTCTTCCTAGGAGACCAGGCACAGGCTTCCCAAGTGGTTCAGTGGTAAAGAATCTGCCTGCAGTGCAGGAGATACAGGAGACTCGGGTTTTATCCCTGAGTCGGGAAGATTTCCTGGAAGAGGAAATGGCAACCCACTCCAGTATTCTTGCCAGGGTAATCCCATGGTTAGAGGAGCCTGGCAGGCTAAAGTCCGCAGGATTGTAAAAGAGATGGACAAGACAGAAGGGTCTGAGCATGCATGCCTAGGAGACCAGCCTCAGAACCACTCCTCCCATTCACCCAGGAGTGTTCCTCCTTGCAGGGTGGACAACACAGAGTAAATACGGGATGGGTGGGGAGGAGCCCATGGATGATGCACTTTCTAAGCCCTCAATCCCCCAGTTGGATGACACCAAAAAGAATGGGGTTGCATTGCACCTGCAAAGTGACAGACTTGGTAAAAATAGCCCACTGTGTCTGGACAAGCACTGTTTGGCCAATAAAATACAAGTTAATGAGACAACAGTTGGACTGACTTTATAGAAAGATAGTTTTCTGCTCCTGGACTGGGCTGGGTTGTAAAGTCTCTTACATGTTTGCTCTGGAAATTGTATAGCTCAGGGCAGCAGCTCTTTAGAGGGGCAAGAAGAGGCAAGATTGAAAGGGCTGAGCAGGTCTGTCACTGCCTTGGGGCTTCTGGAGTCAGAAACAGATGCAAGGAGACGGGAAGTGAAGCTTGAAGAGTGAAACAGCTGGAAGGCACCCAGCAATTCAGAACCATCAGCATGGAAGATAATTACCTGCTGACAGGTTTCTGATATGTACCTGAATGGGTGTGCTTGTGTGTATGTGCGTCTTTTCAGGCAACTCAGGGGCATATTCCATCCTCCATACCTGGGCAAGAGGGGGAAGGGGTCATAAATAAAGACTCAGAGCCCCTAAGCATTGTATTGTGAACAAATCTACAATTAAGCTTGAAACGTGAAAGATGTAAGGAAAAACAAAACTTGAAATATGAGAAGGTTCTGAGAGAGGAAAAGCCAGAGCAGTGCTTTGGGTCAGTGTCTGGCCTGGAGATGTTTCAGAAATGGTTATGATAAACTGACCACCTTGATAGAAGGGAGTTAATTATAAGAAGAAAAACAGTCAGTATGGCACACACTCGGCCTGGCTCTGGGGTTTGGACCCTTCATGGCCCATCTGGCTGTAGACACTCTTTGTGGATCCATTTTCCAGAAGAGCATCCAGAGGCTGAGAGAGGGTAAGTGAGTTGCCCAAGGATATACAACTAGCAAGAGGGAGGGTAAGGATTTAAAGCTACATAACCTGACCCCTGGGTTTCCCTGATGGCTCAGCGGGTGAAGAATCCACCTGCAATGCCGGAGACACGGGTTTGATCGCTCGGTCAGGACGATCCCTTGGAGGAGGGCGTGAAAACCCACTTTAGTATTCTTGCTGGGAGAATCACACGGTCAGAGGAACCTGGCAGACTATAGTCCATGGGGTTGCAAAGAGTCCAAGACGACTGAAGTGACTGAGCATGCACCACAAACTCAGCCTGACCGCTAAACCTGCCTTCGTAGCTATTGCTTCAGCAAAGGTGAACTTGACCTTCTGGAAGTGACAAATGGGAGCCAAGTGAAGTGGGAGGAGCACTGGAGCAGGAGAAAACTCCAGCTTGTGACTCTAAGACTCTTCAAAATTTTGGACAAAGTCACCATAATTTTGGTATGTTCTTCCTGCAGGATATCATTATTTTGGTATCCTCATTATAACCATTATGATTTATCACCACCAATATGTGGAATAGGATGATACAGTTGTAGCATATTGGATTTTGTTCTTCAGACCCTAAATGAATGTTTATGGGGCTCTGAAATTGATGCCAGACCATAGTGAAGTTGGATAGTTTTCCAGTTCAGTGATTCCAAACACGGAGGAGCTACTCATGATATCTAAAAGTTGTGCAGATTCTCACAGATTGTACTTGTATATTTAGTATCCAATGTTGATGAAATGCATACTATGAAAAACTACTGTAAAGGTAGAAGTGCCTATAAATGAATTTATTTGTTATTGTTATGACACCACCTACACATATTTGAAAATGGTCATGTATGCATGGAAGAGACAAAAAAGATTGCTTAGAACACAGACCAGGCTTCCTGAGCAAGGGTGTTTAGGACGATATGTTTCTATCCTAAAATGAGAAAGGAATGGGTCCTTTTCAAGTAGCACAAAGTAATGTTCTTGTCTTTAGCACCAAATAGACCTCTTGACTTTCTGTACAATCCAAAATGATACCATGCATCCTGAATGATTTGTTCAAGAATGAAAATTGATTTTGAGGAAACAGTGGTCTAATTTGACCATTAAGGATGTCAGGCTGAGTCTGACTCTTAGATGAAGCAAAGGGTGTGACTTGTTCCATCAAAGTCATTCCAGAAGGCTTGATCTCCGAGTCAAGTAAGGGAAGCCATAAGTTTAGGACCCATTTTCCACTTCTGGTTCCTACTGTTGAGAGCCTCTGCTGATTCCTTGGTAATAGCAATCGGGAAGTGTGACCTATGGAAAAATGAAGCCTGCTGCTCTACTGATAGAGTCTATAGATGTTTCTCCCCCGCCCTCCCGTTTCCAATGGCAGAAATGGCTCTCTATAATTCATCCTTGCTTTTTCAGTCCTGGTGCCAGAAGCAGCACATTCCACAGGCACTTGGTAGAGTTTTATCTGATTGTCCCTTCCAGGGACTGACAGTGGAACTCATTGCTGATGGAAAGGAAAGGTAACGTAATACCGATATTATGCTACTTTTCCATGGAGACCCATAAGGAAGAATCGTGCTTGTTATCCATTCATCTTTTTCCCTTTCTGAAGTTTTCAAAATTTAACCAGCCAGAACAAATTTGTGTCATCATTTTCGAACTCATGGTACTGGAGTTTTCCTAACATCCCTGGTATTTTCAACTTGAGTGCCAAATAGACTGCTTTCTCCTTAGAAATGAATGATCTCTTCAATTTGCAGATATAGAGACAGGAGTCATTATGTCTTCCTCTGTCTTGACACATGAATACCCTCCCAGAGAGGATGGAGGTGTTAGTGGTTTCCTCTCACTTCTGCTATTATACGAACTTGCATGAGATTGCATTGTGAGTGGCAATTCTGTCTTCCGTTGCAAGGACAATATTATGCATTTTGCTAAGCTTTCAGAGAGAACACAAGTGGTGAGGATTCAACAGTTATTATGAGCAGAATCTAGTAGGCTTACAGTTCCAACTTGTTTGGGGGCTCAACTTCTGGAAGACAGCCTACAAAAATAGCAATTTACAGGAAGGAAAAAAAAAAGCGGGTCCTGAGGCATTGGGTCGGGGCAGACATTAGTTCTATTTAGGGCTTAAACCAGCCCACAGTTAATTGTAGGTCTCTTGCATTAGCTTGTAGGAGCAGTAAAAGCATGTAATTCAAGCTAATCTGATGGGCAAATGAACTGGGTACTTGGTGCCAAGTGAGACCGTGAAACAAAAGGACACATGTGTTTTCAGGAAAAAGAAAAAAAAACACACACAACATGGTTTCAACTGTTGCACACGTGAAACTCTGGAAAATTCTTTGGAAGTTTTGTCATTTTAGGAAAGGACCTTGAGGGTACAGTGGATGTACTTCTGAAGCCCAGAGCTCTCAGTTACCTGAGCAGTGAAGCCTGTGGCCTGGAATAATGGGGAGGGGGGCAAGCTTTCAGAGAAGGTTTCTTTCAACTGATTGTCAAAGCTTTCTTTAGAAAGCGTCTGGTGGGTCTTTGCATTCATTTTCCCTGACTGTGCACTCGAATCAGCCCAGGTCCCATCCTTGAAAATTCTGATTTACTTGGTTTGGAGTGGGACTCAGGGACCACTTCTTTCTAAAAGTCACCCTGGAGGAGTGTGATGTGATGATAGGGGTTAGAATTCAAAATATTTGTGTGTGCGTGAGTGCTCAGTCGTGTCCAACTCTTTGCTACGCCATGGACTGTAACACACCAGGCTCCTCTGTCCATGCGGTTCCCCGGGCAAGAATACTGGAGTGGGTTACCATGCCCTCCTTCAAGGGATCTTCCTGACCCAGGGATTAAACCTGCCTCTCCTGCATTGGCAGGTGGCTTCTTTACCACTGTGCTACCTGGGAAGCCTCAGAACCACTGATCTAGTGGCAGATAGGGCTGAAGGAAGGTGAGCTGGTGGTTGAGGTTAATGGCTTTTCTTTTAGCTCCTGCAAGGGAAGTGAGAAACAGCCAACTGTGAGGTTATAAATGAGTATTTGACACTGAGATGATGCCATCTTGTCGTCCCAGTTGTGGGATTAGTGTTACTGGGGAATTATGGCACAGGCGATTTTTCTAGTGTCGTTTGTCCAGAGACTGACTTCTTTAGGCAGAGATGTAACGTGACCCTGGATGAGACCGGTTCTAATGTGCTGCCTGCCAGAGCAAGTCCTCCCAGGACGTAGCCCTGACCTTTTTTGATCCTGAGCCTCAAACCAGGCTTTAGTACATCCTTTCCCTGGCAGGGCTACCCTCCTGGGGTCCAGGATGTGAATGTCTATTGGTGAGGTGCCTTTAGGAGAGTGAAACAAGCAGGCAGTTTAATCATTTAAGTCAGAAATTATCCCTTTCAGCAAACATGTGTCAAGCCAGTAGTTGAAAAAAAAAGTTAAAACAGTAGTCAGTGTACTTTGAATACATTTTGCTAATTTAAACCAATCATATAAAAGTTTGTGTTAAAATCAGGTGCTTGGTTTTTACCATTGAAAGAAAAACTTTAGAAGGCAAAAAAAATTTCATACCAAAAATGCATAATTTGGACTGAACTCCAGGATTAGAATTCTCAAAAACTGGAGGCAGAAAGTTAAATAGTAACTCAAACATAAGCTATTAAATGGCTTGAAAATGAGATTTTGAAAAACATACTACTGATTAATAGGGTTCATCAGAAAGGACACTAAAAAGAAAAAGCAGTCTTGTCTGTTGCAGACTAAATATTAACTGCACATTAGGGAAACAATGGATATATTGTTTTTATACTCTAGGTGTTATAAGTGGAAATTGAAGTAATTATGGTGACTTCATATTGGGTTAGCAAGTCAACATAAAAATTGCAAGCATAAAATTGTGATCTCACTGGAGGGTATAACAAGCAACATCATTTGTGTCCTCAGGTGTGCGGGTGAGATTTTCTTAGATCAGGTAAACCAAGTATGGGCAGGTGGATGGCATAAATGACTTCTCCACAAACATTTAAAACAGGAACAAAACATTCACGTATAGATAGGAGCTGATGAGTGGGTAACCTTGATGATGGGATTTGCTAGCATTTTCATGTACAGGAATTTTCCAGAAGGATCTGAACAACAGACCTGAAAAGGCTGCATTGCAGGGTCCAAGATTAGTTCATTCCTCCTTTCATTATCCCATCACTATCCTTTCAAGGATATTTATTTAATAAATATCCTTGAAGCACGTACTCTGTGCCAGGTGACTCTACAAGGAACATTTACGGATGTGGGATTCTAAGTTAGTCAGCATTCTCCATAGGATGCACGTCTATCTCTGTCTCCATATCTATTGCTATCATCAAGTATAATTATGTGTAGAGCACTATATATATATGTATGTATATGTATGTACATTTATATGTATGTGTGTGTGTGTATATATATGAGAGATTTTAAAGAATTGACTCATGCAGTTGTGGAGATTAGCAAGTCCAAAACATTCAGGGTAGGTCAGCAGGTTGGAAACCTGATGTTGTAGCTCAAGTTTGAAGGTCATCTGGTGGCAAAATTTCCTTTTCCTTAAGGATATCAGTCTTTCTTCTGTTAAGACCTTTGACTGATTGGATGAGGTTCACCCACCTTATGGAGGGTAATCCTTTTTACTCAAAGTCTACTGGCTTCAGTATGTGTGTTTGTTGTGCTTAGTCACTCAGTTATGTCTGACTCTTTGTAACCCTTTGAACTATAGCCCACCAGGCTCCTCTGTCCATGGGATTTTTCAGACAAGAATACTAGAATGGATTGCCGTTTTCCTCGTCCAGAGTATCTTCCTGACTCAGGGATCAAACCTGCATCTCCTGTGTCTCTTGCATTGCAGGCAGATTCCTTACCTGCTGAACCATCAGGGAAGCCTGGTTTCAATGTTAACATCATCTAAAAAATACCTTCACAGAAATGTCTAGAATAATGTTTGACCAAATATCTGGGTACCCTGATCTAGACAAGTTGACACATCAGATTAACCATCACATATGGACTCCTTGTGTGTAGGATGAAAGAATCAGGATTCTGAGTGGTGGACTCCTAGGTCTATCTTCCGAGTCCTTGCTTATCCCCTCTCTGTGTCATTCCCAGGGAATATTTGATGATACTCCCTGAGACCCTGTCAGCTTGCTGGATGGATGTTACAAAATGAGGTTCAGTAGGCAAGGAAAGGGGCTGATCTATCTCACACACAATTACTGCCCAAGAGATAGAATGGAAATCTAATGAGAAAAAGTTAGCTGTGCGTGTATGGAGTTCAGAAAGCAGGAGGACTCTCTTCTGTTACTTCTTTCCCGTAAAGTTCTCCTCATCACTACGTTTATAATGCGAACACGTTTTGACTGCCAGCTGGAACACTGTGCTTCCTTCCCCTGCTTCTTGAGTCTGGTGGGCATTTGTTGTTGTTCAGTTGCTAAGTTGTGTCCAACTCTTTGTAACTCCATGGACTGTAGTCCACCAGGCTCCTCTGTCCTTGAGATCTCCCAGGCAAGAACACTGGAGTGGGCTTTTTGCTCTTTCCTTCTCCACTGGTGGCCATTATTTTAGCATAAATAGGACAACTAAAAGTGTAGCTGGAGGTGCAAGTTGATTAATGAAATTGTTTATCATAATATTTGTATGATGGACTTAATTTTTCTCATCTTTTTTATATGATAACATTTCAGCAATTTGGCAACACGGGGAAAAAATAAGTGGGCCCACCATAAGAGCATAATAATTTATATTTTTGTGTGTTCCCTTTTAGTCCTTTTTCAGATACATACATTTGCTTGCATGATTATTATAGAGTCCATATATTTTTATCCTTTCCCCATTAACATTTTATCATATGTACATTTCCATGTCTTTTGTAGCTAGTCTTTTTGGAGCCATAACATTACATCAAAGTGATGTAGAATAATTTAATTAACCAACCCTTATTGTTGCTTATTGAAGTTGCCCCAAGTCTTTTCCTGTTACAAATCATATTGCTATGGTTTGCTTTCATTTTCTTTAGGATAAATTCCTAAAAACAAGATCCCTGAGCCAAAGGACATGAATATTTTATAGCAGTTAATGTGCACTGCTTTTGTTCGATTTAATTGGACTGTGTGCATTTTTCTAGGCTTTTGTTTTGTTGTTGTTTGTTTCTTCCCTGTTTCTTTGGTAATGACCTTACATTACCACCTCTGGTTTCCACCAGTGACCTCTGTAGACAAGGCGACACGGAGATGGCCATCCCAACTTCCTGATTGCTTCAGTCATATCTTTCTGACAAAAATAGCCTTTGAGGCTAAAAATGTCCATACCTTGTCCTAGCTCAAGAGAGATTTATTGCTTGGAAAATCTGAGTATAGTCTCTGCAGCCATTTTTCAACTGAGAGTGGAAAAAAACTCCATTTCACACTTAAAAGCAATTTGGGATTTATTTTTGGTTCTTTGATAATTCAAGGAGTCTTGGAAATGCTTCACGTCTCATTGCTTCTAATATAATTGAAGACGAGCCCCAGGTTGAGAAGTTTAAGGAGCAGTAGTTAGAATTTGGAGCAAACATTTTACAAGACAGAAGTTAATGGTGCTACTATTTCTGTAAAAAGAGTTTACTTTTTGTCGCAGTCTTTGGAGTTTCATGTTAATAGTTCTACTTTCTTTGGTGTAGGTCTCATTTTAGTATACCCTGGAGGAGGAAATGGCAACCCACTCTGGTATTCTTGCCTGAAAAATTCCATGGACAGAGGAGCCTGGCAGGCTGCAGTCCACAGGGTTGCAAAGAGTTGGACACAACCAAGTGATTAAGTGCTCACACATCTTGGTACGAGGAAGTAACGTGTTTAAAGCAGTCAGTTTGAAAATTGGTGTTAGGCATGGCATGAAACTTAAGTACAAGGAATGAATTACTTGTATTGTGGGAAAACTATTTATATTTAAACCCACATCTTTTTTTCACATCTCGTATAAATGGAATCATACACGAGGTGGCCTTTTGTGACTGGCTTTTTTCATTTAGCTTAGTGTTCCTGAGACTCACCCATGTTGTAACATGTATCATCAGATCTTTGTTCCTTTTGGTAGATAAATAGTACTCCATTATATAGATAAGCCACATTTAATTCATCTACCCATCAGCTGATGGACTGCTTTTGCTTTTTGACTATTATGAATCATGTTGCTATAAATACTCATGTTCAAGTCTTGGGTGAATATATGCTTTCATTTTTCTTGGATACATATCTAGAGGTGGAATTGCTGAGTCCAATGGTCCACGTTATCTTTTTAAGAAACTGCCCATTTGCTTTTAAGAAATTGCCCAATACATAGAGCTGGACGAGGTAATGGGTAGGCCTGTTACTGTCAGCTTGGGTGAAGGGAATGATCCAGGTTGAGCATAAGAAAGTGAAGTGGTAGAAGCGTGCCTGAGACCAAGGAAATTTTAATGAGGCTGATTTTCCATAATAACTGTTCATTCAGAACAACCTTCTGCTGCTGCTGCTAAGTCGCTTCAGTCCTGTCTGACTCTGTGCGACCCCATAGACAGCAGCCCACCAGGCTCCGCCGTCCTTGGATTTTCCAGGCAAGAGTCCTGGAGTGGGTTGCCATTGCCTTCTCGAACAACCTTCTATTGTTTTTAAGCATATTTATATCTGTAATAGTGAAGTTGTAGGGTACCAATGATCTGGAAGAGTTGATTTGATCCATGTATAAAGCTTCCTATGTCTAATTTTAAATGTCTAATTCCCTGGTGGCTCAGACAGTAAAGAGTCTGCATGCAATGTGGAAATGTGGAAGGTCTGGTTCAATCCTTGGATGAGGAATATCCCCTGGAGAAGGAAATGGCAACCCACTCCAGTGTTCTTGCCTGGAAAATCCCATGGACGGAGGAGCGTGGTGGGCTATAGTTCAGAGAGTTGCAAAGAGTTGGACACAACTGAACGACTTCATTTTCAATTTACTTTTTAGGAATTGAAAAACAAATACCAATCCCACCCCCTCCCCAAGTTTTTCTCAATGAATATCCTGTCTGGGCCTTCTACTAAAAACAGTCTCTGTGCTTGCCTTCAGATAATACACTAATGTTGATTCCTTGACACTTAACGAGGGAAACCAACAGTTCACCAAATGTTCGAACTCTCCCTGAATTCTGCTGTGTTTGTGAAGGTTATAGTAAAATTGGTTTATTTTACACAAAATCCCTTTAACAACACGGGAGACAGTGTTTGGGGAATGTTTCTGAAATGTCCTTCTATAAGTTTCAGAAGATATACTCTAAGTATGTTAATGTTACTTCTATCAGATGCTTCATTTTTCACTTACAAACATCTGAATATGAATACCTTAGGAATTTGATATTAACCTCAGCATTAAACCCAAGATGGTTAATTCACATGAACGTCTGGCCATGAAGATCCCTTTTCCTCTTCTTTAGTAGAAAGATGATATTTGTGTAATTATATCCCTAGGTGGCATTAACGACACAATTGAAGGTTTGGCTTCCTTCTGGCAAACAAACCTCAGTTTTTGATTTGACGCCCATACCGCTTGCTTGTATAATCACACTACATGTGAAGGGTGGAAATTAGGGTGTAGGGTTGCTGATTTATATTCCACAAACTGAGTTTTCCTGTGCCAACCCAGAAAAATCTTACCATTGCTGAAGTGTTCAGTTTTCTTGTGGCTTCTCCAGGCTCTGTAAGTGATCCAGGAGGCAAATTTTGGTACATTCCAGCACAAGGTCTAATTATGGATGTAATGATTGGTGAACATTTAAAGCAAAAACCTAAATACTAAACCTGGACCTTCTTGTTTTTAGATGAAAAGGTCAGTAACCCAGTGTCAACAGTTTGAGACAGCTTGGGTTATAACTCGAAGAAATAATCGAAGTCAGCAAGAAAAAACAAACCCAGACCATTCTGTTGCTTATAAGTGAAGGAATTCAGTTGTCTTACGTGTTGTAACTGACACGATTTGACATGCTCATTTTTTTTAAGTCTTTGGGTTTTGAATAATTGCTTCTTGACAAAAGCCTATATTTTCTGTACTCTGTGGTTGCCAAGCTGTACTCAACTTTTAAAAGAGAGTCAAAGGAACGTATCCTTGTGAGAAATTGCTGCTTTGTGGAGTACAAATGAGAGGTTTCATGATCTTTGAAGCTAGGAAGGCCAAATCTGGCTTAGAAACCCCATCGCCAAGCTGCATTTTATATTCTTCATTGCTTTACTAAACTGAACTGTCCTTTTGTTGGAAGTGGGGGAAAGAAAGATGTAGTGGAGAACTGGGGTTTAGATAAGTGATTCTTCCCATCTGGCTCTGAAAGCAGAAAGTTCTTCTTGACCATTGCAGTCTAGAAGTCAGAATGTCAGAGTATTCTCACTCTAGATCAGTGCTTCTCAACTAGGGAAGATTGTGTCCCCTAGGGGCCAGAAAGCAATGTCTGGAGAGATTCTTGGTTGTCATAACTGCAGGGGAGTGTGCTTCTGGCATTTAGTGGCTAGAGACCGATGAAAGTGAAAGTGTTAGTCTCTCAGTCAGGTCTGACTCTTTGCGATCCCATGGACTGTAGCTGGTCACAGGATTCTCCATCCTTGGGATTTTCCAGACAAGAATACTGGAGTGGGTTGCCATTTCCTTCTCCAGGGGATCTTCCCGACCCAGGGATTGAACCCGGGTCTCCTGCATTGCAGGTGGATTCTTTACCGTCTGAGCCAGTAGGGAAGCCCCAGCTCGAGACCAGAGATGTTGTTAAACAGCCCCCGATGACCAAGGATTGTTCAGGTAGACAGATAACTTGGAGAGATCACTCGTATAGCAGGTGTGAAGTTTCTTGTTCTGCTGTTCACAGGAGTGGAGAACAGAAAGTTCTTTTTTCCAATAAAATGTTTGCTTTCATTTGGCACTCTATTTCTTGACACTGTTCTTAAAGAGAGCGCTGGAATAAGAAATTGAAGCAAGCTCCCCATGTGCAGAAGGAAGTGCTGCAGAGCTGAAGGACACACAGACACACAGCTGGCGTCATGTGACTTCAGCCTCCCCCTCCATGCTCAGTGAACCATTGGCAAGATGCTACAGGCCTGGATTTGTTTTATTCTTTTATTTGCAAATGTTTCATAAAATGCTTTTGCCTCAGGTTAACTCTCTTCTTTGTTGGAAAAAAAAAATTGTTTTTCTCTTTTTGGTGAGGAATTATTCTTTAAGCTTTCACCTTTCTTGGATGGAAGCACTTTGACAAACATTATAAAGCCATCCAAAGTCACCATAACCTATAGGCTGTTTGGAACCTTCCTGAGCCGTGTCTGCAGGGAAACCAAACCTCTTTCACCAGTTTTCTAGAGTCAAAATGTCCAGGTATTCTAGGGGCTAGTTGTGGTCTGTGAACAAACATGGAACCCAGGTTGGCCTCCTCCCCAGTTTCTGAGCCCTGATCCCACTGTACAAGCGTGACCGATTCTTGGGGTTACTCCAGGCAGGAGAAATGTGAATGAAGCACATTCACACTAAGAGGTTCGTTTCTCATTGACTTCCCTCCTCTACTTTTTTTTTTTTAATTTTTATTAAAAAAAATTTTTTTTGGCCATGCCACTTGGCATTCAGGATCTTAGTTCCCGAGCCCAGGGTCAAAGCCATGCCCCCTGCAGTGGAAGCACAGAGTATTAATCACTAGAGCATCAGGAAATTTCCACCTCCTCCACTTTTAAATGAAAGGCTTAAGGAGAATGATAAAAGCTAAAAAGGTGATTGTCTGCCACAGTTGTTTCAGAAATTGTTACTGGTTGGTTGAGGGGTTCTGCATCTCCTTAATATTCCTAAATTGAGCTAACTCTACTGAGCATTGTCTTTATCAGCAAATACTTAACATACTACCCAATGCCAACACTATGAAAAATGGGAAAGTGAATTGTGTTTTCTACCATGTACTTTGTTAGGATTATTACCTTATTTAATTTTCAAAGAAAGCCTTATGAATGGAGGACTTTTATTATTTTTTGTTTTGCAGACGAGGAAGCTGAGGCTTAAGAAATTGAGTAATCTGTTGATGTTTATAGAACTTCTAAGTAACTAGGTTAGGATTAGAAGTCAGGCAGACAACTTTGTATTTTCTAGATTCTGCCAAAGAGTAGAGTTCAAGGGATGTCCTCTGAGCTGAAATGTTGCCCACACACCAAGTGAAAGCATATCATTGTTCAATCACTCAGTCATGTCCGACTCTTTGCAACCCCATGGACTGCAGCATGCTAGGCTTCCCTGTCCTTCACTATCTCCCAGAGCTTGCTCAAACTAATGTCCATTGAGTCAGTGAGGACATCCAACCATCTCTGTGGTCCTCTTCTCCTCCTGACTTCAATCTTCCCAATATTAGGGTCTTTACTAATGAGTTGACTCTTTGTATCAGGTGGCCAAAATATTGGAGCTTAAGCCTTGGCATCAGTCCTTCCAGTGAGTATTCAGGGTTGATTTCCTATATATATGTGCATTTAACTTACAATTTCAACTACATATGCTGAGGAAACTAATGATCAAGTCTCAAGGATCTACAGAGGGTCTTAGATGGCCAAGAAGACACTGCCCTTCTCCTTTCTGTCCAGAGATGTGTCTTGGAAGTGAGAACATTTTGGTCAATGAGTGATTCTGATCCTTAAGGATGATTTTTCATCTTGGACCCTAAATGCAAACCTTCTACTTTACTGTGCTTCTCAATAAGAGAACTAGGGACCTGATTTAGTTCAACACTGGATGAAATCCTGGTTGACTACCCTTCTGAAGACATGACCTGTCTGTCTCCAGTAGACACAGGATGCTTCAGAGCCATGCTGTCTAGTACTTTATTTGTCTACTGACCACTTGAAATGTGGCGAGTCTGAGTTAGATGTGCCATAAGTGTACAGTATACACTGGACTGTGAGTGCCGTGCTGTGCTTAGTCGCTGAGTCGTGTCCGACTCTTTGCAACCCTATGGACTGTAGCCCACCAGGCTCCTCTGTCCATGGGGATTCTCCAGGCAACAATACTGGAGTGGGTTTCCTTGCCCTTCTCCAGGGGATCTTCCCAACTCAGGGGTAGAACCCAGGTTCCCGCATTGCAGGCAGATTCTTTACCAATTAAGACACCAGGGAAGTCCAAGAATACTGGAATGCATAGCCTATCCCTTCTCCAGGGGAACTTCCCAACCCAGGAATTGAACTGGGGTCTTCTGTGTTGCAGGCAGAGTCTTTACCAGCTAAGCTACCCATGAAGCCCTGTACTGTGAGGACTTAGTACCAAAAAAAAAAAAAAAAAAGTAAAATATCTCATTAATAAGTTTTAATGTTGATTACATTGTAAAATAATATTTTGGAAAGATTATGTTAAATAAAATACATTATGAAAATAAACTTGACCTGTTTCTTTTTACACTTTTAATAAACTGAAAATTTTAAATTACATATGTGATTCCCACTATATATCTATTGGACAGTGGTGGGCAAGTTAGTGAGTTTTTAAGGAAAATATGACTATATGTGTTAACTTTCTAACCTAACTACCTCCAAATAAAAATTCAACTTTATTATAATTTTCAAAATAACCCTGCAGAGCAGATGTTGTTGCATTTTCATAAATGAAAAATTCAGTGTTTTGGTGAGATTAGATTATTAAGGCAAATTCTTACAACTAGCAGTGGTTGTACTGGGAGTTGAATTCTTGTCTGTTTGAATTCAGCCCTGATCTCTTTCCCTTATAGTCTGCCAGAAATGAACCTAGACTAAAAAGGGGGGGAATGTGGCCACCAGCTTCCTGGTAGTTTTCTTATTACTGCTGCTTACTTAAATGCAGAAGGGGTACAGATTCCAGTGAACTGAGGCTTTCAGTAAGTTGGTCTTCAGTTAACCCAGATTTCATGAAAAATTTCAGTTTCTCCTTTCTTCATAAAGTTTGCTGCTGCTGCTAAGTCGCTTCAGTCGTGTCCAACTCTGTGCGACCCCACAGACGGCAGCCCACCAGGCTCCTCCATTCATGGGATTCTCCAGGCAAAAACATTGGAGTGGGTTGCCATTTCCTTCTCCATCATAAAGTTTAGGGAGCATAAAAGAAATGGCAGCTTTAAAAATGGGCAATTTTACCCCTGTTTTATTGAGATATTATTGACAAATAGCATTACATTAGCTTTAAGTATACAACATAATGATTAGATACATATGTATACTGTGAAATGATGACCACATTAATTTAATAGTCTCTATCACCTCAGGTCCGTCTAGTCAAGCCTATGGTTTTTCCTGTGGTCATGTATGGATGTGAGAGTTGGACTGTGAAGAAGGCTGAGTGCCGAAGAATTGATGCTTTTGAACTGTGGTGTTGGAGAAGACTCTTGAGAGTCCCTTGGACTGCAAGGAAATCCAACCAGTCCATTCTGAAGGAGATCAGCCCTGGGATTTATTTGGAAGGAATGCTGCTAAAGCTGAAACTCCAGTACTTTGGCCACCTCATGCGAAGAGTTGACTCATTGGAAAAGACTCTGATGCTGGGAAGGATTGGGGGCAGGAGGAGAAGGGGACGACAGAGGATGAGATGGCTGGATGGCATCACTGACTCAATGGACGTGAGTCTGAGTGAACTCCGGGAGTTGGTGATGTACAGGGAGGCCTGGCGTGCTGCGATTCATGGGGTCGCAAAGAGTCAGACACGACTGAGTGACTGAACTGAACTGACCTGAACTGATCACCTTTGATGTTGCTATTCAGTTGTTCAGTCATGTCTGACTCTTTGCGATCCCATGGACTGTAGCCCGCCAGGCTTCTGTCTTTCACTGTCTCCTGGAATTTGCTCAAACTCGTGTCCATTGAGTTGATGATGCCATCTAACCGTCTCATCCTCCCCTTCTCCTCCTGCCTTCAATCTTTCCCAGAATCAGGGTCTTATTTCTAATGAGTCGTCTCTTGATTTTAAGGTGGCCAAAGTATTGGAGTTTCAGCTTCGGCATTAGTCCTTCCAATGCATATTCAGGGTTGGTAATACTTTAGGATTGACTGGTTTGATCTCCTTGCTGTCCAAGGGACTCTCAAGAGTCTTCTCCAGCACCACAGTTGGAAAGCATCAATTCTTTGGTGCTCAGCCTTCTTTATGATCCAACTCTCACATCTATACGTGACTACTGGAAAAACCATAGCTTTGATTCTGTGGACCTTTGTTGGTAAAGTGATGTCTTTGTTTTTGAATATGCTGTCTAGGTTTCTCATAGCTTTTCTTTCAAGGAGCAAGCGTCTTCTAATTTTGTGACTGCAGTCACCATCTGCAGTGATTTTGGAACCCAAGAAAATAAAGTCTGTCACTGTTTCCACTTTTCCCTCATTTATTTGCCATGAAATGATGGGACCAGATGCCATGAGCTTGTATCTGCAATTCATCATCTGTGTGTACTTTAACCTCCGTCAGAGAGGACTCTGTTTTAGGGACTGTACGTCAATTTCCATTTTGTTCCGTGGGCATTTGGAAGTAAAGCAGGGTGTTCAGCTGACTTGTTACTCTGCCACCACACCCTGCTTGAGGTGTGTGTCTGCATGCCACAAAGGACTGCTGAGATCAGGCAGCGTCACTTTCTATGATACGGACCAAGTGGGTGGCCCTTGTTTTTGTTTATTTGTTGTTTTTAATCTCCAGCTAAATGTGAATGGAACCTAGCATTTTGTTCTATCTCATTTTGGAATCTTGACCACCAACTGGAAGGTACCCACCCAGCACCCTGGTTCTGTCTGTGCTCAGTTTATTTTATTGTTATCCACTGCTCCGATTAAGAATTGTGTTCTCTACCCAAGTTATCGGAGCATGGGGACGGTAGAAGCAAAGCCTTCTCATTCCTTCAGGATATGCACATATTTTATTTTAGAACCATCAAAATTAAAGACTGGAGACCATGTCTGAGCATGAGTAGCTGAATTCTTAGTATAATAGGTGAGAGAAGGCCATGGAAGCGGCTGGCGACAGATGAGGGACCAGATCCCAGGGCATACTGCTTTCTACACTGTCCGTGTCAGCGCCATTTACAGAACAGGTGGTTCCTAGTTGGCCAGCTTACGGCTGGGGCTGATGTGTAGGCACGATGCCTGTGTCTTGGCATCCATGTCTGTGGCGATACAAAGGAAATCATGCTTGTCACCCTTGCATATGTTGCTTAGCTACAAGTTTCTAAGGACAGATGATTGAATAAGAAAGAGTAAGAACAAACTCTATGTCTCCTGTCTTGCCTGACTTCCTCAGCCCTAGACTGACATTTTCAGCCAATTGACCTTCCCGTCTAAAAGTTTGGGAATGAGGGAAGCACTTAATATGTGCCAGGTATGGTTCTGAATGTTTCATGTGTATGAACTTATATCATTTTCAGAATGGCCCCATGAAGTGTCTCTATCAGTATCCCCATTTCATAGATGGAGAAGTTGAGGCGTCAGTTCAGTTCAGTCCCTCAGTCATGTCTGATGCTTTGCAACCCCATGGACTGCAGCACACCAGGCCTCCCTGTCCATCACCAATTCCCAGAGTTTACTCAAACTCATGTCCATTGAGTTGATGATGACATCCAACCATCTCATCCTTTGTCGTCCCTTACTCATCCTGCCTTCAATCTTTTCCAGCATCAGGGTCTTTTCAAATGAGTCAGTTCTTTGCATCAGGTGGCCAAAGCTTTGGAGTGTCAGCTTCAGCATCAGTCCTTTCAGAGAATATTCAGGACTGATTTCCTTTAGGATGGACTGGTTGGATCTCCTTGCTGTCCAAGGGACTCTCAAGAGTCTTCTCCAATACTACAATTCAAAAGCATCAATTCTTCTGTGCTCAGCTTTCTTTATAGTCCAACTCTCACATCCATACTTGACCACTGGAAAAACCATAGCCTTGACTAGATGGACCTTTATTGGCAAAGTAATGTCTCTGCTTTTTAGTATGCTGTCTAGATTGGTCATAGCTTTTCTTCCAAGGAGTAAGCATCTTTTAATTTCATGGCTGCAATCACCATCTGCAGTGATTTTGGAGCCCCCCAAAATAAAGTTTGTCACTGTTTCCATTGCTTCCCCATCTATTTCCCATGAAGTGATGGGACCGGATGCCATGATCCCAGTTTTCTGAATGTTGAGCTTTAAGCCAACTTTTTCACTCACCTCTTTCACTTTCATCAAGAGGCTCTTTAGTTCCTCTTCGCTTTTTGCCCTAAGGGATGGTGTCATCTGCATATCTGAAGTTATTGATATTTCTCCTGGTAATCTTAATTCCAGCTTGTGCTTCATCCAGCCCAGCGTTTCTCGTGATATACTCTGCATAGAAGTTAAATGATTTGGAACCAGTCTGTTGTTCCATGTCCAGTTCTAACTATTGCTTCCTGACCTCCATACAGATTTCTTAGGAGGCAGGTCAGGTGGTCTGGTATTTCCATCTCTTTAAGAATTTTCCACAGTTTGTTGTGGTCCACACAGTCAAAGGCTTTGGCATAGTCAATAGCAGAAGTAGATGTTTTCCTGGAATTCTCTTGCTTTTTTGATGATCCAACGGATGTTGGCAATTTGATCTCTGGTTCCTCTGCCTTTTCTAAATCCAGCTTGAACATCTGGAAGTTCATGGTTCACGTATTGCTGAAGCCTGCATTGGAGAATTTTGAGCATTACTTTGCTAGCGTGTGAGATGAGTGCAATTGTGCAGTAGTTTGAGCATTCTTTGGCATTGCCTTTCTTTGGGATTGGAATGAAGACGGACCTAACAAAAGCAGAAGATATTAAGAAGAGGTGACAAGAATACACAGAAGAACTGTACAAAAAAGATCTTCACGACCCAGATAATCATGATGGTGTGATCACTCACCTAGAGCCAGACATCCTGAAATGTGAAGTCAAGTGCGCCTTAAGAAGCATCACTACAAACAAAGCTAGTGGAGCCGATGGAATTCCAGTTGAGCTATTCAAATCCTAAAAGATGATGCTGTGAAAGTGCTGCACTCAATATGCCAGAAAATTTGGAAAACTCAGCAGTCAGGACTGGAAAAGGTCAGTTTTCATTCCAATCCCAAAGAAAGGCAGTGCCAAAGTTGAGGCATAGAGAAATTAAAATTGCCCAAAGTGACACAGGTAAATATCAAAGCCAGAATTGTGAGTGCAGGCAGAGGCTGGTGTTAAAGTGTTTGTTTTAACCACTACTCTCTGCTACCCAGTCCAAGAAACCCTCCAGTGTATTGGGTGAAACTAAACACCTGTCTGTACCTTCCACTGACTGCACTTCTTTGAATGATTTTGTCACTGTCCTTGCCAGGGAGATGCTAGGGGCTGAAGGGAAGACTTCCTGCTACCTACATGTACTTGAAATGTTGTCAAGTCTAGGAGATTTGTCCCTCAGAGTTTTCCAGTTCTTTCTGTCCCTTCCCTTCATATCAATGCAGCACTGGAGCTCAGGAGCTGGTTACAGCTTTGGATTTCAGAGTATTAAGGAGGAGGGGCTTACACGGGCCTCCAAGCTCTGCCTCTCTCTTCCCTGCTGAGAGATCTTGTCTCCAACCCTGTGAGAGCCTCCTGTCCAACCTGCCAGCCTCCTGTCTCTCTTCACCCCAATCCCTCCCATTCTAGACAAAGAACTGGCTGTATGAGGCACACCCTACGCACTTATGTAAAGGCAGACTGTGGGTCCCACACCCGTCATGCAGAAGCAAAACTCCTCAGTGAAGCCTTGAGTCTCCATTTTTAACAAGTTCCCTGGGTATTCTGAAAGGCAGCTTGCTTTGGGATCACTTCCCATTGACTCTCCCATCAGGCATTTCTGTGCTGTACCCTTAATGGCGCTCTCTTGCCGTGTAATTAACATACCCCTTTGCTTACCTGCCTGGAGCTGTTTCCTTTGTGGCCTGGGCAGTTTTTCCAATGTCATTTCCAGCTGCTACTCCACTTTGTGGCTTCTACTCCAGCTGCATCGGATCATACACCTGGAGGGATGCGCAAGGTGATGGTTAGCAGTTGGAATCGTTCAGCAGACAGGGGACCTTTGCCGAGCTTGGGAGCTTCCAAGCAGAGACCTTGTGAATGAGTGAGGGAGAGGCCTCCCTGGCCAGGCTAAATGATGTCTGGGAGCTCTCTAGGACTCGGAAAGCTTGTGCTGAGCATAACCCCCTCTCAAGTGGTGTTTAGACGCTGATTTTGATGACTGTCGTTTTTGCTCAGGGCCCAACTCCCGAAGTGGAGGGCAGAATTTGTTTTAAATTCCATAACTGCAACATTGGGGTGTTACACTCATAGGCTCAGAATCTCCAAGGAACTGCATTCCTCTCTGTTAAGCCCTGTTCCTCATCCTTGTAATCTGGACTTATCTCTGCCCTGGATGTTGGCTGCCCATGGTGATCACCCTGCTTCTGGATCACAAGTGAGATTGGCTCCTAGGATCTCCCTGCAGCCTGTTCTTCAGTCTCTGTTGTTTAGTTGCTACGTCGCGTCCGGCTCTTTGGTGACCCCACGGATGTAGCCTACCAGGCTCCTCCGTCCATGGGATCTCCCAGGCAAGAATACTGGAGTGGGTTGCCATTTCCTTCTCCAGGGGATCTTCCCAACCCAGGGATCAAACCCATGTCCCCTGCATTGGCAGGCAAGATTCTTTACTGCTGAGCCACCAGGGAAGCCCACGTGTCAGTTACTCTGGTATTTAAGTATATAATAATCCATTGAAACAGATATTATTGTGCCCATTTGACCAGGCAGGAAATTGAGGCTCAAATATTGAGCAATCCCTTTTGAGTCATATTCCTGTTAACCAGCCAACCTAGGATTTGAATCCATGTCATTGTGACTCTAAATCTCTTACTCTTTACTGAACACTTGGCTACAAAACAAGCTAATCCTGTAAACAGTATTGCAAAAAGAATGCTTAATCTGCTAAAGAAAGCAAATGCTTCAGCAGCATAGAGACAAAATTTATTGCTGGCCAATTGATATATTCGTTACAAATCAGATTACGTTGTCCATAAAGCATTTCCTAAAGGAGCTCCATGTGGCAGTGATGTTAGCAAAGTATGAATTATTTTAGTGCTTGAGAGTTACTTAACTATTTGTCATTAAAAATAATTACTTATTCAGTCTTTCTTCTAACTCAGACTGGCAGTTTCCTGGAAGTAGACTGACTTAGCATTTCCTATTGTTTGCTAATTCATTGGGCCACAAAAGCAATCAGTTTGGCTTGCCAATGTACTTCCTTAGTCCTGGCTCTGTTTATCAGATATGCTGATGTCTTTAGCTGCAGCCCGCGCCCCCAACCCTTCCCCAGAATCAGGATTAAACCCTTCTCCTTCCAGCTTAATCTCATGCACTGGTTTGCTAAATTTTGTCTCCTGGGTGTCTGGCACAGAGTTATGTGCTCAGTGAGTATTTGTTGAAGGGATGAAGCAATGTGCTTCTTTGTTGAGTTAATCAAATTGTTGAACAGGACAGGGCTGAAATGCACATCCCAGTATGTCTTGGGTCTGCATCGTTAGCTACCCATAGGCTCTGCTGCAGTGACCAATGGTCTCTTGATGGCGAAACCCAACTCTTTTCACCCCACCAACCTTCCTCATTGATTAAGTTCCAGGACAAAGCTGTCACTTTCTTTTTAAACCACGTCATCTTTTTTGCTGTCCGTCTCCTCTGTCTATCCCATAAATGCTAGTGTTCTTCCCAGCTCCAATCTTGGCCCCCTTCTCTCCCTGGGGTCTGATCCACTCATGTGACTTCTGGGACTACATTTAGGGTGATGACTCCCAAATTCATCTCTCTTCCAAGTTTTGGAAACATAGATCCAATGACTTATTGAATGTCTTCTCCTGATTGGAAAGCCCTGCAAAAAAAAAAAAAAAATTTTTTTTTAAATTAATTTAGGATTTCTCCTCCTACCCCAAACTTGAGCCTCCGCATTTTTTTTTTTTTTAGCTTTTTAGTTTGCTGGGTGATATCACTCTTTTCTAATCTAGAAACTTCATAGTTTTCCTCTCTGCTCTCCCATCACCTTCTATTTAGTCACTGAATCCCAGAGGTGTCCCACAAAGCCAGCCTTCATCATCCTGGATTCTGCCTCCATTTCCTTCTTAGCCAAGTTCATCTTCACACAGGCTGCTAGACAAGAGCCTCATGCAACAGCAGAGCCAGCCATCTCAGACTTCTCCTGACTGTAGGCAGACAGCGGTTGGATCTGGGTGTCCTCCAAACTCATTAGTGATTGGAGGAGCTACTGCGTCACACATGTAGACTGACTGGTGAGGAAGTGGCTTCCAGCTGGCCAGAAACAGCCCAAGACACAGACGCAGGTTGGCATCCCTGGGCTGTCTTCCTTATGTGTTGTGGTCCTCAGGTCAGCATCCAATAAGCAGTGTGGGCAGAGGAGGGTCCTAGGGATGTGTGCAACCTGCCACATGGAGCCTGTTATGGCTGGTTGTGCAAAGGGTCTTCCTGGTGTAACATTGTTTTCTCTTTGGTTAAATGTACTGTATTTGGCCACCTGATGCGAAGAGCTGACTCATTTGAAAAGATCCTGATGTTGGGAAAGATTGAAGGCAGGAGGAGAAGGGGACGACAGAGGATGAGATGGTTAGATGGCATCACTGACTCAATGGATCTGAGTTTGGGCAAGCTCCAGGAGTTGGTGATGGACAGGGAGGGCTGGCGTGCTGCAGTTCATGGGGTTGCAAAGAGTCGGACACAACTGAGCAACTGAACTGAACTGAATGATCGCCACTGTGTGCGTGTGTGTATGTGTGTGTAAGTTAGCATATATCAGTAGGAGAGTGTGTGTGCATGTCTGACTATGAGTGAGGGTATGTGTTAATCAGCAAATTCATACTAAGGAATCTCTAACCCACATGGCCTGGAAGAAAGAGACTAGATCAAAATAAGACCAGAATTGAATTTATTAGCAAAACCTTGTTCTTTTAAACTGGAACCACTGGAAGCAGTTATTCCTCTGCTTAAAAAAACCTCGGTTGCCTTGTCCGTAGGGTTGAGTGTGACCTTTTGTCCTGGGGTCCAAATCTCTAACACCGGTCCTCACCCCCTACCCCCTACGCCCACCCCAGCCTGCCCTGACCCCATTCCACCCCTGCAGCCACAGCTCTTCTTTGGACAAGGAAGGGCTCTTGGGACTCCGTGATGTGTACACGTTTCATCCTGCCCTTTGACCTCTCCGCCCTTCTTTCTGGCATCCTTGTTCACCTCCCCGCCATCATCTGCCCTGCTGGGCACATCCCCTGGTTCATTGTCAGATAAAATGTAGGATGCCATCAAATTTCAGATAAACGACTAATAATATCTCAGTATATGCTCCAAATAACTTAGCCACTGTTTATCTGAAATTTAAAATGAACTCTGTGTCCTGTATTCCCATTTGCTCCATCTGGCACTCTGACATTCCTTCTCCCTGCACAGAGCATTGTGCACAGATCTCCCATAGCTCTTCTTATATTATGATGATTTGATTATTATTATTATTGAATCAGCCATAGGTATACAGATATCCCCTCCCTTTTGAACCTCCCTCCCATCTCCCTCCCCATCCCACCCCTCCAGGTTGATACAGAGCCCCTGCTTAGGTTTCTTAGCCATACAGCAAATTCCCGTTGGCTGTCTATTTTACACATGGTAATGTAAGTTTCCATGTCACTCTCCATGCATCTCACCCTCTCCTCCCCTCTCCCCATGTCCATCAGTCTATTCTCTATGTCTGTTTCTCCACTGCTGCCCTGTAAGTAAATTCTTCAGTACCATTTTTCTAGATTCTGTATCAATGCATTAGAATACGATGTTTCTCTTTCTGACTTACTTCACTCTGTATAATGGGTTCTAGGTTTATCCACCCCATTAGAACTGACTCAAAGGCATTCCTTTTTTATGGCTGAGTAATATTCCACTGTGTATATGTAATGTACCACAACTTCTTCATCCATTCATCTGTTGATGGATGCTTCCAAGGTTGCTTCCACGTTCCAGCTATTTTAAGTAGTGCTGTAATGAACAGTGGGATACATGTGTCTTTTTCAGTTTTGATTTCCTCAGGGTAGATGCCTAGGAGTGGGATTGCTGCAATGCAGTCTCTATGAAATTACCAATGTGATTATTATTTTTATTAATTAATTTATTTTAGTTTGAATGTGCTGGGTCTTCATTGCTGCACAGGTGTTTCTCTAGTTGTGATGAGCTGGGGCTACTCTCCAGTTTCGGCACTCGGGTTTTTCACTGTGGTGGCGTTTCTTGTTGCAGAGCGTGGGCTTTAGGATGTCCAGGCTTCAGTAGTTGTGATTTCCAGGCTCTAAAGCTCACGCTCAGCAGTTGTGGCACACGGACTTAGTTGCTCCACCGCACGTGGGATCCTCCCAGACCAGGGATCAAACTTGAGTCTCTTGCATTGGCAAGTGGGTTCTTCACTACTGAGCCACCAGGGAAGCCCGTGATGATTTATTATTTTGCCAACTGTTGTCCGTTGCAGTTGTTCTATTGCTAAGTTGTCTCCGACTCTTTGCGACCCCATGGACTGAAGCATGTCAAGCTTCCCTGTCCTTCACTATCTTTCTGAGTTTGCTCAAACTCACGTCCATTGAGTTGGTGATGCCATCCAACCATCTCATCCTCTGTCACCCCCTTCTTCTCCTGCCCTCAATCTTTCCCAGCATCAGGGTCTTTTCCAATGAGTTGGCTCTTCACATCAGGTGGCCAAAGTATTGGAGCTTCAGTTTCAGCATCAGTCCTCCCAATGCATATTCAGGGTTGATTTCCTTTAGGATTGACTGATTTGATTTCCTTGCAGTCCAAGGGACTCTCAGGAGTCTTCTCTAGCATCCCAATTTGAAACCATCAGTTCTTCAGCACTCAGCCTTCTTTGTGGTCCATCTCTCACATCCATACATGGCTTCTGGAAAAACCATAGCTTTGACTAGATGGACCTTTGTGGGCAAAGTGATGTCTCTGTTTTTTAATACACTGTCTAGGTTTGTCATGGCGTTAGTGGTAAGGAATCCACCTGCCAATGCAGGTGATGCAAGGAGCACAGGTTCGATTCCTCGGTCAGGAAGATTCCCTGGAGGAGGGCATGGTGGCCCACTCTAATATTCTTGCCTGGAGAATCCCATGGACAGAAGAGCCTGGTGGGGTATAGCCTATAGGGTCGTAAAGAGTCAGATATGACTGAAGAGACTTAGCATGCACACACACATATATGCTGTCATCCCTACCAACATGCATATCCTTGAGTCAAGACTATGACCATCGACTTACTCAATAAACATTTGTCAATCATGTCCCACCCGTGAAGCACTATGATAGGTGTCAGTTCCAGGACCACTGAGATTAGTCCTTGCACTGGAGCAGGGATTAGCAAACTACTACCCTAGCCTGGACCCAGCCCACCGCCTGTTGCAAGGGCCGTGGGCCCCGCCAGACTCACTGAAGTGTGTATTGTCTGCGGCTACTTTCACGCTACAATGGCAGAGTATGTGGCCTCTTGGCCCGCAAAGCCTTTAATGTTTACTTTTAGGCCCTTTACAGAAAAAAATTGCCGACCTCTGGTCTAAGGATCTTACCATCTAGAGGAGAGAGACAGACATAAACAAGTAAAGCAAATTCGTCTTTCATCTCTGAAGCCTTATATACATCAATGTGTGGTCCGGGACCACCTATCTTAGTGTCACCTGGAGCCTCATCCAGTTGACGCTGATTTCTGAGCCTGGTGATTCTGCCCTTTTAACAAAGCTTCCTGGTGATTCTTCATACCAAAGACTGAATATCACTGTCTTTGTGCCTGATCCCCTGTCTGGTGTGTGGTCAGCCCTGATGAATGGGTTGGCAGAAAGTGTTTGTTTGTTTGTTGATTGCTTCTCAATTCTGTTAAGAAAAAAAAAAGCCATTGGCATTGTTTGTTACATAAAGTAATCATTTCAGCCTGTACTGTTGTAAGTTAACTTAGCACAATTATATCACCGATCCAGATGTGGTGTGGCTGGGCTTCCTCCAGAGAAAATACATATCCAGACCATTCTCCTCAACTGTTCTGTGCAACATCTCACTCATCCCAAGGGGTGGTGGCTGCTGTCCGCTCCTGAGCAGTGCAGGAGAGCATCCTTTACTATGACCACCGTCTTCTACCTCAGGGTCCCTTGCCGGGAGCCAACATGGACAACATCATTCACAGTCAAGTAATCAAAATAAACTAAACGGTTCCTTCATGTCCCGAAGCTCAGAAAATGCTCTGGCTCCTTCTGGTGCCATGTGAGGGGCTGACAGAAGATAAATAAGAGTGAATTCAACCCATTAGCATTTGGAAGGCAAATGTTTCCGAGTGAAAATAAAGTCTGTGACTATATGTTGAGACAGATGTTCACACTTGCTACTCTTGTTAGAGTCCTTAAGAAAATAAATTCAAGATAAGAGAGTCAGCCACAGGCATTCCTGAGACCTGTATGTTCCTGGCTCTTCTAGCTCCTACAAGCAGTGTGCGAGCACAAAGGGAGTAAAGGATGAAGGTAATTTTCCTGATAATCCCACTTAAGTTTTCTTGTGATAGCCAAATAATTGGGGCAAATGGATTTAAAAAAAAAACTTGGATTATCTGTATAATGAACAACTTTAATGACTCGTTATTTCACAAAGAAAGATCTAAACTAAATGTTCTGATGTGTTGGTGAGAGTGAAAGTATTTCAGCCACACCTTGTATGGATGGCAACGTGGAGCGTAAACTGAACCAGTTCACACTTGTTTCTGCTGTTTGTGTTGAGTGCAGCCACACAGAGGCTTAACTGCAGTCATCCTAAGATAATGGAAATGTCTGGGTCTCACTGGCTGCTTCTTTCCCTGAGACAGACATCAACCTTCCTCCTCCATTCTTTTCGCTTGACACATGACGTTATCAGTGGTAGACATGTTTATGTGAGTGATTGTAGACGTATTTTAAATGAAATACCATTGTCTGAGCAGTTTGGTTTTTGAGGGTTCAAATAAATGAGAACTGCTTTCTCTCTGTTTAGACAAAAAAACAACCCCTCAAATATCACTCTATTTACAATCTTTGGATCTTTTTAAAAAATCCAAACCACCTAGGTCATTCTGAGCTTTATGATTTCTTTGCTTGATGTATCCCATGTTTGTTAAATTTATTATATTCCAAACATACTACTACATCCTGTACAGGATTTAATTTGATGTAAAAACGCTTCTATGAGGGATTCCCTGGTGGTGCAGCAGTTAAGACTCCATACTTCCACTGCAGGGGCACATGTTCCATGCTTGACCAGGGAACTAAGATCTCACAAGCTGGGATGTGTGGCCAAAAAAATAAAAACTCTTCTATGCCTACTTCAAGGGCCTTAGGTGATTTTTGTTTGTTTGTTTTAATATATTCTTAATAACTTAATACTTTTTTTTCTGTGCTTCAGTCATTTACAGAAACACACCAGGGAGGGAAACTTGAGTTAAAAACTGTCTTCTCACATTTTTTTAGAAAGGAGTCTTAGAATTGGTTACTAATTGCACCAGCATGGGGCTTATTAGCTGGTTGAAGCCCTATGGACATAAATCATTAAAGGAGGCCAAATAAATTTTATGTGCAAATCTGAGGTTTACCAAGAAAAAAAATAAATCCTCACTTATGTAATCATGCCGAGAAGGGATCAGGTGTTGTTATACATCGAGGACACAAAATAAATACAAAAAGCAAGTCCCCCACCATTCAGCTGTTTTTTATTAATAAACCTCCATCCATCATAAGTTGCTGGGAAAGGTGGCCAGATGTTAGAAACCTACTCCACTTGTCACCTAGGCCACTCCTGCAGGAGTTGCAATTTAGTTAATTTCACTACTACAGTAGCTTGATATAATTAAAGACTGTCGGGTGTGTTTTAAATGCTATTAAGTCATTATGGGTTTTTTCGGGGGCCAGGAATGTTCCTTCATTGCAGAAAAGAGGGCCACATTCTCTTAACAGAAAGCAGCCAGCAATCCCTATTTTAAGAGGTTGAAGTTAAAGTACTGAGGGGTGAAATGTGATTCTCTGACATCAATTATGGAAATCAATAAAGAAGCTGCAACACACACGTGCCTTCTTTGCCCTCCCTTGATTGAAGGAGAGACCATGGCGGGTCAATGAGACTGCGCTTGGTTAATAATCAAAGAGATAAATTTTCTATGTCAGAATTGCATTTTTAAAGTTGCTCTAAAATTTCTCTCTCTCTCTTTTTTTTTTTTTGGTGCTGAAGACTGTGTCTGAACCCAATTTGCCTAATTCTTGAGAACAAGAAAGACATAGGAAAAAAAGTTTCCCACTGAACCAGTTTAAAATGACATAGATATTGCTCCACACATCTTTCAACAGGTCCGACCCTTGAGCAAAACAGGAGGCAATTGGAGAAAATCAGGGGCTGAACAGGAATCTAGGAGCAGTCACATGCTAAAGAAGCTAAAATAATATAATAGCAGCAAACGCATCTAAATGGATTGAATAGATGAGCAGGTGGATCATTCTGAACCTCCTTTGCTGAGAATAAACCCCTTTCAAGTCTGTTTTGGTTCAAATAACTTGTGACCTGGATGCTTTCCACCCTGCTGAGTGGGCCCGACATCATCTCAGAGCTCCCCCGGTACCAAGAACCCTTTCAACAACCCCTCTGGGGCACCAGGGAAGGGTGTCCGTGAAATCTTCCACGTGCTTTGTGATCATTTATTTGAGTTTGGTTTTACTGTGTAAGCACTACAGCAGTTAGCAATCAGATTCCAAGACAAGTCTCATAAATCAGGACAACAACCTCGAAATCCCGCCCCCCCACCCCTGCCCATGCCCTGTTTATTCTGGCAACAAGAAGAAGACAGGGCATCAAAAGAAGGTGCTGGGTTACTCTCTGGAGCTGCCTGGGGACCCCTAGAGTTGCCTCTGAGGCATTACAGTGAGGTGTTGACGAGGGGTGAGAGTGAGGTGGTGGTCAGAGAGCTTGGAGTTGGTCTATAGTGGGTGTTGAATGAAGCCAGATTATCCTGGGCAATAAAACACTTGTTTGCACAGATCTGGAATGTTTGGGGCACTTTGAGAAAGTCCCAAGGGGAGAAAAAGGTCCAAAAGAGAGTCACCAAACTGTTCTGAAGGCTTCAAGAGCAATAGGGCTGTGCTCCTTCGAGGTCAAGGATGTGGACTAGTATGACTTTGCCAAAGACTGGCTTACAGTCACTGTGGCAGGGAGCATCGGAGGGTCCAGGTCATTTATTTGGTTTTGACACAGGGGAGGGGAGTGGTGAATACTGTGAATTACCTCATTAGACCTAGGAGGCTTTGGTATAACAACCCTCAAACATATCTGAATGAAAATTCAACTGGACCTCAGACTGGCTTAGGCAGAACAAGGAAATCGTGTCCCATGGGTGCTGATCTAACATTAAATCCTCCTCATGGATATGTCTGTTGGAGGCTGTCATGAACAAGAGAGGCCTGATCTAATTGGAATCTTGATTTCCAACTTGATCCAATTAGCATGCCTGGTTTGCTGAGGTCCTTTGGGGACTGAAAGGAGTCCAGTGACCAGCGGCAATGGAAAGTTCCTGTTTGGAGCTGGAAGTAAACCAGATGTTGCGTGTGTGACTGGCTGTCAGTGTTGATCTTGGTTCTCATGAGGATGGCTTCTTGTAGATGTGTGGGCTAATCAAAGCCAACTGGCTGTCTGGTTTTAAATAGATCTGGCCCACTTGCCTGGTCCCCAACCCCCCACCATAACTGATTCAGCCTTTACACAAGTAAAGCTCAAGTTAAGGATTCACTTATCTTTTACTGAGCACCTACAATGTGCCAGGTATCATGCCAGGCACTGGGGACGCACATGACACAGACTCCATCCTAGCAAGGACTTCAGGGCATGATCTGGCCTTGACCTGCTTCTCCAGTGAGGTGTGGGGCCACATCACACCTTTTGTGCTGCAGTCACACTGGCCTCAGGGCCTTTGCACATGCTGCCCCTCTTGGAATGTTCTTCCTCCTCCCATCACATCCCTTCTTTCAGGCCACAAATGCCTTTCCTGACCACTCCTTCTAAGGAGTGGACTTTCTACCCAGTGATCCAACAGATAGCCATAGTAATAGTAGCTATTACGTATTCACCTGATCTTTTTCCTTTATAGCCTTTACTGCAATTTTAAATTATTTTATGTTTGCTTGCCAAGCAGAGCATTGTTGCTTTTGTTCAGTTGTTAAGTCATGTCCGGCTCTGCAACTCCATGAACTGCAACCACACCAGGCTTCCCTGTATTGACTACATCCCGGAGCTTGCTCAAACTCATGTCTATTGAGTCGGTGACACCATCCAACCGTCTTATCCTCTGCTGCCCTCTTCTCCTCCTGCCCTCAATCTTTCCCACCATCAGAGTCTTTTCCAGTGAGTTGGCTGTTTGCTTTAGGTGGCCAAAATATTGGAGCTTCAGCTGTAGCATCAGTCCTTCCAATGAATATTCAGGGTTGATTTCCTTTAGGATTGACTGGTTTGATCTCCTTTATGTCCAAGGGACTCCCAAGAGTCTTCTTCTGCACCACAATTTGGAGCATATTGGTTAAGAATGTGCCCTGGGTAAGACTACTGCGTTCAAATCTTGACTTTGCTACTCCATGACACTGTGTCTTCACCTTAATGCCTGAATTTCTTAATCTGTAAAATGATAATGATAATTTTTTTAAAAGGTCAGTTTAATTAAATCTTTTAGCTAATGTTACCACATTTCCCTCTTTTGCTTTGGACTATTTGCTTAATAAAACATTAATATAGCAATGGAATAGAGTCAGACTACATTCATGCACGGACGGCATTAAACTAAAAAACTTGTATTTTTAGACTATGAGTATTAAAATAACTATATATCTTTATTAAATGGAGCAATTTACACCTATAAAATTTGAGGAGGAGGTTTTGCTTGCCTTTAAAATGTATAAAAATAGTTCTGAATTAGGAAAAGACAGTTACCTTCCAAGCTCACAATGTGTAGCCTGAGATTTATGTGGTCAGTGGATCCATATGTGTAAAACAACTGAACTCAGATGGTTCAACTTAATCTCAAAAAAACTGGCCATTTCTAGGATTTAATCATTTGCTATTAATAGCTCAACATAATGAGAGGAGACTAGGTAGTTAACATGTATAAAATATAGCAGGTGTTAATGACACGCATGAATTATTATAAACTGTAACGGGAAGTATGATGAGTAGCTTAAAACAAAAGAAAATAATTTTTAAAGCATTACAAAAGAAGTGTAACAAGTTGTGGGTGATAGGTAATGTTTTACAAGAGAAGATATATATTTTGGAGCATTTTTGAAAGGTGGATCTTGTGGTGAAAAGAAGCCTGTTAGTTTTAGAGTTGAATACTAATTGATGTGGTTAACGTGATAATATGGCAGCCGTGGTCATGGGAATGACATGACATATTTCCAGTACTGTAACTAGCAAGCTAGATCTTCTTTTGTTCTCTAACGAGAGCACTTTAAATAATTCACGAATGGTGTGACTCCTGAGTGATGTGTGTGTCATCACAGTGTCGATAATGAAGACCTCCATCACACCATGAACTCTCTGATAGCTGATACCATTGGCGATTGGTGTCCTGCTGAATTAAGGGGTCTGGTTAACTGAATTACCATATGTAGCCTGTATAGATTCTGAATATTCAGGCTTGCACCCAGTAAAATTCATGGGACATTAATGCACTGCTGAATAGAATTTCATTTTTCATTCAAAAATTATGTAAGATGATTATAATGTTTTATAGTCACCATTCTGAGCACCAGTGATTATTCTGATGGTGTCAAACTGGTTGGTAGGTCATTTCAGTTGACGTCTTGGACAAACATATTGTTTCTAGACTGGATTTAGATTAAAGTGATAGAGTAGTTCACACCTAGTGAGAGCTTTTCATAGGTCAAGGCTTGTTGTGGCCTGGCATGCATGCCCAGTCATGTCTGACTCTTTGTGACCCCACGGACTGTAGCCCACCAGGCTCCTCTGTCCCTGGAATTTTCCAGGCAGGAATACTGGAGTGGGTTGCCATTTCCTATTACAGGGGATCTTCCCCACCCAGAGGTGGAACCCACGTCTCATGCATTGGCAGGCAGATTCTTTACCACTGTGCCACCTGGGAAGCCCCTTCATGGGTCAGGCACTGACCTAGGTTCTTTATAGTTTAATTCCTTTAGTCGGCACAGCAACCCATTGGAATAAGTACTAGTACTAATCTCATTTTATGCATGATGAGGCCAGGGCCCCCAGCAATGAACTTGTGTAAGGTTTCTCTTAATAAGTGGAGGTGCTAGGATTGGAATCCAGGCAGTCTGGCTCCAGAATTCATGTCTTGGAACCTTCACAAGATACCAGTCTTCAGCTGGTGTGGCCATTTTGGTGGGGGGCTATGTGCATGGGAAGGAGCCTGCTAAATTACTTAAACATTGAAAAATGTGATAATGATGTCTGTGTATTCCTATTTTTACGTGATATCTACATGTATATGTGTATGGTTTGCATAGGCCAGATTTTCTCAAATGGATAAGATTATTCTTTTACCTTCTGGCTGGAAATCTTATATTAGTTATCATAGTCTTGTTAAATTTTTCTCTCCTCTGGTGATCTTTTTAAATGAAAATACTGTTGGAAGAGAAATAGTTTGTTGGGAATTAAAACATCAAATGCCCCAAGATAATTAGGTTTTGAATGAACTTTTTTCTGTCTGTGAAGCACTCTCTAAAGCAGTGGTATCTTGAGGCCTTAGACAAACACTTCTTAATTCATTAGACTGAGTCTCACTGTGAACTTTAGAACTACAATTAAAAATTAAAACAAGTATAAGTTATTTAACTCTCGTTGTGGGCTACAGCATATATATTGCAAAATAAAGGAATCAAAAAATCTATTCTCATTCAAATGCTGGTTTGCAAGTGTTTGAGAAATTATGATGTTTATAGATTGTTAGCACAGATTAAAAGTATTATTATTTCATAAATAAGGAGTATTTGTTTATATTTCTTGGCATGTTTTTAAGTACATTTTTATTGAGGTGGAACATATATAAAAAGTGAATAAATCATAAGTATATAATTTGATCAAACTTTTACAAAATAAAGACATATGAAATCAGCACAGCTACAAATAGCACCCAGACCAAAACATGGATTACTGAACCCCCAGAAGAACACCCTTTTGCCTCCTTATAGGCATACCCTCCTTACAGGCATACACTGACTGCTAACAGAACCAATGAATTTTACCTGCTTTTAAACTTTCTATAATGAGATTCATAGTGTATGTTATTTTGTGTATGACTTCGTTCTGATTGTGAAGTTTATTCCTGCACTTGAATATAGCAATATCTTTTTGTCACAGTAATGTATTCCATTTGGGGATTCATTTTATGTATGTCATTTAATGGGCTTCCTTGGTTGCTCAGATGGTGATGAATCTGCCTGTAATGCAGGAGACCTAGGTTCCATCCCTGGGTCTCGAAGATCCTCAGGAGGAGGGAATGGCTACCCACTCCAGTATTCTTGCCTGGAGAATTCCATGGACAGAGGAGCCTGGCAGAGGGCTACAGTCCATGGGATCACAAAGAGTTGGACACGACTGAGTGACCAACGCTTACAATTTAAATGAGTGCTTTCTCTCCTCCAGGCAATGCTAGAATCTTTGAACTTTTCTACACTCTGTTTATCCCTTTCCCTCCTTTTTACTGTTGTCATGCATGTTACTTTCCAATTTTTATATTTTTATAGATTTATTTGAACATATAAAATATTTTTATAGGTTTTTGTATTTACTTAGGACTATCCACGTGACACCAATGACCCTTTTCCACTTCTCTTTATTTCATCCTTCATTGCTGGCTTCCCACCTGGGATCATTTTTCTTCTGTCTAAAAACAAAACTCCCTTTAGTATTCCCTTTAATACAGGTCTGTGAGTGATTCATTCTCTTAATTTTTGTTATTCTAGAAATGTCTCTATTTTGCTTCCAGTTTTTGTTTTCAGTTTTTAAATATTTTTATTGAGACATAAGTTATGTACAATAAAGAGCACACATCTTAAATTCATAGCTTAATTCATTTTTATATATGTACACGCCTATGTAACCACCACCAAGATCAAGATATGATCTTTACAGCATCCCAGGGCACTTCTGTGCCATTCCAAGTCCAAGGCTGCCCAGAGGTAATCACTACTCTGACCTCTAGATTAGTGGGCCAGATTAGTTTTACCTATTTAAAAAAATTAATGCAAATTGAAATCATATCAGGCACTCTTTTGTTTCTCCTCTCTTTTGCCTAACATTATATCTTTGAGTTTCATCTATGTTGTGTATATGTGAGTAGTTAATTTTGACTGTTATTGCTGTATAGTATTCCATTGTATGACGTTACCATATTTGACCTGTTCGTGATCATTTGGTTTGTTTGCAGTTTTTGGCTATTGTAAAGAGTGCTACTTCCTACTTCCAACATTCCTGCTTAACTCTTTAGAGGACATAGTGCAATATTTTTGAATACATGCCTGGAAATGAAGGTGCTGATTCATTGGGTGTGTGTATATATATATATATATATATATATATATATAAAGCAAAAAAAAAAAAAACAAGATAATGTGTCTTTTTTTCCCCTGTATGCTTTAAGAGTTTAGTCTTTGGCTTCAGCTATTTTATTGTAATGTGCCCAGAAGTAATTTTTCTTTGTATTTGTCTGTAATTTGATGTTATTTTTCAGTTTTGGAGAATTCTCAGCCGTTTCCCTTCATATATTGCTTCTGCCCCATCCCTTTCTTCTCCCACTCTGGGACACTAATCACGTGTATTTTAGACTTTCTCGTCACATCCTATATACCTCTGATGCTGTTTTCTATACCTCCCAACTCCTTTCCTCTTTGTTCTTCAGTCTTGACTATTTTCTGTTGTGTTTCTCAATTGTCTGTTTCTCTCTTCAGCTGTGTCTACTTTTCTGTTAATATGCTCTGTTGAGTGCTTAGTTTCAGTTATTCTATTTTTCTAAAGCTTCCATTTATTTCTGTTCTAGAATTTCTACATTTTTATACATTTTACTTCTATTTTCTTGAATGTATTAATTATAGTTATATTTTAAAGCCTGATAACTCTAATATCTGGGTTAACTGCAGTCTGTTTTCATTGCAAAGGTTTTGTCTTGGTTCTGTTTCTTGGTACAGTCAGGTAATTTTGCACCTTAATTTAGGGACTTCTGTATGAATTTTGCAGGAGCTTGGCATAATATTTTCCTCCTGCAGAGAGAATACACCCTATCTTCGGGCAAGCAGCAGAGAGGTAGAGTATTTCAGTCCTATAAGGGACCAAGGGGACCCAAGCCTAGTTTAGCACATTTGCAGTGTTTGGTCTTCTCCTGGTTTGCCTCCCTCCTAGGATGGCATTCTCGTGTTTCCTAGAGCCCCAACTCTTTGGTGGGTCTAGGACTCTTTTTCTTTTCTTTTTCTTTCTGTCTTTCCATCACTTTGAGATAGCCACAAATTCTGTTCCACTCTCAAGCCCCTTTCTGCTTGGCCTCTTAGCTTCTCTTTCTCTGCTGATTGTGAGAAAATGCTTCTAGGAGAAATCACAGAGTATTGGGCTCAGTGTTCTTTATCTTGCTTTTCTCTATATCTTGCCCTTCAAATTCTGGCTGCTTGGCAACTCTGAACTCCAAGTTCTGTCTCTCCAGTTTGAGGGGTTGCCTAACCTCTGCTGGCTCCTCTGCATCTTAGTAACCTCTTTCCACTTTGCCTCTCAGATTTTTGCTTCAGGCCAAATACCAGCAAATGCTGCAAGGAGAAAAGAGGTGTGCAGAAACTTGTGCTCACCTCAGTGACCTTTCCTTCCTCTGGGACATGCCTTCTCAAGTCCTAGATACCTTGAAAGTTCTCTGATGCCTTTAGATGGACAGTTTGGGTATGTTATTCAGCGTCTCTCCTGCTGAGATCTACTACAAGTTACTCCATCACACAGTTAAATTTTAATAAACAGATGCTACAGTCTCCAACCAACCCAAAGTTAGACAGTAAAATAGAACATGGTGTGACTATTTTTATAATTTCTTCACTATTTGCTGTGATGTATAATAGCTTCTGGAACGCCTTAAAATAAAATCACCGAGAGTACAGATTTTGGTTTTATTATTGTTTAGGTTAAGATAGAAAAGGAAAGGTTACAATGGGACTCAGTATTCATCTGGTGAAAGACCCCTGGCATCTTGGGATCTTGGTGCAACTACAGTGAGGTCCCTGGATGCGGGAAGGGTTAGCACTGAGCTAAATAGCTCGCCTCTGTCTCAGTCCCCGTAGGCAAGTGTCCTGAAGTGCAGACACTCATGTCACTTACAGGTTGAGGCGAGCTCCGCGCTTGGAATTAGCATCGGCCTTCTTCCCGGGATGTGAGTATCTCAGCGGCCCAGGAGAGTTACAGCTGCCAATCACTCCTGGTGTCATCGGAAGGAGAAGCCCCCCTTTAAATGGACAGCATTTTAAAGGCTGTCAGATAAGAGGAAGAAGGGCAGGAGTCAAGTCTGTCTTGCTCAGGGGGTACCTCATCTTTAGAAAAATGTCTACTTCAGGTTTTGCAAAGGAAAAATAAGTGGCTGTTTCCCGCCCCCCCCCCCCCTCCTTCATTCTTTTGGTAAATATTATGTCTTTACTCTGTGTCCAGGTGCTGTGGGGAACACATAGGAATATAAAACATTATCCATGGCAATTCCAGCAACTTCACACTCTAGGGAGTAGCCAAGATTTGGCTCACAAGTCAGAACAGCCTGCTGTTTATGGTGAGCATAATTCTATGGAAGGTGAATGCTGGGGGAGGTTGGCCGAGGGGGAGACCTATGAGACACAGAGGGGTCCAGGAGGGCTTCCTGAGGGAGGCAACTCTCGCTGATGCCACTGCTCAGCAGCTCTTAGCCACTGCTTCCTGAGATGACCTGATGCCCAGCCCTGCTTCATGCTTTCCACTGACTCTTTCTTCCTTTTTTGGTTCTGTGGTCTAAACAAGATTTGACAACAACTGCCACTTTAGCTTTCTGTGGTTTATTCCTGGGCAAGACTCTCTGCAGGGCAATTGGTGTTATGGGATGTCTTCCCAGGCTTTCTTCTTCTTTGAACCTTTGCCATCCGGATTGAACACTCCCCTGCAGACAGCTCCCTACACTACACCGTGGCTTCTCCTTCACCATCAGCAGTTGCCAGGGGATGAGTGAAAATGCTGGACAATCAGAGAGAGAACCAGAACCTGGGCTGCTTGGGCTCCACGGCTAGAGCTTGGAAGGGGCTTCAACAAATTAGTGGCATTGAGAGAAAACTCTTTGTAATCATTTCCTCCCTTTTGCTTGTTGGCGCCATGAATTTTCCAAAAGGCAATGGCCAGAACTTTATGGAAACCAAATGATATGGTATCTGAGATGAATAAAAGATAATTGGTTCAGAGTATCAATTTATCTCTTCCCTGTAGCTCAGTAGAGAGGGTTTCCCAGCCCTCATGTCCTTGGAATCAAAAAGGGGTTTATTATTTAAGGCTGATGTTAATTTGTCAAGTCATTTAGCCTCAGAAGTAGTTTTTTACAAAATAAGTTCAGGCTCCAGCGTGGAGGCATTCTAGTGGTAGAGGGGGAGCAGTGAACAGGATATGAAGGAGAAAGGATGGTGACCCCACGTGGAAGGCAGAGACCAGGCAGGGCCCCTCACTGCAGATAGGATTCTCCGAGGTCAAGTACATTACTGAGTACCCAGCAGGGATTCCTGCAGTTCAGTCGGATTGATTATTGGAATTGAGTTGCACCCTTGCGCGTGCCGGTCCTATACTCTCACTTAGACATCTCACTTGGCTGAGAGTGAATGTCTCCTGGGCTAGTCCCTGCCTTGGGGAGTGGTTAGAATGAGAGCTGCAGCACTCAGGAAATTCTCAGACCCCATCATCTTGACCTCCTGGGTTTCAGCAACCTCCCATGCGGCCTTTGTGGACGTGACGGAAAACTGAGAGCCCAGTGCAGTCTGAGCATCCATATCCAGTTGAAGGAGACCCAGTGGTTGGTAAAAGTGGGCTGAAGTCTACTGCACTAAGGTCTCCAAAGTATATCCACACACTTCAAACATCGGTCCTTGCCTTAATTCTGTTTAACATTTTATTTTTTAAATTAATTTTTATTGGGGGCATAGTTGCTTTATACGGAGAAGGCAATGGCAACCCACTCCAGTACTCTTGCCTGGAAAATCCCATGGATGGAGGAGCCTGGTGGGCTGCAGTCCATGGGGTCGCTAAGAGTCGGACACGACTGAGCGACTTCGCTTTCACTCTTCACTTTCATGCATTGGAGAAGGAAATGGCAACCCACTCCAGTGTTCTTGCCTGGAGAATCCCCAGGGACGGTGGGGCCTGGTGGGCTGCCGTCTATGGTGTCGCACAGAGTCGGACACGACTGGCGCGACTTAGCAGCAGCAGCAGCAGCAGTTGCTTTATAATGCTTTATTACTGTCTACCGTATGGCAAAGTGAATCAGCTATACGTACAACCCTCTTTTTGGATATTTCCTTCCCATTCAGGTCACCACAGGGCATTGAGTAGGTTTCTGTGAGCTACACAGCAGGTTCTCATTATGTATCTATTCCACATCTAGTAGTGTTTAGATGTCAGTCGAAATGTCTCAGTTCATCCCACCCCTCCCCCATCCCTCTTTGTGTTTAACATTTTAAATAAAAGTTAAAAGGAGGATAGTATGGTGTGAATGGACTAGAGGTGCTCAAACTTAGCCTTCAAAGGGCCTCCTGGTGAATATATTGGGTCTTCTGGTCTCTGCGGCCTCAGTTGTATCTTCTCAACTCTTGGAGCTGTTGTACAATGCTGCTGTAGTTCAGCCGAAGATGATGTGTAATGAAGGAGTGGGGCTGTGTTCTAGTGCGATTTAGCTTCGGAAGCTAAAATTTGACTTCCATATCATTTTCAATTGTCATGAAATATTGTTCTATGGATCGTCCCCTCCAGCTAAGTCAAAACGTTACAGTCATTCTTAGCTCGTGGGTTGTACAGAAGAAAGTAGTGGCTGGACTCAATTTGTGGATGTAGTTTGCTGTCCCCTACAGCAGCGTAAACAGTAGGATGCTTGGAGGGATTCTGACTACGGCAGATGACGGAGTCAAGATCCCCAAGGACCCTGAACTACTTGAGTGTGGACCAAATATACCATAAAGTGTGATGGGACTCATGGACTCAGCGTTCATTTGACAAGTGTTCATTGGATGTCTGCTGTGTCAGTCAGTGTTCTTGTTACTGGCAACGCAATAGTAAACCATGTAGCTAAGGTCCTGCCCTCAGGAGCTTATTTATGCATGCGTGTGTGTGTGTGTGTGCGCATGCGCGAGTGCTCTGAGGACAACTAGTGATCACAGTCAATCTTAAAGGAAATCAGTCCTGAATATACATTGGAAGGACTGATGCTGAAGCTGAAGCTCCAACACTTTGGCCACCTGATGCAAAGAACTGACTCATTGGAAGAGACCTTGGTGCTGGGAAAGATTGAAGGCGGGAGAAGGGGATAACAGAGGATGAGACGGTTGGATGGCATCACTGACTTGATGCACATGAATTTGAGCAAGCTCCTGGAGTTGGTGATGGACAGGGAAGCCTGGCATGCTGCAGTCCATGGGGTTCCAAAGAGTCAGACGTTACTGAGCTACTGAACTGAACTGATCACAGATCAGCCTGGACTTGGATACTGTTTTACTTTTAGGTTTAGAGGACCACACAAATACAGGACGATGGCTACATCTTGTCCGGAGTTTCTGTTGACTCAGTGTGAAATCAGTAGTGTGTTGTGGCAGAATTAAAGCTATAGAAGAACTAGAAGTAAAGTATTTGAAGTCAAGACAGGATCTTCCAACTTTTCTCAGGCTAGTCAGGCCCTGCTTTGAATACTGGTGTAGACATGATGCAATCCCTTATCCAACAGCTATTTATTAAGGACTTATCTGTGCCAGGGGCTTCCCTGGTGGCTCAGCCAGTAAAGAACCTGCCTGCAATGCAGGAGACCCAGGTTCAATCCCTGCATGCAGAAGATCCCCTGGAGAAGGGAATGGCAACCCACTCCAGCATTCTTGCCCGGAGAATTCCATGGACAGAAGAGCCTGGTAGGCTACAGTCCATGGGGTTGCAAAAAGTTGAACATGACTGAATGACTAACACTTATATGTGTCAGACATGAGATTGAGCAATAATTTCTCAGGGATGCTGGAGAGAGTGAGGTGGGACTGGGCTAGAGGATTGTTAATGCCCCTCCCTTGATTAAGGGTGAGTGGTGCAGCTTTGAGGAAAAAGTGAATTCATAGAGAGCTGGAAAGACATATGGGTTCTGAAATGGTAAATAACTGCTGAAGTTATCCATGCTGTGCCTCTGTGATCAAGGCTGATAGAAGGGCAGAGCTGGGTCCTCCCACCAGGAGTATCTCAGGGCTAATGCTGGCAACAGGATATTGAGCTGAAAGATCCTGGGTCTACCAATTTTGCCAATTTCTATTTTCTGATGAGAACTTCATTGAGATAGCAGAGTCTCAATTATCTGCTAATAAAATTATTTATTATTTAATATTATTATGTGATGATATATAATTTTATGCTGTGCTATGCTATGCTAAGTCACTTCAGTCGTGTCCGACTCTGTGTGACCCCATAGATAGCAGCCCACCAGGCTTCCCCGTCCCTGGGATTCTCCAGGCAAGAACACTGGAGTGGGTTGCCATTTCCTTCTCCAATGCATGAAAGTGAAAAGAGAAAGTGAAGTCGCTCAGTCGTGTCCGACTCTTAGCGACCCCATGGACTGCAGCCCACCAGGCTCCTCCGTCCATGGGATTTTCCGGGCAACAGTACTGGAGTGGGTTGCCATTGCCTTCTCCATATAATTTTATATTATTTAATAATTCGTATTTTTCATTTTCCCTATGTAGTGAAATAGACAATAGTGTTCATAATTGTGACTTTGAGGCATTAAATATTCCATTAAAGATATATAACAGAAAATAACAGACTCAGAGATATAGAAAACAAACAAGTGGGTGCCAGTGGGGAGAAGGAAGGGAGGAGAGGCAATATGGGGGTAGGCATCTAGCAGGTACAAACTATCAGGTATAAAATAAGCTACAAAGATGCATTGAACAGAATGGGAATTTGCCAATAGTTTTATAATAACTACAAATGGACTACAACCTTTAAAACTGTGAGTCACTATATTGTATACCATAATTTATATAATATTATACATTAACTATACTTTAATTAAACAAGTAAATATATTATTAAAGAGTAAGTAGGGTAAAGATCATCTTGATATTAAATACTCGGTACTGTTTCAATTGTTTGATAAACACAACTCTTTATTGACCAGAATGTTTAATCACAGAGTACCCATTTAGTCTCCAACCAGTTCAGGTCCACTTTGCATAGCTGTAGAAAAAAAGTTACTAGTAAATAAGAAGACAACCATTGCATGCCCTGGAAGATCTGAGACACAACATTTCCAAATTAAAAGTTTTCTGAAGGAACTGGTGGAGTGTAGGTGACTCTGGAATATCTTTCATTTGAAAAACCTATTTCATTAATTCTAAGATACGCTCCCCCACTCTGCTTTTTAACATTTTTGGAATTATAATGTATCTGGTCATCAGTGGCATCTTCAATCGTCATAATTGTCTTTCTTCCCTCCTTTTCCTTCTTTCTTTCCTTCTCCTCTTCTTCCATCCCTCCCTCCCTCTCTCTTTCTTCTTTCACATAAAAGTACATCTTTCAGTGCATAGCATTTTACATTCTTGCAACATTTTTAAGTGAAAGATTCTAACTTATCGGTGGTAACTTGGGGTGACTTGGGAGGTGAGGTCTGACGTCCATAGCTACCTTGTGCTGTGCTGTGCTTGGTTGCTCAGTCGTGTCCAACTCTTTGCAACCCATGGACTGCAGCCCACCAGGCTCCTTTGTCCAGGGGGATTCTCCAGGCAAGACTACTGGAGTGGGTTGCCAAGCCTTCTTCCATGGGACCTTCTCAACCCAGAGATTGAATCTACGTCTCCTGCATTGCAGGCAGATTCTTTACTGACTGAGCCACCAGGGAAGCCCCAAAGCTACCTTAAGTAATAATAATAATAATATTCCTTATCATGGAAAATTAATGTTTTATCTTGATTTTATGTAAAATGCAAATGAAAGCATCTTTATTTTTATTTATTTGTAGCAAACGCTTCAACTGAAAAGCAAAACAGTATGTTTGGTGTTGCAGATACAACTTTAAGAAAAGTATCTGTCCCAATCACAGCCAAATTGTTGACCCAGTGCTTCTAACATATTGGAAAATTGGTGGTGCCACCCTCAAAGAGAGGTAATTTTATTTCAAGTATGTCTTTGCATTTTATAATGAAATAGCCTCTAAATCCCTTTTTCTTCATCATCACACTTCCTTGCAATGCATAAAAGAGGCTAGATGCAAGTTATATATATATATATATATATATATATATATATATATTTCAAGATGAAGTTTATTTTTTTGGTCAATTGCAAACCCAGGGACTCAGTGGACAAGAGTTCCCTGCTACTCTTTTCATCTAAATTGAGACCAGGAGACTTACTGATGTGCCTGAACTTGTTAGTAAGAAGATTATTCTGCACTTGGGCTAGAGGTAGAGACCTCATTTCCCATGTTAGATCTCTGGGAGTGAACAGTGTGGATGATATGACTGGCGATTTAAATGCTTTTGACACTTCTTTCTTCTGGTTTTCATTCTGGGTAGTTCTTTTCAGAGTTCAAAGACTCTCTCTTCCAGGACTAGAAACTTGGTGATATATGACTGTCTCTACGTTTGTCCTACTTTCTGCTTTTAACAGTAATCAAACCTCATTTCTCAATTTAACTTGGCTAAAAGGGCTTGGAGTCTAGCTTTCAGAGATTTCTTGTGATGTCAGGGAACACAACTGTGGGTTTCTTAGCCTTCACAATGGATAGAATAAAGAAGTTGACAGGCTTTGCTAGAAAAGATTCTTTTGTCTTTTCTTTATGTTTGAAGTCATTTTGTGCAATTTAATAATCATCTGCTTTCTCTTCTTCATCCTTGGCTTTGTGTAGGAGTAAATAGAAAATAAAAGTACACCCATGGACGGTTCTGCTAACTGTTCAGGCCACAACCATCCATCATTTTACGATACAGCACTTCACTGTCTAGTCTGGGGAAAATGGCAAAAATCTATATTTTTAATAGATTAAAAATCTATTAAATCAGTTTGTCAGTTCTTCTAGCTCTAATTTTGTTATTAGATAGTCCTGCACAATCACAAACACAGCAAAAATATGCAAGGAATTCGAATGGAGACCCGAGCATTGATTTTGATATTATAGTTTTACTAAGCATCCAGGAAATTTTTTTTTTTTTTGAACAGATGTTTGCTTAATACTTAAAAGAGATTTTGGGGATATCTGATTCTTTTTCTTTTCAAAACCCAAAGAGAACACTCTTGTTCACCCCTTTCCAAGAATCTTCAAGGTTACCCTAATCTGAGACTATCTCCAACCTGGGAAGCAGTGAGAAGTCAGCTCACAGACTTTTACTTCCATCACTGAAGGTCCTGCTCATGTATGTGGGCCCTCTCCTCCTAAAAACTTTCACTCAGAAAATATTTCATCTCTACTGGAAGCTGAAATGGCTTTTTTTAGTAGGCAGAGAACCTTGGTCTTCCTCTCTCCGTTCCTTCCTCCCGCCTTCCCTTCCTTCTTTTCTCCTCTCCCTTTCTCCTTTCCTCCCTCCCCTTTTCTGTTTTAATTTGGCAGCTAATGGCTCAGCAATAAGATTATTTTATCTCAAGAACAACTTTTCCCACTATAATATATAGTTTATGAACTCTTTACTTAATTCTTATTCTTAAAATAAATGTTTTTCTTTTCATAAAAGTAATATTTATTGTAGAAATGGCCTTTAAAAACTCTAAAAGTATAATGAAGAAAAGAAAAAAATGTCATCCAAATTCCCACCCTAATGTTTGAGTGTGTTTTCATCTGGTGATTTTTCTCTGCAAAACAGGTTTTCTTTCTTTCCTTTTTTTTTTTTTTTTTTTGCTTAGTGATATATTTTGTATTCTTCACAATTCATTTAAAATATTAGGTCTTCCATTTGCTATTAAAATGATTTATAAATGTAATTATTGATGGCTGCATACTATTCGACCCAATGTTGACCACATTGCCCCAGCCATTCCACTACTGTTAGCTTTCTAGGGTGAATCTAATTTTTACTTTAGTTTATGAATGAATACAATGACCACCTCTGGGAATAAGTCATTGTCAGTATTTTACCTCTATCTCTTACCCTGTGCAGAAGTCTGAAAACTTTATGGTAAAGGTCTAGGTAGTTAATTTATAATTTCTTTACTTTCCCATTGCAAAACAAAAGCAGCCATGACAATACGCAGATACCTGGACATGGCTGGTTTCAATAAAACTTTATTTACTAAAATATGATTCAGCTCTTGAGCCTGTGGTTTGCCAACTCCTGCTCTAGTGTATACAATTTTAGGCTTACAAGTCTCAAAACTTTTTTTAGAATCAAGCATATAATTAATCACAAATCAATTGCACTATTCTCTTGCACTGCAGGCTTTAAAGTTAATATTTAGATCCAGCCCAGCTCACTGGCAACAGTCCATTGCCGGTCTCTAGGGCAGAGGAGCGGTTTGCTGACGGCAGCTCTCCTGGCAGGTCCAATGGGCCATCTCCCAGACCGGGAAGCCTGAGGGAAACCATCAGCTGGCCTGGTGCAACGACACTGTGACATTATTTACCCACATGTCAACTCTGTTTACAAAGTGACTCCAAAGGGCTTTGCCTCTGTTTGTACCTGCATTTGCCAGACCATCACTGGTTCTAGCCTCCAGCCAGCCAGGTTACAAGCCAGAAAAGCCAACTGAAAGGAAAAATGCAGTGAAACTAGTCTTCACAGGGCTCAATCCTCCCATACTTAGTGGCCAGAGGCCACTTCCCTAAACCCAGCTCCTTTGAAAGTTTGAAATAGAACCAGCTGGATGTGAGAGTCACTGAAACACTCTCTTGGATCTGATCATTTCAAGCCTCTTTGTAGCTGTTGTGTAGAGTATGGCCTCAAAGGGAGAGGATTCTGGTATGTCTCTAGGCAGTGTCAAAAATACATATGTGTGTGCAGCATTGTGGGCGATTCTCTTGCTCTGGGAATATTCAAAAGGGAGGTCAAGGATAATGGTGTGTGTATATTTCCATGGAATCAAGAAGTGTATATAGCTGGCATTAAAACATCAATCAGCCTGCTTCCTTCCCTGAATCAACCCTAAATATGTACTAGCAGGTCTGATGCTGAAGCTTCATACTTTGGACTCCTGATGCAGAGCTGACTCATTGGAAAAGGCCCTGATGCTGGGAAACATTGAAGGCAGGAGTAGAAGGGGGAGACAGAAGATGATATGGGTGGATGGCATCACTGACTCAATGGACATGAGTTTGACCAAACACCGGTAGATAGTGAAGACCAGCCAAGCCTGGCAGTCCATGGGGTTGTACAACAGGATAACTTTTGTGTGACCACCCTCTCAGTTAAGGTCGAGTGCAATGTTTCCTTAAGCACATACTGAGAATGAGTAGTCTCTGAACACATACTGAAACTAAACCAACCATAATATTGAGTAAAAAGTCAGACTAGGCTTTCATATTGTAACTTGAGATGTGATTTTTTTTTTTTAAGCCTGTATCAGGGTTGTCTCAAGTTCTCTGGCTGTGAACTCTAACTTCTTTATAATTTATTGCTAATTTGGGGGGTTATTATATTTTGTCTCAAAACTGATATTTGAGGGAGCAGTGCATAGAATCATGGCCCACCCACTCTAGGGTTTGCCAGCGACAGATTAGCTTCTTTATCCTTCAAGTCAGTGGAGGAATTTTAGAGCAGAGAGAAGACAAATGCCGGTAGAAAAATGTTAACTTAATAAAACGAACGAAGATCAGATTTCCCTCCCCCTGGCCGCCTCCCTCCTGGAATCTTTTGTTGACTTCTTGAAACTTCCTGTGATTTATGGGACCCCTTTCCTGTAGGCTGAATACCTTTTGATTAAGAAGTGAACCACAGTTCCAAAACCACAGGGACAGCTGTTGTTTGAATTAACCAGAACACTTACTGCCGTTGTTCACTTTATTGTGCAAAGACACCATCTTAGTGACAGCAGTCGCCCCCAGTGCAAGCAGGCACCCCATTGCCCTAGACCACGATTGAATCTCCCCCCCTTTTTTTTACTCCTTTTGATCAGCAGAGGTCTTGAAGGAAAGTCTTTGGATGTCATAAATGGATGGTGGGAGGGATGTGTGCTAAGTTGCTTCAGTCGTGTCTGACCCCCTGAGATCCCATGGACTGCAGCCTGCCAGGCTCCTCTGTCCATGGTGATTCTCCAGGCAAGAATACTGGAGTGGGTTGCCATGCCCTCCAGGGAATCTTTCTGACCCAGGGATGGAATCTGCATCTCATGTTCAACTCTGTGTGTCCTGGATTCCTTCTCACCCTAAAATGTTGGGTGTACTTAAGGCTCTGGGATCCTGTGAGTAACATCTCAATGACCCAGAACAGTGATTCTGGGGGAGGGGTAGGGGGGAGCTCTCTCTCTAGAGGGTGCTATCAGGGTCTGGAGTGGTGGTGGTGGAGGGGGTGGGTATTATGTGAAAGCAAAGCATGATGACTCCTGTTGGTCAGATGTTTGATGTAGTTAATAGCGTGACAAGAGAGCATGGAATTTTCATTTGTCAAATGGGAAGCAGAGATGAAGATGAGAGGAAAAGCTTTCACGTGGATGATGATGGACCAGGTCAGACAAGGTGGGAAAAGAGATGGTTAGCTGTGACTGAGTGTCTCTGCCCTCGGCCTCACTTAGGTCTCTAATACACCTTGAACTGCCAGGATGGGAGCCTTTCAGATGGGCTGAACAATCAGAAAGACTCTATACCTGTGGCGCCTGGGACGGGAAACAGACTTTCACTCAAGAAGGTGAGAAAGGCATTGTGTTATCACTGGGCTTAGAATGCAGACCTCAGCCACCAGGGACACGGGGCAGGCAGGTTTGATGAAGACGAAAGAGGTTGTCTGGAGCAGCGTTTAGCAAACTAAAGCCTGTGGGTTGATCTGGCCCACTGCCTGTTTTTGTAAATAAAATTTTATTGGAGCACAGCCATCCGTTCATTTACACATCATAATCAACCGCTTCTGCTTTACAAGGGCAGGGCTGAGTTGTTGTGACAGAGACTATGTGTAATAGTCACTCAGTCATGTCTGACTCTTTGCGACCATGACTGTAGCCCACCAGGCTCCTCTGTCCATGGGATTCTCCAGGCAAGAATACTGGAGTCGGTGGCCATTCCCTTCTCTAGGAGATCTTCTCGACCCAGGGATCGAGATTCTTCACCATCTGAGCCACCAGGACAGAGACTATAATGACCTGCAAAACTGAAAATAGAACCTCCCGGGCCCTTTGAGGGAAAGACTTGCCATCTCCTGCTCCAGGGTGTGGGTCCCTCAGAGGAGGGTACCCCCAGCGGTCCTTAAGTGGGAAGACCAGGCCCAGCCAGAGAGGGATGAAAGCACTGTGTCCAGGGGCAGGTGGAACGAAAGAAGGAAGCACTAGGAGCCTGCTGTCATGGCTGCTGCTTTTCACTCCTTTGAGTTCTTCCCCTGGAGCTTTCCTAGTTGTATGCTGTCCAGTGTCGCGGGCCAAGGGTGATGGTGGGCAAAGCCATCCCTTGTCTCCCTATTGCTACTTGCACCTCGTTGGTCAAGCAAAGTGGAATCCGGTTTGGTTACGTGCCCTGTGTTTAACTTGACCTTGGTGGAGTGTAGAGACATATGCTCAGGTGATTCATGTGCTGACGTCATCGTCCTATCCACAGAGAAGCAGAAGGGAAGGGCACACCCGAGTGAGGATGTCCTCTACAGCTACCATCCAATCCGAGAGCCCCAATCAGGAGCCACATACGGGCTCTCACCTGCCCTGCCTTGTCGACAGCTGGAGGCCACCTTGGGGTGCCTGTCAGCTGCAGCCAGCATCCTGCAGAGAGGCAGGTTCACAGAGAATTGTGGCCTGGAGAGGGTGTTGCTCTATCTGTTGGAGCTGAGTGGAAGGCTTCTGGAATGTTCCTGGACCAGGTGTGCAGAGTGCTCAGAGACTCTCTTCCCATGATGCCAGCAGTGTGATCAGCTCAGAAGATGCACTTTCCTGGGGAGGGCTTTTGGGGGGTGGTTACAGCACAGCCAGCAGAAGCGTGTTTGCCAAGCCCACCTCCTTTTCATTTATTTTCCCATCTCTTGACACTTGGCAAACCTCCATGAGTGGGAGGCAGTCATTCTTCTCTTGCTCCCACAGCAGGTGAAGTCGCTTGCCACTCCTGTGCCAATGGCAATGAGTTTGCTGGGGGCTCCTCCTTCCTGACAAAGCCTTGGGGACCCGAGGGAGGTGGGTGAGGGTGTAATCCTGGTGTGAGTCTCCTGTTTATTCCTTTGGATTTTTCTAGTTACATTTAGAGTGCTTCAGGGTTGAGCTAGCCAGCAGACATTTTCCAACCCAAAAGTCTGGGGGGAGGGGTATTTATTGGTAAAACTTAATTTTGCCAGTAGCCAGCCCTCCCAACTCCACAAAGTGTAAGTTTGGTTTTCTGTAACACAGAGGCTGTGCTATCCATCCAGTCACAGGCAATTCCTTGAGATCGCCTTGTAAAGTCTGAGGCTGTATCATCATCTTTATAGCGTCATCTTGCCTGCTTTCCTTCTGACAAATTCTCTTTGGGGAAACAGATGTCGTGGTCTTGAATTTTCTTTTTTGTGTTGTGTGTGTGTTAGAATTCGCACGCTGCTCTGTGTAATCTATGTTATCTGGCTGCATTAAAAAAATACTTCTATTTATTTTGCAGCTCTGCTGGGTCTTGGTGGCTGCGTGGGCTTTTCTCTAGCTGTGACAAGTGGGGGCTACTCCCTAGTTGTGGTGAGCGGGCTTCTCACTGCAGTGGCTTCTCTTGTCACAGTGCACGGGATCCAGGGTATGCAGGCTGCAGCAGCTGTGGCATGCAGGCTCAGGAGTCGCAGCTTCCACGCTCTAGAGCTCAGGTCAATGGTTGTGGTGCCCCAGCTTAGATGCTTCCGGGCTTGTGGGATCTTCCCAGATCAGGGCTTGAAACTGTGTCTCATGAATAGACAGGCAGATCTTTTTTTTTTTTTTCCTTACCATTTAGCCACCAGGGAAGCCCTGGCTGCATTTTTAGCATGATTTTGCAGACGTTGTATTCTGGGATTCATTTTCAGACTGGTCTTTGGGCCATTTGGGGAACATATCAACCATCAGTGAGGCTCTGCTTGGTTCTGGCATGACTGACTCAATGCAGATCCTGCTACTCTGCTTCCCCCACTTCTTCCGTGGTGACTTTACCACGGAGAGCGCTCTTGGAGTAGAATATAGGCCCTCCGATCCAATAGGTCACAAACCAAGGCAAGTTCCTAGGACACAGGTCCAACCACTAGGGCAACGTGGTGGGATGGGGAGTTCCTTATGGCCTAAAGAGAAGCAACTCGTATTCTCTGAGATCCATCTTCTAACCATTAGAATTTAGAATGAGTTATATTTTTCTCATCTGCCAAATGGAGATGTGGGTGCCTCCCTGGCATATTCCACAAGATTTTGAGGCAATAAACTTTCTTGGAAAATACATTGGTGATGGAATAAACTAAAGGGAAACATGGGAAGACACATAGAGTTTCATGGTAATGATAAAGGAAGTTAATTCCATGTGAGCCTCAGAGAAGGATCCATAAAGGGAGACATACGTCAAGAGCCAGATGCTGCTCTATCTGCGTGAGATTATCACTCCTTGAAATAAGTGGGCAATAGAGTTAAGCACAGTTGGGGCAGAACAGGTAACAGGTGCTCGTTGGTGCTTTTATTGTTTTGTTATGTGTGTAAGACTCTTCATCCAGAGCAAAATAAACATATATCCTGGTTATTTAATAACAAGGAAGAGGCCACACACTGAATCAGGGTGAAAAGACAAATAGACGGAGAACGAATCCTCTCCTTTGACAGGTGGCATGTACCAAGAGGGCGGGGTCCAGAAGGGTTCTAAGGGCAATAAGGAACTTTCCAAAATTGAGGTCTGAAGGCAAAGGTGTTGCTGGATGTAGAACCCAATCCTGGAGGTTGGGGGGACTGGCAAGCCCACCCTCAAAGGGATGGTGGACCTGACCATCCTGTGGGTGGGTGGTGGTCAGGTCTGCTGGGAGGAGGGGAAGTTCGAATGAACTTCAGATGGAGGGGGTTGTCAAATACAAGGGGGTCAGAGGGCACCTCCAAGTTAGGGCGTTATAGGTTACAGAGCAGAGTTCTTAGTTCCAGGAGTTGAGGTGAGTCAGGAGAAAATGGGGGTGGAGCTGGGAAAAAAGGCAGCTGAAAAGAAGGTGGCTGCCACCTTGAGCCTCCGCCAGATTCCTGACCTCCTTTTATGAGCCAGCTGGGCAGGGAGCAAGGGTCACTGGGCACAGCCTTGGGGGCCGGGCTGAGCGGACCTGAGGTCTTGAGAAGCCCCTGGGTTTCTGTGTTTGCCTGAGCATCACCAGTGGTTGGTCTGAGAAAGGGCTGCCTTCTTTAGGGAACTTGTTTAAAAAATGGTTTGGTTGGATTCTTTTTTTCTCTGTGATTTGGAAGATTATGAAAAGATAGTCTTGTACACTTCCACAGACCCCAAAGCCCATGCAAGTAGGGAATGGATGAAAACCCTACAAGACTGTCTTCTTTTTGCACTTATTTGTTAAGGAGTTGATAAAATCATTTCCACTCACAGATGGATCTCTATTTTTCTTTGGCCTTTTATCTCCTTCTGATGCAAATCTTTAGATCAGTTTATGCTGTGGGAATGAATTGTTTGAGAGCTTGGTAGGCATACAAGCTCCTTCAGATGTTTGCCCCCAACCTTTGTCTTTGGAGTAACTGGAAACAGTTTCTAGAGACTCATGGAGAGAAAAGACAAGTGGGAGCTTCCATCCCATTTAAACATACGGAGGCCGAGGCTCAGGGAGGGCTGTGTCTTGCCCCTTGCACACAGGGATATGGGGCACGTTTGAATTAGTTCTAACTGCTGTGGGGTTTTCCAGGCTGCACAGTGATAGGTGGAAAAGTTAACCAGAAACTTCTGAAGGGCAGAGAGCTATCCTCCATGAAGGATCATAGACCGAGAAAGGAGAGAGCTGCCCTGGCTATTGGAACCCAAATATTTACTGACTTTCATAGAAGGTGAAAATGGAAAGCAAGGCAGAGCCTCTGCATGACCTGATTAATAACCAACCAACTGAACCATCTCCTGATTACTTTGCCTCCCCTCAGAGGAAGGGATCTGAGAAGTCAGGTATTTAGATAACTTCTAATCCAGTCTGGGAGTAAAATCAGGATCAGATTAAGTTGCTGCTAACTTGATAATAAAGATGGGCAATAGTTAAGGATTAATAAAATAGATATTAAATCATACTCAAGGATCAGTCTTTCTTCAAAAGTTATTACAAATCACCTGGTGTTTTTGCTTAAAATACAGTTCATTTATTTTCTTTTCTTTTCTGAGTTTTAACACTGAAATAGAAAACAACAGCAGTTATTATACACAAACTGGTGGAAAATGCACAAATTTCAAGTATGGTACGGGGTGGCAAAACTGCCCATCTTGCTCCACCACGTGTATTCTCAAACATTTGTTTCTTTATGTAAGAGTTTGTCAGGAGTAGCAGGCAAGCCAGAACACTCTCTTGTTCTATTTCCCATTCCTACTTTTTGGAAGTAGATTTCTGTCTGGAGTTTAACTTCTTGAGGCTCTGTAACAACATGTTCTTTTATGCTTTGGATCACTAAAAGGAGCCAGTAACAGTTCATTAAAAATGACATATTATTCTTTTTTACTTCAGAACAATGACTAAAAAATTAGGGATGTAGATTGATTTACCTTCATGTAAAATAGCTTCCAAAGTTAGTGAAAGAAGCTGGCAGAGTATGTTTTAGATCACAGAAATGGATAATAATTTCTTGTATGATTAGATTCTGGTTTTGTGCATGCTCAGTCACTTCAGTCGTGTCTGACTCTTCATGACCCCATAGACATGGAGCCCATCACGCTTCTCTGTCCAAAGTAAGAATGTTGGAGTGGGCTGTCATTTCCTTCTCCAGGGAATCTTCCTTACCCAGGGATGGACCCGCATCTCACGTCTCCTGCATTGGCGGGTGAGTTCTTTACCACTCGTTCCACTTGGGAAGCCTAGATGCCAGTTTCTAGAAAGCTCTAATGTTTCCACCATAGCGAGGTACTCTGATTTTGATCCTCTAAAAACTGAGTTTGGGAATCTGTTCTTTGGAGTGTGAGTGTGGTAAGGAGGTGACAGAAGCCGTGGTCAGTTCTGCATGCTACTGCATGATGCTCAGGCAGAATTCAACACGGAATCCTCATCTCCACCTTCCAGCATCCATGCTCCTCCCCTGGCCTCAATGCTTAGATCACAGACCTGACGCGCTCTGCTCTGGGACCCATCTCCTACCCGTCGCTCCCGAGTATGAGCTTACCTGTGCTTATTGTTTGGTTTTTATCATATGCCTGGCTTTTCACCTTTGAACATTATTTCCTCCTGCCATCCACGACCTCAGCTCCTTACTGGATTCTGAAAACCCTCTTACCTTGATACAATCCTAATTATTAATCTGACCCTCATATGAATTATGGTTCTATCAAAAGAATCCCCTGCTCCCCAGGCATGCCTTTGTGCCTGATGGGAGTGGGGCTTTGTTCTTATCCTCCTGTCTCTGCGGGTTGGACGGGGAGAGATGGACTCAGGCCAGATGGTGTGCACTGGGCTAGGGGCCGTCCTCTGAAGGTGCGGCAGTTAGTGGCTTTGAGAGCCATCACAGAGAGGTTAACCTATGAAACTGAACACCAGTCCCTTGGCTGGTTCCTTTTCCTTTCTGAGCTTCCCGTCCCTGCCACTGTCCAGCGCTTAGGACTGGGAGCTATAGACCTTGACCAAGAGGTCAGCACACCTGCAAACCCTCAGAGCCAGTCCCAGCCCTGTGTTTGGGTGCATGGGTGGTGGCGGAGGTGAGGTCCAGGTTCCAGTCTCAGGACCCCACTTCTCCAGGAGACGCTTTCTGCCTTACTTCCCTGCTAGTGTACGGTTCCCATGGGAATAGTCATCCTACCTTTGACCTGAAATATTCAAATGATCCGTTCCCCTCTGCTTCCACACCTGCTTGAATGACTGATCTTCTCGGACAGACTCTCTGAAACAGAATTTGGATGTGGGCTAGTAACACACTGTGTCTGGTTGTTATTAATACAAGTGAACTCTAGTTTACATATAAACACAAAGTATTTTGTGCATGGTTTTAATATATACCGAACTTTCAAGAAATGCAATTAAATAATAAAATGAGAGGCAGTGGTACTTTGCTTTGTTCAGAACTCTCCCAAGGGTTGTTCACCCTTTCTAAAAATCACATCATCCAAGGCTACACTGTCTACAGTATCTGAGGCCCCCAGAATGCACCCTGCATAAGTCTTCCATTCAGGCCAATTCATTGTATATTTATGAATATATTTGTTAACCTCTTATTTTTAGATGCTAAATATTAATATAAAGGAAGCCTACTAACAACAATTTCTCATAAATCCAAATATATTCATCATGTAAGCCAATGGTTACTCACTACATCTTGAGGGTAGAGGCGCTCAGCGCTTACATATTGAAATACAGGTTACTTTGTTATAAATTACGTAACTTTTGATCTCTCTTTATAATGTAGTTAGAGCATTACATTGATTTGATTCGTTGAAACTGTGTGTGTGGTTATGTTATATAAGCAATGAAGTTTATTACAGGCCCACAAAGAGAATGTTATAAAGTATTCATTTTTCTAGTTGGGCTTCAACGTTTGTGTATTATTGGGATACAATTGCTTTACAGTATTGTGTTTCAGCTGTACAACAAAGTGAGTCAGCCATATATATAAAAATATCCCCTCCCTCCTGGACCTCTGTCCTCCCACCCCCATCCCACCCCTTTGGGTCATCACAGAGCACCAAGCTGAGCTTCTTGCGCCGTGCAGCAGCTTCCAGATGGCTATTCATTTTACACGTGGTAGTGCATATGTGTCGATCTCAGTCTCCCAGTCCCCCCTACTCCCCACTCCATCGTGTCCACACGTCTGTTCTCTGTGTCTGACCTTGACATTTGCCTGGCCTTCCCCTGTCTGGCCTCTCAACTGTAGCGACCTGGCATCTGACTATCCCCTTGAAAGAAAGCCCTATTCTAAGTGAGACCTTTTGGAAACCCAGTGCCTTCAGTCTGATTTGAAACACACGCTTTCCTTCTATTTTTTTAAAAAATAAATTCTTTCCAATGGTGGTCCACTCTCGTAGGTGGCTAATCATTGACTGTAGTCCCAAAAAAGTCTTGTGAAAATGTTATGCCCTATGTAACAGCAGGGTAACATAAAATAAAATCACATTTTATGAAACCAAGTAAATAAATAAAATAAATTCTTTTCAGAAGCATACTTTCCTCTACATAGCATTCCTGTGAAGTCTTTATAGAACTAGTCTTTATAGAACTGAAGTCTTTATAGAACTCTTTATAGAACTAGGCTGACCTTTGACCTTGGCATCCTGGGATGAGACGTGATCTCTCCCAGCCAATGGATAGGAACATGCCCCCCTCATTGGTCCTCTTGGTGGCCCCCCGGCTGGGGAGGTCAAGGGGGTCTGCCCTGCTTCTTGCCAAATTCCCGCATCTGCCAGACCTTCTGCTCACGTAACACTGTGGGAACTTGGAGACATCTCAGCACCTCTGACACCGGGGAGAATAATGGGGCCCTTGATCATTTGAAAAAGGCTGTAGATTATCTCTTGCCAAAATTACCTCGTGAGAGGCCACCCCCTAGAATACACTGTTCTCTCAGCCCTCTAAGTGCTGTGCCCTTTGACCTCACAGCCTAGTGGCAAAGTGCCACCGCTTGTCTCTTTCCACCCCAGCCCTGTTATGTTGCTGGGAGTCCTGGTCTCCCAAGAGAGGCAGAAGGACAGGGCTGAATAGAAGGAAGGATGGGGCTGGTGGAAGCCGGGGCCATGTCAGGGCCCCATCCTCGACGGGTGGCTCCAAGCCCTGTGTCCAGGGCACTTATGCCGAGTGGATGGTGAAAGCCCCTCTGTGCCTTTCGCCAGCCTGCCTTGCTTTTCTGACAGAATCCGAGCATGAGGCAGCAGCTGTCACTTGTCAATTGCACTGAGACTCAATGTCCTTTCCAGTGGTGGCACGTCATGAGTTTATGTGCCCAGTTCACAACTGGCATCTCTGCGTGTGAGTTCGGAGATGATACACTTGTTTGTTCGTTTTCTTACTCAACCAAGGTTTGTACAGAGCCTGTTCTGTGCCAAGGACTTTTCTAGCCTCTGGAGGTACTGTGGTGAGTAAAATCATCATTTTCTTCCCTGGAAGCTTTAAAAAGGTGAAAAAAAAAAATAAAGCAAATGATTTAAAACATCGACCAACAATAAAAGGGGAAATATAGGAAGCCATGAAAGAAAAATAACAGGTGGTTTACTTAGACTGGGCCCCGGTGAAGAGGTGACATTTGGCCTGACATGTAGGGACTGGGGAGGGCCCAGGCAGGTCCGGATTGGAGGAGCATGCTGCACGCAGAGGGAACAGAATGTACAAAAGTGCGTGGTATGTCTGAGCTCGAGGAGAACCAGTGGGCTTGGCACGTGGCTTATCCAGGAGACAAGTGAGGTCAGCTGAGGTCAGAAATGTGGGTATAAGTCACATCACGCAAAGCCTTAGGGGAATTTAAATATGTCCCCACAAGCTCTTTGCTACTCATCCTTTCCAAACCTGAACACGAATTCCCCTCCCTCCAGCACAGTGTATCCTTAATGACTAGAATGTGGGGAAGGGATGGTGTATGATTCTCGAAATTAGGGCAGAAACACACACTGGGCTTCGTCCTCACTCTTACTTGGGTCATTTGCTCTAGCAGAAGCCAGTCAAGCAGCCCTAAGAGGTCCACGTGGCTGAGATCTCCTGCTAGCAGCCGTGAGGAGTGCCATCTCAGAAGCAGACCCTCCAGTCCCAGTTAACTCCCCTCAGCATCTTGAGTAACCTTAGGAGACACTCTGAGCCAACACCTCCCAGCCAAGTCACTCCTGAATTCTTGACCGGCAGAAATTGCGATATAATAAAGATTTGTTGCAAGCTAATACATTTGGGGGTAGTTTGTTGTGCAGCTATTGATGATAAATACAGCTTAGTAGATCAGATTAAGGGACTTGACTTTTTGTAAGTGGAAAGAGAAGTCATTGAAGAGTTCTGAGCAGGACAATTGCATAATCAGATTTATTCTTTTAAAACAATCATTCTGGTTGCTGCATGAAGAATGGCTTGGAGATGACCAAAAGGAGGAGTGATAAACACTCCTGAGGCTGAAACAGTCAAAATGCATCTGGCAGCAAGTGTCTGAAGTTCCCAACCCAACCTAATTTAAATGATAAGGACATTTATTATCTTATTATTTAAGAAGCCCAGGTGCAGGGTGATGGTTGGGATATGTAATCATCAGCTCACCAATATCATCAGGGCCCCCGCTCTTTTTGTCCCTGTTCTGCCTGTACTGGAGTGTTGGATTTGTCTCCATACTCACTTCTCTCATGGGAACAAGATGACTGTCAGGATTCTTGATGTCATGTCTAGAAATGACAAAGATCAGTTGAATCAAAGGCTATTTCTTTTTAAGTGTTGCTTAGGAATGTGGGAACCTTTCCCAGAAGTTCTCACATGTCGTTGATAGGAATTTCATCACAGGCTTCCAGCTAATCAATTACCTGCAAAGCCATTATGGACCACCACGATTGATTCAGGCTACGCATGATGGTCCAAATCCCTGTGGACGGTGACTGCAGCCATGAAATTAAAAGGTGCTTGCTCCTTGGAAGCGAAGTTATGACAAACCTAGAGAGACTGTTAAAAAAGCAGAGACATTACTTTGCCTACAAAGGTCCATATAGTCAAAGCTAAGGTTTTTCCAGTAGTCATGAACGGATGTGAGAGCTGGACAATAAAAAAAGCTGAATGCCAACGAATGATGCCTTTGAACTGTGGTGCTGGAGAAGACTCTTGAGAGTCCCTTGGACTGCAAGGAGGTCCACCCAGTCAATCCTAAAGGAAATCAACCCTGAATATTCATTAGAAGGACTGATGCTAAAGCTGATGCTCCAATACTTTGGCCACCTAATGTGAAGAGCTGACTCATTGGAAGGACCTTGATGCTGGGAAAGATTGAAGGTAGGAGGAGAAGGGGGTGGTGGAGGATGAGATGGTTGGGTGGCATCACCAACTCAATGGACATGAGTTTGAACCAACTCTGTGAGATGGTGGGGGACAAGGAAGCCTGGCGTGCTGCAGTCCACGGGGTCCCAAAGAGTCAGACATGACTGAGCAACTGAACAGCAACACATGAAGGTGACCTGGAGTAGGAGTGTAGCAGGGAGATGGAAAAAAGCAGATGGATCTGAAATCTATTCTGTAGACACCAGGAGAGAGAAAATAATTGTGCCTGGCCCTGAGGTTTTTGGCATGAGCAATCGGGAGTATAGAAGCACCATTTTCTAGGAGAAGCAGCCTAGAGAAGGCAGCTCTCTGTTGAATAAGGGAAATAAAGAGTTTGTTACTTCTATGGGCAGGGCTCAGCAGGCTCGTCATATCCTCAAGGAGACTACTTTTGCTTCCAAGATGGATTCATTGTTGTGTTGTCACTAAGTTGTGTCCAACTCTTTTGCGATCCCATAGACTGTAGCCCACCAGGCTTCTCTGTCCATGGGATTTCCCAGGCAAGAACACAGGAGTGGGTTGCCATTTCCTTCTCCAGGGGATCTTCTCAACCCAGGTATTAAACCCCCCATCTCCTGCATTCGCAGGCAGATTCTTTACCACTAAGCCACTTGGGAAATGCTAAAGATGGATTCACCAAGGATTAATGTCTAGCACCATAGCAGACTGGTTCAAGGACTACATTCAGTGAGAGAGGGCTTTCTAACTAAACCACAGAGGCTACAGCGATTTCTTTTTACTACTAAGGTTTGCTTTAATGATCATTGTTAAAGACATTAATTGATACTGTAAATGGTAACATGGGCTTCAATGGTGTCCTTGGATCATTTTCTCTGCAGTGGACACTTTCATTAGTTCTCTTGGCAGCCAGATGCATTACCTTACAACTTTCATGAATAATAATGTCATGAGCATTTGCCTCTAGGTTGTACTTTCTATTTTTAAAGCTCTTTGCCACATTAATGGATTGTTCCATAAATGTACAAAAGTTCTAGAAAAGAAACATTTTTATCACATTTTCATACCCTGCATGTGGGCTCAGTTGCTAAGTCATGTCTGACTCTTTGCGACCCCATAGACTGCAGCCAACCAGGCTCTTCTGTCCATGAGATTTTATAAGCAAGAATACTGGAGTGGGTTGCCATTTCCTTCTCCATGGAATCTTACTGATGCAAAGATTGAATGAACATGCATCTCCTGCATTGTAGGTGGATTCTTTATCACTGAGCCACCAGGGAAGCCTTTTCCCTATCCTGTATTAGTTGAAATACAGTTAAGACCAAACTCTTTGTGACAAGTTAGTTTGACAAATATCTCTGGACTCTCTCTTGTTCCAGGCACTGTCCTAGGTGCTGAGAGGGCAATTATGATAGGTGCTCAGTCAATACAGTTCACTGTTGAATGAATAGACTTTGATGTAGTTAGTCAAGGAAGAGATAAGAGGAGCCTACAAACCATGAAAAGCTGGCATTTGTTTTTTCTCTTAGGCAGAGTTTCCTCTTTCTAGAAATGATGGCAAAAGCATCACCCTAGCCCATGAGTCTTCGGATTTTTAAAGAAACTGCTAGAGCTGAAATCTGGTTGGATCTTACTGGGTGCATGTCATGCTTCTGGGTAGGACTGAAACATGGTCTCTACAAAAATATAGAACCTTTAAAACAATTTAAGATTTGGGTTCCTAAGGAGGAATTCCTAAAGCCTAAACATAAATTATAGTGACATTGAGTTTGCTTGTCTGGAAGTTCCATCTTAGGTCTGAAGATCAAATCTACTCTCCCAATCTTTTTTAAAAAATCAAGTTAAACTATAATTTATTTATTATATTTGAAATTAATTTGTTTATATATTTGTTTTTATTTTTATTATCTTTTTCCTATTGAGAGACTAGCACTTAGAATAGTGCCTAGCACAGACAATGGAATTAAATATTTATTGTATGAATGAATGAATCTTCTCTCCTGCTTGAAGTTTTTCTGATTATTTATCTCTCTTTTCCCTGTATTCCAGGCTTCCCAGGTGGTGATAGTGGTAAAGAACCCAGCTGCCAAGGCAGGAGATGCAAGAGACATGGGTTTGATCCCCGGGTTGGGAAGATCCACTAGATTAGGAAGTGACAACTCCCTCCAGTATTCTTGCATGGGAAATTCCGGGGACAGAGGAGCCTGGCAGGCTACAGTCCCTAGGGTCCCAAAGAATCAGACACAACAGAGCAACTGAGCACTCCCTGTATTGCAATTACCCTTCATATTATAGAGTACATTTTTGTTGTTCAGAACTTGACTTTAAAATTGGCAGTTTAAATTAATACCTGACTATAAGATCCCTGAGGCCAAGGACCAAGTCTCGTATTGATACTTCTCAGAAAGCCAGCCTCCCAAGCTGAGAGTCCATAGATACTGGTTGGTCACCCGGTCAAGGTGTGAGGCAGGTGTAATTCAGGACAACCCTTCCTTTACCCATCAAGTTCCCACTAGCAGCAGAGACCCGTGGCTCACGATGAGTTGCAAGTCTAGTTTTCAAGAGAAAACTCACCAGTGTCAGGAGGTTAATTCTCTCCCGGGCAGAGGCACTGAGCTCTGCAGCTTTGTGGCTTTGTGTGAGACTGAATAGTGTCATAAAATTGTCGGTTGTGTATGTGGCTTGGAACTGAAATCTGCTGCCAGTTCACACCCTCAGGAAATGCATAACAGAGTTAGACTTGGGTATTTTTAAGAAAAACCAACAACCAAAAAAAGATGCAAGAAACATTAAGTTATAACATGTGCTCTCCACCCATTAAAGATGAGAAGAGACACTGTGACAAAGAAATTACAGGGTGGACACAGTTGGAGTCAGGAAGTAAGGACAGATTTTATCATGGAAGAATTCTGGTTGCTTTGCTCTTGAAGTTGTGTGAGAAGAATCAGAAGAAATGTGACTAAAATTAGGAAGATGCTTTTGTTACTAAATATCTCTGGGGCTATTTGGCTCACTCTTCCTGCGTTCAGTAAAGACAGAGCTCACATTGTCTCCAAGGAGACATTGAGTTCATCTGTATTTGCCATTGATGAGTGGTCCAGGGTGCAGAACGGTTTCCAATAGCTGGATTGTCAGCAAACTGGCAAGGTCAAAACGTGGTTTTGGGGTCCCTTGGATCTCACTTTTTTAGACAGACACCCTTTGCATCAGGAGCCAGGATGGATTTTACAATTACTCTGGCTATCTTGGGACAGTTCATTTACTTTTTGACATGGATGCTCAGAAAACTGTCAGAATGGCTTCTGAGGTGTCATTAAGTGGTTTCAACTCATTTCAGACTTTCAGGAAAGTTGCAAAAAAAAAAAAAACCCAATAGAGTGAGTTTCTATATATCCTTCATCCAGTTTCTCCTAACACTAGCATTAAGTGAACTGTTAGTCACTCAATCATGTCTAACTCTTTTATGACCCCATGGACTGTAGCCCACCAGGCTCCTCTGTCCATGGAACTCTCCAGGCAAGAATACTGGAGTGGGCAGCCATTCCCTTCTCCAGGGGATCTTCCTGATCCAGAGATTGAAGCCAGGTCTCCTGCATTGCAGGTAGATTCTTTGCCATCTGAGCCACTAGGTCTGCTGGCTTTATCCATCATCTTTTCCCTTGTAGTTAATACATGTCTTGGGGGAGATACTATGAGACTAAGCAAATTCTGTTTCTCCTCCTACTTTCACCCTTCAACTTTAGCATTCATGAGTCTCTTGTCTGCAACAATTATTACTGTGGAGTGTGCCTTTTATTACCACGATGTTTTCTATTTCCCTTTGTCCTTCTACACTTATTCATTGGAATTTTATTCTAAGAAAAAGCAGTCTTTTCTCCCCTAATCAACTGAGTAATAAGTTAGCATGGACCCGAATTATTTATTTTATTCAAGAGTTATAATCCAATGCTGTTATTATTGGGTTTCCCCAGTGGCTCAGACAGTAAAGAATCTGCCTGCAATGCAGGAGATCTGAGTTTGGTCCCTGGGATGGGAAGATCCCCTTTGTGCATCAGAGTGTTTCAGCTTAGGCCGTTAAGAACTCCCCTGATCTGGCTTTTCTGTTCCATCAACAAGCCCTTATCATTTTTGAGCATTCCTATATTTTCTGGCAGCAGAAGATGTTCCCGGCTGCTCCAGCCCTATCATCCCTGGGTAACTGGGAGTGACTACAGAGTCATCATTCTGGCCTTGAATTCATATGCAATTTAGATATCCAATTAGAAATCATGAATGATCAAGAAACTTGATGGCCTATCATATGGCACCTGAAATCTGTCAAGGTGTCCCAAAGATATTCCTAATAAAGAGTGCTAAATCCTGGTTGTGGGCTTCCCTGGTGGCTCAGACTATGAAGAAACCACCTGCAATGTGGGAGACCTGGGTTTGATCCCTGGGTTGGGAAGATCCCCTGGAGGAGGGCGTGGCAACCCACTCCAGTGTTCTTGCCTGGAGAATCCCATGGACAAAGGTGGGCTACAGTCCAAGGGGTCACAAAGAGTCAGACCTGACTGAGCAACTAAGCACAGCAAACCTTGAATGCAGTAGGAAGGGTGGAGGTGTATTTCACATCACAGATGAAGCGGGGAGCTTGTGGCATGGGGAGACTTGGTTTAGGGGCACCTCTGCCACCCCATCTATGTCCCCACACGTATCACATCCACAAAAGGACCAAGCCTGACAGGTGTACTCCTCACAGATTTCCTGTGTGTATTAAATGAGCCATGCACGAAAATGTTTATGAACTGCAAAATGTTATAAAAATGTGAGGTGTTAGTGTTATTGCTTCTATAAACACTTATTCATCACAATCGTGGTGGAACTAGAATAAACCTGAAAGATCATCCTGTCCAACACCTGTGTTTTACAGCCATAGAAACAGAGCTCGGGTAAGTGATTTGTCCAAGGCTCCAGGGTGGTAGAATTGAGGCTGAAACCCAGGTCCTCTAACCCCTCATTGCATGTTCTCTCCATTACAGCATCTGCTATGTAAACAATTTTTTCATCACCCAAACTGGGAGGAGCTACCATGCTTTTTTTCTTTTTAATACCTCCTTCTAAAATAGAATTCAAGTAGACTAGAGAAACAGAGTGCCAGTCTTACTTTGGGGACTGTCGTTACTTTAAAATTGTCTCATCTTTATTTTCATCCTTTATTCTTGGCTCTTTAGTTAGGGCAGGGCCAGTTCTTTTCTGTAGGAAACAGTACAAGATAAGCTATCTCCATTCTCAGAAAACTACTATCTGAACCTGGTTCTGGGAAGCGATTCCAGTTCTTCTGCTGAAAAAGACTCCTACACACTGTGGCAATGACTAAGTGATGCCAGACATCTGAATATTTAGAAGCACATAGATGATTGTCTACACATTTTCTCTGTGTTTAGCCTAGATGTTTGGAATCATGGAGACAAAGTCTCTGTGTCTAGAATGTCAGGGAAGAAAAGGTTTTATTTTTAAAATTATATATATTCTCAGAGTATCTCAGAACAGGGCTTTATGTATTTTTGTCTTTCCTGGAATATTTGTTGAGCGGGAACTTGGAACTTCAGAAATGTATGCTCCACAAAGTCCCAATTCTTTAAAAACTTCCTGTTAAAATCAATAGCAGACACTTGTAATTTGGTGCCCAGTACCCTTCTTTCCTTTGGGCAATTGCTTTCTCATCCCACATGCATCTGGATAATTGTTTGTTGGGATATCCTGCCTGCTCTTCAGCTGCAGATATAAATATGTGAACAGATCTTGCTAATCTTGGGTTTCATCTCTGTCTATGGTAATTGTGCAAACTGACCATCATATTTATATTTCTGGATCCAACACTACTTGAGCCAGACTCTAGGACTTCATGGTCCAGTGAACCCACAAATCCCTTCTTACCTTAAATTAATGGAGTTGGGTTTCTGTCTCTTGCAACCACAAGGGTTCAGATGAATCCCAAGTCCTCGTCTCAGGGATGTTCCATTCTACGTGCTCATGGCAGGCAATCAAGAGATGCGTAATGAGTAAGTGAGCACACTGGGGATAAAGATAGTAAGTACGTGGGTTTGTCATTTTGACCTCTTCTTCCAACAATCATTTATCAGGGTACAAAAGAAAAATGGGAAAGGAACATTATTTTTGAATTATCAGTGAGTAGGGACATAACTCAAAGGACAAGAAGAAAGACAACCAAGGTATCTGAATAATTCACAGCCTGGATAATTAGCTGGAATGCTTAGCATTACCAGAAATTCCACCGCACAGGATCCCTTTGTGCAGTCAATAGTCACAATCTGTCTCATTTCATTACATCAGATTTTTTAATGAGAAGGGAAGGAGAAAAAAAGACCCTCACTTGTTACAGCTCTAAAACATGCCAGACTCCAGGCTGGGCGGCAGGGCTGACTCCCTGGGTGCAAGCTGTGTGGTCCCACTGGGCCCCGTGCTCAGAGGGCCCTGCGCTTGGTTTACCACCTTACTGTCACCAGTGTGAAGTTCTTGGGAAAGCTTTTGAACAAGGGGTTCCGTGGCTTCACTTCTCCTGGGGATTTGCAATTTCTCTGCTTCCCTGGTGGCTCAGATGGTAGAGAATCTGCCTGCACTGTGGGAGACTGGAGTTCAATCCCTGGGTGGGGAAGAGCCCCAGGAGAAATGGCAACCCACTCCAGTATTCTTGCCTGGAGAATCCCATGGACAGCGGAGTCTGGTGGGCTACAGTTCATAGGGCTGCATAGAGTCCAACATGACTGAGTGACTAACCCTTGCAAAGCACAGCCAATACTGCTGCATAGTTTATTTTCCCTCTATTAATCCTCATACCTGTTCAAGGATATTATGTCATTTGCCCCCTCATTCTAGAAGGAGGACCTAGATATATGTCCAGCCCAAGATCATATTGCAAAGCCAGAATTTGCCCATGTCTGACAGCCTCTGAGCTTTCCTCTGCCTCCTCTGTTCACCTACAGGTAATAAGAATGAGTCCTGCTTCCAAGGGTCCTAATCTAATCTTCAGCAGGTAACATGGAAAGCATGAGACTGGGTGAATTCAAGGATTCTCCAAACATCACATACGTGATTGGACTAGATTTCTCAAGTTCTTTTTATTCATTTGTTTGACTGATGTTTCTTAAAGGCCAAATATTGGTCAAGCACTTTACAAGCATTTATTCATTCAACAACAGACATTCACTGAGCTCCTGATCTGTGTTGAGTCCTTGTTTGAGGCTCTAATGCTCAGTCACTTCAGTTGTGTCTGACTCTTTGCAACCCCATGGACTGTAGCCTGCCAGCCTCCTCTGTCCATGGGGTTTTCCAAGCAAGAATACTAGAGTGGGTTGCCATGCCCTCCTTCAGGGGATCTTCCCGACCCAGGGATAGGGAACCGCTGTTTCTTATGTGCAGGTGGGTTCTTTACCACTAGCGCCATCTGGGAAGCCCAACAAGGGAAGACGCTCTAAAAGCTGTTTACATGACTAGGTCTGGTAATAAGCAGTTTATCTTTTCGGGTATTGCTCTTGGGTGGATATTAATGAAAATGTCCTTTACAAAATGTCGTGTCTACAAATATGTGATTCAGTTTGGACTTTTGAAAGATAGAAGAGGTTTGTGGGTAGATAGTCCCCAATCGATTATTTTTTATTGAGTTCAATCAGTGGCCTGTCTTTGGAAATGAAGACTTCTTTTTGGCCACATCTCACGGCGTTTGGAACTTCCCCAGCCAGAGACTGAACCCATGCCCCTTGCAGTGGAAGTGCAGAGTCTTAACCACTGGATCACCAGGGAAGCCCAGGAATGAAGATTTCTTGAAGTTGTGCTATAGATGAGGTCCTCTCTACAACTCTTCTAAAGGGCATGGCATGGGTAGCCAATCAGAAGTAAATTTGTTAATTATTCTTTTACAATCCCCTCCTACCCCCACTGAATGTATTATTACTTAAAAATTTGTTAAATATATTTTCTTATTTTTATTTTGTCTGTGCTGGGTCTTTGTTGAGGCACACAGGCTTAGTTGCCCTGCAACATGTGGGAATCTTAGTTCCATGATCAGGGATCGAAGCCCTTGCACTGGAAGGCAGATTCTTAACCTCTGGACCACCAGGAAAGTCCCCGTTGTTACTATTAGATCCTTCGCTGTGCAAGTGGAGGCCTGAAGAAAGTCTATGCAGAACTCACTCTTCAGTGAAGATATCTGGGCCCCTGCTCTCAGTGTGACACTGGCCAGCTTAGGAGTGATGACTCCAGACAGATAGCCATCTTATTATTTCCCTTCCTTCCTGTCTCCTGTGGGTCCCTCTGAGCCCTTCCAACTTCACCCTTACTGCATCCTATGTATTCAATATTTAGATGCGACACTGCTTTTACGTTCCTCTGTGTTGATAACGCCACAGTGACCTTCTTGCAAATGAGCACTCCCCACTTGACCCAAGCTTCAAGTAGGTGTACTTAGTTGAGCTACAGTCCTGGGTGCACCGCAGATTTAACGCCTTACCCGAGCTGTCTGGAAGCACTCAGATTCGTGAGGGGTCTACTTGCTGGGTTTCACGTGTGAGAAGAGGCTCACCCTACCCCCAGCTCCCCACGGGTCTCTGCTATGGTATTATAAAAAACAGGCAATCAGAGGGCAGCCTCCTCTCAGCAGTCTGCAGCAGCGGGCGCAGCCGCGCTCTGAGACCGGACCATTCTGCTGAGTTTGCCCAATGAGCCGCTTCGGCAGGCCAGTTGGCAATAACAACAAATTGGGTCAAAAATAATTCCCCGCCTGTTTCTTGAGTTTCTTTTCTTTCCCAGAGAGATGGAAGAGGTATGTGCAATTAAAAATGAGGCATCTTCTTTCTGTGAGCACGTAAAAACACACTGAACTTCAGAGGTCGTGAAAAACGCTGGACTCAGCACCCTGACCACAGATCCGGAGTACCTACGCGCTCCGTGCCTTTGTAGAATGTCCCAGCTCATTCTTTTCAGATAATCCCAGCCTGGATCTGAATTATACCCCGAGGGATTCTTTCCCACGGACGCTGCTATTACTGGGGGAGCCCTGGTTCAGCCACCCGGCAGTCAGATCGAGGTCATTCTGTGGTGTTGGCGTGCACACACCCATGGTACCCAATGTGCTTTCTGCTCCAAAGACAACAGTTTTCTCTGGTTTAATCCTGTTCCTTTTGTTTCACAAGTTAATGGTGGGGGAAGCAGCCCCACTCCAGGCAGCGGAGGGATTTGAGTTTCTGGGTCAGCGGGTGATGACTTCCCTTTGCCATGCCTGGCAGGCAGCCTTTGGAGGAGGCTGCCTTAACACTGACATGTTTGGTAACTTGAGGAAGGGATGGAGCAATCCGTTATCTGTTTTCATATCGCTGAGCAAGCCTCATACCCGGAGTGGCCATCTTGAATTGATTGCTCCAGCGACATAAGTCAGAGGCGAGCTCTGTGCCAATCCTGCCTGTCAGCAGATGGCTCCAAATGAGGTCATTGTTTTGACAGTTTCACAAAAGAACCTCAAACAGTCTGGACAAACCCTTACACATGTTGGATCATCCGGAACAGTTGTGAGATTAAAAAAATGAACTTGGACCATAACCTTGGGAAGTGGTGAAACGCCACTGAAGTTTCTCTCTTGACTCCTCACAGGCAGGGAACCCCCGAGCTGGGCTGGAAAAGATTGGTCTCATTCCCCTCCCAGCCTCCTCCAGTTCTGGGTGTTAGAACTGCTTGGGTGGCAGGGATGATCTGATTAGAGGAGGACAATTATCTCAAACCTCAGTGATTGTAAGCTCCATTGAGAAGCATCTTGGCAGCCTGGACGCTGATATTCTTGGAACGCTCTGTATTTTTCACCAGTTCCAAGAGTGTATGTGTAGCAAGTCACGTGACTCCAAAGTAACATTGGAAATTCATAGAGTTGGAAGCATCCACAGGGACTACTTATCATCTAGGCTGGGAAACTGGGCAGGCATACATCTTTCTGAGTTTTTTGTGGGGGTGACCACTTCTCCCTGGCTTCTACATTCTGCAGCCCTTGACAGCAACACTTGAATCCTTAGCACTGATCCAGCTTAACTTAGTCCATCAAGCTTGCACCTGAGGGAGGGACATTACCCTGTTTTAGATTTGTGTGCTCATCAGAACTGCAGTCAAAAGTGATCACACTTCCTCCTCCTTGATCTGGCAGAAAGAGCCCTGGGTTTGAAGGATGTCTCCTACACGTAGTTTCTAGTTCTAGAAACTCACGAAGGCCAAAAGTTGTGTTCTGTGTTTGTATTGGTTTCCTACAGCTCCCATAACAAAGCATCACAAACTAGAAGGCTAATGAAACAGAGCTTATTCACTCACAGTTCAGGAGACTAGAAGTCTGAAATCGAGGTTTTGGCAGAGCTGGTTCCTTCTTGGGGGCTCTGAACGGAGAAGAATCTGTTCCATACCTTCCTTCTGGTGGCTGCCAGAAGTCCTTGGTGTTCCTTGGCTTCTGGGGGCATAACTCCAATCTCTGCACCCCTTCATATGGCAATTGCTTTGTGTTACCTGATATTCACATTTCTCTTCTTATAAGGACACCTGTCACTGAATTAGATCCCATCATAATCCAGTATGGCGGTCTGCAAAGAATCTATTTCCAAATAAGGTCACATTTACAGGTACTATTGGGGTTAGGACCCGAAGATGTCTTCTTGGAGGAGACCATTCAGTCCACTGCAGGGTTGACTCCCAAGTCCGTCCCCAGTGCCCCCTCTTGCTGCCAGTAGGCCTTTGGCAGATCAAGGAATTTTTAGATCTGAGTTTCTTCATCTGTGGAATGAGGACCCTGAGTTAGATGATCTCCAATGTCTTGCCCTTTGCTTGTATGCTCCTGTTCCTGGGTGTTCTTACATATGTTCTAGGGCATCTTCATCTGTATAGGGATAAATATCAACCCAGGGGGGACTCAAATTTTAAATGTGAATTTCTATGTGAAATCTAGAAACATGATATCAGTTCAGTTCAGTCGCTCAGCTGTGTGTGACTCTTTGTGACCCCATGAATCGCAGCATGCCAGGCCTCCCTCTCCATCACCAACTCCTGGAGTTCACCCAAACTCATGTCCATTGAGTTGGTGATGCCATCCAAGGATCTCATCCTCTGTCATCCCCTTCTCCTCCTGCCCTCAATCTTTCCCAGCATCAAGGTCTTTTCCAATGAGTCAACTCTTCGCATGAGGTGGCCAAAGTATTGGAGTTTCAGCCTCAGCATCAGTCCTTCCAATGAACACCCAGGGCTGATCTCCTTCAGAATGGACTGGTTGGATCTCCTTTCAGTCCAAGGGACTCTCAAGAGTCTTCTCCAACACCACAGTTCAAAAACATCAGTTCTTTGGTGCTCAGCATTCTTCACAGTACAACTCTCACATCCATACATGACCACTGGAAAAACCATAGCCTTGGCTAGACGGACCTTTGTTGGCAAAGAAAAATGATATAGATGAATCTATATGCAGGGCATGAATAGAGATGTAGATGTAGAGAACAGATGTGGGGGTGTGGGATGGAGGAAGAGGGACTGGGATGAACTGGGAGGTTGGGATGGACATGTATACACTACCATGTGTATGGACATGTATACATGATGATGTGTAAAAGAGATAGCTAGTGAGAACCTGCTGTCCAGCACTGGGAGCTGAGCTTGGTGCTCTGTGGTGACCTAGTGGGGTGGAATGGGGGGAATGGGAGGGAGGTCCAAGAAGGCGGGGTTATATGTATATATAATAGCTGATTCACTTCGTTGTACAGCAGAAACACAACACTGTAAAGCAACTATTATTATTGTTTAAAAAGCACAGACATTACTTTGCCAACAAAGGTCCATCTAGTCAAGGCTATGGTTTTTCCAGTAGTCATGTATAGATGTGAGAGTTGGACTACAAAGCTGAGCACTGAAGAATTGATGCTTTTGAACTGTGGTGTTGGAGAAGACTCTTGAGAGTCCCTTGGACTGCAAGGAGATCAAATCAGTCCATCATAAAGGAGATCAGTCCTGGGTGTTCATTGGAAGCACTGATGTTGAAGCTGAAACTCCAATCCTTTGGCCACCTGATGTGAAGAGCTGACTCATTTGAAAACACCCTGATACTGGGAAAGATTGAAGGCAGGAGGAGAAGGGGATGACAGAGTATGAGATGGTTGGATGGCATCACCAACTCAATGGAAATGAGTTTGGGTAAACTCTGAGAGTTGGTGATGGACAGGGAGGCCTGGAGTGCTATGGTCCATGGGGTTGCAAAGGGTCGGACACAACTGAGTGACTGAACTGAACTGATTATTGTTTAGTAGCTAGGTTATATTTAACTCTGTTGTGATCCCATTGACTATAGCCCGCCAGGCTCCTCTGTCCTTGGGAATTATCCCAGCAAGAATACTGGAGTGGGCTGCCATTTCCTCCTCCAAGGGATCTTCCTGGCCCAGGGATCAAACCTGCTGAGGCACCTGGGAAGCCCAAAGCATCTATACCCCAATTAAAAAAAAAAAAAAAGTTTACTCTCAAACTGCCCAGTATTGGTGAAGTGAGTCTTAAAATGAAAACCATTCAAGTGCTAGGTCTTCAACGCACATGTGGAATTTCATTATAGGCATTCACTACGCAACATTTCATGGGCCAGCCGACAAATATTTTCATCTTGCTTCTTGGAGTAGAGGGCTTGTAGAAAAACTCCATGATTTTAGAGAGACATGCTAGAGGGATGCAACACTCGCAGGTGTTCTGGGCACAGGACTTGGCCTTACTGGTGTGCCTGGTGAGGAAGTCAGAACTGCAAGTTCATAACAAAGATGAATCAAAGCCCAGTGGTGCTGTCACTCCAGCTTCTGTGAAGGGTGTTTCTAGTTTTTAACTCTGTATAGTGATGTTCGTTTCATCACTTTAGCTTTTTTCTTATTCCCTTTCACAGCCCAGGGTGGTAAAGACACATCTAAAATCTCTTAAACTGACTTCTTCTCCTGCAGTCACTTCCCATGCCTACTCCCCTCACCAGTGCATTTCTGATCATGGGAAATGGAGCAGGACCTCATGGCCTCCAGCTGCATTTTTTTTCCTGTGGAAAAACCTTGGCCAAAGAAGAAGTTTCATCAGAGAAGTGAGAACATGCAGAAATAAAGGAAAACAATCAAAGGAGACCCAGTGATAACAGTTTAGTCATTAAGCATAGCTCCTTCTCAAAGGCTATAGATAATATTCTGAGCCATATTCTGTGAGCTGTCTTATAGATACTTAAACCCCCACCAGGTGGAGAAGTTAACTACATGATGACCAGACTGTAGCCATGACATAAACTTACGCAATTCCGAGAACTGGCCTCAAGAAATGGAAACAAACGGACCCTGGAACTGAAGATGAACTGGACCTAAAACAATCAAGATGATGCTGGTCAGACCACCGATGACCAATTTCAAGATGACTGTCAGAGCTGATTGTGCTGTTTCTGCATGTCACCCTTTCCCTCAGCCTATAAAAGCTCTAGCCCATTGATTGTTAGAGAGGGGAGTCAGCCTTTGGACAGGCATCGCCACCACACCCCACCCCACCCCCCACCCACCCCTGACACACACATTCATTGCTGGCATCCAAAATAAAGCAAACTTTCTTTTCCACCAACCTTATTGGCTTTGGAGTGGCAAGAAGCTGAAGCCCACTTCCAGTTACAGTGGCACTTCATTTATTCTAGGAGCTACTATGTGGGGTGCACATGAGCCAGGCCCACTTGTGTGGGGTGCTAGCCACTCAAAAATAAGCATGACACAGATGCTTTCTTCCAGAAACTCACAGTCTAGGAGGAGAAGGCAATGACAGAGGATGGGATGGTTGGATGGCATCACCAACTCGATGGACATGAGTTTGAGCAAGCTCCGGGAATTGGTGATGGACAGGGAAGCCTGGTGTGCTGCAGTCCATGGGGTCACAAAGAGTCAGACACGACCGAGCAACTGAACTGATCGACTGAAAGGCAGAAAGTCAGAGCGCAATATCTGGAGACAGGCTGGGGAAGCTTTGGGAGCCCAGAAGACTGGCACCTAACCTGGCCCAGGACCCTGGGAGACTTCCAGGAGGCCATGGGTGATTTGAGGGGAAGGGGAGTCATGGGTGGGTTTGTTCAGATGGGAAGGTAGTCCAACCAGAGGGGAACCAAGCAGACGAGAGGCAGGACCAGCGAGCTAAGTGTTGTGTGTGGCTTGTGACACTGCCACTCCTGCACTTCGAGTCCACAGTTAATGAGCCTCTGGGAGAGCAGCGAAATTTGTCTTCTTTCCGAAGCACTTCCTTCAGATTAAGTGTTGTCTTAGAGCTGATTGTAAAGGGGAGGCCAGGCCAACTCCCAATCCTGGTGTGATTTACTCTCCAACGCTCATGACTCTCTGAAGTATATGTATCGCCTGAAATGGTGATTTGTCATTCTCGTTCTGAAGACACTGGACAAATAGTGTGGGTTTGCTTCTGATCACCATCATGGGGGCGGTGGATGGGGCAGGCTGGGCGTCCCGAGCACCCTCTGGAGGCGCACTGAGTGGGAATGGGGGCAACCTGGGATGGGGGTTGGGGAACCTTATAGTCCTCCACCAATTAAGACTCTGCTCAAGGCCTTTGTCTGCTCGGCCAGCCTGTAGGGGTCAAGCCTGTCCTCGACCCCATCTCCCGGCAGTTAATCCCATCTGGCCAGAAGCCCCCCTCCCTTGAAGAAACTTTAGCTCTTCTGTAAGGTTGTGCTCATCCCAGTCACCCTCTGTGAATCCCTCCAAAATCCTCCAGGAAAATTGAATGACCACATGCCATGATTGATATTCTTTGGTATTTTGTTCACCATCATAATAATAATATCTTACCATTGACAAAGCTGGTCAAATGTCGTGCCTGATGTAACTAGAACTTTCACATTAAGTCATTTATTGATCACTCCTCTGTGTTCAATGGGGCAGTTATGGAAAAGGTGGGGGGAAATAAAGCATATTTATAGAGCTTAAAATTTAGCCAAGGTTATCAAGCACATTTGCTGGACATTCACAGACTTCAGATACTGATCTCAGAACAGAATCCTTTTTTGTTTGCTTGTTTGGAGGATAATTGCTTTACAATGTTATGTTGGTTTCTGCTGGACATCAGCATGAATCAGCCATAGGTATACAGATGGCCCCTCCCTCTTGGACCTCCCTCCCACCCAGGACAGAGTCCCTTGTATGGTTGGGTTCTCTCTCAGTATGTTTTTTTTGGAAGGGAGGGCAGAGGAAATGGAGCCAATCAAGTATTCCAGGAATGAAGTGCCCTCATCTAGGAGTGAGGGCTCATTAGGGTATTGGAAGAGCTGGTACTGCCAAGGCCTGAAAAGTTACTGCAGAAAATCAAGGAGGTGGCAGCCAGACAGTTGGGGAAGTAGACACTGAGACCTGAGGCTTCTCAAAATCTTCTAGGGAAACTGCTAGAGTTCTTAAGAATTTCTGAAGAAACCCCTACCAGCTGGCTTAGTTTGCTGTAGCAAAATGGGTGATTCACAACACTGGCTGAGGAACAACCAGGAATCTCATCTCTGCCCACATGTCTGTGGAACTGATCTCTAGGGAAGAATGACCTCTGCTCCTGGCCCACCATGCAGGGCTCACTGGCAAACCTGACATGGAACCGCACAGGGGGAGAGGTTCTGTGAACTACAGTTTCCTAATCCTTAGAAGGGTGTGCAGGGTGATAGCTTGTTGACAAAAAAGACCATTCATTCCAGGTCATTCTCACTTGGGCTTTTGTGCCACAATTCCTTTAAAAACATTTTTTTTATTTTTAATTGGAAGATGATTGATTTACACTATTGCGTTGGTTTCTGCTGGACATCAACATGAATCAACCACAGGTATACATGCGCCCCCTCCTTCTTGAACCTCCCTCCCACCTCCCGCCCCATCCCACCCTTCTAGTTGTCACAGAGTACCAGGCTGAGCTCCCTGTGCTGTATATACAGCAACTTCCTGTTAGCTATTTTACATATGTGATGTATAGGTTTCAACGCTGCTCTCTCAAATCATCCCACCCTCCCCTTCCCCCACTGCATCCACAAGTCCCTTCTCTGTGTCTGCATCTCCACTGCTGCCCTGCAAATAGGCTCATCAGTACCATCTTTCTAGATTCCATATATGTGCATTAATGCACAATATTTGTTTTTCTCTTTCTGACTTACTTCACTCTGTATAATAGGCTCTAGATTATTTCAGGTAAACGTGACTTACACACATTCAGCACATCTAGAACATTCATTTCCCATGTTACTTTTCTGTCTCCAGGGCCATGATCATCCCTGAGCATTCTTCCTTCTTAATCCTGTCATCAGGAGGCCCTCATCTACTTGCCTTGGGTTTTGTTTAGCTCTGAGATGTGAGCCAATTCATTTAGTGGTTACCCATCTTTTCTTCTGTGAGGATGACAGATGCCTTGCAGAGTACGTAGTGTTGGTCACATAATTAGGCCCCCAGTAAAAGTAAGTTTCTTTCTTCCCTCTATTTAGTGTTTTTGTCCTTCTATTATCCATGCATCCTTCTACAGGTCACAACAACTCAAGTACCTTGGAAACCATCCCTCTCCCATTCCATATGTATCTACCCATGTGATTTGGATGAGGTTGATCGCTGACTGACTTCTTTCTATCCACCCCTCCATCTACTTTGGGTATGGGCATATGACTTGGGTTTGACCAGTGTTTCCCATTTCTCTGGTCCTCATGAGTGGCTGAGAGATGAACACACAACTCAAATTGGTCCTGTGAGGACTTTGTTGAGCTCATAAAGTAAGTTGAATCTAAGGCTGCTGGACATTCATGCTCCAGGTTAAACTTTCATCCTTGACCCTCAACCAAAAGTGATTCTGGAACCAAAAAAGACATTCTGAGAAAGCAAAGCAGAGGATTTCAAATCAAGGGTAATGCAATTGCCATCTGTATTAGGAAAGAGGGCAAGGGGATGCTTAAAGGTTGATTGAGACACAAAGTTCCAGTGCCAAGGATCTCTCATGCTCTTCTTGAACTTTACCAGAATCTTCCCACAGTCTGTCCCTGAAACTTTAGCCACTTGCTTTGATAAAATTTTCTTTACCTCAAGTATTGGAGCATAATATAATTAAAACACATTATATTCAACATCTTTCTCTAATAATTAACAGTATAAAAAATACCAAGAAATGACTGTGCATCTACTAAGAGTAAATGGCATTTTTTTAAATTGAGTTATCATTAACATATAACATTAAGTCAGTTTCAGGCATATAATGTAGTGATTCAATATTTGTAGTTATTGGAAAATGATCACCATAGTAAGTCTAGTTAATACCTGTCACAATACAGAGTTACAAATATTTTTTTGTGTGCCCAAAACTTTTAAGATCTATTCTGTTAGCAAATTTCAAATATGCAGTATAGTATGAGCAACGATAGTCACCATGCTGTATATTACAACCCCATGACTTACTTAGTTTATAACTGGAAGTTCATACGTTTTGATGCCCTTCACTCATTTTGCCCACTCCACCCCCCCAAACCTCTGGACTTTTTAAAAAATGTGGGTCCTTATTAATTTTTTATACATTATTTCAAGCAAAATGTATTGCAATTAACAAAAGGGCTATAGAAGGCTTGGTGATTTGATCTGTGAACATAATCTTCATGTCCTATAATATTTTTATTAAAGTTTATTTCAAATAATTAGCCTACAAATCAATTTTTAGAATGCAGGCTTTGAGAATTACTGGATTCTCTAGTTTAGCATTTGTTACCATAGAGGAGTTAATGTATATATGCTATGGACTAAAGAATGCAAGTTCATTGTTCAGGGGGGAGAAAAACTATGTAGAAAAGCTAGGAGTCCAATGTCTAGCTCAAGAGAGGTGACCCTCTGTGCTGGTCAGACCACACAGAGCATCACAGGAAACAGTCAATTGCAAGGTCAAACCACAATGAGGGGCTCAGCTACAGAGCCAAATGCTAAGGACACTGATAAATTGGAGCAACCTGGAGAAGAGTACTGGTACATTGAGTCCTAGGAAACTCTGACAAATAGTCGAAGGACCAGGGAGAGTTTAGCTTGGAACACAGAGGACTTGCAGAGGACATCTGGTCATTCAGTGTGCGAGGGGTTCCCTTACTCTGTGTACTTTTGAGGGCAGAATAAAGCCAGCGAGTGGAAGGTGGATGAAGACAAAGTATAGAAGTCTGGAGATGGTCACAATTGGAGAGGTCAGACTGACCTGGCCACCAGGAGACTTGGCCAAGCAGTTAAGAGCTCCAGCTGTGAGACTAGATATCTTGGTTGAGATTCTGCTTAATAGATGTGTGACCTTGAGAAGATTCCTCATTGGCAAGTCAGAGCATGTTAGTACCTACCACATATGCGAGTTAACTGAATGCAAAAGTCTTCCAGGGCATAACAAATAGTAAGCTCGGGGATCACATTTAGCACCAGGCATAGTAGGTGCTGGTGTGCAGTTGGTTGTTATTGACTGACTGAATGAATGAATAAATGAATTAAACTGACAGATCATTGCTAAGGTCTCATCTATCTGTGAGTCCGGTGCCTCATCAAAAATAGCAGCATTTTCTTTGTCTTTGATATATATCAACTTTACTTTTATGTGTTTTAAGAGAAATGTATATACATGGTATTATTTATATGATTATATAATATATAAAATATTATATAATGCATAATTCATGATTATTTACACACACACATATATATAAACAATTTAAAAGAAGGAAATCAAGAAACTAGAAAATCAAGAAGCAGGAAAGAAAACACCCATGATCTTATCTACCAGAAATAATCACTAACAATTCCTTTGACTCTTTTTCAATGTGTTTATTTACATAGTTGAATCAGATTATGTGTAGTTTTATGTATATGAGGTTTTTTTTTTTTTGGCTTAACATCGCATGATAATTTGATTGCTTTTGGAGATGCTTTTCAGTGTTTATTTATCCCGTTGCTACTTCTCTTGAACGCTCACTGAGCACCTACCATGTACTCAGGTCCAGAAACAGAGATGAATGGAGGGCGGTTCTTGTTGGTTCGCCAACACGAGGGCTGGCTGTTGGATTCATAACAGCAAATAACTTAATTAAAATTTAAAAATCTGTCTTCACCGTCTTCATGGAAACACTTGCCCCAAATGTGTATCATCAAAAGTTAATATGTGTTTCTCTTTGCCTTTGGGCTAGAAAACCTTCCCCCAAATAACCAGTTCCTTGCCCTCAACGGTGCTGCCTCTCCCTGTTTCCTCCGGATCGCTGGGAGCTGCCAGCGTGCACACAGAGCTATGAGACATGTTCCCAGACGATGCTTAATTAAATCCTTTAATTATTAGCCACTCACCACATTTGCAACATTCCCTAGTGCTTAGCGCCAAACTCACTTATGAAGCCAGCCTCCCATTTGCCCAAATTACTGCCTCAATTAGAGTTTTATCAGATTCAGGAAACTTGGAATTCTGAACATACTTTTTTTTGACTCATCAGCATTTAGCTTGATATTAAGCAAGCTAATACACCTTGAAAATGCCCTTTATCCAAACTGACAAGTTAAGCCTAGACTTCAGGTTGAATCCAAATATAGCATTAGCTTAATCAAACTCATTGATGAGAGTAGCATTATCAAAGGTAACTGGAAAGTGATTTTTTTATAGCTTTATTTGCAGACTCAAAATCCTTACCACTATGGAACCTCCTGTATGTGTGTGTGTGTGTGTGTGTGTGTGTGTGTGTGTGTGTGTTTGCCTATGGAGGTGATTCAAGCTGAAAAGGCAGTCATGGAGGAAAGAAGAATAGGAAAAACCTAGAATTGAATTTCTGCTTGGTCACGGGTTAGCAGATGACCTGTCATTCAGACTCCTCATCTGTAAACAGGCCTCCTCCCTGGGGAATACAAGAATTAAATGAAGCAACAGAAGGCAAAGAGTGAAGGAGCATAGAGAATTGGCAAGAAGCATAGTGACCAGGAGATCTTCCTGGTGGCTCAGATGGTAAAGCGTCTGCCTGCAATGTAGGAGACCCGGGTTCGATTCCTGGGTCGGGAAGATCCCCTGGAGAAGGCAATGGCAATCCACTCCAGCACTCTTGCCTGGAAAATCCCATGGACAGAGGAGCCTGATAGGCTATAGTCCATGGGGTCACAAAAAGTTGGACACGACTGAGCAACTTCACTTTCACTTTCACTTTCATAGTGGCCAGGAGGGGACAAGAAACCTCCACACACCTCTTGTGTAGGAAAGGAACAGTGCTGAGCATGTGCCATGTTTCACAATCTACCTTTAAAGCGTGTTTTATCCTCACTATGCAGGCCAGGGTTAGAGGGCAAGACTGGTGTTAAGATCTTCATTTTACAGATAAGGAAACAGCCTCAAAACACCTAAAAGGAGCCTAGGAGGACAACTGACTCCTCCCCAGTGTTCATTCCCCCAACAAAATGTAGAGTGGGTGAATTCTCAGTGCCCTGGCCTCCTGCTCATGAGAAACCAGGAGCTGAGACCTGTAGCTGGGGCTGCTGGAAGTGAGGGGAGGGGGTAGGTTCTTCCAGGAGTCCCCTTCATGCTCCCTCCTCAGAGTCCCCAGGTGCCATAACAACAACAGCTGCCTGTAGGCATCTAAGATGTGGCAGAAGCAATGATATAAAAGGTATTGCATGGGAGGGACTGCTCCCCTCTGTCCCCGCTCTGCAGTCCAGTCGTTAAGACTCCTCCTTCCAGGGCAGGGGTGCATATTTGAGTCCTTGTTTGGGAAACTAAGATCCCAAAGGCCTCAGAGTGTGGCCAAAAGTTATTTAAAAAAATTTTTTTTGTTTTTTTTTTAAAAGCTATTTCATGGGAGCAGAAAAAGGATTTGAAATGCTAAGCACAGATAATGTACTCAGAAATATGTTTTAAATAATGAATTTCATCACATATGATCCTATCTCTAAGGCCTTCCTTGATCACTGAATCTGAAACAGCAAACTCCCTGGGACTCCCCGGGTGGGCCAGTGGTTAAGACTCTGAGCTTCCACTGCAGGGGTTGTGGGTTCAATCCCCGGTGGGGGAACTAGGATCCTGCATGTCACATTGCCAATAAAATAAAAATAAGAAAAATAAAACAGCATACTCCTTCCCTCCCACCTGGGCACTCTCCCCTAGGCCTGCCTGGTCTAATTTCTCTCTTTAATACCTGTTATCCTATTACACACTCAAAGACTTTTTGGTTTATTTGCTTATGGGCTAACTCTTCCCCATCCCCTTTGCTGGAAGGCAAGCTCATCAAGGCTGGGCTTTGCTGTTTTCTCTGCTGTATACCCAGCTCTAGCATTGAGCCCAGGGCATCATAGGTGTTCGTTAAATATTTGTTGAATAAATAAATGAGTGTGTGAGCAAGTCCTAGAATCTCCTGAAATTTGCAGGTAATGGAGTCTGCCTTAAGGCTCCTTTATTTATACAAAAATACTTCATTAGGAATCATGGTTCTCTGGATAAGATGATGTGGGAGCATTTGCCTGGGCTTGTTGTCAATTCTACTCAGAGAAATGGCTCCTTCATTCTGCAGGCATTTCATGAGCACTGTGTATGTGCCAGGCATGGTGCTGGGATTTAAAAAAACAAAGTGAATGGGACATGTCTCTGCTTCCAGACTCTTGGGTAGGAAAGACAAGTAAACAGGTCATGAGGGCAGAATGTGTAGGGATAGGGTCATTCAATCTGCTGAGGGCATCTGAGAAGAGAAGCAGCGATTTCAGCCAGGGGGGTGGGAAAATGGTTTTAGAAAGTGGACAAAGAGGAGAACTGAAGACATTCCAGGTAAAGGAAAGAATGTACAGAGGCAAGACATAGTCACAGAGAGGGACAGCTATGTCTGGTTGCGCAGGCTGTGTACTGCGCAGCTCTGGATGTGTGTGTGGTGGTGAAGGGTGGGGGGCATTCATATTGCAGCCTATGTGCAATATGGTGGCCCTGTGAGAGGACGGGCAAATTTGGAGAACAGGGAAATGTGAAGGAGCTGGAAGTTAGAGTGGATTTAGTGGAAATGTAAAAAATGGCCAGGGGTTATGATGGGAGGTGGTGACGTCAGGACATGAAGGGCCTTGTAAACAAGGGAAGGAGTTTGAAATTTCCTCTGTAAGTCACTGAGGGCTAATGGGATAAAAACCAGAGACAAGAAGGTTCAAAGGGGAAGGGGTGGGGTTAGAGCTTGAGGAATGTCCTTAGGCTGAAGGAGCTTTTTCTACAGAGCTGGCAGCTGCACACACAGGGTGAGGGGCACCTATCAGTCAGGTGAGAGCTTTACGTGAAAAAATCAAGGGAAGGGCCCATGGACTTTCAGGCTGGGGATCAGGATTGATAATTGGAGGCAATGTAGGGATTAGAGTAGAGTGATGTCCTTGGAACAGAATGAAGAGGGTTTCAGAAAGTCACTTGTGGTCAGCTGTGCTGAACGCAGAAAGATGAGCTCGAATGAGCTGGAGCATGGATGTTGGGACTATTCATTTGGGATTTCACTCATTTGGGGGCCTGATGGGGAAGTCAGACTGGGAGAGGCTGAGCATTGGAGGAGAGCAAAGGAAGAGGGGTCAGAGGCAAAGAGACCCCTCAGAACTCAGGGTCTTCCTGGCCCAGCTGAGAAGGACACCTCACCAACTAGAATCAGAAGCTCCCAAGCTTTTACCTTTCCTCTCTCCTTGAGCTTTGGGATTATTATTGATATATTAGCCAAAATTCATTCACTCGTGTGTTCATTCATTCACGAAATATACCCTTGTGTCATCTATGCTAGGCTATTGAAGGACACAGCAAAATGGAACAGACACTGTGATTCTTGCCCTCTGCGTGGAGAAGCTGGACCATCAAGTCCCCTTCTGACCTTGCACCATGCCTCGTCCTCTGCTCTCACCTAAGCTCTCAGCTTGAGAGAAGCCTTGCATTTTACATGGAGGGGAGACTCAGGGCCAGTTGTCTGGTTGAAAGGTGTAGCTGAGGGATTTATCTTATGAGAGCATTTATGGAGCAAACGCACATGTAAATTTTTTTCACCAAAAGTTTAGTTTGTATTTTTTACAAAAGTATTCATTTTCATTTTTACTGAATGTTGATTTGGGGAGGGGTATCAATGGAGGGTAGGGCTTCCCATATGGCTCAGTCAATAAAGAATCCACTTGCCAATGCAGGTGACCAGGTTTTGACCCCTGGATCTCGAAGATCCCTTGGAGAAGGAAATAGCAACCCAACTCAGTGTTCTTGCCTGATGAATTCCACAGACAGAGGAGCCTGTTGGGCTACAGACCACGGGGTCACAAAGAGTAGGGCATGACTTAGTGACTAAACCACTCACACGATGGAGTGTATAGTGCTAACTTCCTCTCACCATCCCTTGGTACCTTGTTGTCTTAAACTTATTTACTCCATCTTCGGACTCCACCATCGACCATTTAGATTTTACACGCCTGTTCTTACAATTCTTGTTCTTGTATTTTACCAAAATCTCTGGTCCCTTTACCCTCCATTCCCACTGCTTTCTCACCTCCCCTTTGCCTGTCTTCCTTCCTTACATGTTGGTGTTCCATCCTTAATAGTCTTCTCTCCCATTTCATAACCTTTTCCTGCCTTTTCTCCCCCCATCCCACATCTTGTCTATATTTGAGTGACTCCCTATATCGAGGGCATCTCTCTTTCTCCTGAGTTTCAGGTCCTTGTCATCAATTGCTTCTTAATATCTCCTCTGGATGGCCTGCTGCCACTTCAAACCTCATAAGATACCAACCTCTGGCCCAAGCAGAACTCATTGCTCTTATTGAAACTTAACTTTCTCATCAGTTCCATTCTTAGTGAACTAACTGCCAGGTCCCAAGTGCCCAAGCTGGAAACCTGGGCTAGTCCCTGACACTTCCCTTCTCGCAAGTCTACCTGAGTAACCTGGTTACCAATCCCTGTGCTGACCCTCTCTCGGCCTCCTACTGAAACCACCTTGCTTTGGGTCTTCAATCCTGGCCTGGATGGCTGGGGTGGCCTCTGCAGTGGTTTCCTGGCTCCCATCTGATTCTTCCTCTACGAGCTTCCGGAGTCACCTGCTATAACACTCACCCCATCTGACTCCTCTTGGCTTCAACTCCTCCCCGGGCTCAGCCACCTTTGTTAGCCAGCTCTGCGGCTCTTCTACAGCCTGGGCTCCCCCATCCAGCCTCTGGATGGCTGCTCTACCTCCCTTTCTGTGTTCATCCTCTGCCATCGTCACCCTCGGCTCCCCAAAGGGGTACCACAGGCTGGGCTCGCTGCTTGGCCTTCCCGTAGCTGCTATCCCAACCTGGGATGCATTTCAGCATCATTCCTCCTGAACATCCCCACTTCCCTTCCTTCAGGAATCCCTTCAGTACCCCGAGAAGACGATCACAACTCCACCTGGCCTGACTACAGGTGTTCCCCTTCTAGGTTGGGTTGCAGATACATCAAGGGCACAAGTATTGCCCTCTTCACTTTCATAGAACATATTTTTGGCAGTCCATTCAATAAAAATTGAATGAACAAATGTGTATTTCCTTGTTCAGGAGCCAGCTTTGTAGATAAGCTTGGGTAGATGATGCCTGTCTCTAGACATCAGACTCCACATGGAAATGGACTGAATTCAAGCATCTTTTGCCTCCCTTCTAGATTTGACAGTATAGGAACTGATTCCAAGGGATTCTGTATTCAAGAAAAAGAAATATCTTTCTTTTTTTTAGAGGTTTGCAATCTTAAGTTGGAGCTTAAATTGACATGAATTTAAAGTAAATATTATGGCAACCAGTAGAAAAAGACAATACCTTGAGAGACAATAACTTGTTTTTTAATTAAGGCATATCTCATGGCTCTGTTCTTCTGAGGCCTTTACTCTTAAATCATCATTTGTAAGGGGATCTTGGAAATGGATACGGTTTTCACTGGCAAGACAGTGATGGGGGAGGGGGTATGAGCAAGTGGAAAGGATGACTGTTTCCAACCGGCAGCCAGTCTTGACTATATTTTCAAAGGCCCCCTCTGATGGTTGCCCACCCTCCCACTCTTCTACTCATGGCAGTGAGTCAGCAAAGGTAGGGGCAGGGGTGTAGAGTGTGGGGACACGCCCCCTGGTGGCTGATTGACACTGCCCCTTGGAAGGTGAACAACGTGGAGATTAATTCCTGCTTGAACTCACAGCCGCGTGGGATGTGCAACTCTGCCCCACGCTCTCCCTTGGCGGCGGCACTGTTCCTGTTTCACTGGTGGAGGAGGGCGGATGAATATCTAGGTGATCGGTTGCTCCCGGCTGTGTTGGGGGGAGTGGGAGCCCCGGCAGCAGGCCTGATGGGGAGTTGTTATTAATTATGTGTGAAGGACTCACAGCACCTTAAAATGATGAACTCGAGGGGAAGGTTGACATCACCCTGAAAAGTTCCAAGGCTGAAAATCACCGTTGTTCTCTTCCCAACCGTTCTGCCCAACACATTTTCGGGCTCTTGGTCCTGGTCTAGCTGCACAGTTTATTGCACCTTACCCTTGGGGTCTGTCTTCTGCCCGACACATTCTGTAGTCTTTGGAGCTGCTGACATTAGCGTCTCATCACCGGTATGGCCCAAAGCCTGGAATCTGAAGCAGGAATGCGAAATCACTCTGTGGGACACCTTGCACTTTAAAGGGAGACTCCAGGGAAGCCCCCAAGTCCATGAGGCCCTCTTTCCATGTAATGCCCCAGTCCATGATGCTGTTTCTGACCATGATTCTTTTCTCATTGCAATCATTTTTTTTTTCTCTGTAGTGAGTGAACGATCTGCAGAGTATACATTTAAAATATTTGCTTTCACATGATAATGTTGCATTTTCTAAAGATTATCGGATATGATTATTTGTTGACCAGGAACAACCGTGAAGTTTTCTGTAATCCGCTCGGAGTGGAGTAGTCCCTTTTTTTCAGTGGACGTCGGTAACAGCTGTGTCCCGGCTCCTGTCTTGATGGACTCACCGTGCAGTTGAGGCAGATGTGTACACATCCTCATTATCTGAGGATAGTTGGTTCTAGAAAACTAAAACCACTTAAAACCAAGACCAAAATTGTCATATGACATAGTGTGATATAAAGAATTTAAGATCGTGAAAGTAGGTTTATTTAGAGTAAGTAAAATCTAGGTTATTGTGCAGTACTGTGCTGACTTTTTAGTATGAACAAGCAATGAAATACTGGGGCATTTGAGGCATGATTTTTTCTGACAAAACTGTCTTGTAGTACCAATACCTTGCCCTTCATGGATGACCTTCATAGCACTAGATCACAAAGAAACTTGTTTTGGCAAAAATGTAAAAGGCCACATTTCTTTCCTCCTGAAATCCTTTCATCCTTGGCTCTTTAAATCTCCCATTGTGTCATTACTCTAGACTATTTTTTTCTTCGTTACTGGTCCTGTTCTACCCTTTCCTTACCAATCAGTAATGATGGCTCTGGTTTGAGCTATTCTAATTTAATAATAATTTCAGCCTTCTCTGTACATGATAATTAATGATATATTTTTCTGATTTTGTACATAGTCCATTTATCAGTTTGTTCCTGAATATTTTTGTGTTCTGATAACTTTTCCGTACCCAAAAGAAACCTCATAAGACAGAGAAACTAAATACCAAATGTCTTCCCTGCAAAATAAATGAAACCCTAGAGGTGGCTAATCATCAAGTGAGAGGTCCAGATGTTTGTGGCCTGGGTTTACAGAAGCAGGTATGTGTAGCATAATTCGTATCATGCTAGAATCTTCAGAATACTATGCCATGCCTTATCAACCATGCCCTCGTAATTCCCTGCAAGGTCAGAGCTGATGGGCCCATTTTACAGATGAGCCACTCAAAGACACACACATGCTGGTCAAGGCTGGGGCTGGGACTCCAACTAGGTTTCTTCCTTTTCAGAATATTGAGAGATCCTGGGAGGAGGGAAGGAACTTAGGTGAGCAGAGAAAATGGGGGAATTCTAGGTGAGGGGCCTTTGGTGGAAATAAGCTTGGAATACATCAAATGATGAAAAATTCAAAAAAATAGTAAAGGTGGAATATGTAAAAGGGACTTTGAACTTTGCGTGTCAGATGACTGGGCTCGTGGTATTTCATGGAAGAATCTGGGCGAGCAGCTGAGACATTGCCTTATCTCTACTTCCCGGACTGTGGGGAGTTCCATTGTCCCTTGCTCTTATCGCTTATAACATAGGCTTGGCAAACTCTTGAAGTTAAATGGAAAATAGTCTTTTTATCCTGCAGCAACCAGCCTGCCAGATAGGATCTAGATAAGGCACCCAGGATCTTTCACAGTGCTTTGCTCACAGCAAATGGTTTTTGGTAATAAAAACCGTCAATGTAGAAAGAACTTAGGAAAAAGAAAATCTTTCAAATTGTTATTTTTCCCTGAGGTCTTAGAGGAAGAAAGAAAGTTTACTTAAAGGAGAATACTTTTCCATAGATGCTAGCAGCTAGTAATTCGGGCCTGTAAAATGGTATTCCAATGACAACCTGCCCCAAATGTCTTGAAAATCGCTTCTGACCCAGGGAACAGACTCCAGGAAGCCACTGTTGATATATTTAAATGAATCCAGCTGGATCACTCTAATGTATTGATCCTGGGGATGTGGAAGGGACCCTGGGGACAAGGCTTGAAGTCGATCCAATGCATTTTGAATAAAAGTTTATTTTATTGCTACTTTTATTAAAAGCCCTAAGATCAACCTGCTGCCGTGGGAATGCACTGACGTCTGGGGTGATGCGTTCCGGATCCTGCTGGTGCCTCCTTCAGTGGGTTGAGCAGGGACCCTCCTCGGGTGTGGGCTGCTCTCAGGAGCTTCCCTTGCAGTGCCCTGGGTTGGGAAGAACTGGGCATAGCTCAAGTGTGTGATCATTTTCATGAACATCCCTTAAAAGTTTGTGGCTTCTGGAAACCTCAGCAAGATCTCACAGTCACTTCATTTCTACTTGACCACGAAGGCTGGATGGGACCCAGCCTCCTCCCCAGCTGGCCTTGCACTCTGTCGACCACCATCATTCCTCTGGCCCCCTGTGCTCCCGGGGCTCAGCCCCCTGCTGCTCCCAGTGTCCCAGAGATGTCTAGACTTCCTTCAGGAGCCTGCAGCTGGTGCCCAGGCCAGGCAGCTGTGCTCAGCCCTCTGTTCACCAGTTCCGGGCTGGGCTGGAACCTGAACTGGGTCGTGTCCTCATGTGCCACATGGGCCCCTCTTGATGGCTCAGGCTTTTCTTCTCTGTGGAGCACTCTCAGACTTTGGTAATGGTAGGAGCACAAGGGCAAGCCTTGTCTTTCTCAGTTAGCAAAGAATAACACCCCCAAATGCAAACAACCCAACCCACGATGGACAGACCACTGAGATGTGATGAATATGAGGGTTCTGGTGCTCATGAGCCAAGAACAAGCTGAGAAAAAGCAGAGCCAAGACAGAGGCAGATAACTGACGAAGACAAAGATGGTCTTTGTGCAGCCCCGAGCAAGCCAAGTGGGAAGTCAGTGCCGATGATTCGTCCAGAACAGGAACATCACCCAGACCCATCTGCCCAAATCCTCCACTCTGGATTAATCTTTGGCAAAGGGGTGAGGTCTTGATGCCATTGGGGTTCAGAAGAACTTCTCAGGCATGGTCCTTCAGAGATTCCTGGAAGCCAATTATTTTGTCTGTTTTTCTGACCACTGGGCTCTGGTTTGAAGGACTCTATAGTGATGGATGCCCATGGAAAGTGAGGGAGCTACCCTTAAAAATGCCTGTTGCAGTCTCAAAGGCCACCACCAAAATGCAATAGGGTACAGAATATTATACTCAAGACCACATAGCACAAAGACCATCTTTGTCTTCGTCAATTATTTGCCTCTCTCTCGACTCTGCTTTTTCTCAGCTTGTTCTTGGCTCATGATCACCAGAACCCTCATATTCATCACATCTCAGTGGTCTGTCCATTGTGGGTTGGGTTGTTTGCATTTGGGGGTGTTGTTCTTTGCTAAGTGGTGATTGAGATAGCCTTGTCTTAACAGAGACATGTAGAATTAAGAGCTATTCTTTCTTCATCAGCCTTCCATTCTCGAGTTTGGTGAAAGTCGCTCAGTTGTATCCGACTCTTTGCGACCCCATGGACTTTACAGTCCGTGGAATTCTCCAGGCCAGAATACTAGAGTGGGTAGCCTTTCCCTTCTCCAGGGGATCTTCCCAACCCCGGGACCCAACCCAGGTCTCCGACATTGCAGTGGATTCTTTACCAGCTGAGCCACAAGGGAAGCCCAAGGATACTGGAATGGGTAGCCTATCCCTTCTCCAGGGGATCTTCCTGACCCAGGAATCAAACCGAATCTCCTGCATTGCAGGTGGATTAATCACCAACTGAGCTATCAGCAAAGCCCTGAATTTGGTGATTAGAAAGGAATTTTCAGAGGTTATATTGCCCATGGTTCTTTGGTGTAAGTAGAAATCATGACTTCAGGGATAAACATTTATTGAATCCCTACCATGTGGTGAAGACTGTGTTGGCTGTGAAATGGCTCCTTTTCAGAAGGACTGAATAGTCTATTGAAGGAGACACATGTGTGAACAATTACAATGTTGTGTGACAAAGGTTATCATAGATCTAGGACCAGTCCAAGCAGAGACTTGTCACTTTTCTTTCAAATTCTCGAGGCAAGAAAATTGCTACACTCCTCCTTGGGAATGCACACGAGTAGCAGGCCCAGAAGGTTTCATGTCTACTGGGCTAATTCCTAGGCTTTCTGCCTATGGCTGGCAGGTTTATGGGTTGAACTTGGCTCCTCACCAGGCCAACATACCTTCCAGCTCTCTTGACATTTTCCTTGTCACACTGGACCAGACGAGAGGATATGGATGGACTTTATGGATCCACCCAGCTCACAGCTCACCTTGAGGGGATGAAGCAAAGCTGGCTTGGTCATCTGTGACACTTATAACGAAGGCCCAAGGGGTTTTGCCACCACCTGGCACATTGCTCTTCCTAATTCAGTGGTCACCTTTAGCTTTTTTCTTAATACCTTGAAAAAAGTTCTTGAGTCCCTCTAGTCTATAGAAGAAACTTTGTTGCTTAAGGGGAAAAAAATTTTTTTTCTGGTTTCACTGGTCTGCATGGAATTTTGTGGTCAGATTTGCTGCAGTTCATTTTTCTTTGCTTGGTGTCATTTTGAAAGCAGTCCCAAGTGAAACCCTGCTAAGATACCAGTCAACACCTCCAGCCTTGACTGAAACAGGAAGGGCATTTGCCAAGCTCAGTCCCCCCTAGGAGATAGATCTTAGGCAAAACCAGGAACCGTGCGGCAACAAAGCACAGCCCATCCTGATTATTGGCCGCCTCTCCATAGATGCTCATTGATGCTTCCGTAACTGTGCTGAATGGGATCAGAGTGATTCAGCACCCTTTCTCTCCTCAACCTACTGAAGGTATTTATTTGTGGTAATGCCATATTGGAAGGGGGAAGCACATCTAACATTCTACAGACAGCCTTCCAAAAATAAAGGCCAAAGAACATTCCGTGGAGCACCAGCTCATTCTCTCAGCTCCCAGAGGATATGTCTGTAGTTACCCTTTAATCAGGAACGACTGTGGGTAATTCAGGTCACTAGTGAGGTCTTCACATTCATTATTTCCCCCGCATCTCTTGATATTGAGTGGGGAGCAGCTCTTAATTGTCACATGCGAGTTTTCCCCAAGTAACAATTTTGTCAGGGATTTAGTTGATTGTTTCCCTAACAAAAAGCCTAAATGTTATTTCTGCAGATATTGGAGAATATTAAGATTTCCCTGTAGACATCTGAGAAGGCTGTCTTAATTGACACAAGCAAAGTATCTGCACTGGGGATTTGCAGCTTCAGCTTGGAGTGAATGAAAAGCTATCTTTGCTGTAAAAATTTCCTTTTTAGTGAATGGTCCAATTCATATGCAGAGTCAGAAGCTAGAATTCCAGGGGGACGGATTCATTTTAGATTTTTAATTGATTCTTTTTTTCCTGCCTAGAGATGTTTGTCAGATATTTTTATTTAAGGGAAATAACACTGAGAGTCTTCCTAATACTGCTTCTTTGAGGGGAAGTTAGAAGTGCTATGCAAGCATTTACATGCTACAGCACTTTATGAGTTAGAACATTTTAGAGCATTAATTTTTACCAAGGCTAATTAGATATCATTGGGTCAACTATAAAGCAAGTTCAGAGGCTATCCTATTTACCAGGAAAACAAATTTTTGACAAAATAAAGCGCTTAGGACAATGATTTGAAAGATGGATACTGCCATTGTCCCTGCCCAAATTCAATTGGAAAAAATTCCACTTTGAAAAATATTAAATATTGGGGTTCTGAATAGGACTTAACTTTAAAGGGGGTTGCTTAAAATGTTTAGTAAAATCATTCTCTGTGCAGTATTACTTTCATCCTTCTGGATTTTTTCAATCACCTGTTTTCTCTTTTAAAGCACATATACCTGTTTTCAAAAATACACAAAATGGGATACAGATCTAATACTCTCTGTAATACCCAGCCCTCTTACCCAGTTCACCTGGCTTGGGAAATATGGCTTAAGTCAGACAGCCATATTTGACAGCAGGAAAACTGGTTGTGTTTACAGACTGCCCTTGGCTAACAGGAGTGCCAAGCTTCAAGAAAAGGAAGAGGAAGTGTTTCCCCTTACAAAGAGATCACTGGCACCTGACGGTTTTATTCACTGGTAAATCAGCAAGATATAATTCTAAGAACCATCTATACCAAAGAGTTTTTATGTCCTCAGAATTGTAACCTTTGGCAAGGACTTGCTCACCCCAAAGATGCAGTCATTTCTGTTTGATAATTTTCTTTGTACTATGCCACTAAAATGCCACAGCATAGGTCCTGGATGACACACTAGATTTTAGGGGACCCACCAGGAAGCATAAAGAGTCAAATTGGATGGACGAGGTGGTCACCAGCCTGCATAAAAAGTTTTAATTGAAAATATATGGAGGCGAATTTTCCTTTAGATTTATTAACTGGTTCTGAAAAACTTAACACTGAAAAAGTTAATTCATTCTTCTAATCACTGCTTATTGATACTCTTCCTCAGGTGAGTAAGTTCTCCATAGCTACTCTGTCTTTGTGTTATTCAATTAAATATATTTTGCCTCTTAGCCAACATTGCTCGTTGGTTTAGAGCAACTGTTTCATGTCAGTCACTCCAGTGAAAACTGAACTATGACTTGAAAGGTCTCAAATCTTTCCTTAAGCTGCCATATTTAAAACTCAGGCTCCAGAAATTTTGCTTGCATTCCATAATAGTTGGGAGGTTGACCACAGTCTGCAGTTATTCTGGGCTATTTTTAGAACACAGGCTTATGCCAGCACATTATTTACATTGGTCAAATTAGCTGGCTACTTGCCAGGTGGCCTTTTTCTTTTCTGAAATGCTGACACCACCTTAATTCTGCTGCTTTGACAAATGCATAGATTTCTTAGGGGTGGGGCACACGTGCTATATAACTGCAAAAGAACAATAATTATTTCAAGCATCTGCTTATATAATCCATTCCCTTTTCTCAGGAAAAGCCACAAATAAAAGCAGAATTTTTTTTTTAAATCCTCTTTAAAAAAAAAAAAATGATAGTAAACATGTTGCCAGATTCCTGGGGTGCCAAGTAGGTTCAGATAACCAAAACACAGAATGAATTCTGGAAGACCATACGGATGTCAAATGCAACACCATTCCCTTTGTTTCCACGGGACTATGTTCATATTGAGAGTTTGCTTTAATTTTCTTGCTTGTAAAATATGCTGGTAAGATGTGGGCCTGTTTGAAATGTAGGGAGGGAGACAAGATTTCCAAACTCGTGGAGTAAAATGAGATGGGGCTTGTGAAAGCATAATACACAGAGCCGAGAAATGGCTCTGTAACATTTTCTAGCTGACCAAGTGTTTTAAATATCAAACTGGGAACATTACCGAAAGTTTCAACACATTTCAGTGTATTGTACACTACATGCCATTATTCGTCATTTCAGAACAGCTTGAAAAATTGCACAAAGTTCAGTGGATGACCCAGTCCCGTTAGAGTAATAATATAGCTGAAAAAATTCCTCCATGCCTCCATGTGAGAACCTTGTTACACTTTATAAATTTGACTTTGTTAATCCTTGCAGTTTCATTGCCTGGTTGACACGTTTTCCAGTCTTTCAGATGTCTCTCTTTTTTTCTGACGTAAGTGTGCAATAGCAAGGCCTCTATTTCAGAAAATGGATGCAGTCCTTGACTTTTACCCATTCTAATATGATCATTAAGTAACCCTGGAGGAAAAGGGAGCACTTTGAACAAGAGATGTGAAGCAGATGCAGCTTCAGAAGTAACATTCAAAAATGTGCATTGGATATGACGTCTTTTCACATTTCAGAAACTGCCAACACAGTGGATTGTTTAAAATATATGAAGTGAGATTTAGCAGCTGGGGAACACTTGTTTATCTACTTCGTAGTGTTAAATCCCAATAAATGTTTTGAACAACGAACTGGTATGCAATATTATTAAATAACTCTTTCTATGAAATGAAACTTGTTAGATCTCATGGCACAGCTGAGTTTTGTAATATCAAAGGATTATGGGCCACATGTTAATCCGGGATAACATATAATCACATAATTGTTATAGCTGTATTTCAGAAGTTGTTAACTTTAGTATGCAACTTTATTTTCTACATTATGGTAAGACATGCTTTTTGGACTTCCCTGGTGGCTCAGCAGTAAAGACTCTGCCCGCCAAGGCAGGAGATGTGGGTTTGATCCCTGGGTCAGGAAGATCCCATAGGGAAGGAGATGACAACCCACTCCAGTATTCTTGCCTGGGAAATCCCATAGACAGAAGATCCTGATGGGCTACAGTCCATGGGGTCCACAAAAGAGTTAGACATGATTTAGCAACTAAACAGCTGGAGGAGGGCATAGCAACCCATTCCAGTATTCTTGCCTGGAGAATCCCCATGGACAGAGGAGCCTGGTGGGCTACAGTCTATAGGGTTGCAAAGAATTGGACACAACTGAGTGACTAAGCACCGCACAGCACAGTAACTAAACAACAAGATATGTTTTATAGCCAGAAGTGGGGCCAATCAGAGTCTCAGATTTTAGAGTGGGCCTATTTGTTTTGGTCAAATCATCCACTGAGGGAAATAATCAGAATGCTTAGTTTATGTTTTGTGATCAAAACTGCCCATTTGGTTGATTAGATGTCCATTTTCATCTTGTTGGGTTGACTTGTAAGATACCATGGTAGAATACTGTTCAGGATTTTAGTTCTACCAGAGACCACAGCAAGATTCTAGGATCTGACTCATCTCAGTTCAGATGCAGGCCCTCACGGTGGTAAAAGTGGTCTTGCTAGTCCACTACTGCCTCCCCTGGCTCTTACACAGAGATGAGAAAAGTCTCCTCCCCTGGAGCCTATTACATAATGTGGGCGCTATTACCCTAAAAATTGATTGAAGGTAAAAAACCAAGACATCTACTAGTGTCAACAGCAGGTATGAAGCTCATGTCACAGAATCTGGGGTGAGAAATACAACTTTCTCTTTCTTTTAAAAAAAAAAACTTTACATTTTATATTGGAATATAGCAGTTAACAATGTTGTGACGGTCTGAGGTGGACAGCAAAGGGACTCAGCCATACGTATTCATGAGATGTAAGTTCTTCATTTTTCTCATTCTGGATTTTGTCTAAGGAGATAGAAGGGGGCTGATTAAGCGTTCCAGGGGTGTAGGTGGGCATGTCCGTACTGGACGCCATCTCTCCACATAGGCCCCTGCTGATTCCTTCCTCACTCAGGCTGGCTCCTGGTCACTGGCCACTGTCGACCTCTGCTCCTTTACTGATATTCGCATCTGCAAGGCCACGTCAGGTCCTGTAGCTCTCTGTTGCTTTCATACCTCACAGGAACCCTTTTGTGCTTTGAGGAATAGACAATGTGAAGCGAGAAATTCCATGCCGCCTTGTCTTTCCTTCTAAGCCCATTCCTGGGGAACGAGTCCTATGTGTCTCCTCATCGTGGGTCCCACAAACCAAAGATTGATTCCTTCCTAGGACTGCAGTTTGGGGGTTGGAGGAAGAGGGAGTAAGGGTGTTTATCCTGAGCCCTTTTGGTTTTTACCATTTTATCTGACTCTTCTGGCTTCCAGGAAGTCTTTGTCTATTCTTAGGGATATTGTACCCTTGTTTGCTGTTTAGGTACCAAGCCACGTCTGACTTTTTGCGACTCCATGGACTGCAGCCCTCCAGGTTCCTCTGTCCATGGGATTTCCCAAGCAAGAGTAGTAGAGTGGGTTGCCATTTCCTTCTCATGAAGTATTCTCCTTAATCTCTCAAGATTAACCATCTTCCTTCCTCAAATTATCTAAGCTTTTGAAGGGAAAGACAAATTGAGAATGAGAAAAGGAAATTCTGAGGAAAAGCATTGTTAGCTATTTCAAAACATTAAAATAGTACACATTTACGGATTGCTTATAAGCCAGGTTCTGTGTTTACAAATAATATTTCATCCTGTTTCAACACCTTGTAGTGTAGGGTCTTTAGCTTATATATATTCAGAAATCTAAGCTCAGAAAGGTTAGATAACTTGTGTAAAAACCAGTAAGCAGGAAAAATGAGATATGAACCAGACTTTTCTGATTCCAGAGCCACAAATGTATCCCCTAAAACAGTGGAACCCTAGAGATTCTGATATGACTGGTCAGGATGAAGCTGAGACATCAGGACTTTTTAAAGTTTGTCAAGTGCTTCTGTTTAGTCAGAATTGGGAACCTTGAACCTAAATGCTATGCCCCACAAATACAAGCACCATTTCAGAGAAAGTCTCCCTTATTTGGGGCTTCCTAGGTGGCCGGAGAAGACACTGGCGACCCACTCCAGTACTCTTGCCTGGAAAATCCCATAGAAGGAGGAGCCTGGTAGGCTGCAGTTTATGGGGTCGCTAAGAGTCAGACACGACTGAGCGACTTCACTTTCACTTTCATGCACTGGAGAAGGAAATGGCAACCCGCTCCAGTGCTCTTGCCTGGAGACTCCTAGGGAAGGAGGAGCCTGGTAGGCTGCCGTCTATGGGGTCGCACAGAGTCGGATACGACTGACGCGACTTAACAGCAGCAGCAGCAGCAGCAGGTGGCGCTAGTGGTAAAGAACCCGCTTGCCAGTGCAGGAGACGTAAGAGACGTGAGTTCGATCCCTGGGTCAGGAAGATCCCCTGGGGGAGGGCATGGCACCCCACTCCAGTATTTTTGCCTGGAGAATCCCATGGACAGAGGAACCTGGAGGGGCTTGGTCCATAGAGTCGCAGAGAGTCAGACACGACTGACGTGACTTAGCACAGTACACCACAGCACACAGCTTTCTTGGAAGTGTCTAATAGAGATGGATCTTTGGTTTTTAATACTTCTTGTATTTGAAAGGTGAAACTATAGCCAGAGGAATAATTTGCATCATCGAAATATTGAGCCAAAAAATATATCTTTTTGTGGCTAAAATGATTTCTGAAGGTTCATAGGTTAAGATGGACCCCTGGTCATCTTGGAATTCAATGGTAAAGAAAATTCTTTGAAGATAAATATTTAGATTAAATGATTAAGCTTTTCAAACAGAGAGAGGCCAAAGAACAGGCTCAATGATGTTGCTTGGAAAATTTAGTTGGAAAAAAACTTTCTTTAGAATATTTTCTGAGGGGGTAGGGGAGTGGGAGGGCTATTTTTATAACTTGCAATGAAACTCATAAATGATATTTTTCCAAAAAGACTAATTTCATAGGAGGCCAGAGAAGTCAGTAAAGGCCTTAAATAAGTTGAACTTCTTTAGTTTTCACTTAAAGGCCATTCTCAATTGTAGTCCTTGTTAAAAGTTAAGCCGGGAAACGTCTCTGAGGAGAAATTCAAAATTTACTTCCAGCTTGGACTGGTCATGAATGGTGATTATCTGACTGTAATTCAAATCATATGGGCTACCCTTGTTTTCTGCCCTACTCAAGATTATTTTTCCCCTTTTAAATCGAGCAAAATAGTCCTTGGCTTCAGGCAGACCTGTTCACATAAAGACATGAAATGAGATGGTCTTCCAAGACCTCAGACTGCAAACTAAATTTGTAAATCTCCAGCAAAGATGAGGGCCAGTACAAACATATCCATCATGAGCTCGATAATCTTCAATGCAGCCTTCCCCAGTGATTCATGAATGAATACATTTCAAAACTTGAAACTAAAATTGTCAGAAAAGTACAAATGTGGACAAAAGAGAGTCATGTACTTTATTTACATTCTAGTAGCAGAGACTCACTTTCTATGCAGATGGGCCTACTTATGCTTTTGTCTCTGAACAGCTGAGTGAAGCGTGAACAACCACCATGTCTCTAGGAATATTTCCCAGCATCTTCGTGTTGGATGTCATTGTGGACCATGTGTGTAGATTCCTGGTTTCTCTTGTGTGAAGTTTCTTTATGTGTTTTTGCTATCTTTTTAGGCAGAACTTTAGACCAAGTGAGGCAGTATGGCCTGGTAGGGAGGGTTTGTCATCAAGAGTTACCACCCGGGGGTGGAGGTTCCACACTGTCACTTACTGGCAGTGAAACGTTAGAAAACCTGTATATGATTTGAGTCTTAATTTCCTCATCTGTAAAATGGAAAACAGCAATTTGTACCTCCCAGGGTCACTGTGAGGTTAAAATAAGTCTATAAGCACAGTTTACAGAGCATCAGAGAAACACCAGCTATTGCTATTGTCAGAGGTCAATAGGAGGATGCTGAAGACTGGAAAGGAAATAAAAATGTGCCTTGAAAAGGGAAGAGTGAGATAAATACCCCCAGCCTCCTCCTTGGTCTGCACAGGTGCACAGCCACCACGAGACACATCAATTGCTCAACCTTCTGTGGTTTCCTGTTCATTGGCCTTAGAGTGTGCTTTGTTTTCAGAATTATTTTCACTGATACATACCCGATTCCTTTAAAGGGTCCTCAATATTCTACAAGTTTTAAGACCCTGTTCTAAAAATATAGGATTCCCTCTGGCTTGTTTATGATGGATCAACTGGACTTGTAGAAGTTGCCTCTAGCCATATTCTGTATTCATTCCCCAGCAATTGGTCAGCCCAAGGCCCTCTGCAGCTCCCATCTCCCTGTCTGTCTCTATTCTGTGTCTCGGTGAGACACATTTATTCAGGTGTTTGTCCTCATGCCCTGGTTCATTATCCTCAGATGTTTATTTGGTCGAATCAAAAGAGCAATAACTAGAGCAGATCTTTTGGATAGTCCTTTATACTGCATTTTAAATAAGATATTGTAAAATGCAGGGTTATTTTAAAAACTCACCTATGTGGCAACATTTTCTTCTGACAGTTTGCCCCAGTCGGAATGGGACAGATATTACCGAAGCAATGGGAACATCATGCAATTGCTGCCTTTCAGATATTTGGATGCAAAATGCCCCTCCTGAGCTGTGGAAGGAAAAGAGAAGAAAACGAATAAAAGTAACGACAACAACAAATTAAAGCATCATCAGGCACTATTCAGAAAGGTTAGAGCGGCCTGACTTGTAAAGGTCTGAAACTCAAGGCTTTCCCCGCGTTAAACATTAAGTTCCTTGTCTCCTTTGGAATCACGATGGGGCCGGGAAGCAGAAGAGTCAACAACAATTAGGTGGAAGAAATACCTGCATTATTTCTGGGGTACTTCCTGTGACTGTTATAACAGTGTTAACAAGGTGTCAAGCCACAACAGAGCCTCACGTGGTGTTTCTTGAGCAATTTTGAGGAAGGGAAGAAGCACATGGCTTAAAGCAAAAGGTTTTACAGAAAAGGGCCTCCTTGGAAGGCTTTTTACATAAGGTCACTAGGGCACCCTAGGAGACATTAGATTTCCTCTAGGGTGTTAAGCCACGTGCCTGGGTGTCTCCCACATTCTTTAACTTACCCCTAAAGGAATGCTTACATGGAATCTCTAGGATTTTCCAAAATGAATCCCAAGGCCCTTTGGATAATCAGAGACCCGGCCACTCAGCATAACAAATTTATCCCTTAATTCCTCTGCTGTAGAGTCAGCAATGGCCACATACAACCTTGGGGCTGTGGGTGAGGGTTTTTGAAAAATCTAATTTAGCACAAAGGACACATTCCAAAGAAAGAGCGAACATGCCTGGGTCGTGTTTGTTTTTACAAAAGGAGCCCTGATTTTGTTAAGGATGACAACTGAGGCATCTGCAACTACAAGCAACATTTTTGTGCCTTGTTCCAACCAAAATTTTCCAACAGATTTTAATGTAATTTGCTCCCCTTGCAATGAGAAAAATCTGCTTCCCGGATGAGAAGTCAGGTTTCAGCAAAGAATAATAATCTCTTTGCGACTCACTTACGAGTAATTGAGAAGTGGGTTTTTGTACTGCAAATATTTAGTGTAACGCAGTGCTGTGTAGGGGATGCCAGGCTTGGGCAGGTGAGTGTGGCCCTCAGGCATCTCCTGGAAGAGCCTCCTTCTGCCACATTTCTGCAGGCCAGTATCAGCCAGGCTTCTGATGAGGCTTCTTGTGGCAGGTACATCACCCGTCTGCAGGGAGGAAAAAGCTCTGCTCCTTTGAAATAAACGGATGGAACCTATCCTTTTCCACTTGGGCTTTTTAACATATCCTCAGGTAAACACGAATCTTCCTGATTGAAAATACTATCAATTGTGACCATGGAGGAAAAGTGGAGAAGGCATTCTACTAACTTGAATTTCAGAGCTTGAAATAACACCAGATAATGCTTAAAGTGGAAGAAAGAGGAGCCCCATTTTCTCTTGTCCTGTGTTAAAAGAGTGCTTCTGGCAGAGTTCTGCAAGTTATTACATTAATTACAGTTAATGCTGGGCACCAACCTAAGTGTTTACATGGCTTGTATTATTTTCTCCTTTTATGTTATCATCCAGATTGTGTCTCAGACAGGACCACATTTTTATGCAGATAATAAACTGAGTCAGAAGTCAGATCCACTAAAAGCATTATGCTGAATCTGAGTGTTTGTTTACTGGTGAAGCCAGGTCTTAGCATCCCCAGATCATTGATGGGACTGTGGCCTGTCTGCCGTTCTCCAGATCATACAGTTCATCAAGAGGATTGTTAAGGGTGAAAACCTGGGAACCCATTCATCAGTAGGACACATGCTGAACAGAGTGACCTCTTGAGGCTTTCCCTTTCTATTTCGCCTTTTGCTTGAACCAGGATTTTCATGGCTTTCTCTGACATAGATGGATTGCTCAAACTCAGCCAGATCGGCCCGGTAGAACAGGGGCAGGTTGTATTCAACAAGGTTGGGTTGGTTAATATGGCCTTTTCCAGTAGAAAAGTAACAACCTGGAAAATATGCTCCTTTGTGCCATATTTTCTTTCCCCCATTTCCAACATTTGAATCATTTATTAAAGAAAGGAGCTGTTTTTTCCCCTTGCTTTCCTAGGACAATATGTTCTTAAAAAATATAAAATGGTGTAAAAGCTAAGATTTGAGGCCCAAGCCAAGCTACCCACAGGATATCCTAGATAGAAGCCCGAGGTTCTCTTCCGCCAGGTGTCGGATGTCACTGTTGTCTTACATAGGCATTAAGTATATGTGAAAAAATTTCCCCACTTCAACAAACAGAAGTGCACAGTAAATTCGATTAACGACTGATATGAAATTTGCTGAGTACTTAATTGTGTAAACATACATGTAATACAAATTCAGAATGTTCAGAGGGCACCCAGTGCAAAGGCTCTCTGCCTTGCCCTCCAGAAGTCCACTCAATTCCTTAGATTTAAGACACACCAATGTGGTCAATACTCTTCCCCACATTCATCATTTCCTCCCTTTCCCCCCTCCCTCCTTCCTTCGTTCCTTCTTTTCTTCCTTCCTCTCTTCCTATTTTCCTGTGTTTAAATTTAAATGTTATTAATTCAATCTTCTTTTCAGTTATCCGGGATTAACTGGGATTCGAGTCATCATTGATTCCCCTGTCTAGATTTGCTATCGAGGTGCTGAGATTGTCTGATGAACTCCAGTAGAATACCTCAAAACATTTCATGTCTATGAACATTTCTTAATATTCCAGGTGGTGCTAGTAGTAATGTTCCAGGCTCCCCAGGTGATGTTAGAGGTAAAGAAAACCTGGCTGCCAATGCAGGAGACATAAGAGACTCGAATTCGATCCTTGGATCAGAAAAGATCCCTTGGAGAAGGGAATGGCTACTCACTCCAGTATTCTTGCCTGGAGAATCCCATGGACAGAAGAGACTGATGGGCTACAGTCCATGGGTCACAAAGAGTCAGACATGACTGAGCGACTAACGCTTAACATGGTGTTTACCAAGTCAAACAGCTGTCAATTAGTTTTTAGAAAATGATTGACAGCCAAAAATCTCAACTGGAAGCTAGATAGGATAAATAGGAAAGCAGATAAAGAGCACTAGCCAAGAGAACCCTGACAAAGAAGAGCAACTCGGGGCGTGAGCTTCCACCAGACATCAAAGCATACTAGGAAACCTCTATGATCAAAACAGCTTGATATCAGGGCTTCCCTGGTGGTCTAGTGGTTAAGAACCCATCTTCCAATGCAGGGGACACAGGTTGGATCCCTGGTTGGGGAATTAAGATTCCCTATGCCACTGGGCAGCTAAGCCCACACAACTACTGAGCATGTGCCCTAGAGCCCGCCCTTCACAACTAGACAGCCTGCACAACTCAGTGAAGACTCAAGCCAGCATCTCTGCCCAGAAAGCTTGGCATTGTCACATGAGTAGGCAGAGTTATGGAGTAGAGCAGAGAATCCGTAAAGAGCTCCATTTGAATATAGACACTTAGCTTACGAAAGAAGGCATTCCAAATTGGTGGAGGAATGGACTTTCTACAAGTGGTGTTGGGAGAAGCACATAGCCATTGGCAAAAACCAAAACTGGATCCATTCCTCATACCATATATCAAATTAAACTACAAGTAAGTAGGAGGTTGAAATATAAAACCTGAACCTATAAAAATATTTTTAAAATATTGGCAAATTATTCCCTAACCTTGGAGAAAGTGAAACTTTCTGAACTATGACTCAAATCCAAGTACAATAAGGGGAGAAAATTGATAAACTTGGTTGAACTGAAATTAAAAAAAAAAAAAAGTTGTATGGAAAAAAAATCAGAGAACAGAAAAAAAAATTTTTAATGCTGTGAATTAGGTAAAAAGACAAATGACAAACCAAGGAAAATATTTGCAACTTATATAAAAAACAAATACCCTTAAGGCACAAATAAAAGCTTCTAAAGATAGAGGAGGAAAACCCCAAGAGCTCTATAGAAAAAATGGGCTGGAAATATAAACGGACAATTGACAGAGAAAGAAATGCAAATCTCAAAAGTATGAAAAGATGCTCAACTTCATTCAAAATTTTGCTAGTCATTCAGTCGTGTCTGACTCTTTGTGACTCCATGGACTGTAGGCCATCAAGCTCCTCTGTCCATGGAATTCTCCAGGAAAGACTACTTGAGTGGGTAGCCATTCCCTTCTCCAGGGGATCTTCCCAACCCGGGAATCAAACCCAGTCTCCTGCATTGCAGTGACCTTTTTACCACCTGAGCCAATTGTTCATAATAAATAAATGTAAAATAAAGACTACACTGAGATACAATTTTTCATTTACTAGATGCCAAAATCCAAAGGGTTGATCACAGAGTCTATTGGCAAAGCTGTGGGAAGCAGGCAGTCTTCCATGGTCGTGGTGAGAATGTGAAATGGTTCAGTCCCAATGGAGGGGACGTCACCCCTATCTAGCAAAATTGCACGTGTCTTTACCCTCTGACCCAGCAGTTCTGCTTCTAGGAATCTGCATAATACCCTGGCCAAAATATGAAAAGATCAATGTACAGTTACATACTATAATGCTGTTTACAAGAGGAAAGGACTGGAAACAACCCAAATGGCCATCAGTAGGAAGCTCATTGAATAAACCATGAGACATCCACATAACTGAGTATTGCAAAGCTATAGGATGCAATGGGGATCATCCCTGGATATAGCTGTAGAGTGGTTTTCAGGATTTGTTAAGTGAGCAAAGATGGGTGGAGAAAAGAATAGTATGCTGCCGTTTATCATTTATGCTATTTGCTTATATTGAAAACCATGAAAGAATAAACCATGCATTGAAATAAATGACTATTTTCGGGGGAGGGAGGAACTAGTGTGATGCGAAAGAAGGTGAAAGCTAGCCTTTTAAAATCTATTTCGTTTTGTAGATTTGACTTTGGAACCATGAAAATGATTTATGTAATTTTAACACAAAATTTAAAAAGCAATCTTTAAGAGTTGAAAATAAAAGGAAACAAACAAACCCAACTGTGTATTGAGTTGGCAGCATAACCAAGGAGAGAAGGACTCCTCCAAGTGACTTTTAAATGTGGTAACTTGACTGTGTGTTCCTGGTGAGTATATACTCACATTGTTGACCAGAGATGTAGTAACAGCACAGACATTAGTTCCTGCAGGCCTGGCGCCCATCGATAATGTGTTAAGGGCCAAAAGGACCGCAAAAAGAAGTCTTGTGCTGTTTCCAATAATCGTTGTTGGTCCTAGTTCTTGCATTATTATTCTGATACTGCTTTAAGTAGGATGTAGGATAAAGCAAATAAAGAATGATGTTGGCATCATTGAGAAATGGGATTTTTGGCATGAGTATAAATACAGTTGTAAGATCAAGACATTTAAGTAAAATTGTATTAGTTCTGGTTTTGAATTAGGAATATGAACTCATATTTTTATCCAGCTCTGTCCACTCAAGACACCAGGAACCAATGCCTAAACCAATACTAATGATTATATCTAGCACCGAAATTGTGGTTCTGCTAAAAGGTTCTTGGCAAGATGGTGGATTCCATGTTTGGGAGGAAATAAACAAGGTGAGCCTGGGGCAACTCGTCATAAGTGAAAGCAAGGAAGCTATCAAAGACTAGAAGGGACTTGTCAAAAGGACTCAGGAGCCAACTTGCAAAAGCTTCCACAGGGCAAATATTTTAACATCAGTAAAGATAACTAAGATGAATGGAAATGCATCAAGTATGTTTAAATCCAGGAGTTCCAAATGGTACTGAAAAAAATCACTGGTCACTTTGGGAGAATACTAAGAAATAACTCATTGTTTTGAAAATTGGAGAATAAAGGAAAGAATAATGCATTTATCCTGTTGTTTCTATGTGAACTGTACCTCAGAGAACAAAAGAGTTGATGAGAGGAAGTTTCTTTTTATACAAGAATTACAGCTAATGAAGAGGAATGAGAGGAGCGGTATAGCCAGGGAAAAGAAGCCTCAGCTTTTTGATGCTCCTGCCTGGGGTCAGAGGCTGGAGAAAAGAGAACTGTTGTGCAAACCCCAGTGAATTAATGGATCTAGGAAATGATCCTCAATGGCTGCAAACATTGCAAAATAGAGAAAACGCAGCTGATGGAAAAACACAATATTGCTTATGAAGTGGTTTTGTGGACAATGCAAACCTGAATCTGAGTAAGACTCTAGATCCAACTACCAACTGCAGGAAGGACAGGGATCAGAAGAACATACAAACTCCACGGGGAGGCAACTGATGAGGGGAAATACAGCACAATGACCTAGTTTCTTTAACAAAAATTTCAAGGATATTAAAAAACAGAGATGAGGAAAAGCCTATACATTATTTAAAAAAAAACTTTAGAGACTAAAAATCAATCACATAGTATAGACCTAGTTTGAATATTTCTTCAAACAAATAATTTTAAAATGTTTAAGAAAATCTAGGAAATGTGAAAGCTGGGATATTGAATAGATAACTTGGTAATAATGCAGAGTATTATTCACTCTTTTTAAAGGTGATAACATTATTTAGAGGTGGTACTTTACAGAACATTCTCTTAGATGTACCTATTGAGATATTTATAAATGAATTGTGATATTTGAGATTTAAATAAAAATAAATTATAGTTTGAGAGGGGAGATATATGAGGTATAGATAAAATGAGACTGGCCACAAACTGATTATTTTTGAATCTGGTGATGGTACTTCCAGGCTACTTCATTCAACTAGCCACTCTACTTTTGCAGACATTGAAGTGTCCATAACAAAAATTTGAATAAAAAGTAGAGAATAAGGAAAGTATAGAGCAGCCTTTCTTTCATTTCAGAATAGCTTTATCCAGTTATAATTCATAGTCCACACACACAAAAAAATGAATCTGGACTTTCAAGTGTCCCTATGAACAGCTCACCTGAACCTTTAAAAAAATATTCAGTGATCTTTATTTCAGTTCACCTCAAGTTTATTACCATCACAATGATTTTTTTAAAAAACCCAAATTAAATCCAAGTTATCTGGGGATTGATTATAAAAGGGTGATTTCAGCCTATTCTTAAAATTTTCTTTCTACAAATGACTTGGAACTCTCAGTGCTAAAAAGAGGCAGCTAACCAACCACCACACAGACTGATCTCGGATAATGAAAACTCTTCCCTCGTCCCTTCTGTCTTGTCCCATCTGTTTCAGTTTTTGAGGGTGAGCAAGTAATATGTTTTCAATTTACAAATTGCCCTTGATAAGACTGTGATAATTGTCAGTATCAGTGTTTTGAGGGATGCATAGCATAATAATGGATTTATTATTAAATGTTCCTTGGGTTGAACTCATTTGAAAATTAAGGCTTACACATAGATCCTATTACCCTCTAAATAGAAGTGCATTATTTGTGGTAAACAGCTTAAGCTTTTGAAAGTTTTTTTTTTTTTTTTTTTTTAACTTATTTTTGGATGCTCTGGTTCCTTGTCGCTTCAGGCAGGCATTCTCTAGTTGCCGTGCACGGCTTATCTCATTGCAGTGTCTTCTCGTGGCAGAGCTCCAGCGTGCGTAGGCTTCAATAGTTGCTACACGTGACACCCTCGCAGAGCAGAGTGTCCCCTGTTTTGGCAGGTGGATTCTTAACCACTGGACCACCAGGGAAGTCTTTGGTTGTTTAAAAGTTTGATGGCTAGGATCTTGCCTGGCTTTATTCAGTCGCTAAGTCATATCTCTTGGCAACCCCATGGACTGTAGCCCACCAGGTTCCTCTGTCCTCCACTATCTCCTGGAGTTTGCTTAAACTCATGTCCATTGAGTGGTTGATGCTATCTAACCATCTCATCCTCTGCCACCCGCTTCTCCTTTTGCCTTCAATCTTTCCCAGCATCAGGGTCTTTTCTGAGAAGTTGGCTTTTTGCATCAAGTGACCAAAGTAATTGGAGCTTCAGCAACAGTCCTTCCAATGACTATTCAGAGTTGATTTCCTTTGGGATTAACTGGTTTGATCTTGTTGCTCTCGAAGGGTCTCCCAAGAGTCTTCTCCAGCACCACAGTTTGAAAGCATCAGTTCTTCTGTGCTCAGCCTACTTTATGGTCCAATATTCACATCCATACATGACTACTGGAAAAACCATAGTTTTGAGCATATGAACTTTTGTTGGCAAAGTGATGTCTCTGCCTTTGAATACACTGTCGAGGTGTGTCATAGCTTTCCTTCCAAGGAGCAAGCATCTTTTAATTTCATGACTGCAGTCACGTTTATACGTGGCTTTATCCATTCTTTGGATTTTTGGATCACTGTCCTTGCCTATACCAGACCTGCCTGGGTGTGCAACGTTTCTTCCAAGGAGTGCACCAATTATATCTGTTGTAATGAAAAAATTCTTTCAAATGTTTATGAGGATAATTTCTGTCAATTCTACTTCTCCGGCAGTAGTGAAATGAGTAGCTGGCAGATGATCAAGGTGTGTAATTTGTTTTTCTGAGTCTCTTGGTTGTTGGCTTTCTTTGAGCAGTGATAGATTGCTTTAAGAAAATTCATTGTAGGAGTTAAAAGACCTGATGAATTTATATTGAACTAATTTAATTACAAAATATTTATTTACCTGATAAAAAGGATGTCTGAAGGAGATTCCCATCAGTAGCCGATTCCCCTCATCATGTTCACAGTTTAGTTTCTTTTGCTACAATTTCGTTTACATCAACCTTCCAGATCCAAGTGTATGGTGTGTAATGGCAACATGGATATGAACAATACATTTTTGTCTCCATAGTTAATCCTTACATTGTACATTCACAAGGGATGGTCTCAGTGCATAGCCTGAATCAGTGGTCTCCCCGTTTGGTGTCCAGGAATGCATGTGCTGGTTCCTGGGGAAAGGAAGTATTGGAACTTATATTTGCATTTGTTTTTATGAGGAAAAACTGAATCATATTGATATTTGATAGGATTTATGAAGTGCACGTAGATAATTTTAAAATAAATATACATGTATCAGGGCTGTGTGTTCACAAGGGTTGTTTTGGCTGGCTTGCACTCTGACTGATGAGCTCCTAGGGTGTCATTATATATTTTTAACTTCAGACTAGGTTGTGAGCTAGCTTCAGCCTTTATATTATGCATAATGAAAGCCATTGATGACTTTTAAGCAGAGGGAGGACATGATCAGAGATGCATTTTATTTAGTTATTGGTTTGTTTTTGACGTGGCATATGGGATCTTTGTTCCCCAACCAGGGCTCAAACTCAAACCCCCTGCATTGGAAGAATGGAGTCTTAACCACGGAACTACCAGGGAAGTCCCAAGAGGTGCATTTTAGAAATGTGGCTTGTGCAGAATGAATTGGAGCGGGGCAGAAACAGAGCAAGGAGACTAGTTAGGAGACGAGTGCAGTACCCTAGGGGCTCCACAGTTGTGAGATGAAAACTTGACCAGGGGGTGGTGCAGCCCACGTGGACAGACCTGGTGCTTTTGATAGCATTTTTGATGCAATTTTTTTTTTTTAATATTCTGTTACATGTGCCCTGTGACTTTATGGGACATATTTGGTTATTCAGTACCATGATGGGATGTGTGTTGTGGTTAATAAAGATGTGCCCTAAATACATGGTTTATTTTTTCAGAATTTGAATAGAGAAAAATCAGTTTAATAGCAAAAGCCGATTTGTCTGCTTGTCTGCTGAGAACAGAGGCTCGTGGAGCCCTTGAGTCACGACTGCTCTCAGACAGTTGTTGACTTGCGTTATTATCGGTCTTTCTCACTTGGACATAAAGGCAGACACTGTCAATCGCTTTCCAGCCCGGAACCAACTCTGACATGTAGGAGGAGCTCAATAAATCTTTTAAACGTGCTCAACTTGGGACTTGCCTGTGAACATCAATTACCCTTGTTCTGAAGCCTCCCTGGCCCGCGTTTGTGTTGTGGGAGAGATCCCCTGGAAGGGTGGCAGGGCTTAGTGTTCATGCCCCGGGCACTGTACAGTTTGGAAGAGCTCTCATTTGCAAAACAACTGTTATTTCTTTATTTTTTTCCAAGCGTTTTCCTGGCTATGGAAGATGAGCCGAGGAGGAAATGAGATGTAGGTGTGTGGTACCCAAATGGCCACTGGCCTGACAGCAAGCAAGTAGTGTTGGGGCCCCTGAGCAGGTCTAGGATGGGCGGTGGGGTTGGGGGGGCTGTTAATGAGGACAGAGGTGCTTATGTTTTTGAGCATCATCCATTATGCATCCATTATCACTTCTTTCGGGGTTTTATTTTGTTTTTCTGAAGGAACAATTGAAAAAGTATATAATCTGTTTTCCTTCCTCCCTCGTTCTGTGCCCCTGTTTCGTTTGGTAGACTATTTCATTAATTTATGTGGATTACAGGTTAGCAATTAAAAAATAGCAATGGCTAAGATGTATTGGAGCTCTTACTATGGGCCAGGTATTGTCCTGAACACTAAAACGGCTCAGCTACTTGCAGCTGACAATGCCCCTCTGTGTGGTGCTACAGTGAACTCCATTTTGCAAATGAGAGAACAGAGACTTCTTAAAATTTTCTTTATTTTTAAAAAATTTCTTGGCTGCACTGTGTAGCATGTGGGATCTTAGTTCCCTGACCAGGGATTGAACCCACGTCCCCTGCACCGAAAGCATGTAGTCTTAACTGCTGAACCGCTGGAGAGGTCTCAAGAGAAGGGAGACTTTTTAAGGAGGCCACAGTAGATGTGCACGCTTTCGCCCTGTCAGAGTTCATAAATGGTGGGCCTGAGAACTAAACCTCAGCGGGCTGACTCCAAAGCCCCCGGATGTAACTACCACACTATCCCACCTCCTCCTGTAGTGTGATTTAACTCTTGCTTTCCTGGAGTCATTTCATTGCAACACCCAGAAGAGCATTTCTAATACAGTAGGCTCACTCCTCCGGGCACCTGGGGTTTAATCTGGATGTGGAATTCTTGGAGTGGAAGGGTGGTCCTGTGTTCATCTTCATATCCTTATGCCTCTCCTAGGACGGCTACTCAATAAATAAATATCCACTGCCTGAAACACAGATGACCTCATTTCCCTTGTGGCTCAGTCGTCAGGCTGTACAGGGTAGTGCCAGAAAGGATTTGACATTTATTTTGACTTTTTGGAAATGTGAGAGCTCAGATGAGCACGGTGGTGTGCCTACATGGCTCAGGAAGGCTGCTTCAGGAGCCTGTTGTATCTTTGGGTGCATCCTAGTGAAACCTGATCATGGCAGAGTGACTCAAGATGGACTTGCCAATGCCGTAAAATTCCACTCCGAGGTGAAAACCCGGAGAACCAAGTTCCGGGGAAACAATGAGGATTTTAATCGGTTTCACGGCAAGTGGAATTGCCTGGCTTTTCCTGCTTGTTCCGCTGTCAGCATTGCACCGCTCTGCTCTGAACTGGGCACAAAGGCTGGTGGATGTGGGTGGCGGGGCTTGGATGCACTGCTGAGTCTTGGCTTGCTGATGACCACTGTGGTGGCTGCATGGCACAGATAGGAGGGGTGGGGCTATCCATCGTCCTCCCGCCCTTTTACGTAGGCCACACCTGCTTTTTAGTCTAGAGGGCTTTCAGCTGGGATCCTACATGCAGCCCCTGGGGTGGTATATCTGTCTTTTAGTGTTTCGTTCCTTAACCAGTTGGCAGCTATTCATACAGAACTGTTGAATGGGTTAAGAAATACAGTGAGGAGTGACTTGTAACATCGAGATCCTCCCAGGCCTCACCCCAACATGGCGTCAGTGTGGTCCATTAGGACCTGACCTTGGGACATCCATGCGGCAGCGAGCATTGGGCAAGAGTAATCAGTTACAGCTCAAGATATCTCAAGGGACAGAAATCCTAACTTGATGACAAGGGGTGACAAGCAATTGGACCCAAAGCACACTTTACATTGCATTATCGGGGGAGAGGTTACATTTTGGTTTTAAAAATACCCAAAACTTTATCTTTTTTTGGAACTGCTGTAGTATGGGATGGAGAACAGTTGCTGGAGGAAGAATTAAGGGCTATGTTTTGAAGAATCAAAGCAATGGTTTGTATTTTTACCTTGTGCTTAGTGGGCACTCAATACATATTTGATGAGCATTACATAAAGAAAAACCTTGGGCTAAGTGCTTAACATCTCTGGATCTCATTTTCTGTATCCATAAAAGAGTAAATCTGGATCACATGATTTGATGGTCTTTCTAAGTTTTGACGATCTGTAGCTATATTTTTTTCCTTTCTTTTCCTTCCACACTGAAGGAGGAGAGATTTAATTAAGTAGAGTTCAATTAAGTCAGCATATCTTAGATGAGATCAGACTTTAAGGCATCCTTTTAATCAGACCCTTTATAAATGGTGAGTTGACAGGTGCCTGGGGAGTGTCAGAGACACCAACAAGAAATTCAGAGGTCAGTGTGGTCAGAGGTTGGCTGTAGTAATTTAGTCCAATATGGATGGTGGCGCTAGTGGTAAAGAATCTGCCTGCCAATGCAGGAGACACAGGAGACACTGGTTCAATCCTTGGGTTAAGAAGATCCCCTGGAGGAGGGCATAGTAACCCACTCCAGTATTCTTGCCTGGCAAATCCCATGGACAGAGGAGGCTGATGGGCTACATTCCATAAGGTCGCAAAGAGTCAAACATGACTGAAGCAACTTAGCGCACACATGGATGGTAGAATTTCATAGTTGGGAATATGGATCAGACTACTCAGACTGAGTCTGGATCCTGGTTTTTCCACTTACCAGCATGTCTTTATGGGGCTTCCCAGGTGGCATTAGTGGTAAAGAAGCTGGTTGCCAATGCAGGGAACATAAGAAACCTTGGGTTCGATCCCTGGGTCAGGAACATCCCCTGGAGGAGGGCATAGCAACCCACTCCAGTATTCTTGCCTGGAGAATCCCATGGACAGAGGAGCCTGTTAGGTTACAGTCCATAGGGTTGCACAGAGTCAGAAACGACTGAAGTGACTTAGCATGCAGTGTGTCTTTGAGCAAATGTCTCCTCTTAAACTTCTGTCTATGTGACCCCATGATAATGACACACCTTTCCTCACACCATTGATGGAAGGGTTGAATAGACATGTCACTAAAGCACTCGGCACAATGCCTAGTGAGGAGGCCAAGCACACATTTGAGAGACAGAAGAAGGACATGTTCTCCGTGTACCTAATATTGTCTGGGAGACTTAACTAAACAGTTTGAGCAACGACATTCTCCAGAATTCTCTAACTACTCCAGAATGGGGGAGAATGCCTCAAAATATGTTTTATGAATAAGATGCTTTAACAACGTGATATTCCTTTTTCTGACTCAATCGTCACCCAATTCAAATGTGGTTTCCCTTTATTTCAGGGAAGGAATGTATTGACCTACCAATGGGATCATTCCAGTCTGTTAACAGTTTATTGTTTCTCATTAAAAATCCATACATTGGTATTCTGGTTATATACTAGTCTTTTATGAGTTTAGTTACTGAGAGTTCATTATCCAGGGTTTTCCCAGCTCCAGGAACTAACCAAATCTACTGAAACGAAGTTCCTGGAGCAACAAAGTCACATCCTGGACTGAGGTCCAGACCCCAGTGGGATGGCCTAACAGACATTTGACTCCCCTGGATTACACTGAGATTACACATTTTCAACCGTCTGCCGGACTTTCCTATAAAGTAAAGGATCTCCATTGGGACCACTTGAGTTACAAAGGCCACAGATACAGCCTAGGTGCTGGATCTGTTACTAGTCCCTGCTGATTCAGAGCATCCAAATGCAAAACTTACGAATGTCCAGGAAGTGAAGCAGGAACTTTTTTACCTTGGACAATAGTTATAATCGCCTTGTGTTGATTGGCACTAAGCCAAGAGAACTGCATTTTTACGACGATTATGAAATGAACACAGAAAGCATGTGAGATGTTGGAAGCAACAGCTTGAAGCCATCGCTTATCTCCCTCCTCTCACTTAATCCTTACAAGCATCCTGCCACGGGGATTTTAATGAAGATATCCTCATTTCATAAGGAGGGACCTGACGTTCAAAGAGGTGAGAAACATCCATAAACTCTTGGCTATTACAGGGCAGAGCTGGGGCTCAAACCCAGATCTTTGAGGTCAAGCTTGGATCTTTTTATCTTTGCACTAGATTTGGGGTTGTCACATGTGTGGATATGCATCAGAATTTGCTGAGGAAATGTTTGTGATTTTTATGAAAATGTCAGAGGAAAAATTCAGATCATTTTTACATCTTTCAAGTAGAAAAGGCAGTCGTTGGCTGTTTAGGAGAAGGCACAAGCTGTGTTACGGCAGGTCCTCAGCCAGGCTGAGTTTGTTGTGCCCAGTATTCCAAGATGCGTGAAGGTGTAGCCTGGCAATGGATTGTAAACCAGTCTTCTTGCTTTACTTGTTTCCTCGTGAAATTCTCTCAAAAGGCTATATAAAGAAAGAAGGGGAACACAAGCTTATACATTGATCTTGATTACTTTTGTTGGTTTGTATGAAACAGTAGCAAATTTCTGCCAGTGCTCCCCTGACACAGCTTTCAGAATGAGCAGGTGCCAATCCTGTTCATTGACAAGTCTCTAACTTCACCCACAAGAATCCAACAAGCACCCTCTCTACAATAGCAGTTCTGTGCTTCACACATTGTCATGGGTGAGCTGTTCTGGGCTTATAAAAAAATTTTACTTCCTACTTCCCATCCTATCAGCAATGAAAATGTGAATAAATGTCAAATAATGTGCTACCTCTGTCAAGACAGGTACCACACCTGTGACCAGGTACCTGTGAGAAGGCACTAGTTCAAGATTGGATCATTCAAGCGCCACGTTGATCACTCCAATCCCATGGAGTATGTGATGGAGGGTGGGAGGGGAGTGCCTCACACTCACTGGGAAAAGCCTGATAAAGAACTTTCCATGGTTTTACCAAGGCTGATGCCTGATGCAGGCTTTGGGTCTAAAAATTGTGCAATTGAGTTGGCCACCTGATGCAAAGAGCCAACTCATTGGGAAGGACCCTGATGCTGGGAAAGCTTGAGGGCAAGAGGGGAAGGGGCGGCAGAGGATGAGATGGTTGGATGGCATCACCGACTCAGTGGACATGAGTCTGAGCAAACTCCAAAGATGGTAAAGGACAGGGAATCTGGTGTGCTTCAGTTCATGGGGCTGCAAAGAGTCAGCCACAACCTCGTAGCTGAACAGCAACAAGGTGTGATCGAGGAAGAGCTGGCTCCTCAAATCCTCACGTTGATGTCTGGAGCCCGTACTTGCCAGAACGGAGTAAAACAAGAGGAGCGTCCAGTATACATGTCAGCATGATGCATCCTCGGAAAATCTTGTTGGGGAGTCAGGTATCCCAGAGGTGCTGATGAGCAATGCACTTGGTCAGTGTTTTGGAAACCAGAGCCAGTTTCATCTGAACTATTGTTTCTTCCTCAAAAACAAACAAACAAACAAACAAAAAACCTGGGCAATGTTCTGCTGCCCTGTTTGACGCCAGTGAGCTATTTTCACTCATGCTGTGTGTAGATGCCATGTATAACTTGTGTGCTGGGAGGATCCTTGAATGTCCCTTCATTAGGGTGCAGACAGACTATCATCATAGATTTTTAAGACCTGCAGAGAAGGCCTCCAGCTTTGTGGGCCCAGAGCTTAAAAATCTTCCCTGACAAGTGATTTCTTTTTTATGCTTCACCTCTTTACTGAATGAATCAAGATTTACTGAGTAGTCACTACATGCAGCAACAAAAATAATAGCAGCAATAATTATGATAGTACAATGATGTCCTGATCCTCAGTGCTTTCTTCATTTCAGGCAGATGGCTAAGTGCTAGACATATTATTTTACTTAATCTGCATGGCACACTACCCTAATCTCCATCCCACAGAAAAAGGAAGTGATGGCAGAGCACATTGGACATATGGGTGTCATACAACCTACTTGGACAGAGGTGTCACTTTTAAGCAAACTCTGCTGCTGCTGCTGCTGCTGCTAAGTCTCTTCAGTCATGTCCGACGCTGTGCGACCCCATAGATGGCAGCCCACTAGGCTCCTCTATCCATGGGATTTTCCAGCAAAGAGTACTGGAGTGGGGTGCCAATGCCTTCTCCTATTGTTCCACAAATCTTTGTTGAGCACCTAATATTTGCCACTGGAGATTTGGGGACCCTCTGGAGACAGTGGGGGCTCTGATCTCAAGGACTGTCCTTCTGAAGGATTATGACATGTGCGTAAGCAACTCTCGTGTTAAATGGCTCAAAACCCCAAGTCATCTTGCATAGAAACTACATATCAAATAGTATCTGTCAAAAACTCTGTGGAATCCAGACGCCTGATTGTTTTGTTATGGGGACTCAGCAATTTCTACCGCCCGCCCTTCCTGCCTCTGCCTGTCACCTTTCTGTCCAGCCTCCTTGAGTTCCTAGACCCGGTCTCTGTACAGACTTGTTTTGCCATGAAGCAAGCTTTCTGTAAGATGCAGTTTCCCTTGGCACAGTCTGCTCTCCCCCGTCTAGAGAGTTCTTTTTTGTTTGCTTGTTTTAATAGCTTTGTTGAGATATAATTTGTGTACCTAGAGAAACTGTGTAATTCAGTGGTTTTTATTATATTCACAGATATTTGCAACTATCATTAGAATTAATTTCAATACTTTTCAACTGCAAAAAGAAATCCTATATCCATTATCAGTCACTCCTCATTTCCCCCAAGACCCCAGCGCCTGGAAACCACCATCTACTTTTTGTTTCTGTAGATTAGCTTAATCAAGAGATTTAACGTAAATGGAATAACATACTATGTGATCTTTTCTGAATGGCTTCTCTCACTTAGCGTCAGGTTTTTAAGGATCATTTTTGCTGTAGCATGTATCAGGACTTCTCTTTTCAGACTGTTTTCCGAAAGTGTCGGTGGTGTTGTGTGACTAAGGTGTGTCTGACTCTTTTGTGACCCCATGGGCTGTAGCCCACCAGGCTCCAATGCCTGGGATTTCCCAGGCAAGAACACTGGAGTGGGTTGCCATTTCTTTTTCCAGGGGATCTTCCTAACACACGGATCAAACCCGAGTCTACTGCATTGGCAGGCAGATTCTTTACCACTGAGCTACCTGGGAAGCCCTTTCCAGAAGTAGCTGTATCATTTTACATTCTCACCAGCAGTGTATGAGATTTCTGATTTTTTCATATCCTCACAAACACTTGCTATGTGTCTTTTAGATTATAGCCATTCTCTGGGTGAAGTGGTACTTCATTGTGGGTTTGATTTTCATTTATCTGATGACTAATGATGTTGAGCATCTTTTCATGTGCTTTTTGGCCATTTGTATATCTTCTTTGGAGAAATACCTATTCAGATTTTTGGCCCATTTGTAATTTTTCTTGTCTTTCTGTTTTTGAGTTCTAAGAGTTCTTTGTATGTCCTATTAATATATACAAGTCTTGTATTAGATATGTATATGATTTGAAGGTAGTTTCTCCCATTCTGTGGGTTGTCTTTTTACTTTTTGGATAGTGTCCTTCGGAACACAGAAAGCTTTAATTTCAGTGAGGTCTAATTTATCTATTTCTTATTTTGTTACATGTGCTTTTGATGACATAGTTAAGAAACCAGGAGTTCCCTGGTGGCCCAGTGTTAAAGAACTGCCTTGCAATGCAGGGGATGCAGGTTCAATCCTTGGTCAGGGAACTAACATCCCACTTTCCACAAAGTGACTAAGCCTGTGTGCCCCAACTACTGAGCCCACGCACCACAACTAGAGAGTCCACGCACCACATCGAAAGATCCCACGTGATGCAACAAAGAATCCTGTGCGCTGCCACTAGGACCTGCTGCAGCCAAATACAGTTAATTGATTAATTAACAATATCTTATTTATATTAAAAAAGAATCCATTGCCAAATCTGAGACCATGGCTTACTCCTGCTTTGAAAGTTTTATGGTTTGAGTTCTTACATTTAGGTCTTTTATTCATTTTGAGTTTTTCTTTTTTTTTTAATGTGATGTAAGGTAAGAATACAACTTCATTCTCTTCGTATAACTATCCAGTTTTCCCAGTACCATTTGTTGGAAGATTCCTCTTTCTCCACTGAATGGTCTTGGTGCTCTTGCAGACATCAGTTAACCATAGATACATAGGGTTATTTATGGCCTCTCAGTTCCATTCTTACATCTGTCATTTCGCTGGTACCACACTGGTGCTTTGGGTCACACTGTTACCTGTATCATGCTGCTGCCAATCTATAATATGCCAATAACACACTGCTACTCTTGTTTTGTAGTAAGTTTGAAGACACAAGTGTGATTCCTTCAACTTTGTTCTTTTTGAGATTGTTTTGACACTGTTCTGGGTCCTTTGGAATTCTGTATGAATTTTAGGATTAGTCAATTTCTAAAAGGAAACCAGTTAGGTTTCTGATAGGAATTAATCTGAATATGTAGATCACTTTAAGAAGTATTGTGATTTTAACAATATTAATTCTTTTGCTCCATGACCAAGGGATGTTTCCCCATTTATTTAGATCTTATTTGAATTTTTCAACAATGCTTTATCATTTTTAGAGTAAAAGTTTTATACTTCTTCTGGTAGATATATTTGCAAGTATTTTATTCTTTTAGATGCTCTTGTAAGTGGAATTGTTTTCTTAATTTCATTTTTAGATTTATCATCGTCAGTGTATAGGAATACTTTCACTTTTTGTGTATTGACTTTGTAGCCTATAACCTTGCTGAACTCATTTATTTGTTCTAATACTTTTTTTCTGGTGGATTTGTTAGTAGTTTCTACATACAAGATCATGTCACCTGTGAAAAGAGATAGTTTTACTTTAATATGGTTTTCTTTACTTCTTTTTCTTGCCTAATATCTCTGGTTTTAATTTCCAGCAGTGTTGACTACAAGTGACAAGAACAAATATTCTTGTCTTATTTCTGACTTTTGGGGGAAAGCATCTTGCTTTCACTCTTAAGTTTTATGTTACCTGTGGGCTTTTCAAAGATCCCCTTATTCAGTTGAGGAAATTCCCTCCTATTACTAGTTGGTTGAGAATCTTTATGAGGAAAGGTTGTTGCTGCTGCTGCTGCTAAGTCGCTTCAGTCCTGTCCGACTCTGTGAGACCCCATAGACGGCAGCCAACCAGGCTCCTGCATCCCTGGGATTCTCCAGGCAAGAACACTGGAGTGGGTTGCCATTTCCTGCTCCAATGCGTGAAAATGAAAAGTGAAAGTCAAGTCGCTCGATCGTGTCCGACTCTTCTCGACCCCATGGACTGCAGCCCACCAGGCTCCTCCGCCCAAGGGATTTTCCAGGCAAGAGTGTTGGAGTGGGGTGCCATTGCCTTCTCCGGGAAATGTTATTAGGCTTTATCAAATGCTTTTTCTGTATAAATTGAACTAATCATGTAGATTTTGTTTTTTATTCTATTGATATGGTATATTACATTCATTGATGTGGGGAGCATTAAGCCAACCTTGTATTCTTTGGAATAAATTCCACTCGCTTGTGGTGTACAACACTTTTTATATGTTGCTGGATTTGACTTAGTAGTATTTTGTTGAGGATTTTTGCACCTGTATTAATTAGACATATTTGTCTTTAGTTTTTGCTTTTGTTTTTCTTTTGATGCATTTGTCTGGCTTTGGCATCAGAATAACGCTAGCCTCTCCCATTGCTGTCTCTACGTATCCAGGAAACAAATCTCTGTTTATAAACAGCCTTGGATGGTACTTGATGCAAACGCTGCGATCCACGGGAACCGCATGTGTCGGTGCCCCAAACGACAAGCTGAGATTACTCTCGCTGGTAATCTCTCACAGCACTTTGTAGATGGATCCAACAAAGAGTGGTCCTTTGCTGACTTTTCTCCTTCAAAGGGATGTCTGATCCCAAAACTAGTCAGTGCATGAGTACTGCCTGAGAAACTTTTAAAAAATTCAAAAATCATTCCAGACTTCAAGAATCTCTGGAAGTGGCACTCAGGAACCTATATTAAATAAATCTCCCCAGGTGATTATGATGATTGGTCAGATTTGTACTCACTGTTACGAACATGAGGTTTGAGCACTGGACAGGTTTTCTCTGCTGAATCTGGACATAGTGGATGATCAGTCAATGCTGTCATTGGCCTAGATCCATGGTTTACAAACTTTACAAAAACTTGATTTAGAGTGTGAGATACATTTTACATTCTGACTCAGTACAAAATCTGACATTTGTGTGTGTGTGTATGAACTAAAACAAAATTGTATGCAAAAATACCTGCTCTTATTACCAAAAAATGCTTGGATTTTTTCCTATTCTATTCTATTTTAATTCATTAATAAAAAAACAATGATCAAAACCCACTAATTAATTTCACAATCAACTAATAGGTTTAAAACCCACAGTTTGAAAACTAAAATCCTAGAATGCATCTCAGAAGTCTTGACATTTTCCCCTATTACTACATTTCTGGAAGCCTCAGTTTCCCCTTCTGTAAAGTGAGAAGAGTTTTAGATGAGATCCGCTCTAAACTCTTGGGTTCTGTACATTCGTTAGGTAGTAAGGATTTCTTTGTGGGTTTCCCAAGTAGCACAGCGGTAAAGAATCCACCTGCCAACGCGGGAGACACCTGAGACTCAGGTTCAATCTCTGAGTTGGGAAGATCCCCTGGAGGAGGAAATAGTAACCCATTCCAGTATTCTTGCCTAGAAAATTCCACGGACAGAGGATCCTGGTGGGCTACCGTCCGTGAGGTCGCAGAGTCAGACAGGTGAGCGACTGGGCACAGCACAACCGCACAAGTGTCTCTCTGGTTGTTCTTTGCTGCTATCAGTTCTCTTACGCTGGCTAAATGTATTATGCTTTCCAATCCATCATTAGCTTAATCTCTGTACCCTCTCCAAGTACCCTGTGTCCCTCTTACATCAGAAAGGCCAGAACCAGCTCCAACAGATGTGTCCTGTACCAAGGGTAACTCAATAAAATCAATCATCTCCTTTCTTCTTACGCTTTTGTCTGCTGTTTGTTCTGTTAGAAGCATTAAAGAAAAGAAAAGAAACTACGTATTAGTCTGCACAAGCAATGTTCTTTTCTTTATGCAGTCATTCAGTAAGTGTTTATTGAGTGCCTGCTAAATGTGAAATGATCTGTGTGTACTGGGTAAATAGAAAAGTTCAGAAGAATTGCTTTTGAAATAATTCTTATTTTCTTTATTCATACACAGAGATGGAAGAAAGAACAAGGGTGGGTAGAGGTTCCACATCATGTTCCAGTTGTGTAACAGACTGCCAGTCTGTGCTGAAGCAGACAGAAGGGCGGAGGGGATAATGCTATAATTTATATCGTCTATCATTTGGGGGAGGCAGTCTCAAATTTTAGCTTGGCTCCCAGTAAAGACAGTCTCAAAAACACTCTCAGCTCTGGTGTCAGGATTCTTTTGGAGGAAAGTGACAGAAAACCCAGTTTCAACTGGCTTAAGCCATAAAAGATTTTTGTTTATTTATATCCCTGAAAAGTTCAGGATGCTGGTTAAATTCAGGGTACCAGTAATACTGCCAAGTTTTGGTTTCCCCCATTTCTTGGTTCTGCCTTTCATGATGTTAACTTCATTTTATCTGGTTGTCCTCAGCAATTCCAGGTTCTCTATTGAAGGTGACAACTCTAAATCTAACATCTTCAGATTTAAAGCGCCTGCTGCTACCCTAAGAGTTTCCTTAGAAGTGGTGCTGAATCTCACTGACTGGGTCTCAGGCCTCCTCCTGAACCAACCATGGTGGCTGGGGAAATACACATGCTGATGGGCCTGGGCCTGGATGGTACGTCCCGTCCACCCCCAGTCGATGTAGAGCTCCCTCCAGATTTCATGGTCTGAGCAGTTTGGGAGAGGATGCTCAGGGAGAATCTGGAGACTATTTTTCTGTAGAGGAAGGATAGACCGATAGGGTCTTTGGGGATAAGAAGAGACCTATGCTAATGTCCTCAATTTACCTAGTGGAGAATGGGACTTTAAAAGCAAAAATGACTTATCTAAGGCCCTGCCAAAGATGGCACACTGAAATTGTGAGAAGAGGACAGACATACGGAAGAATATCCACCTCTAGCCTCAGGGTGGAACGACTAGGCGGAAAGTATAACCTGCCATAGATTTGTATTTACTTGTGTATTTCCTCATTTCTGTTTTCACCTTCTTCCTCCTTTTAGAGGATAAATAGTTGATTTATTCTTTTCTTTCACCACCTTGTTCTTTCCTGATGGACTGCTGCTCTTGTCCTTGGCAGTAATAGAGCTTCTCTTGCCACTGTGACTTGATCAAAGAAGTGGGAGTCATGAATACTGCTCCTAAAGGACAGGAGCCTAAAAGTGGTTTGAAGTTTTTCATGACGTGTCATGATCCAAGGAAAAAAAAAAAACAGGAGGCTGCCCCTGCCTGAAAGGAAGCTGGACTCATCTAGGGCACGGGTTGGCATATTGGCCCTGCTGCCTGTTTCTCTACATCCTGTGAGTGAAAAAAAAAAAAATAATGTTTACATTTTTAAATGGTTGGGAAAAACAACAAAGAATAATAATGTTTACATTTTTAAATGGTTGGGAAAAACAACAAAGAATAATATTCTATGACATACGAAAATTCAAGTCCAACTTCAGTGTCCATAAATAAAGCTTTATCAAAATACAGCCATATTCGTTCATTTATACACCATCCATACCAGCTTCACACTACAGAGACAGAGCTGCATAGTTGGGTCACAGACTGTACTCCTTGCAAAGCCTAAAATATTTACTGTCTGTCCCTTCACAGAAAAATCAGCTAACTCCTGCTCTTGGGGGCAGCCTATCTGCAGAAATTTGACTAAATAATACCCACATACTCCCAATCACTTTGCAATATTTTAAGGAAAATAAACGTGGCATCAGTAAATACATTGCTGACGATGCCACTGGGCAGTGCCAGGGAATTCTGTGTGTTCATCCTGCACCAGGTCACCATCTTGGACCCTGATTTCCATGGATGCTGACGAGCCTTAACCTGGATGGACCTAGGCGTCTGGTCACTAAGATGCACGCGTGGCTACCCTTCTCATAACATGCACTGGATTTTGAAAAAAATCAAGGTTAGGTATTTGTCTCTCAAATTTCTCTTAAGCCCCTGACCCTTGGGATCTCTTCTTTGCCAGAGGATACTTGGAGGGATCAGAGGCAGCAAATGGAAGGCGGGGCTCTACAGGGTGGCTCATCGTTCTGAGATGTCTGGTTCTTTTGTGGATGATGGTGGTTTTCATGACACCCACACAGTGGTGCCACGTTCTCTGCTAGTAATGTTGCCCCTGACTCGTAAGCTGGGCTCTGCTCTGATTGGTGGTTTTGAACCCCTGCCTGTGAAAGGGTTTGAGCCACATTGCCCCAAAGGCAGCAGGATGCAGACAAGGAGTACACATTTGAGGATCTGAGAGGCAAGCGGTTGAAACCCCACTAGCTGATTGTCCTTCACAAGTTCTGTAATCTTTTCAAGACTCAGTTTCTTCATTTATAAAACAAGGGTGAGAATATGTTTGCTTCAACCTCGTGAACACTCTCCTTTGTTAGCTGTTACTGTAATATCCAACACACAAACATATTTAATGTTGGGAATTGAACTGAAAGAATTTTAACTTTGAACTATTTCCTTCTTGGTCGAATGATTCACTGCCCATTATCTTTACGATACAATAATGTAAAAAGCCAGTGAAAGGAGTCAGTGTTTGTTTCAATGGACCATTAACTCTTCAAGTCTGATTTTCCTTGTCTTGCTCCTGAAGTCTGCATTAATTTTACATTAAGGAAATATTTGGAAGGCAGTAGCCAAAAGAACAAAAAAATGCTCTGTTAGTGCCATGGCTGTCATGAGAACTTCAGGAGACCTGATAGAGATGACTTTGTAGTTACAAACTGTGGGTCACTCTTTGTGCAAGGGAATAGCAGGTGCTTGCTTATACCTGGCCATAATGGAGACCTGGCCCCTTCCCCAGGGAGCTCTGGTCTATGCTAAGAGGTCAGGCAGACGTGACTGGGGAGTTGAGCCCACGTACAGATTCTGAAGTCTCCGGATGGCTGATATAAACATGCCATCTTTCAGTTCTCTTTTCTTTTCAGATTTCCTTGCCAGAGTTTTGATCACACTGTCCAGACGTCAGTAGAGACATTTCTTTTATCTTGTTGCGCTGTTTCCCCAGGCCTATCACTGATGGGTGCATTTAGTTTTTAACCGTCACCTCTGAATCATCTTTAAGTGGGAGCTTGCTTAAAGGTAAATTTGATCATGTCTCTGACTGCTTTAAAATTCCTTCCTGGCTATGACAGTTTTGTTTTGTAATTTAATTGTTGTTTTTATTAAAGTTATACATTAACTTAGGGTTTTCTTTAAAGACAAATAGCAGTACTAGTTTATAAGGAAAAGCAGCTGCCCTCCACCCTACCCCTCCCTAACCTCAATTCGTCTCTCTAAGAGGAGATATTTTCCACTCTTTCGTGGTTTCATATCACTTTTCCCAGTAATACATTTTCACTCTGTGGTTGGCAGAATAATGGCCCCCAAAGATGTCCAAGTCCGAATTCCTGGAAACTGTGAATATGTTAGATTATGCAATGAAGGGGAGTTAAAATTGACTTTAGAATTGATTCCTAATCCGTTCACTTTAAAATAGGGAGATAACCCAGGATGATCTGGATGGGTCCGAGGTAATCACAAGGGACCTTAAAAGTATAAGAAGGAGGCAAAAGTTATGTCAGACTTGGCTTATCATTTCAGGCTTTGAAAATGAGACAAGAAAGCCACAGGTCAAAGAAGGTAGGCAACCACTAGGAGCGTGAGAAGCAAGGAAATAGAGTCTCCCCTGGGTCCTCCAGAGGGAGCACAGCCCTGCTGACACCTTGACTCTAGGCCAAAGAGACCCAATTCAATCTTTTAACCTTCAGAACTGTAAGATGATAAATTTGTGTTGTTTTAAGCTACTGCATTCTGGGTAATTTGTTGCAGCAGTGATAGAAAGCTAATACATGCTTTTATGTCTTGATTTTTTTTTTTTCTTGTTAGTTCTAGAGGTTGTCTGTTGACCTACTGTTGTTGAAGGTGAAGACCCTAAACTGTCTTGCCCATGCCCTCCTCTACACTTTCCTCGCTTCTCACATCCTCCCCAACACTTACATCATCATTTTTTAGTTAGCATATTCAATATGTAACATTGACCTCATCAAGGTGGTGTATTTTGGACTGAGCCAGCTAGTGTACTATGCCCACATGTCTTTTCTTGTACATCTTTTTCTTTCCACTGGAACTTTGCTTTATGTGTCTGCTTAGGTTTCTGGTGCTTATGTATGTATCCCCAAACAATTCCCCAGAAGTATAAATCTTCTCTCAATAGATTTTAACCCATCAACTGATCTCTCTCTTTTATCCTTTTTGTGGAGACATCCTTCATCCCTTTTGTTGTTTTTACTCTTTCACTCCCACCAGATCTGTCTGCCTTCCAGGTTTACTTCTCGGCACTAATCCTCTATCTCCTTAATCGCCATTTAGTATTCCCTTTCTCCCATGTTGAAGCCTCTGTATCTTGAATCTCATTTTGTCTTCTTCCTGCTTTGCAATATAAATAAAAATATAAATATTTTGTCTGTATATGTGGAGCACATGCTCTGAAGTGTGCAGAGAAAATAATGCATGAAATTACAGTTTGGAGAACGTGTATAGCTAAGAATGTCTTTATTCTACCTTCAGGCTTAATGGATGGTCTGGTTGGAAATGGAATTCTAGTTTGGAAGCCATCTTTCTTTTGAGTTTTGAAAGCTTTGCTCTACAGTCTAACAAGTTAAGAAATCTGATGCTTGAGATTTTAAAGATGATTTTCTTCCCGTGGTTGTCTCAGTCCTCTATTCTGGAACACCTCTCTTCTAGAAGGTTGGACCTCCTGGAATTGTGCTTTAATTTTCTTGTCTCTTTATTTCCTACCTCTCTGGTCTTTTCTTCCTCTATTTGATCTTCCAAAATTGTTATGGAATCTTTCATTTCTGCTCTCTGCTTTTTAACTTTAAGATTTTTTTTATTGCTCCTGTTTTATGACTACTCCCTTTTTATAGCCTCTGATTCTTATTTCATGGGTAAAATAATTTCTCTTGGCTTTCTGAGAATGGCAATTACAGTGCTCTTTTTTTTAAACATTGCTTTGATTTCCCACAAGTTTATTTATTTATTTTTTACTTTTGTAGCCTTTGATCTCTGGCTTACAAGCTTTCTTTAAGTTAATGGTACTCCTTGATTGTTTAAGAGTTTTACGTTTAAACGTGTGTGTGTACTTGTGGGCTGCTTATTTGTGCACTCACTGTAGGTTGATCCAGCTTCTTCATTCAGCAAGTCCCAAACCTTCGGCGCTTCTGGATTTTTCTGTCGGGCTGATCAGGGAGGTGCCTTTCCATCTTCTACTTGGGAGATGAGAGCTTTGCTTCAAGTTTTCTCATGGCTGAGTAAGAGAAAGCTGCTGGAGTTTTTACAGTCGGCTAGGTGACTTCCAGTCATTATTCTTGTAGCCAAAAACATTACTGCTCCAAGAAGACCCACCTCAGATCTGGTTTTCCCATTGTGTGCAAATGTCTCCAGGTATCAGGTGCGGTTGCCTCTGAGAATGGGCACCTATAGCTTTCCTTTGAAGAGTATCCCACGAGATGCTGGAATGCTCTGCTGACGTGTGCAGCGTTGCAATGCCTGAGAGTTTATATTGACCCTCCCCCAGCCTAGGGCTGTCCTTGACTGATGACTCTCAGGATGGCAGTGTGAAAGCCCAGCAGTCCTGACTCAGGATGAGCAGCTCTGAAGCTTTTCTTACCGTGAGGGTTCTGTGGATTTTGCCTGAGAATTCCCACTTGTTTAGATCCCTTCCTCCTTCCTTGTCCTGCATTTCCTTACTTGTTTCTCCTGAACTCTTACTATATCACTTGCCTTCATCTCACAAACTTCTGGGAACTCCATCTAAGACATCCCATTTTCAATACGGCATCCATGCCTAACATACTTCTCTAGGGCCTCTCTAAGCATCGGAAAACCTGTCAAGTGGGAGAAAAGTTACATGTAGAATGTGTAGCTCTGAAAGACAGATCTTAGATCTTGGATGGAATTTACCAGGAGGCAGAGTTCAGTTTGCTAGAGAACTTCCTTAATAAGTAGTAAGTTCACCATCCCCAGAGGTACACCAGCCAAGGTGAATGCATGCTTGATGAAGTGTCTGAAGATAGGGATTCAAAGAATTCATGGGGAGACTGACCTCAGTTCTGTGGATACTTGCATTTCAACATAGAACCGCCTTAATGAAATAATGTGGTGTTGAAGCTGAAAAATCTCTTTGGGGAAGCATATTTTCAATTTTGAAGTTTTGTTTCAGTACCACGTGGTGCTCTTTGGAGACTGTGAGGGTAATTAGAGTTTGCATGATCGTAGAGAGGTGCCCCTGTGTTAATTTCTCAACAGTAATTACAGCTTGATTAAAAGAGTACCTAAACAATTGCAGCAAAAAATGCATTGATAGTAAATGCTTTGTGTGTTCTTGGCATTTCTCTGCCTCGTTTTGATTACCAGAGTGTAAGTCAGAATTGAACATTCACATGCATCCAGAATCACGTGCCTGGAGCTCATTGTTCCTGGGATCTGTTTGTCATCCCCTCAGCGTCGGTGTGTACACGCGGAGCAGAGTTTGCTGATTCAGCCCCAGCAGTCCATTTGCAGCTCTCTGACCCAACAACCAGGCATTGTTTTCAGCCACGAAGGCAGTCAGGCTGGGCAGGAAGGTAGAGCACTGGTGATTTCATTTCACTGTAAAGACTGATGATGTGTCTCCATCAATGAAGACTTAGGAAACTCAAAATCAGGGGACTGTTTTCATCACCCCAAGTTGTTCCCCAAAGACTGTTGAGAATTTAGGCAGGAGAAGTAATTCCATCAGCAGATGATGTTGCGTGAGTACTTGGTACTCAGGTTCTTGAAAACCTGGACTAAATAAATAAACACTAAATAATCAACTTTTTTAACCTTTAAGAGACAAGAAGTTTCTCTTTCGGGAAATAAACATTACTGTCTCTGCTTCCATTTTTTGTGCATTGCAAAACAGCATGGCAGAGTATCTAAACAAACAAATGAGCAAGCAGACAGTGAGCCGAAAAGCTAAGGGTCCTTGAGCCTTGGAAGCAGTTAAAGCCAGGAGGATAGATTCTTCGAAAAAAAAAATTCACTTGAAATATAATTAATGTAGAATATTGTTCTTTCTGCACTATATTTGGACTCCAGACACCCTAGATGCACTGCACTGATTGTCTTCCCCTGTAAAATGGGGAATAAATTAGTAACTGTTAGGTTCTGTCTTTCTGTTCATTAAGTTTCGCTACCATCGGAGACTTTCCTAGGAGCCGGGGATAAATGACGCTCAACAGTACAGATGTAGACCCTGTTGTCATGAGCTTTACCTTCTAATGGAGGAGCCAGAGCATGATAAGACATCAGTTGGTAGGAAGAGCTCTGATGACAGGTTCAGCTCAGTGAGGCACAGGTCACAGGGTTGTTCTTTTAGAAGTGGGGTCAGGAAGACTCTTTAAGAAGTTAAGCTGAATGAGGTGAGAAAGCCAACTGTCCCGGTTGATCATGTTCAGGCAGACAGCTCATAAGTGCAAAGGCCCTGAGGCAGGTGCATTGAAGGAAGAACGGACACAGTAGAGAGGACATGGCATTAAAGGGGACCAGCCATGCCAGGTCTGTGAGCCCACAGAAAGGAGTTTAGTTCTTCCCTGGTGAGGTGGGGAGTCCCAGGAGAATAATGAGCAGGTGTGTGGTATGATCTGATTTGCATTTCACAAGAACCATCTGGCTGCGGAATCAAGAACAGACGAAGAGAAAATGTTGGAAATTCAGGGACAAGTTCAAATGCTCCTTTATAGATTTCAGGGGAGAGGGGATGGTAGCATAGACTAAGGGTAGCAGTGAGACTCAGGATTTATTTTGAAGATACAACTGATCTATTTAGGGTACAAGAGAGGAGCCATAGTTAGTGCCAAGACTTTTAATCTGTGGCCTATTGACTGGTAAAGCCATTCACCGAACCTGGGCATTGTGCCTGGAACAACTCTACAAATTTTCTGATTCAACTTCACTGAGATTGATGAAGCCACTGCCTGTGGGGTACTCTCTTGGTACCTGAAGATGTACATAATTTCCTACGTCTTTGATGTCTGGTTCACATCCTTCCCAAATTAGGGGTGTAGACAGTCTAGTCAGATTGAATGTCCCTGAGGATAATCCCTCTAAGACTGAAGGCTCTCACGTCCTTGAGCACTGTCTTTAGACTTCAAACTTATGGGAATAGGCAGGTCCATGTCTTCTTTGCTTCCGTAAATATAAGTTTGAACAGTTTACTCTCGGCTCACAAGCTCCTATTTGGCTCCACTCTGTCCTTGGCTTCCAGTAAACATGCCTCTTGATCTTTGCAAGCCTCACTCTCTGTACAGTCCCACACCCTCTCTGTGTAGCAGCATCCTTTCTTACCTGGCATGGACTCATCATTACTGACTTCTATGAAGCATCTTTGATTCCCCCACCCCAAACACCAATCTCCAATCTAGCCTGAATCAAATTCTCTGTCTTCCCTCTTCTTTCTAAGCCAAGCTCCTCTGATCTTGATAAAGAAGTTTCCAGATCTGACTAATAATGACTCTGTGATTCTCTGTTTGTTGTCTCCTAAAATTTCTTCCCTCCCCATGCTGTAACTCCCCTTTTGCCCCCATGATGTCACTGAGAATGCTATGAGGAAGGACAGCTTTAGGCTTCTAGATGCCAAATTCTCTTCCATCCTTCCCCTGGATGGCAAGTCACTGGATGCTACTGGTCATTGCCTTCTCGAACATTCCCCTGGCTGGTGGAAAAGTACTCTGAGAGTTGTTCCCTCATGTCTGTGGGTTCTTCTCAGTTTCTTTGTGGTTTCCCCTTCCACTGTCCTCTGTCATTTTTGGAGATTAAAAAAAAAGTTTCTTCATAATTAATCAAGAAATTCTCACTCCTGACTTTTATCTACTGCATTTTCTGGTACAGTTAATCCGTATGGAAATTTTTATAAGTGATTCTTCAATTCTTAATTATCTACTCTAAACCTCGTGGGCTTATTAAGAGATTTCCTCCATAATATATTGCCTAATTTGCGTCTTCTTCTAATAGAAAAGTATGTTAATTACAATTAGAAAAATCTGCAAATCATTTCTCATATTTTTCTGACTTCATAAAGAGAAGAGAACTAATTTCCTGGAGGCAGAGGAAAAGGAGAAGGGCCATGTGTGAAAACAGAGTAGAAAAGAAGTCAATTACACTGACATTCAATTGTTGATGGATGGCTTCTGTTGAATAGCGCCATTGTATCCAACTGTCCTGTTGGTATGAATTTTATTCTATAGGTTCAAGAATATTTTGCTTAATTACATTTTTCTAATTACGGAATTTTAACCTAGGCATTTAAATGAATATAATTTCCCCAACTAATCTTTATTAATAAGAAACATTTATTGATCATGTACTATGTCTGTGACATTCTGCCAGTCTTGTGGGTAGGCATCATTAGATGAAGACCAGATCTAAAGGGTCCTGAGTCAGTGGTCAGAGGCAGGATCCAGTGCAGATGAAACCCCTGTGGCAGAGATTGCTGCTCTGCCTTTCCCCAGAGTTTCCTCTTACTGGATACAGAGGAAGCCCTCATTTCCTGGCATTCCTGGCTGGAAGCTGCTAGCCCCATACTGAGATGATTAGGGGCCAAGAACTCTCTCTGTGTGATGCTCCCTCCTTCAAGGACATCCAGCATTGTGGGCAAAGATTCCGCAGTCATCTGCATTGACCCTTACTCCAGGACTGCACTAATTTGTTTGTTTCTTTTAGAGGGGCATTTGCTACCAGATGCTGCTACCATCAGAATTTGGCCAAAATAATAAGGAATAGCTATTGATAGTTGACTATTTTCTTGGTAGTTCATTGGTAAAGAATCTTCCTGCCAATGCGAGAGATGCAGGTTTGATCCCTGGGTCAAGAAGACCCCTTGGAGAAGGAAACGGCAACCTACTCCAGTATTCTTGCCTGGAAAATCCCATGGACAAAGGAGCCTGGTGGACTGCAGTCCATGGGGTCATAAAGAGTTGGACACGACTAAATGACTGAACATCTATTAGTTGAGCATCTACTACATACAGGAGCTGGCATCTGCCTCCAGAGCCTGTGCTCTTAACCACTGTGCTTGGCCCAGGCACTACACAAACAGGGTGTGTTTGTATTTGTATTTTTTGAGTTGCATAGAATAGAAAATGATTGGAAGACATAAGACAAGTGTGGGTGTGGGTGTCATTTAAAACTAAGACTTCTTGGAAGCTAAGCCTCCTGGAAGGAGTCTCAGGCATCGTCCCCATCAGCACTCACGTGAGCCATGCTGTCCTCCCGGCTTCATTTTGCCCGAGAGTGAGCTGGCCATTCTCGACAATGCTGCGTTGTCTCTGCCGCTATCAACCGACTGCCCCAGGAAGCCCACAGCCTCCCCGACTCCAGCCTTATCTCTGAATAGGACACCCTCCTCTGCACATCACTGAGCCGCCTGTGAGACCAGCTCGACTCCTCAATCGGGCTCTATTCATCTGTGACCTTAGGCAGCAGCAGAGGAGGGACAGGCCAGCTGCGCCCTTTCCACCTGAGTGGCTGTGATATGAAGGCCCACTTTGGAACGCTGAGTTGGCCAAGCCCCGCTGCACTCCCTGAGCACCCACAACCCTGCATGAAAGGCCCTTCTTGTTCTGCGGAGTACGGCCGACTGTGAGATAGCCTCTAAGGTGGCCGCATCCAGGCGCTCCCCTCTGCATTTTAATAACCAAGTTAAAGGTAGCCTGACACACAGATATGCTCAGAGCCTGGGAACAGGGCTTATACACCTATATATCTGCTTTTAAAAATTTAAATAAGATGGCTGTCGTTGCTAATTTCCTCCTGCTTTCTTAACTATCTCAATGTGCAGTTTAACAAGCAGCTGAGTTTACTTTGCAGTTAGCAAGAAACAAAAGCCCCTGAAATATAATTTGCTTATGTCGTATTTTCCCAGAGTCACTTCGTCATCTGTGGGTATAGCTTCATTGCTGATCCAATCAGCCATGGGGTGCAGGTCGCAGGAGCCTCGTTATCATCCCACTGTGTGGTCCCTGCCATCTACCACGCTGCAGAGACTCCTAGAAACAGCCAGGAGCTAGCCAGGGCTCAATGGGCAGTGTATGCATTCCTTAAGGAGATGGATGGAAGGATGGATGGACTCTACCGAATGTGCATTTTAGTTTGTATGTTCGTATTGCCAGTGGGGATTGGCCCTCATAGAAAACTGTCACAGGGTGACCTTGGCAGAGTCACATGCCTCTCTGAGATCGATCCTCTAATCAATCGGGAAGGGAGTCTGCACACTAGGACCAGAGATCAACTTTTGGAAAAATGCATGAACCTTGTGAGGTCCAGGATGGTTCCAGGCTGACCAACCATCCAGGTTTGCCTGGGTTTGAGGGATACTGACACTGGGAAAATCAGGGGCAAATCTGGACAGTTGGTCACATTATCACTAAAATTTTACCCTATCTTTCTAAATACTTGTATTAGTAAAAACCAGAGGACTTGTATAACATTTGTTTTTTTATTAGTAAAAACTCTGTGCTTTGTTGGTGGTATTTCTTTTTCAGATTGCAGGATGTATTCAACAGAAATGATGGTGGCTACTTTAATAAGATATTGCAAATGTGGTTCTCTATCAGGGGAGTTTTGTTCTCACAGTGCCCAGGGAGTGAATCAGACATGACTGTCTGGGCTCTGAGATGCCAAGTGTCCGGTAAGAAGAGTAATTTCATCCAAAATGCCAGTAGCATCTCCAATGAGGAGCCCTGGATCTGGCAAGGTTCCTGTCTACTTCCCGGTCTGACTCCTTGATGGGTTGGTGGTCCAGCCCATTGGCAGAACAGAGCCATTCCTGGCAGTGCTGGGGAAGCTGCTCTGTAAAGAGCCTGGTGCCTCCATGTTACTCACCCATTCGTTTATTTCAGGAACTATTTTTTGAGGACTTACTATTGCTCTATGAATCAAGTGAGCGAATAAGACATGGTTCCATCTTCATGATGTTTACAGTCTAGCTAGTAAATATGTACCAAAAAATTGAGGACTGCTGGGAGGAAAGAAACCCCAGGGTGATGAGGAACCTGAGGCAAGACATCTCCCCTCATCCAGGGACAGCAAAGAAAGGAGTAGGGGAAAGGGCTGCCCTGTGGCACCTCCCCTTGGGTAGCTAACAGGCCTCCCAGTGAGTAGATCCAAAACAGTGCTCTTTCCACGATCTTCCCCACTGAAGAGGAGAGCACTACCATGCTTCTCTGGCTCAAGCCAACATCTTTGGAGTCATCCTTTCTCTCCCATCCCTCATCCATACCTAGTCCATCAGTAAATTTGGTGGGATAAACCTTCACAATAGAATCCAAGCACATCTCCCCACTTTCCTGTTACAGCCCTCTGGAGTTTTGCAGCATTCTCTTAAGTGGTCTCTGGGTTTCCATTCTTATTCCCTTACAGCCTGTTCTCAACCCAGCTGCCAGAGTGGCCATTTGGGAGGGCATGGCACTTACAGTAATAATAACAACAACAACAATGATAAGCATGACAAGTCCTTATAGCCCTAAGTATGTGCTGGCTAGACATGTAATTGCTTTGTAAGTACTAACTACTTTCAATGTGTCTGCATGCTAAGTCACTTTAGCTGTGTCCGACTCTTTGTAACCCTATGGACTGTAGCCCACCAGGTTCCTCTATCCTGGATTCTCCAGGCAGGAATACTGGAGTGGGTTTCCATGCCCTCCACCAGGGAATCTTCCTGGCCCAGGGATCGAACCCACATCTCTTACATCTCCTGCCTTGGCAGCCGGGCTCTTTACCACTAGCGCCACCTGGGAAGCCCAGCTACTTTCAACATGCACAGTAATTCTAGGAGGTGAGTACAGCAGTTAGTTCCGCTGCATTGTGGCATATGCATTCCTAAAAATCAATGTGCTGTGCAAAATACATAACAAGTGCTCTAGATGTGATGCTTTACCTTGGAAAAGACAAAGTGTACTTGTTGACATGGGTGTCGGAAGAGTCAGACAGGGTCAGCTTGTGAGTTACTGTGACGCGGTAAGAGGAGGGTTTTCTGAAACAGGGATGACACGCCGGGAGAGGGTGTGCCCCGCACGGGCAGTACACTGGGGCACTGGGAGAGGTTCGAGGTGTGTACGTCTGTGTGTCTTTACTGGACGGAACTCAACTGGGTGCAGTTTTCTGCTCACTTTGTGTGTTTTGCAGTTGAAATCATGGATAGCCAAGCGTGAAATTGCTCAAATATGCTCAAATTGTTCCCTGGCACATGATAAATTGCATTAGAGTAAATTTATATTTTCAAAACAAGCATTATCACTTTACTGACTGGGCTTCCAGCCCCATTTAACAGATTAGAAAACCGAGGTACAGAAGAGGTGAAGTACCCAAGCTCAAGTAGCTAGCGAGGGCCAGAGCTGGGGTTTGAACTTGATTGGACTTCAGAGGTTTGCCCAAGAGCCTCCAGAGGCTCAAAGCACAGGGCCCGAGTCCTCATCGTGGACTCACAGGCCCTTTCCGACCTGGCTTCCCACGAGCTCCCCACGAGCTCCCTGATTCTCTCCCCTCCCCCCATACCTCTCTGGCCCCTTAATGTCTCTCTAACCCCCAAGTGTGTTCCCAACTCCTTGCCTTTGTTCATGTCTTTTCCTAGAGTTCTCTTTCCCCTGATATTTACTGGCCTCCTGTCCTCACTTCCATCTGGTCTCTGTTGATCAAGGAGGTCCTCTCCAAGTATCTGAAACGAGGAGGAAGCCTCATCAGTACCTCTGCTGGTATTTAATTATTCTTTTCATCACTTGCCATCATGTATTACAGCAGCAATCCCCAAGCTTTTAGGGACAAGACTCTGGTTTCATGGAAGACAATTTTTCCGAAAATGGTGGGGGGAGGCTATTCAGGCAGTAATCTGAGGGGTGGGCAGTGATGGGACCAGCAGATGAAACCTCGCTGCTCCTCTGCCAGCTGCTCACCTCCTGCTGTGCATCCCAGTTCCTAACAAGTTGCACACGGGTACCTATCTGTGGCCTGGGGGTTGGGAACCTCTGTATTAGAGTATCTCTTTACCTAGATTTTTATATATCTCCTTCACACTCTCCAACAGAACACGGGTACCAGTGAAGGGATCGTTATTCACCAGAGCAGACCGTGGACCATAGGAGGCGCTCAATCAGCCTCTATGGAAGGAAGGGGTAAATGGAGGAGGACAGGGGAGGCAGGGATTCTAGGCAGTGAGAAAAGCACATCGGAACCCAAACCCAGCGCCTACACTGAGTGCTTCTAACTTCTACCACTGAGCGCTTCTAACTTCTACCACCTTTGAGGGCTCTGAGGTCAGCTGCTCAAACTGACCCAACAGGAAGCCCCGAGACCAAGTGGCAGGTCCCAGAGGTGGCACAGACAAAGTAAGAGGAGGGGAGGGACAAAGACACACAAGTCTCCCACCCTTTCCCCCAGAGGCCCCACACTTTTCAACCCAACTTCACAATTCAGATATGGAGGTTGAGATCAGAAAGTGGAAGAAAGATTCCGCAGCAAAATCAGAGTCCTTTAGTGACCTTCATCCGGACAAGTCAGGCTTGCAATTGACTTCCTCATAAAAGGATCTCAGAGCTTATCCTGACTGGGAAAAATTGCTTGTAATGGTAAAAAGTAAGGTGTGTACCTGTATGGCATGTGTGGTGTTCATCGTGGGCCAGATACTGGGCTTGTGTCTTTACTCAAAGTAGGATAAAAATAACAGAGGTGGCACCTCCATGCTCACCATTTTATAAGTGAGGAAAAAGAGGCACAGAGTAGCTAACTAACTTGCCCAAGGTCACACAGCAGACAACGGTATGAATCTGAATGATACCATTTCAACAGCCACGCGCTCATTAAACTGACTAGGATGCCTAGGACAGCCTCCCTTGCAGCGAATGGAGTCTGATTTTACAGCATGGGAACTGCAGATTCATGTTGCCAACTACAAACTGGGCCTTGCCCAGAGCATTTGCCAGTCACTGAACAACAAGAAGAGCATTTGCCATCTGCCCCTGCGGAGACTGAATCCTGTGTTGCTGCAACAGTTGACCTTCGACACGCCTTGAAGGCAGTTCAGGGTGGAGAGTGAGGCAGTCTGTGCTCGAGGGAAACCTGCGAAACAGGTCTTTAGATAGATATTTTCAGGAACTCATTTCATGATCCCAATCCTTGCATCTCCTCATATTTAGTGAAAATGAAAGCTGATCAGTCGTGCCCGACTCTTTGCAACCCCAAGGACTATACAGTCCATGGAATTCTCCAGGCCAGAATACTGGAGTGGGGATCTTGCCAACCCAGGGATTGAACCCAGGTCTCCCACATTGCAGGCAGATTCTTTACCAGCTGAGCCACCAGGGAAGCCCAAGAATACTGGAGTGGGTAGTTCATCCCTTCTCCACTGGCTCTTCCCGTCCCAGGCATCAAATCGCGGTCTCCTGCACTGCAGGAGAATTCTTTACCAACTGAGCTACTAGGGAAGCCCCCTCATATCTAGAAAAGCAATAAATTCCTTAATAGTGACATCAGCTCCTTGCGACTAATAGAAAACCTTTTGTAAAGTAAGTACTTGCTTGCATTGAACTCCCTCTTCACCAAAATCTTATATATCGACCTGTCCCCACTACCTCTTTGGAACAGTTCTCCAGAGATATCTGAGGTGCTGTCTCCAGGGCTCCAGTCCTCGTTTTGCCCCAAATAAAACTTAACTCACAGCTCTCACATTGTACATCCTTTTAGTCAACATGCGTGCTAAGTTGCTTCAGTCGTGTCCGATTCTTTGCGGCCCTGTGGACCATAGCCTGTCAGGCTCCACTCTCCATAGGATTCTCCCGGCAAGAATACTGGAATGGGTTGCCATTTCCTCCTCCAGGAGATCTTCCTGACTCAGGGATCAAACCCACCTCTCTTGCATCTCCTGCATTGGCAGGCGGGTTCTTTGCCACTACCTTGTAGTCCACAGTTAGGGTCATTTTATCACTGAAGATAGGGGCTGTGGCTTGCTCAAGCGCACATAGCCAACCCAGGCCATGTCCTACCTTCCGAGCCCCGCCCTGGAAGCCCTCCCACTCCCCTGCCATGTGTGATGGCTGGCGTTTCTGACGTGAGCATCCATCTAAAGGGAGCTGAGATGAACCTTTTATCTTCCAAGACTTTGAAATCTGAGGCACTTTCCAACAAGGAAAATGCTTCTTCACACCCACCACATGTGGTAGCAATAACCTACGCTTTCTGAATACATCAGAAATTTGACAGATCTCTGGGTAATTACCACATCATTTGGTAAGCAAGTGTTACCTACTGTTACCTAAGGAGTAACTCAATGCCAATTCCTTGTCACAGCCCTGAAACTGTCCCCAGCTGAGCACCTGCTCTGCCAACCTCGTGCCTCAATAATGGAGCCAGGGCAGGGACTGTGAATAAGCTACTGGCATGTAGCAGGGGAGGATGCTTGACTCAGATGGTCCCTGCCCGGAAGGACTTCACTTTGCAAATGATCGATTGTTCCAGGGGACAGAGAGCACCTTGACCAGCAGCCGCCTGCCTGTCTATGTCCAGCTCACATCTCTACCACCGGGGTGGACAGTGTTGGATCCAGAGCTGAGAACACACTCTGGGCTCCTGGATCTAGCAGTGCATGGCCAGAAGGGGCAGGTGTTAGAGTCAAATGAGGTCTAGCTCCTGGAGGAGAGATTTTAGGCACATCCCTTACCTACTTTGAGTCCTGGTCTCTTTATCTGAAAAGAGGAAACAAAGAAAATCTACCTCACAGGTTATTATGAGGATGAATTTAGGCTAACTGCTGCTGCTGCTGCTAAGTTGCTTCAGTCGTGTCTGACTCTGTGCAACCCCAGAGACGGCAGCCCACCAGGCTCCGCCATCCCTGGGATTCTCCAGGCAAGAACACTGGAGTGGGTTGCCATTTCCTTCTCCAGTGCATAAAAGTGAAAAGTGAAAGTGAAGTGGCTCAGTCGTGTCCGACTCCTATCGACCGCATGGACTGCAGCCTACCAGGCTCCTCCATCCATGGGATTTTCCAGGCAAGAGTACTGGAGTGGGTTGCCATTGCCTTCTCCTTAGGCTAACTAAAGGCTCCCAAATCACTGCAGATGTGACTGCAGCCATGAAATTAAAAGACACTTGCTCCTTGGAAGAAAATCTATGACCAACCTAGACAGCTTATTAAAAAGCAGAGACATTACTTTGTCAACAAAAGTCTGTCTAGTCAAAGCTACGGTTTTTCCAGTAGTCACGTATGGATGTGAGAGTTGGACTGTAAAGAAAGCTGATCACTGAAGAATTGATGCTTTTGAACTGTGGTGTTGGAGAAGACTCTTGAGAGTCCCTTGGACAGCAAGGAGATCCAACCAGTCCATCCTAAAGGAAATCGGTCCTGAATGTTCATTGGAAGGACTGATGCTGAAGCTGAAACTCCAATACTTTGGCCACGTGATGTGAACTGACTCATTAGAAAAGACTCTGATGCTGGGTAAGACTGAAGGCAGGAGGAGAAGGGGATGACAGAGGATGAGATGATTGGATGGCATCACTGACCCCATGGACATGAGTTTGAGCAAGCTCCAGAGTTGGTGATGGACAGGGAAGCCTGGCCTGCTGCAGTCCATGGGATCACAAAGAGTTTGGACACGACTGAACGACTGAACTGGTAGACTGAAAGGGCGAGATAGGAATATTTAGGTTCGCAGTCTACATGGTCTCTAGAGACTACTCAACCCTATTGTCAAGGCCCAAAGCAACCACAGACGATATGTAAACAAACGGGCATGGTTGGGATCCAATAAAATCTCATTTACAAAAACAGGTAGCAGGCTGGAGTTCATCTGTGGGCCCCAACTCTGGTAGAGAATCTAGGTGAAAATCTGACACATGGTAGGCATAAAATAGAACCTGTTATTATTTTTTACATATAAGCAATATGACTCACTTTATTAATGTTTTGTTTAGTTTTTTTTTAAAGTTTTTATTGGAGTATAGTTGCTTTACAATGTTGTATTATTTTCTCCAGTAGAGCAAAGTGATTCAATCGTAAGTGTACACGTATCTCCTCTTGTTTGGATTTCCTTCCCATTTAGGTAACCATAAAGCATTGAGTAGAGTTCCCTGAGTAGGTTTTCATTCGTTATCTATTGTATACATAGTAATGTGTATATGTCATTCCCAATCTCCCAACTCATCGAACCCCTCTTTTCCTCCACTTGGTGTCCAAACTTTGCTCTCTGTGTCTGTGTCTCTATTCCTGCTTTACAAACAGGTTCATCTGTACCATTTTTCTACAGTCCACATATTACTCTGCTTATTCCACCATCATGGCGGGATGACCGGGGGTAGCCATGATGCACTGGCTGTGTCAAAAGAAAATGAGATTAATATATAATGATAACAAGAGTAATGATAAAAATAATATATTGAGAATAACAACATTATGAAAGGCTTACCATGTCCCTTCCCAGTCACTCTTTTAAGCACTTGACATATATTAACTCATTTAAGCCGCAGGTAGATTTTATTATTATACCCACTTTGCAGATGAGTAAACTGAGACAAAAAGATCTTAGTCACTTACTGAAAGCCTCTGGTTAGGATTCAAACCTAGATGATAATGGCTTCAGAGCCCAGATAACTTCTATTAGCACTCAGAGACCACTATATTGGACCACTTATTATGCGATTCTTTAACTCAATTCTTTGCCTTTCCTCAAGGATGCGGGGCGCTAGCGTTGCTCAGCCAGTTGCAGAGCTGGACCTCTGGCATGGACCAGTCCTCAGCTGTGTCATATTCTTCTCCCAGCACACTCAGCTTCCCATCCTCAGCTCTAATTACTGGCTGATGTGGGAGATGTTTTGGGCACAGCTAATTGCGCTCCAGCACCTGGGTAACTCTCATTTACTGGTGCTAATTAAATGACTTCAGTGCTAGGGGTGCCCATTACCTAGCTGATTACGTTCCCTCTGCCCATTAACAGTAAAATTATAGAGCCTGGAAAAGGTCTGCTGGGAAAGAAATAACTCTTATTCGGGTGGGATGATTATTTCATTTTTACTCTATATATTACGTCTTTTAAAACAAACAACTTGTAGACATCATTTCATTTTGGAAACCTCTTTACCAACTCCCTGATCCAAAATCTGGCAGATTTTGGTGATGGCAAAATTTCCATTTTGAGCGAAATTTTAATTTCTTGTGAATTTATTGCCATCTTTCCACTGCTGGTTGTATTTTCCTTTGACTTTAGAAGTGCTGGGTCTTCCAGAGCAGAGCCTAGAATGTGGGGGGATCTGAGAGGCCAGGGACTGGGCTTTGCTCCCTCCCTGGTGGTCTCACAAGGGCAAATTCAATACAAAAGGAGCAGCTCCTTGTGGGGGATGGAACATCAGACCTGGAAAGAAGGAACAGCCGTGCCCTTTGGTTGGGCAGCCAGCTGAGCAGGGTGATCTCATGGATCTTTTCCAATCTGACGTGTGATTCATCCCTGACATATACAGGAGTGTGGTTGTCAAGTGGGCCAGGTCAGGGGGCGGCCGACAGCAGAGAACAACCCTGGCTTTATTTCCATTCGATTCCCGTCTTTATAAGCTGGGGTCCTTGGGTTCTATACATTCTTTGGTTGAACGTGTTGGGGGAGATTACTTTTCCATGCGTGGCGGGTAGTCTTTGGGGCCACACCGTCTGCTGTTTCCAAAACCAGAGCTGGGCAGACATCCTCCTCCACTGGGTTTATTTGGAAACGTCAGTCCCCTCCGTGCCACTCAGAGGTGGAGAGAGCAGCCAGTCCAGGCCAGATGGCATCTCGGCGAGGTCCCAGCTCCCCGGGGCAGCCAGGGAGATGGGCCGGGGGGGTTGGTGGGGGAGAGGGAGGCACGGTTTATGGGAGAGTATCAATCCAGAGAGGGGAAGAGGGAGCCGCGGGATAAAAATAGCACGCGCGTGAACTCCTGCCCCCAACCCTGCCCCCCATCCTTAATGATTTCTCCGATGACTTGTGTTTGGCTCCAAGAGGAACAGCGGGCGCCTGAGCCGGGTTACTCAACTGGGGAGAAAAGGAGGGAGCCCGCCTGCCAGGTGGGTTTTCCAAGCCCTCACAGTTTCTAAACTTCTCCACATGTGAACAAGTGTTTACAGTTTTAAAGATGTGTTGAGTAATTGCACATGCAAGATAGCTCCCCTTTAATGCACACAGCATGTTGCCAGGCCATTCCTTGCCCCAGAACACCCTGCTTGACAATGAAATTGTTTGCCTTCTCTGCGTCCAGGCTTAAGGAGGCCCTGGTTTGTGTTGAGATATAATTGGTAGCACTTGCGCGTTTGTAGTTCTTTTTTAGCTACTGAAAATTACTGGCTTAATCCACTCTTTACTTACCCGGATTAGGGGAGAAGCCCCACAGAGGCCCCTTCACATCAGAGAACAGAGTGGCCATTCTTAAAACTTATTTTGAGGCTCACGTAACAATTGGGAAGACTGGTTAAACAACAAAAACAACAGCATCGATTCACTTTCGCTTCTCTCAATTTTCAGGAATTTTGAATCCCCTCGGAAGAATGTAATAATTGTTCTTGCGCTCCTGAAAAGTCTTGGAAAACCTTCCTGTTTTTACAGATGGGTTTCTCTGCTTCTCTCCACCCCTCCCCCCCCTTAATTATTCCTTTTCTCTCTTTATTTCCATGGGAAAATAGCTGGTGTCACCTCAGGGAGACAGGCAGGGCATTCTGCTTTGCTTGTTATTTTTTATAGCGTTCTTTGTCTTCTCTCCGGCTTCCAGCAAGACACGGCCAAAATGGTTTGGCAGATCACTTTGCATTAGTAAAACTCTGTGTCAGCCACAACTGAAGCTGGGAGTAAACGACTAATGTCAGCTTGCAAGTCGGAGAAATGCACCAGGCCAGCAACTGTCTTCCCATCCAGCCTCTGATGGGGGTCCACGGGCAAGCTAGACCAAGGGGACGAATGACCCTGTATCACCTGCTTGCTGGCACTCTGGCTGCTCCCAGATCGCCCCATCTCAGCTGACAAATAAGAGAACTCCTCGACCTGGCTAGTGCCTAGCGATTAACTTCAGGGCTGTATTTTCCAACTTGAAAATCTTTTTAACTACTGTTTTGCGATTTTCCCCACTGAGCACTTTGGCATCAGAGGAAGAGACTCTGAGAAGTAGGGCCCAGGGGAACTGTATCCTCTTTCCTAGTTTGGCAAGTCTGGCCCTGCTCCAGACACACTGCTTAGACTGCTTCGTTCCTCCCGTAGGCCTTCCGTGAAGTCAGACACGCACATCCTTACCTGAGAACAGACCTGTCAATTTCTCAAATCTTTGCAACATCGGAGCCTGAGCCTCTGTCTTGCTGGAATTAGACATGAATTTCAGTTAAACGAGAAGTAATGTTTTGTCCACACTCCTTGGTTTCACCCCCTAACCTTTCTGTGGGCTCTCACCCTACTGGGGCAGCCTATTCCTGAGTGCTCCCCTTAGCAGGACAGTCTAGTTGGAAAGACGACCAGAGACACTTGGCTTTTCTCCCCCCAGGCCCCACCCCCATAGCTGTAGCAGCAGAACTGGGGACATTTATCACTCTAGGGTAGTTATTTGTTTCTTTGCCATTCAAGGGGATTCTCAAGGGGAGTTCCTATGGTTGCTCAGTTTTGAGCAACTCCCAGCAGAAGATCTGGCACTGGTCAGGGGCTCAACAAATATTGCATGAGTAAATCCTATATTCTTTCTGAACTGATGCCTGTTTCTGAGGTTGGTATTCATCCCAGAACATGCAGTAGAGATAAAATTCCCACAGCATGGAATAGAGGCAAGGGGACTGGACTGGGAATGAGAAGAGAAAGTCCAGACCTGGCCTCTGGAGGACCTGGGCTCAGTGAGCAGAGCGGTCAGCGTGGAGCGGGGGTGGCACTCCAGCACGGAGAAGGGCAGTGATCCATGGGCAGTCCTGGGAGATCCACACAAGACAAGAGTGTTGGGGCCTCCGTGTAGTCACAGCAGCCACTGGGTGTCTGGGCAGGACACCAGGCACTAGAGGGTCCTGCAGATCCAAGAGGGGGCAAAAGAGAAGCAAACACTGTCCTCCAGGTACGTGCTGTCTGCTGAGGGAGACAGATGATGGTGTGTAGAGTAGTAATTCTGAGAAGTGCTTGGAAGGAAATGCACGCCTCCCCAGCAGAAGCCAAGGGTGGACCCTAGATAGAGGATGCGGGCACCCCAGTATTCATTGCAGCATTGCTTACAATAGCCAAGACATGGAAGCAATCTAAATGTCCATCAACAGAGGAATGGATAAAGAAGGTGTGGTACATACATGGTCATATAGTGGAGTATTAGTCAGCCATTAACATGAACGAAATAATGCCATTTGCAGCAACATGGATGGATCTAGAGATTGCTATACGAGTGAAGTTAAGTCAGGCAGAGAAGGAGAAATGTCGTATGACATCCCTTATGTGTGGAATCTAGAAAGAAATCATACAAATGAACTTACAAAACAGAAAGAGACTCACAGACTTAGCGAATGTCCTTGTGGTAGCCTGGGGGATGGACCGGGGGAGGGATAGTTATGGAGTTTGGGATGGCCTTGCACACACCGCTGTGTTTAAAATGGATAATCAACAAGGACCTACCATATAGTGCATGGAACTCTGTTCAACATTATGTGGCAGCCTGGATGGGAGGGGGTTTGGGGGAGAATGGATACATGTGTGTGTATGTCTGAGTCCCTCTGCTGTTCACCTGAAACTGTCATGACATTGTTAATCCACTATACCCCAGTACAAAATAAAAAGTTAAAAAAAAAAAGAAGAGTAGATCCTGGGTTCATCCCACCAACTCCTACTTGAGTCTCACCATCAGCTGATAGATGATGCCTTGCAGGTTGCATAACACTGGAACTTTCCTACAGTAATGGCTCTACTGTCAGGATTTTTCTGGGCTCATTCTTCCTCTGATTCCAGTATGATCCATGCCTAACAGAGCCCCAGTACAATTATTTGCAGAATGACTATTACCCTAGAGTTACTGTTGCATATGTTGAGACATATTAATAGTTGTACCCCTCAGTAGATAGGAATAAACTCTAACAATAAACTTTTATAATAAAGACAACGCAACAAAAAAGAGTAGACTCTAATCCAAGGGTCATGTGGACTAGAGTGGATAAGGCAATGACTCAGGCAGAGGCTTGGCTCATAAAGTTAGAGAGGACACCTGGGATCCTAACTGGGGATAAGGCAGAGGTGGGGTCACAGCAAGGGAGGCTGGGTACTTAATTCCAAAAAGCCAGGTCAGAGCTCCCTAAAGCCATTCTACCTCAGGTGAGAATTTGTCCTGAAGGAGGAGGCAGGGCTAAGCTTTAAGTTCAGAGCCAATTTCATTCATTCATTGATCAGATATTTGTAAAGCATCCACCATAGGACTTACATTTTTGCAGGCACACAGCAAAATCTGTACAAAATCAGTACCTGTGAATATCTTACCTGATGTTGCAAAAGAGACTTTGCAGATAAAGATTATGGATCTTGAGATGGGAGGATGTTCTGGATGACCCAGGAGGGCCCAGTCTTATCATATGAGTCTAAAAGCACAAACCTTTCCCCACTGCAGAAGAAGATATGACATTAGAAAAGAGTCAGAGAGATGCAATCCTTGCAGAACGAGGATGGGCCGTGAGCCATGGAATGCAAGCAGCCTCTAGAAGTCAGGGAAACAGATTCCGTCCCTCCCCTCCCACACGGCCCCCAGCCCCAGAAAGGAATACACTCCTGGTGACATGTGGACTTGAGACCCGTGTGAGATTTCTGACCTACAGAACCATGAGAAATAAATTTGTGTTGTTTTAAACCACTTGGTTTGTGATAATTCGTTTCGGCAGTGATAAGAATCTCATACATGCTAGAGGCAGAAAAGAGCTTGGTACATTCCAGAGACCACGAAGGGGCTGCTGTGTCCAGAACAGTGTAGGTGAGACACACACAAACATGTAAGTGATTTAAACAGGATAGGGGTAGACATCAGGGTGAGATTTACATTTTGCAATTTCACTTGGATGTTCAGTAGAATAAAGGTTAGAGGGGGCAGGTGTGGAGGGAGAGACTCTTGCCGGGCTGTTTTAGGAGCCCTCATAGAAGGAGACAGGTGTTCACATCAGGGTGATGTCAGAGAAGAAGGAAAGTCATGGGTGGATTGGAGAGCTGTCTGGACATGGAATTAATCAGACGTGATGATTGATTGGATTCAAAGAGCAAGGGACAAAGAGGAATCAGGGGTGACCCCCCAGGTTTCTGGCTTGATCAGAGGCTGGGAGCAAAGGTGGAGGGAGGCTGGAAAGGAGACAGGCAGAGCCCCACCCATGTGGCTCCTGCACAGAGGATCCCACCTGCCACCAGCAAAGCTGATCGTTGGGAAGCATCTGTCATCTCCGAAGATGGTGGAAAATCCTCTAAAAAGCAAGGAAAATGTCTGTTACCAAGCCCGTTGGCCAAGACTTTATTTGAAGATGTGAGTGATGGAAAAACCAGTTCCAAGTGTCTTATGCTTGGAGAGAATTTATGTTTATTTTAAGTTGAAAGTCCAGGGGATACATCTGGCTTCACCACAGCTCCTCTGAGGACGTCACCTCCTGGCCTCACTTCCTTTGAGGAGCTCTGTTCTCCTGCCCTGCGTGCCAGCGGCCCCACGCCCAGCAGACGAGAGTAAATGACCTTTCCCTAGAATGCCCAGAAAAACCGTGGAGACAATTCTGATGAGACCAGCCTAGATCAATCCCAGCCCTCTCTCACCTCCCCACCCACGCCTACTCTCACTAAGGATATGAAATGAAAGGAGTTGAATAGCTCGGCCTGGGTCATGAAATCTATTCTAAGCTGTCGCCTGAGAAAGCAGGCGGGAGGCAGGCCTGAACAGAAGTCAGGGATGCTACTGGAAATAGGCGGACAGACCCAGAGCAGCAAGAAGCCCCACCCCCACCCCACATGTGCACAATCCCCGTAGGGCTTACTGATTCATGGAACAAGTGAGTGCAGCCCCTGGTGTAGGGCTTACTGACTTGAGAACGGTGTGGAAAGTAAAGCGTGCTAAATCCTTGAGACTGTCTCTTTCCTGAGTCACGGCTGTTCCTGTTCACAACGGGCAGGTAAACAGAAATATTGGGCTGCAGGAAAATCAGATGTGGTAGAGCAAGTGACAGAAGAGACTGAATCCTGAGGATAGATTCGGAGTCTGAGACTCCTGAGTGTCGGGGTCCCAGAATATTCTCTAGGCACTGATGAGGGTTGGGCACCTCTCAGAGGAGGGGTCCTTGGTCCTTCCCCTGCTGCTGAAGTGCTGAGAGGTCTGTCCTCCCCCAGGCACCTTGTCTCCTGAGCTTCAGTGGCATAGAATTGGTTGGGGAGCTTCAGCCTGAGGGGCACGTGGTTTGACATTGAGGACGGACCCTACATCCACCTCTTGGCCCCAGTGCCTTGCGTGGACTCAGTAACTGGGCAAAAGCAAGGCACTGGTTAGGTTCTGAGGACTCTCTACGGGGCAAAGAGGTGTAATCTTAAGACCCTGGAGCATGAGCAGGGAACCCTGCATTCAGTGTAGCCCCCGGGTTGTTCAGTTTCCTAGCAGATGCTGTTAGGGCCTTGGCCACGCCCCTCCACTCTCCCTATTGCCTCACCTGCTAAGAGTTCACTACTGCAAGCAGCTGAGGCTCCCATTCTGTGGCTTGGCACGTGCACCTCCTAGTAAAGGGCAGCATGGGATGCTGGCCAGGGAACCTTCAGGAGCAGCCCTCAGCCCATGATTGGCAGGTGTTGGTGGATCAATACCGCAGCTCCCACAGTGCCATCTGCTTTTAAGAGGATATCATCTCTCAAGGGTCCTCAGTAGGTGGTGGGGTGCTGGTGAACAGGCTCGGCTGGGGAGAAGGAGCAGAGGAAGCACCCCCATTATCCAGTCAAATCCCACCCCACCCCCACCTCCACTTAGAAGAGAGGGAAAAAGGCATGACTTTTGTGCATTCTTTTGGACAACAGGGTCTTCTCAGATGGCTCAGCAGTAAAGAATGCACTGGCAATGCAAGAGCCCCAGAAGACACTGGTTCAATCCCTGTGTCTGGAAGATTCCTTGGAGGAGGAAATGGCAACCCATTCTAGTATACTTGCCTGGAAAATCCTATGGGCAGGAGAGCCTGGTGGGCTACAGTCTACAGGTTTGCAGAGACTCAGATACAACTGAGCACACACATATTTCTGACAATACAGGCAGCTCTGCCTTCCCTACAGGAACCCCACTTGAGTGTCCATGTACCGGGGACCAGCACCCCCTCTTCTGGCTCTAGGAAGGAAACCTGTCTACCATGGCAGTCTGGAGGTTGTCACTGCCTGTCCAGGCTGATCACACTTCCCGTCCAGCCAGTGCAGACTGGCTCAGGAAGGCCCTCTCCAATTTGGCGTCAGAGTTTCAAGTCATGCCCTAAGACCCTTGGTGATGGGCCGAATAAATGGAACAACCCTGAATTCCTTTGCCATCTCTTCTTCCACCATGCATCTCACTTCTGTGCTGCCTTTATTTTTGCACCCGAAGATGCTGTCTAGAGTTTACTGTCAGGAGGATTCTTTAAAATAGCGTTTCTATGGTGAAACAATGTCCCTTGCTTGCAAATACACGGAGCTTTTAAAATATGTTCTTGTATTTTCCTGGATCAGGGCATATTGTAGAGTCCAGGGATTTATTTACAGTGAAGAAATTGTTTTTGCGAATTGTGGTTAAACAAAAGGATGGCTTTTGGAGTGCTGAGTAAAGGAGACATTGTTTATTATATTAGTTATTTGGGACAAAAGCTGGAAAGGGATGACTTTACAGGGAATGATGGGGGGGCAGCGCGGCACATCAGTGAATATATTCCTGTAATTGTCCATTTCTTGGGGTGGACGTGAGAGAAGTTGGACACTGTGACCTCTAACATACATCTCTTTTCCAAACTTTATTTTGCCTTTTCTGCTTAAGCCGCTATGAAGGGATATATATCAGCTGTTTCCCCATCCTCGTCGCCCCTTACCCAGGGTTCTGTCGCTCTGGCCCTTCCAAAGCCCAGTAACAGGAGATTTGCTGTCCGACCTTCCTTATCTTGCTCCAAGGCTTTCTTTCCAAGGAGCTCTCAGCACTTCGAAGACAGAATATCTCCACTCGCACAAAGTCCCAGAGCTGTGGGGGAACAGAGCGTGTCAGAGTTCGCTGGATGAAAATAAGAGCTGAATCCAAAATCTTTCAACTGTCACAGCCTCCTCTTATGAGCTTCCTGGAGTGGCAAAACTGGGGCACAGAGAGGGAGGGTCTAATAGCAAGACCTCGTTCTCTGCAGGATCCAGGCAGTGCCGTATCTGCCACTGGGAAGAAATGTCCTTATTTATTTAAGGAAGCTGTCATCTTCGAGCCCCTAAACTTTCTGTATGTTGAATTTTACTTTGGGGGGGAACCAGACTAATATCAATTATTGGGCATGTGTGGGTGTGTGGTGGGGATGGGGTTTGTTAGACTAAAATATCTATTCCACAAATGCCATTTTAGCACCTTAGGAGATTCTGAAGACTATTCTATCTTTCTGGAGCCCTAGTACAGTGAAAATATCCCTAGGTAATGTGAGTTCCTGTTGTTGCTGTTCAGTCGCTAAGTCGTTTCCGACTCTTTGTAACCCCATGGGGTTGCAGCACACCAGGCTTCCCTGTCCTTCACTATCTCCCGGAATTTGCTCAAACTCATGTCCATTGAGTCAATGACGCCATGCAACCATCTCATCCTCTGTTGCCCCCTTCTCTTCCTGCCCTCAATCCTTCCCAGCATCAGGGTCTTTTCCAATGAGTCAGTTCTTTGCATCATGTGGCCAAAGTATGGAGAAGGCAATGGCAACCCATTCCAGTACTCTTGCCTGGAGGATCCCAGGGACGGGAGAGCCTGGTGGGCTGCCGTCTATGTGGTCGCACAAAGTCAGACATGACTGAAGCAACTTAGCAGTAGCAGCAGCAGCCAAAGTACTGGAGCTTCAGCATCAGTCCTTCCAATGAATATTCAGAGTTTTCTTTAGGACTGACTGGCTTGATCTCCTTGCTGTCCAAAGGACTCTAAAGAATCTTCTCCAGCACCACAATTCGAAAGCATCAGTTCTTCAGTACAGTCTTTAGGGTACAACTCTCACAACCATACATGACTACTGGAAATGCCATAGCTTTGACTTACGGACTTTTGTTGGTAAAGTGATGTTTCTGCTTTTATACATCGTTTGGGTTTGTCATAGCTTTCTTCCAAGAAGCAAGCATCTTTTAATTTCATGGCTGCAGTCACCATCTGCAGTGATTTTAGAGCCCAAGAAAAGTGAGTTCCTGAGTGAAGAATAATTTGTTAATCTGCTAAATCTGTAGCAGTTGGTTTTCTGCCATCAGGAAGAAGATTACAGATGTGTACGCAGGGAAAAGGCAAGGGAGCCAACTGATGGAGGTGGTGTGTGGGTTGCATTCCACATACTGAGCAATCTTTCCTGGGGCAGGGGATGTTTTATTCAGTGTAACCCCTGGGCAGTTCAGACCCACAGCAGATGCTGTTAGGGCCCTAGCCATGGCCCCTCAGTCCTCTCTAGGCCCTTATATGCTAATGGTTTTCTACTGCAAGCCTCTGAGGCTCCCCGTCTGCTGTGCATTACATGTTTATGATCCCCCAGAATTCATGTTTAAACCCATATGGCTGGATGAGACCACCTGGGAGTGAGTGAGTGTCTGTGTTGTGTGTTTAGTCGCCAAGTCATCTCTGACCTCTTTGTGACCCCATGGACTGTAGCCTGCCAGGCTCCTCTGTCCATGGAATTTTTCAGGCAAGAATACTGGAGTGGGTTGCCATTTCCTCCTCCAGGGAACCTTCTTGACCCAGGGATCAAACCTGCATCTGTTGTATTTCCTGCATTGCAGGCAGATTCTTTCATCATTGTGCTATCAGGGAATCCCATGGGAAGTGACTTAGCATGCACACAGAATTCATGTGTTGAAATTCTAACCCCCAAAGTTATGGAATGAGGATGCGAGGCCTTTGGGAGGTCATGACTCAGTCATAAGGGTGGAGCCCCCGTGAATGGGATTAGTGCCCTCATAAGAATCCCCAGAGAGCTAGCTCCCTCCCTGCTTCTGCCATGTGAGGACACATGGAGGACAGCAAGAAGATAGGTCATTTATGAACTGGGAAGCAGGCCTAAATTTGCAGGCACTTTTATCTTGAAGTTGTGACCTCCAGAATTGTGAGAAATAAATTTCGAGTGTTAAAAACACCCAGCCTATGGTATGTGTTTTTGTTGTTATTTAGTCACTAAGTCATGTCTGACTCTTTGTGACACCATGGACCATAGCCCACCAGGCTCCTCTGTCCTTGGAATTTCCCAGGCAAGAATACTGGAGTGGGTTGCCATTTCCTCCCCTAAGGGAACTTCCCTACTCAGGGATTGAACCCAAGTCTCCTGAGTCTTCTGCATTGACAGGGATGTTCTTTATCACCAAGCCACTCGGAAGCCCATGGTGTGTGTCAGAGCAGCACCACTGGACTCAGATGCCACCTGAGGGTGTTCTTAGCTGGGACTGCAAGCCACTCGGAAGCCCATGGTGTGTGTCAGAGCAGCACCACTGGACTCAGATGCCACCTGAGGGTGTTCTCAGCTGGGACTGTACTTGTCTTATTTCTGGAGTGCAGGGCAGGTAACCCTCCTGGAGCAGCTCTTAGCCAGTGACCAAGGAATGTTTATGGCCGCACACCCTGGCTCCCCAGTGCTCTCTGCCCCATACCCATCATCTCTCAGGGCCCCCGGCAGGCAGTGGTGAGCTGGTAAGCAGGCTCTTTGAGGGAGGATGGGCACAGATAAAGCCTTAATCTGTGGCATTGGCTAATTTCTGTGGTGTGAAACTCCCACTGTGGCAGAATTCAAGATGCCACTGAACTCATAGTTGAGGAGAGATGTACACAATTGGCTGTTGTGAGTCAGTCTGAGCTGTTCCAACACATCCCTGCCAGTGGGATGGAGGCCCAGTTGCCCCGATTGGTAACCTGCTCATTAACACACCCTGCCCTGGCAGCCTGCCCTCCCCTGTCTGCATCCCCCACAGCCTTCCCAGTGCTTCCTTGGACCACCTCCCAGATAAACAACTTGCACCCAAATACTTGTTTCAGGATATGCTTCTAGTGGAATCCAAATTAAAACTAGATAAACTCATCAGTTGTTCTTTGAACAAAGTGGGCAGAATTCTCCACTGGCTGGAGAAATATGTGTCCTCTTGGTCTGGCCCCAGCCTAGATTTCAGCCTCACCCTCCCCCAGAGCCCACCCACCTCCACCACGGTTTTGCTCCTGGTACTCCCTCCCCCTGGCATCCCCTCCACCAGAATTTCCCAATCCTCCATCTTCTCTTCAAATCTATTTCACACCCAACCTCCTCTCCAAAACAGTTCTTGGTCTCTCAGAGCAGAAGGAACTGCTTCCTCCTGCTTCGTTGAGTTGTTTGGACCTTGATTATGACTTTTACCAAGACTTGGCTTGTCTTAGCTTTCCTTGGGTGTGTGCCCCTCCCTTGCTGCCCTGGGAGCCTAGAGGGCAAGAACTATGATCTGAACAGTTTCCAGCCCAGGTGCTGCTAGGTCATCATCAATCAATGTTTGCTGAAATGAATGGACTTGGTACTGGCCAGGGTTGTTTACTCCCCAGCTTCTGCTCTGACTTTCCCCAGGTCACAGTCCAGAACGTCCCCAGCCCCAGAACAGGTGAGCACAATCATGGATGTGGGCCCAGAGGGGGCAGTGCTGAGGGGGTGACTGTTCCTTCCTAAAGGAGAAAAAAACACCAAGCTCCAAGGAAATGTTTTCTAGCTACCCTCGGGGTGTGTTCGGCACAACAAGGAGAGGTGAGATAGAATCTCAGGTCCCTCGATTTCCCTTTGATGAGAGAATCGGGTCACCTGGCGGTCACCAGAGTCTAGTGAACATTCTCTGATTGGCAAGATCACTGGGGGGCACTTTATTCTTTCACCCATTAGTTCATCAAGTATCAAGTGCCTGGTAGAGTTCAGGGATTAAGAGCTTTGACTGAACAGCCTGGGTTGGGCGCTTGGCTCTGTCTCTGTCACAGGCTGGGAGCCTCTGAATGAGCTTTTTAAGCCCGAAACTCCATTGCCACTCTGCAAAGTGGAGATAATCAGGTACTCACCTCTCGGGGCTTGGGGGACGTTTGAATGAGACGAGGTATGTGAACTGGATAGTGTTTAGGACCTGGTACTAAATCCTGGAGCAGGAAATGGCAACCCACGCCGGTATTCTTGCCTAGAGAGTCCCATGGACAGGGGAGCCTGGTGGGCTAGAGTCCACGGGGTTGCAAAGAGTCGGACATGACTAAAACGGTTTAGCATAGCACAGCACGCAAGTACTAAATATATATGAGTTATTTTTAAAAGTGTGTGTCAACCTCTGTGCTGAGCTCAAGGAGTGATCACTGAATGAAATGCAACCTCTGCACTCAGGAAGGTCACAGTCTAGGGACAGACAGATGACAGACCTGAGGCCCCAGTACAAGATGCTAAGTGGTCTGAGAGTGAAGTTTGCAGGGGGTTCAGGGATCCCAGGGGAGGGGACCTATACCAACAGACCCCTGTCAGGGGCTGTCCTTGAATTCCTCTTATTTCTGATAAACATGCTTTGTTTGGTGAGAACTCTCCCTTCCTGTTCTTACTCTGATGTAACAGAGGAGACTGGCTGGGGTACAGGTAGCATTGATGGAGGAGGCAGGATGGTGAGGAGATGCTGGGGGCCTCTCATGACACCTATTCTCATAAGTCCTCCCCCCATAAGATAGGAAGGTGCAAGCATGGGTCACAGAGGCCCCCATGCCCTGTATGTTAAATCCGCTCAACCTCAAGGAATGACGACTGACTCTTCCAGAAGAGCCCTTGTTCTTCAGATGAATTCTTGGAAGTTCTCCCAACTACTTAAATGCCTTGATTTATTTAATCCAAGAAATAAATTGTAAAAGGGGAACTTTCTTACTCAATGTCTAATATCTCTTGGCTTCACAAAAAGCTAGCAATGATATGGCCCTTTTAGGTCTAAGGAGACCACGGTTTGCCATGGAGTCAGGAACGATTTTACTCCCCAGGGGCTATTGTGATTTTTGGTTGTCCCACTGGGCAGTGCCCCTGGTACGTGGTGTGAAGGAGGCCAAGGATGCTGACAAACATCTCACAATGCCCAGTCCAGGCCCCATCACAGAGAACTATCCAGCCCAAAATGCGAACAGTGTTAAGACTGAGAAACTGTTCTCAGAGAATGAAGATTAAGGAGTGTGCATGCCCATGTGTCTGTGTGTGTGTATAAAAGAGCAAGACACTCTGTCTTGGACTCAAATTTACCACTGGTTGAGTAAGTGAAGCAGGACAAATTCATATTTAGTTTCTAGTGGGAGGTGAGTGGAAAACAGAGATCTGTGAACATCAGGAGTGAAGCCTGAGTTAACTAGAAGACACTCATGGTAGAGCTGAAGCTCAAGGATAAGTTACACCATCGTATCCAATCCTGCAATGGCAGGCCAGAGATTTCCAGCCTCAACATACTGAACACGACAGTTCAGGAGCTATGGTGGGAGGGAGAGTGTGTAGTGGAGAAGCGCCTGGTAATTAAAAGTAGGTCTCCCCCTGTCCACCAGCAACAAGCAAACAGAGTTCAAAATAAACAGAGCATTCTCCCTCTAGGAGGTATGGACACTGCTGATTGGTTTAGAGGTTCGTTAGCGAACATCTGGTTGTGGGGGGTGGTCCCTGGCCCAGGCCTGGATCGCATGCCTGGTCTTTCACCAGAGGAACCGGGAATCTGGTTGGTAAAACATCTGCCCTGTGGGCTCCAGGGTCCGAGGCAGTCTTTGCATGCAGACGTGCAAAGCAAGTGGCCTGAGGCTTTTGCCCCATTTTCAGATATCTGGCAATTAGTCTCCTTCTGAAGTGGCTGAGCATTCCAGGGCTTTGGATACTGCACAGACTTCTCATCAAGATGGATCTTGCTCAAGCCACTATTTATTATAACCTTTCCTAGTTGCAGATGGCTCCTGCATGCCCAGCTGTAAAGGCTCTGCATTTCAATCTCCGGCTGTAGGGCATTTCCTGTGTGGATTGATTGTGCAGTGGAATGCTGTCAGGGCAGATAACCCTGAGTGTCAGTGGTCACCATACTTCTTGTGTGGCAAAGAGTCCCTAAAGCTTGTTTAAGGCATCCCAAACCAGGAACATACCCCATGAGGCCCATATATTTGGATAGAGCCTAGGAAAAGACATATGTGGAATGGAACATGCCTCTGTCATCCCCTTCTCCTCCTGCCCTCAATCTTTCCCAGCATCCGGGTCTTTTCTAATGAATTGGCTCCATGGAATATAGTTTTATACTTAAATTAATGGAGGTGTCACGTTTTTCCCCAACTATTGAATTAATTGATTTAACATTTTTGAATGTCCATGGAATATGCATGCGTGCTAAGTTGCTTCAGTCCTGTCTGACTCTGTGCAACCCTGTGGACTGCAGCCTGCCAGGCTCCTCTGTCTATGGGATTCTCCAGGCAAGAATACTGGAGTGGGTTGCCGTGCCCTCCTCTAGAGGAATCTTCCCGACCCAAGGATCAAACTCAAGTCTCTTGCATCTCCTGCATTGGCAGGCACTTCCTTTGCTACTAATGCCACCTGGGAAACCCCCTCCATGAAACTGTTGTTCAGTCGCTCAGTCATGTCTGACTCTCTGCAACCCCATGGACTGCAGAGCGCCAGGCTTCCCTGTCCTTTACCATCTCCCAGAGATTGCTCGGACTCATATCCATTGAATCAGTGATGCCATCCAACCATCTTCTCCTCTGTCATCCCCTTCTCCTCCTGCCCTCAATCTTTCCCAGCATCAGGGTTTTTTCTGATGAGCTGGCTCCATGGAATAACCCCCATCTTTCTCAGTTTGATCACTTAAATTAATGGAGGTAATGGAGGTGTCACTTTCCCCCCCAACTATTGAATTAATTGATTTAACATTTTTTGAGTGTCCATCATGTTCTTGACAATGTAGTTATATCCCAAAGACTCTTGAGTGGAGTGGTGTCAAGAAGAGAAGGGAGAATACATAACCTCCCAAGGAGCCTGAGGGCAATGTGTGAGACACACAGAGCCCACTCTTTTGTGAAATGAAGGGTATGAAGGGGTGGATGAGGGGCTTAAATAGACCCTGCTGGCCCTGAGGTGTGGTGCTCATGAGAAGCTGGGCACTGTGCAATTTTCTCGGTTCCCCAACAGACTTTGTGATTGACTAGAATATAAATGTGGAATCTATGGTCCATTTAAGGACATTTTAGGCAAAACTTTGCAATCCATTGGTTGGAACTGGTTGCAGACATCAGTGAGGGCTCTTTTTTAGGTGGATCCAGTCTATTCTGAATCTGGGGGAATCTGTCAAGTTGGTTTCCACCCACAGGTCAATTCCAGGCACCATCAAAAGGAGGGTTTTCGGGAAGAATCTACACTTGGCAGCAAAGTGTTCTGATTGACGATTGCTGTCTGCCAAAGTCCCAAGAGAGTGGAGTGGGCGAGTGTGACACCTCTTTGCCATCCTGGGTAAACTGGGTCCCTTCTGGGCAGTGCAGTGGGTGTATGTGTCTACCCTTCTGCTGCTGTGTGGCATTCGTGGGGTTCACATCCTGGCAGGATGGTTCCTGTTCATTAGCACCCCTTCCGCTCGCCACGCCTGAAGAGGAGGTCATGAAGCTCATGTTACAGAAGACCTCTAATAAGGGGAAAGGGCTGCGGTTGTCACCAGAGGTACAACGTTTCATCTCCGCTAACCACAGGCTATCTCTGGAAGCTGCCGCCAGTTTCAATCTCCATGGAAAGTGATGCTCTGCTTGGTCCTTCCAGATCTCTGTGGACACCTTGCAGCATTTCTGAGACCATATAATTTTTTAAAGAATTCCCCCATCTGGAAAACTTCTCTGATTTCGAGTTTATTGTTTTGCTTTCACTTATTTATTAACTTCTCAGTATATTGAATTGTGGCTAGAGTAACCTTATCGGACATATCTAGAGGATCTAAAATTATAGCTTCAAGTGCTTCTGAAACACAGCTAGAGAAATCTCACCTTGAGGAGGATCTTTAAATGGATTTGTGGCACATTTCTGTATAACCTGCTACAGAACCTACAGAGAAATTTCTTACCACTCAGGAGTGAGTGTAGATGAAATATTCTCCCCTTTACTTTAAAAAACAATGCTTCTTATTTATTTTTATAAATGCAAAGGCAAAACAATATGCATTATAGAACATATGGAAAATATAAGGAAGTATAATATATTATATAAAGTATAATATATTATATAATATGACGATAAGAGTCATCTTTTTTCTCCCTCCACCACAGCAATAATCATTGTTAATATTTGGCTGTTTATTCTTCCAGTCTTTTTCTGTGTACATGAAATTGATATGCATTAAAAATAAACTCTATGCATATGCCCTGTATTTCATTTTATATCATCTTTTTCCGCAGCACTGTAACATTTTCCTCTGTTATTACATATTTATCAAAAACAAGATTCAAAACCACTGCATCATAGTCTCTAGTATGGGTTCAACACCATCCATTTAACCATCATCCTCTTGCTCAACATAATTGCACTTTTTAAAAAAACCATGAACGATGGCAGGTAGATAAATATTTGATGAATGTCTGACTGCAAATTTGATTATACCCTAGGATAATAACTAAAAAGGGAAATTACTGAAGCGCAGGATTCAAGCATTGACAAAGCTCTGGAAATGCATTGTTTCCTTAGGAAAAAACATACCTATCACAGTTCTAGCAACACGGAGTATTATCGTTAAAACCTGTTTCATTTTAATTTAATTTAAAATGTAATAGGAATAATATCTCATTCTGAAGTGTATTTTTTTAAAAATGTAGTTTATTTGCAATTTTGTGTTAGTTTGAGGTGTAAAGAAAAGTGATTGATTTAAATATATATATGTATATATATATAGGATCGGAAAGAGATTCTCTTTCCTTTCCCCCTATATGTTATTACAAGATATTGCATATGGTCCCTTGCGCTATACAGTTGCTTATCTATTTTATATACAGTAGTATGCATCTGTTAATCCCATACTTCTAACTTATGCCTCCCTACCACCTTTCCCTTCTGTAACCACAAGTCTGTTTTCTATGTCTCTGCAGTAGTTTTAAAACACGTCTGTAACTCCTCTAACTCCTCCCATGGAGCTGTGGGATGCGATTCCCTCTCCATGAACCAGGTCTGGTCGTAGTGACTCACTTGCCACTAATACAGTGACATACGATGCCAGGGATGTGATGCTACGTGACCACCCAGGTTTGATCAGAAGTGGCCAACTGGTTGTCATTTTACACTTGCTTATAAGCCAGCCACCATGGAAGAATTCTGTCGCCCTAGAGACCTCTGTGCTGGAAAATCCATGTTAGATTATCCCATCCGCAGCCCAGCCGAGCTCCCAAACCAGAGCCAGCATCAACTGCCCGCCGAATGGATGACCCTCCTTTATTTTTTTGGTGGTTTACTCATATCACTTGCCAATTTGAAAAGGTAGTGTTTTCCTTAGGATTTAAAAACATCTTATGGTTCATCAGGAATAATTATAATACTGGCTGAAAATAATTTTCTAAGTTATCATCTGCCTTTTTAAAATTCTACTTTGGAAATTATACAATTGCCATGTAGTCAGACCTTTGAAGTATTTCATTTGTGACCTCATGAACCATTTCTGGTTAGAAAATGCTCTTTCCAGAGTTCAATTGTTCACTTACATTTTTGAGTTAGTTCCCCTCCCTCCCTTCCTTTTACATTTAACACTGAAATCAGTCTACAGATATTTTGATGTTTGATAACAATTTGGGTTAATGGCTGAATTTTCCAAAGTCACTTATTGAACGGTAATTCCTCATCCAGTAAGTTACACTGATTATTGCCAACCTAATCAAGACACACACACACGCACATTGTAGAGTCCATTTTAGGCCTATCTGCTCTCTTTGATTTGCTCTTGGTTCTTGGTCTAGTAAAATATTGCTTTCAATTCTGATGGGACTAGATATGCATTGTTTTTTAAATTCCAAAATACTTCTTAGTTATTCTTCCTATTTATCCTTCTAGAAGATCTTTAAAATTGTCTTTTAAATTTAGTTCCACATATAAGTTACTGGGAAATAACTGAAATCGTCATCACACTTTGGTTTTCGTCTCACAACATGGTACTTTTCTCTATTTCCTCAGACCTCCCTGTGACTGCAAGGTCTCTATCACGTTTCATTTGTTGGGAACCTATATGCAGCCATCAAGGGTTTTAGCATCCCAAGGACCTGCACTTGGGCTTCCTAGGTGGCACTAGTGGTATAGAACCCTCCTGCCAACGCAGGAGACGTAAGAGAAACGGGTTTGATCCCTGGGTTGGGAAAATCCCTTGGAGGAAGGCATAGCAACTCACTCCAGTATTCCTGCCTAGAGAATCCCATGAACAGAGGAGTCTGGTGGACTGTGGTCCATGGGTTCGCAGAGCTGGACACGACAGAGGATGAGATGGCTGGATGGCATCACCTACTCGATGGACATGAGTTTGGGTGAACTCCGGAAGTTGGTGATGGACAGGGAGGCCTGGCGTGCTGCAATTCATGGGATTGCAAAGAGTCAGACATGACTGAGCGACTGAACTGAACTGAAGTGAGGCGCCTCGGCACACACACACGCACCTGGACTCGAGCACAGGTTGCTACGTACTAGCTGGAAGACCTTGAGCAAATCCCAGCCTTTGTTGGTTCCTCGGATTCTTCATCTATAAAGTAGAATAAAACTCAAACAGCATCGTCATTATTTTTAAAAGAGGAAAAGGTCAGTTCATGCTGCCAAACGTGACCATTACTTCTTGCCCTGGCCTCCCACCACCTCATACTTCACATTCTACAGCCTTGCAAGCGTCTTCGACTCTTCTGTACTATTCCTCAATTTGTTGTTGTTTACTCACTAAGTCATGTCCAACTGTTTGGGACCCCCTGGATTGTAGCATGCCAAGCTCCTCTGTCCATGGGGTTTTCCAGGCAAAAACACTGGAGCGGATTGACATTTCCTACACTAGCGGATCTTCCTGACCCAGGGATCAAACCCATGTCTCTTGGATTCTTTTACTGCTGGGTCACCAGGAAAGCCCTCTGTTCCCCATCCCTGTGCCTTTCTTCATTCTCTCATTTGCCTGGAAGCCTCTCCCCACCATTTTGGCCTGGCCCCACTCCTATAGATCCTCTAAGAGCCAGCTCAGGACCCACCTCCTCGGGAAGCTCTCCGTGATTGGCCAACACCCGCCCTCTAAGGCTGTGACAGATACCTGGTTGGTAATAGCTCACAGTCCCTAGAGCAAATCTCTCTCCATACACTGATCACTGAGGGGAATCTCCAAGGCAGGGACTGTGTCTTATTCTCTTCTGTTCGTGGTTACCTACACCCTGCCTGGCCCTTAGAAAGCTCAGAGGCCACTCTCAGCCCTTCAGTGAATTGCATGGATTGGATTAAACAGCGTTCCTCTCTTGGGGCATCCTCTATGAGTGCTAAAGGACTGGGATGGGAGGAGACGAATGATGACCCTGCAAGCTGAGCAGCAGAATCTGCCCTCGTGATGAAGAGGAAGACACACGTGTGGTAGCCAGACTGCCTTTGCCTTTCAGATGGGGGAAGGCAGGGTGCATAGATTCAAGGGCTTCTGAACAGATTCACTTTAAAATGGAAATGGCTCACCCTTACAGTGTGGCCCTTTCTCAAAAGCTGGTCCCATCTTTCCTTCTGATGAGAACGGCCAAGTTCAACACGCAGGAGGGATGGCTGCAGAGACACATGTGTCACACCCATGCAGCTCCCGGCTCCAAACAAGGCCCCACTGAAAGGATCAAAGACTGCACATGGCCCAGCAGTGACAAATTTATGAAGCTCCGTCATCCACATGAAAACATTGTGTATTTAATCTGCCCAGTAGAAATAAATCAATCTCAAGTTTCTGTTGAAGGAATTGCAAGTCAGCCGCCCTTCTCCATAAAGATGTAAAGGATCTGTTTAAAGCAGCGTTTACCTCTCTCAAGGCAGGAGAGGTTTCTCTTCCCCACAGAAGCATGTAAATGCAGTTTTGTATTCACCCTTTCACAACAAGTCCTGAACATCTAGCTTTCAATGAGTATACAAGCTTTGTTATTACACTTAGATTTACAAACAAAGTTGTTGGCACAGGAAAGCCTGTGGTAGGTAGGACAGACCACCCGTAAGTATGCGTATGAAAGCCCAATTGGAAAATCTCTTCTGTCGGCCAAAAGTGTGACTGCAGTTCTGAAAACTTGGCCGTTCTCTTGGTGGTCGAAAACAGTGAACCTTTTTGTTCATTGAGCGCTGAAAAAACAAGTATGCTAAAAAGTGCCTTTTCCTAACGGGTTCCAAGACTCCTAGCTATTTTTGCCTCTTTTCTCTCAGGGCTTGAGAACATTCAACAAACGTGAATCGGAGATGCTTTATTGTTCCGCGTGTTCTGTCGGAGGTTTCAGATCACGGCCAACAAGCGCTGGCCCACTTGCCTGCCATGCGGCTTTCAATGAGGCCTCTTTCTGCCCATGTCCTCTGACCACAGGCGGGGATGGAAGCTGGATGTTCGCCCTCACTCTCAGGGGTGTGGGGGAGAGGCCTGGGCACCGGATGAGAGGAAAAAGGAGCTTGATCTTTCATCCTGGAGAGACCATTGTGCAAGATGGCTGACCGAGGCTTTGCCCTCTGATTATGGAAGGGGGATGCTGTGTCTCCAGATTGGGAGAGGACCAGCATTTCCTTGTTCTTGCTGTTTAGCCACTTCAGTTGTGTCCGACTCTCTGTGACCCCATGGACTGCAGCCCGCCAAGCTCCTCTGTCCATGGGATTTCTCGGGCAAGAATACTGGAGGGGGTTGCCATTTCCTCCTCCAGGGGATCTTCATCTCCTGTGTTGGCAGGTGGATTCTTTACCACTGAGCCACCAGGGAAGCCCCAGTATCTCCTAGTAACTAGGAATTTTATTAGCTTGCTACTTCTAACCAGCTGGGCTAACAAAATCTCCAAATGTTATGTGTATGTGTGTTTATACATGCAGACACATAAATATAATGCAGTTGACAATAATTACATACACACACTATGTAATACGATGCATAATGCTATATGTGTATGTGGATAAGTAATACTTGATGGGACCTGGTTGACATAATTTCTCTGCTGAATAGAGTCTGTCATAGCTTCTGATAGACAGAAAACAGTTTTTGAACTACTTTTTTTTTTTAATGAAAAAGTAATTACATGTACAAAGCAAAAAGTTCAAAGAGTACAAAAAACTCTGCAATAAAAAACAATCTCCTCTTCATCCTGCTTCCCCAAGTCCCCTCCACGTGGCAACCACTGGTAATTATTTTTCAAGCAGATACTTCCAGAGGAGTTCTATGAACACGTGGGTGAGGGCATGTGTTCGTGCTCGCATGCACACACATACATACATACTTCAGACCATACAGCCAAACAAAATGGTAACATACTATACTGTTCTCCACTTCTTTCTCTTAATGGTTTATTTTGGAGTTCATTCTCTAATAGCTCATGTTCATTTACATTATTCTTTTTAATGACAGTGTAGTGTTCAAGATATGATGTCATACAATTATTGCACCAACTCTTATCAAAGCATATGTGGTTTGCTGCCAGCTCTCTGTTCCAACAAATAGCACAGTTATTTATCTTCCTTGTGCAAATATATCTCTAGGAGAATCTCCTAGGTGTGGCTTATCATTGTCAATGGGTATATGCATTGCACATTTATTATGATTGTCACTGTCATCATTTATTATTGGGCTTCTCTGATAGCTCAGTTGGCAAAGAATCAGCCTGCAATGCAGGAGACCCCCGTTTGATTCCTGGGTCAGGAAGATCCCCTGGAGAAGGGAAAGGCTACCTACTCCAGTATTCTGGCTTAGGTTGTCATTGCCATCATTTGTTATTATTATTATTATATTTTTATAGCTATCCAAAGCCAGTTTACTCACCCTCCAGTGAGCCAAGAGCACCTGTTTTGTTATCCATTCATCAGCCCAATGTGTTTTGAATTTCAATCTTTGCCAGTCTGATGAATAAAAAATGCCACATTAGACATTAAGATCTTTTAATGACAGAGGCTTTATTGCTTTCTCATAATATTAAAACACAGGAGAGTTTAAACACCCCTTAGAGATCGTTTAGTCCAATTTTCTCATTTTATGATTTTACATTTAAGGAAGAAAGCTCTGGGTGGGAAGTGCCCTCTGCCTGGCCATGCAGCATTCCCACCCCACCCCCTATAACCCCCCACCCCTACCACCCCACCACCAGTGCAGAGCCCACAGCAGAGCTAATGCAGGGATAATGTAGAAAAGGATGTTTTACTGCTGCCATTAGCGGAATTTCAATTATCAAGTCATTGGAGTGATGTGTGGAGGCAAATTGTTCCTACATACGATCTGTGTTTCCAATAAGCATTCATTTCTCACAGTTCTGGAAGCTTGGAAATCCAAGGTCAAGGGGCTTGCATATTCAGTGTCTGATGAGAACTGGCTTCCTGGTCCATAAATGACCATCTTCCCACTGTATTCTCACCTGGTGGAAAAGATGATGGAGCTCTCAGGGGTCTCTTTCATATGGGCGCTTATCCCACTGATGAGGACTCCACCCTCATGACTTAATCGCCTCCAAAAGGCTCCACCTCCAAAAGTCGTCACCCTGGGGATTGTTGTTGTTCAGTCTCTCAGTCATGTCTGACTTTTGTGACCCCATGAACTGCAGCAGTCCAGGCTTTGCTGTCCTTCACCATCTCCCAGAGCTTGCTCAAACTCATGTCCGTTGAGTTGGTGATGCCACCCAACCATCTCATCCTCTGTCGTCCCCTTCTCCTCTTGCCCTCAATCTTTCCCAGCATCAGGGCCTTTTCCAATGAGCCGGCTCTTCCATGAGGTGACCAAAGTATTAGAGCTTCAGCTTCAGCATCAGTCTTTCCAGTGAATATTTGGGGTTGATTTCCTTTAGGATTGACGGGTTTGATCTCCTTGCTGTCCAAGGGACTCTCAAGAGTTCTTCTCCAACACCACAGTTCAAAGTCATCAGTTCTTCAGTGCTCAGCCTTTTCTATTGTCCAGCTCTCACATCCGTATATGACTACTGGAAAAACCATAGCTTTGACCAGATGGACCTTTGTCGGCAAAGTGATGTCTCTGATTTTTAATACGCTATCTAGATTTGTCATAGCTGTTCTTCCAAGGAGCAAACATCTTTTAATTTCTTGGCTGCAGTCACCATCCACAGTGATTTTGGAGCCCAAGAAAAAAGTTTCTCATTGTTTCCATTGTTTGCCCATCTATTTGTCATGAAGTGATGGGACCAGATGCCATGATCTTCATTTTTTGAATGTTGAGTTTTAGTTCAGCTTTACTCTCCTCTTTCACCTTCATCAAGAGGCTCTAATTCCTCTTCTCTTCCTGCCATAAAGGTGGTGTCATCTGCACATCGGAGGTTATTGATATTTCTCCCTGCAATCTTAATTCCAGTTTGTACTTCATCCAACACAGCATTTTGCATGATGTACTGCATATAAGTTAGACAAGCATGGTGGCAATATACAACTTTGATGTACTCCTTTCCCAATTTTCAACCAATCTGTTGTTCCATGTCCAGTTCTAACTGTAGTTTCCTAACCTGCATACAGGTTTTTCAGGAGGCAGGTAAGGTGGTCTGGTGTTTTGCTTTTTTTTTTAATTGGAGGAATATTGCTTTATAATGTTGTGTTGGTTTCTGTCATTCAACAATGCAGATCAGCCCTAATTGTACCTATGTCCCTTCCCTCTTCAGCCTCCCTCCACCCTTATTGTTTATTTATTTTTAATTGGAGGAAGGGATTAGGTTTTAACATATGAATTTGTAGGGACACAAGCATACAATCTATAGCACTCCCTGAGCAGGAACCAAAACCAGGTAGACAAGGGTTCTAATTCTGGTCTTTTACACTAGTGTTGCCACTTTTAGCAAGCTACCTAATTCATCCAAGCCTCAGTTTCCTCATCTGCAAAATGGGGACAGTGACAAAGTCTACCTCTTATGGTTTCCATGAGGTTTAATAAGATAACACAAGAAAATCATTTGACAACGATGCCCAACAGATGTTTAAGCCCTTCATATACTTTGAAGGTGTCTGCATCCGTGTTGTCATTTTCTGCTAGTCTTCAGCCCAGTGACTTCTGCTCTTCGTTTTTTAACCTGCACTTCTTGTTCTCAGACCACTCTGCTGTACAAGGCATTATCTAAAACAGGAACATTGTCAGGGAAAGGACTGCCTCTTGGAATGAACAAGCCACACATCAGAGGAAGGGAGGGGAAGGACACGCCCCAGAAAAGATGCTTCCTTTCTTGGTTTTGCTGAAGCAACTCTTGGAGATTTATTAACAGATGGTGTGGTGGTATTTGTAGCTTCATTTCATCCAAATGTGTCTGGGGCGGGGGGATGGGGGGCGCAGGTATGTCAGGGTTTACCTTGTCTTTTGATCAATCAACCACCAGAGACCTCCAGGCCTGTGAACAGCATGGTGTTGCTCTGAACCCTCTGGCATTCCCCACTCATGTTTAGTTTCAGAAGCTGACACCCTCTGAGCTAAAACCCATGTGGCAAAGCAGCCATCTAGAAGCATGATTGGGATAAATACAGCTTTCCTAGACTGTGGAAATGCTAAGTAGGAACTATTTCCTTCTGGTATTTTAAATCTAAAATTTTTGTCTTTCAGCATTTTTCCCTCTCTCCTTCTCTTGCAATTGTACAGTCTGTGGTCTAACTTCTTTTTGAAGTTAGTAGTAGATTATAATTCTTGGTTTTGGGTAAACAAATTGTGTGTGTGTGTGTGTGTGTGTGTGTGTATGTGTGTGAGATTATCTCTTCTTATTAGCCATTCTCTTCATACCAGTAGGAGGACAGGTTTCTAGGAGATTTGTTCATTTTTAAGGACATAGTGGGGGCTTCCCTTGTGGCTCAGCTGGTAAATAATCTGTCTGCAATGTGGGAGACCTGGGTTCAATCCCTGGATTGGGAAGATCCCCTGAAGAAGGGAAAGGCTACCCACTGCAGTATTCTGGCCTCGAGAATTCCATGGACTGTGTAGTCCATGGGGCCACAAAGAGTCAGACATGACTGAGCATCTTTCACTGCACTGACTAAGGACATAGGGGTCATTTTCTGTGCAACCAGGTTGCAAATGAGGATTTCTGTAACTGTGTATTGTTTGGCCTCCTCATAAAATGTCAGGTTTTTTATTGATATAACTGAAACTGATGCTACATCCACTCCTTTACTAGAAGAGAGTCAACGTAAAGATAAGTTATAGGAACAACAACCCCCTTTACACCTAATTTCTGTGTTACATGCGTTCATGCTCAATCACTCAGTCATGTCTGACTCTTTAGACCCCATGGACTGTAGCCTGCCAAGCTCTTCTATCCATGAGATTTCCCAGGCAACAATACCAGGGTGGGTTGCCATTTTCTGCTCCAGGGGATCTTCTCAATCCAGGGATCAAACCCATGTCTCCCGCATCTCCTGCATTGGCAGGTGGATTCTTTACCACTGAGCCACCTGGGAAGGGTCTGTGTTACACATTCTTCTAATTTTGCCAGCGCTGCCTTCCCCTAAACAATCAGGGCTCTGTCACAGAAATTTCAACCATGTTTCAAGCACCTTCAAAAAATAACATACACATGCAGACCAAGTGCAATGTGGACACTTCAGTTGGCCTCACCCATAAGAAATCTAGAGAAAAATATAATTAACTTTGCTTTGGAAGGACTGACGTTGAAGCTGAAACTCCAATACTTTGGCCATCTGATGCAAAGAGCTGACTCATTTGAAAAGACCCTGATGCTGGGAAAGATTGAGGGCAGGAGGAGAAGGGGACGACAGAGGATGAGATGGTTGGATGGTATCACTAACTCAATGGACATGAGTTTGAGTAAACTCCGGGAGTTGGTGATGGACAGGGAGGCCTGGCGTGCTGCAGTCCATGGGGCCGCAAAGAGTTGGACACAACTGAGTGACTGAACAGAACTGAACTTGTTAGGAGAATGTACAGGTTAAGAGGCTGGTGGTGAAGAGGTCAGGGCTCTGCAGCTGTAGGTGCCCCTGTCTCACTGCACTGGCTGCTGCCCTTCTGGGTCCTGTTCCCTCATCTACATCCCAGGACTTTAGATTAGATATTTAGATTGGAGGAGGGGTGGAGCCCTTCCATCTATCATGCATCTGAATTCCAGCTTCATGCTGCTCTTTGTTTATTCCTTATTGGTGTACTCACGGTTTTCCCCACATTTTTAAACAAAATAAAAAAAAAAATCAATAATCACTTTCTTTACATCACCTCAAATTAATAAGTTGACATAGATGCATCTAGATCTCTTTCTCTACTCTTGCCCTCTTTTAAAAATCATACTATTAGATATTTGATATTTGCTCATTTTAAATGAGAATTTACACACTCAATGCAGAAAAGTACAAAGATGAAAGTTAAAATAACAAACATGAAATCCCATCCTCCAGAAACAAAATTTCTTAGAATAAAGGGAATATTGTTTCTTCCACATATACATGCAAAAATATTGACAGCCATTTTAAGTTGATGGGTATAAATAGTTGATAAAGATGGATTTAATCTGTACATATTCTCTTATTAAGGATTTAAATTTAACTCTGAATTTTAAAAAAATCTGAATTGAAATAGGTTTTGTTAGGCCACAAAATTTTTGTATGTTTTCAAAGATTGTTTTCTAAAATAAGTCTCTAAGGGTAAAAAATTAATGTTTTAGTTTATGAAAAAAAGAAATTATTGGCTCATGTCACTAGGATGTCCAAGGAGAAGGTGTTAATTCTAGATGCAGCTGGATCTAGAAATGGCAACAAGATTATCAAGTGTCTATATAGCTCTCCCTTCCCCCATGTGTCTTGCTCTGTTTTCTTCTGGTTTAGTTCATGCACCTGTGCTGGCAAACCTTGCCATGGGCAACTCCATACTTACATTATCCTAAAATACAGATGCTGCAACTGCTGAGAGATTGGAGTGGTTGCATTTTCTGTGGTGAACCACATGCTTCAATTCATCGACTTTCTAGGCTCAAAGATAGAACAGGAACATCATCATATTTCCTTATCTCTGCCTACTAGGTGCCAGTTTTTCATGATTGCTCTCTTTACATCATCCAGATTTACAACATTCACACATTTATTATCATGATTCCCGCAGTTTTGTTTAGTGTTGGTCTGACATAAAAATGAAGTCAGGGCTCACTACTACTCATTTTAATGTGGTTCTCTATTCTCTACTTTGACTTATCGTAATTGGTTGGATTTTGTTGTCAAGCAGCTTTTTCAAAATTGTTCATTATTAGTGTATGCCCAATGTTCTTTCTTTTAGTTTCAGATTATTTCTATGTTGCTTTTATATTTGAAATATGTCTTTGGTGAAATTCTCCCAGGACACATTTTCTTTACTTTGGGCATTTGTCATCGTGCTGATGTCTTCTGGCTTTATATTTTACTAAGGAAAATTCAGAGGCCAACTTGAGTCTCACCCCATCTCCCCTGCTTATAGATACTTTTTAACTTGCTTTTTTGCATTACAAATTATTTCTTTATCTTTTAAGCGTAATAATCTAAAAACTGTATGTCAGTGTTATGCATGCTCCTTCACATTTTCCTGGAATACTGTATGTTTCTTTCAGTTGATAGATTTGGGTCTTTCTTCATTTCTTCATATACTATATGTCTAAATGTATCTGTATTTTCAGTTGTAGTCTCTATTATAAGCTATCAATTATTTCTATGTTGGATCACCTTTTCTGATTTCTATCTTTATTAGCTTTTTTTCATTGCTTTCTTATCTCTGTGAATTTTTAAAAACTCTGTATTTAGATGGATTATTTCAAATCTTGATAGCAGTTATACAAACATATTTTACTTCATATTTACCATTTCTAGTGCCCTTCATTCCATCTTGTAGTTACAAATTTCCTTCTATTGTCATTTCTTTTTAGCATTTCTAATAGAACATGTCTGCTGGAAAGAAAATTTCCCAGCATATATTTATCTGAAAGTGTATTCATTCTTGTCTTAATTTTTGAAAGGTAGTAACTCTGAAGATTTAATAGAATTCTGGATTGATAGGTTTTTCTCCCCTTTCAGCAATTTAATTGTGATGTTTCAGTGTCAATCTGGCCTTTGTTATTCTTGGAAAGGGGTCAGTAGCCATTCAAATAATTGTTCCTCTGAATATAATGTGTTTGTTTGTTTGTTTTTCTCCTTTGGCTGCTTTTAAGATTTTCTCTTTATTTTTGATTTAGTGATTTAATATGATGCATCTTGATTTGATTTTTTTTCTATTATATTTACCCTCCAGTTTTGCTAAACTTCTTGGATCTATAAAATAATGTTTTTCACCGAATATTTGGAAATTTTGACCTTGACTTCCTCAAATATGCTTTCCTGCCCTACTCGCCCTCTACCTTCCTTTTGGGACCACAATCACAAATACACGTTAGACTACTAGATATCATCCAACAGGTCACTGGGTACTGATTAATTTTTCCAATTTTTAAATTTTATTCATAGTAAATAATTTCTATTACTTTGTCTTTAATTTACGGATCCTTCCTTTGGCTATCTTTAATCTGTTGTTAAGCACAGCCAATACATTTTTCATTTACTATATTACATTTTGATTACACAGTTTTCATTTGGTTCCATTTCTCTACTGAGAGTCCCCACCTTTTCACTGTGACAGTATTTTTTAAAACTTTTGAGACACATTTTTACTAGGTATTTTTAAGTCCTTGTCCACTGACCCTAATATTTGTATCATCTTGGGATCAGTTTCAGTGACTACCCCGTGACTCCTGAGTATGGGTCACATCTTCCTATTTCTTTCGTATCTACTTTTCTTTCTTTTGTCTGTATTACAGCCTGAACATTGCAGTAGATACCTTGTAGGGCCCCTGGATACAGTTATCTTCCTCTGAAGAGTGTGGATTTTCATTCTAGTACGGAGTTAAATTACAAGCTAATCATCTTGAACTTGTGGAGGTTTAGTTTTATACATTTTAAAGATGTGTCCATTTTGGTTTTGATTTTTGTCTCAAGGTAAATCCTTATTTCTAGAACATAGTGTTTATCCCTAAGGATAACCCTTCTGGTATTTCAAAAAGCCTGAGTTATTAACCAAGACGCTATAACTTGGCAGGATTTAAATTCAACAGTGTCTCCCATGATCCAGCCAACAGCTGAAATCAAGGCTCAGCTTTTTCAGGCTTCTAGCTCTTTCTTTTTGCCAATCTTTAGATTGTCTCTATCCATGAGCAATTTAGGAGTCAGCCAAAGATTTGGGGAAATACATATGCATATTTGGGGGCTCTCCACTCAAGCTCTTGTTTTCAGATGCTATGGTAGCCCTAAATTCCATCTTCTAACATCTCAGGCCAATAACTTTATACTTTTCTCCTTGATCTTTACCTACCCAGCACTCTGTAGACTGGAAAATGCCCTCAAGGAAAAAGTCATATAAATGAGGATCTCACCTCAATGATCTCCATCTTCCAAGGCTTGAATCTCTTCCAGTTCTGCCTGATTTTGTTTGTCCTCAAGCATCTTTAAATTGTTGGGGGTTTATATCCTGTTCAGAGTTAGTTAAACATAAGCTTCTTCAACATGATTGGAATTGAAACACCATATTTGATTTTAAATAGTATCTACTGTGTACTATTAATCCCATAATAAATTGTTATTGTCCTCATGGTCTGAACCTCCATTTTTATCTCACTTTGTGGGTTGAACATCTTATCTTAAGGTTATGGCTTCTAAAAAATTTCAGACTTTCTGTTTATTGTGGGGCCCAATAGACACAAAAGGGAATTTGCTACATTAATATGTGATGAATAGGGAGACAGGTTCTCAGACTCTGGAAGGCCATAGCGCAACAGACAATTCTTTACCTCAGAGTAGTGTGTTGGTTAGTTCCAAGTATTACTATAAAAATCAAAGGTCCTGAATGCCATTAATTTTTCTGCTTATCACTTGACCTTCAGGGTATGTCTTAAGACCTACAGAAAGCATCCTAGAAGAATCCACATGAATCTCTCAAGCAGATAAATCAGATACAAGATTATCTAGTATTGGATGGTCCTAGGCCCCAACTGCCATTCAGGCTTCTTTAAGGTAAAATAAGTGTTCACATTTTATATAAATAAAATTAAAAGTATTTCTTGTGGTCATTAAAATCATACATCCATTTAAAAATATATATGTATTCTTAAAAGAAAAAAAAGTTACAATGAAGGCTACAAATGTCTCCTGTTGGCTCAGTTTATTCCTTCCTATTATCCCTGAGTTTTGAAAAATAAGAGACTCTACTAGCACAGCTTCTTTCTGAGAAGCTTTAAATCTTTAGAGAATATCCAGGTGAAAGGGTCTGAGACCCCTATCTGGAATTTGTTTAGAGTAAACCAGACGAAACTAGAAAGAATTGATTGAGCTCCTTTGCTACATAGCACGAAAAAAGAATTATTCTGCAGGACAGAGCAGAGTCAGTTGGGGTGTATTCTTTCTTTGGGACACTTAACTTTATTTATGATCTCTGTTTCTTGTCACTTCTCAGGTTATCTGGGAACTTTTAAGGCAAATGCACAGACTGGTTAGTTTCTCTTAATCAGTGTAAGCATCGTTCCATCCTTAGCCTGGATTGTGCTGTCCTGGTAGATAAAGAGGTTATCATCATGGTATTCTCACATCTAACCTTTAGAAGTGAAAAATTAAATAAAATTCCACATCTGAGGAGTTTCACAGATCTCTCATCCCAGTTTGATGTATGGAGGCTAGTGTTCAGTTTAATACTTTGAGGATTAAGAACAGGTCTGAGAACTTCAGAGATTTTTCTTTTGGCTCTTAACTGTCTAACCCATGTTTCTGGGATATTTCCAGAACATCCCACTGACACATTATCTTTTGTCCTAGAGGCCAAGGAAAAAAACAACAATGACTAATTCTTATTTTAATAGGCGTCTGTGTCAGAGTCTTAAGCTTAGGAGGAGGTACAAATGAGGCTATCTCACTGCATACAGTGAAATTCTCACAGTTTTCCAACTAGGCCTTTGTAGTCAGTTTTATTTAGAAGTTAAATAGCATTTTTAAGAGATATGGAAATTGGGATCTCAAAGATTTAAGACAACCCAGTGCAAGTTGCCTGATATCTGATGACTCGAAAGCCTTTCAGGTTGACTGTTACCTGCAGTGGCTGGTGATCCTCTGATGTCAGCTGAATCCCCTTATGGTTTCTGTCTGAGGACTGTGCCATTTGGGGGGATACCCTATCACATGACCCACTCGCTCCCCGAAAAGCTAGTGAAGCCAGGTGACAGGGAAGGGGGCACTGCGCGGTGGCTAAGTGTTTTCACACCAAGAGCTCTACGCAAAGATGCCTTGCTAAAAGCCCTTTCAGCCTCTGGGCCTGCTCCCCTTGATTCTGTCTCGGAACCACAGCTCAGCTGATTCTGGAGAAACATAACCTTGACTCTGTCACTCCCCTGATGAAATCCCAAATGTCACCTGTCACTGCATAGTTACAGCCTTTCAGTGGCTCCCCTACCTCCTCCAGGATGAAACCCAAATTCCTGTGCATGCCTCACAAGGCCCTGGCATTCTGGGCCTGTGGTTCTTCAGCCTCATCTTTGTCATGTCCTCTCCCACTGGGGGCTGCAGATGGAGAAGCTACCTGGCTATTTCCTCTCCTTTCCTCTGGTGAGCACCCTCATCCCACCTTGCACCTTTGCTGCCCTCTCTTCTTCTTACCCTCCCACTTTAAACTCAGATACCAGCTCCTCTGGTGATCTCCCTACACTCCTCTCCAAAAAACCTGGGCCAGAGCTCATCCAACTCCCTCCCTGAACTGAACGCTCCTGTAAGAACCCATCTGTGGACTGCATCCTTGGAGCCCAGAATGGGCCCACATGTGGTCAATGCCCAATAGATATTGGTTGAATGAATCTAAGATAGTTTGTAATCTTTTCAAAGGTAGGACTAAGGGACAGAAAAAAAAAATAGTTGAGAGTTCTTTGTTTTGTTTCCTTTTAAAAGAATTCTTTCTGAAAGTCGTATCATTTAAGAATTTCTGTTCAGTTGTTTTTTTTTTTTTTTTTTAATATCCTTCAGGCTCTGATTTTACAAAGGATCCCTCTTGATCTCTGAATATCACCCTGGAACATCAGACAAAGAAAAGCACTGGAATGATTTACTCGGATTGGAGGTGGTGGAAGAAAATGAATGGGCTTCCCACTTTCCTTCTGAACTATACTTGTTTATACATAGCAATGAAATATTTTCTCTCAGTTTTTTCCCTTAAAACATCTTGTCTGAGGAAAGTGGGAGGAGAACTTGGAAAACTGTCCCTTAAAACAGTTTTCATTAACTGAAAAATGGTGTGAAAGAAAAATATATGTCTGATGGAAATGCAGTTTAGTTATCACACATATGGGATGCATTTTTCTTGAGTTAAAAAGTTTCTGAAGAAAAGAATCCCATAAATATACAAACTGCTTTATTTTGATATTCAACTCAATTCAGAAGTGCTACAGAGAATTGAACATAAAAAGCATTGACTTTTGAAGACCACATCTAAAATTTTATTATTGTTGGCATATTTATTGAAACATGTAGCATAGATGATTGATTTATTTCCATGCTGTTTTGCTGAGCTCATGTTTAAGTCTTGATTTCTGGTCAAGGCTGAGTTTTGCCTTTGGGATCTTGTTTGAAAGATTTTTTTTTGTAACATAAGAATAGATCCATTTTGACTCTTATTTCTGCAAGTAGCAGAACTGTTCTCAGAACTTCCTTTTTATGGATTAAGTGTTAAATTAGATGGTGCTTTTGGAAGATTTTCTCAGGGATTCCATCTCCGAAGTATTTTCCAGGTGACTTCCCCCTCACTGGCTCCAGAGTAGGACCCCCAGGGTCAGGATCATAAACTCAGTGGCTCTTTGATATGGTAACGGCCATACGATGGGCAATTTACCCCAAACACAAAAATAGGTCTTGGAGGATCTTAATCTAGGTTCAGAATGCTAGGCTTCTGTGAAATTTGCATGCAGCTCACACTTTCTGTTCTTCCTTTGCCAATGCTGGAGCAAAATGCAGTTAAGGAGAAGATAAGATGCTGGCCAGTCAAATGGAAAACATGTTATAAAATGAGTGTCTTACCGCTAAACCCAACTCTCTTTTCACCAAGTCTGTGCCACCTCTGACAGGACCAGGGGGTCCTTGGGAGAAATGCCATGGACTTACATCACATGAAGAAAGTTTTCCAGAAAAGTTAGATTGTGGAAATTCCTCTTATTGAAAGACACTCTTTATGGAACAAGGGGGGAGAAAGGGGAGGAACTTGGAGCTTGGAAGTGGCCAAATGCCCAGTGATTCTGTTCCCCTTGTCTTGCAAAACGATCCCCCAAGTTCAAGTATCCAGAGACCCCTGGGATCCCAACTCTTTTCCTTGTAGATTCTCAAGACCTTCCAGATTTGTCTTAACTGTTGGTCTGACCCCTCTGTCTTCAAGCTGCTGTGAGTCTGGATATTATTAGGCAATGACCACTGTGAGGCACTCTCACAGGCCTAAGCCTTAAGAGAAGGAATGACCCAAACCATTCCCTCAGGGAACTTCCTCTAGAGGAACATCATACTTAGATGATAGGTTCGGGAACCAAGGCCCCTAAGACAAAAATCTCCTGTGTTTAACCTCACCCCTGGAAGTTTCTAAGGGAGGCGATGTGTTGAAGAATGATGTACTTTGACATTCATCTTTCAGTGTAGCCATCAGTCTGCTGAACTGGGCCATTGATCTTTCCAGCCTTCAGACTCAGACTGAAACAGCCTCTTCCTGGGTCTCCAGCCTTCCAAGGTTTGAACCAGTCCATACAGTCCATCGGTCCATCGATGCTCAGTTGTGTAGGACTCTTTTCAGTCCCATGGACTGTAGTCCACCAGGCTCCTCTGTGCATAGGATTTCCCAGGCAAGACTACTGGAGTGGGCTGCCATTTCCTTCTTCAGGGGATTTTTCCTACCCAGTGATAGAACCCCAGTCTCCTGCACCGCAGGCAGATTCTTTACTGCTGAGCCACTAGGGAAGACCATGTGAAAGAGACTAAGGCTGAATAAATAAGGGTAGGAAACAATGAAATGAGGTCCTAGAATTCTGAGTGGACCAGTTAACTAAAAGGTTAGTAGAGCATAAGTGGAAAAAGTATATAATTAACCAAAAAGTTGAACTAAATTGAAGTAAAATCTTATATTTCTAAGACTTTTGTCCCTTTCTTTGATATTTCTGCTTTTCTCCCCCACCACTGACCCTCTCTGACTTTTCAATTATCTATAAGGCTTCTCTTCTTTTAAGTTCTCATGGATTAGGAGCCTATTGGCTTATTATTCCTGGGTAAGGTTGAAGAGGGACTCAGGTAGTATAATTCCTGAAATAAAAATTCTGGGTGACAGAGGTGGTGAACTGAGTCCATTATCTCTGTGAAAAGGGGCACAAAAAGATAAAGAAAGTGCTTCAAAATCTATGAGGCAAAATCAAAGTGAATGTGATATGATTTAATGTGATTTCTATATATATTTTTGAAATGTGCATTAACAGGGGAAAAAGATGTTTCTTAAAAAGGGAAATATCCTGAATGAGAATCGCTGAATTGGACAGATGGAATAATTCATATCCTAAAGATGGTTTAGTTATCAAAAAAGTGTTAACTGGAGAATGCAGTCAAGTTCGAAGCATTTCTCGGGGTTCTAATGATAGAGCAAATGCAATAATCAGCGGCACATTTCCTGCATTACTATGCAAATCGCGCTGCCTCTAAATTAATAGTTGTCATTTCTTGTGTTTCCTGGTTTCTCCTATCCCTTTCATTTCGGTATCAGAGATTAAGAAAAAAGGCATACTTCTACTATCAGTCAACTTTTGACTACATGTATTTTCACTCTTTTTGGCCAAGCTCTAGTTCACTGACACCGACTTAATGAAAAGAAATGATAGTACTATTAAAATATAATTATGGACTTAAAATAGCAGGCACATTCTTTAACCACCATGGTTATAATAGAGATGGGTTATGATTAGAGCCTTAAGTGTAACTGTGAATTATCCTCCTTCTGCTGTTTGAGGGGAAGGGAAAGAATACATAACAATTCCAAATATTTTTTCCTTTTTAAAATTATTTTTGGCTGGAGGCATAGTTTGAAGATATATATGTTTTGTTGTGAAATGCTCTAAGAAGCCGGTTTAATGGTGTATCAGTGGTTCCTAAATTGGGCAGGAGGGTAAGCTGCATATCAGACCCGGGGCAGGGGGGTAACTTCGCAATGTCAATGTCCCCCTGGAGATTCTGGCATCTAGCTGAAAGGAGACCATTCATTCCCCCCTACTCCTTGCTAGCACAAACCACTTTCAATATTGATAGAATAATATTCTTTAGCTATCTTGGGGATATAAATGGGTTGAGAATTACTAACTTGAATGAATTTTGCAGTTAAAGAACTAGGCCACTGTAACTTAACTCTCTTGTCTTTTAGGATAAGATTAGGTATCAGTTACTGAGTATGTGTATGTATTAGCTACTTTGCTATGTACTTATGTACATAGATGAGGAGTTAGAGGCTTGGTGAAGCATATTGTCCAAGACAACCTATTAGTGGGACTGCTGTGATTTGCATCCTAGCTTTTTGGCCTCCGAAGCTCAATAAAAAAGATCACTATCAATTTGAACAACTGGGGCAAAACCTTGTAATGGACATCTGTGATCGCCTGCCACCATCTCTTGCTGTCTTAGGGTGGCAGCACCTGGGCTTCCCAGGTGGCACTAGTGGTAAACAACCCACCTGCAATGCATGAGACATGAGAGATGTGGGTTCAATCCCTGGGTCAGGAAGATCCCCTGGAGGAGAGCATGGCAACCTACTCCAGCATTCTTGCCTGGAGAATCCCATGGATAGAGGACTGGTGGGCTACAGTCCACAGGGTTGCACAGAGTTGAACACGACTGAAGTGACTTAGCACACATGCACCCCAACTCTCCCTTGGAGATCACTCATCTCTCACTCTCAGTTCATATGGCTCACTCTCACTGCTGACTCCAGGGATGGCCTCTTTCTCAAGTTCAGCCAATCAAGAAGCACCTGCTAGAACCTCAGCCACAGGGATTGGTCCAGGGATGGGCACATAACCCTTATATATATTATAAGGATTTGGCTTAAGCAATTGCAGAGGTGAAGAAGTCCCAACATCTGGGTTGGCAGGCTAGAGACTCAAGAGAACTGATGTAGAGCTCCAGTCTGAGTCCGAGTCTACAGGCCTGAGAACCAGGAGAGCCAAAGATATAAGTTCCAGTTCAAACCCTGGCAGGCTGGAGACCCAGGAAGAGCTTATGTTTCATTCTGAGTCTGAAGGCTGGAAAGATCAATGTCCCAGCTCAAGGAATCAGGCAGGAAGGGTTCCCTCCTTCTCTTGGGAGGATCAGCCTTTTTGTTCTACTCAGGCTTTCAGTGGATTGGATGAGGCTTCCCTTCATGAAAGTGAGCAATCTTCTTTCCTCAGTTTATCAATTCAAATGTTCATCTCATCCCAAAACACTCTCACAGCACATTCAGACTAGGTTTGACTCAATATCTGAGCCCCTCATGGCTCAGTCAAATTGACACATAAAATGAACCATCACGATATCAGAGAGTAGAGCTGAGCGATGCTATAACATGAATGACTCAGTCAGCGGCACCTCTACTTCTAGCCATGCCTCATTCTTTCCGTTGGGTCTTTTCACACACATAAACCAATAAATCCCCAGCTCCATCCCCCTTTCTGAGGGAGGAGGGAAGAGATCTCACCAACATGAACCCCTCACCAGTCAATCCCTCCAAGTCCTCACATAGCCCTGATGAAACATAAAATCAGGTGCCTGCTGTACTGAAATGCATTGAAAACACATCTGGAAGTGCAGCTGCTGGCCCTGTGTGTGCGACTCTGCTGAATTTAGGGTCAGTGGCAGGGACCACAGGCAGGAACATTGCTTCTGTGCATCTCACAGGATAGCACCCCATATACGGAAGTGAAATGCTTTCAACACTTTTGCAATCTTTCAGTAATTTTCCATTCTTTCAGGCATTTTAAATTCCTACATTGGTCAGTTTTATTGCTTTTAATTTTCTTTTTGACTTTTTAAAACTTCAAATAAAATTACTTGTCGAGGCAAAATTGTCCTGTGGTTTTGTCCACATTTTTTAAAAGTTCACCTGGTTTTTTTTTTTTTGCTGAGATATTTGGAAAAAGCTCTCAACAGCAAAAATTAGGTCTTGAAAACCTCTTTATTTTCCTGGGTTATCTTTCAGGCTGTCCTTACATTCAGGAATCTCTTCACAATCCCTTTTTTATAATATAGAGATGGAACTAAGAAGACCTAACTTATAATTAATTACTTCCCAGAGTACTTTGTCCTTCTTTTAATGTGTCCCTGAGTGCTAGTTATGGATTCATCCAGAAATGTTTATTTCTAATAATAAGAGAGCCTTCCGGTCAATTAACACAGAAGCCTGTCTTGTAGTGGAACAGTACCTCTAGTTTCTGGCCAAAACTTTCTCTTAGTTCTATTTGGAAAAAAAAAAAAAAAAAAACGACTTCACTATTGCTTGTTCATTTAAAACTGCACTGTTTGAGCTGGTGTGTACTTGCCACACCTGTCCAACTGATGCCTTCTTAGAATAAAAACAACAAAGCAATGTGGGCTTGCAAAACTATGAAGATATGTAGAACATGTCTATAACTCCAGTTCTATCATCAAAAAATGGCATGGTTGATACAGTGTCAGTTTACTTCAAAGGGCAATTTTGAGAATATGCTGAAGTACGAGATATGAAAAAGAAGGTTAAAATACCCCCAAAGGTAGTTATTCCATAGTATCCTTTATAACATGGGACTGGAGGTTTCTAATGGTCTTGAGTGGGCTTCCCTGATAGCTCAGTTGGTGAAGAATCCACCTGCATTGCAGGAGACCCCAATTCAATTCCTGGGTCAGGAAGATCCCCTGGAGAAGGGATAGGTTACCCACACCAGTGTTCTTGGGCTTCCTTTGTGGCTCAGCTGGTGAAGAACCTGCCTGCAATGTAGGAGACCTGGGTTTGATCCTGGTTGGGAAGATCCCCTGGAGAAGGGAAAGGCTACTGACTTCAGTATTCTGGCCTGGAAAATTCCATGGACTGTATAGTCCATGAGGTTGTGAAGAGTTCAACACGAATGGGGTTGAGGGATGAGTAACTTTCTGAACTACGTAAATCCATTTTGGAAAGCCCATTGTCTCAAGTCCTATGGGACCGAGTTCTCACTCTTTCCCAATCACAGGAGTTCTCAATTTTTCCCAACCACAGCATGCATGAGAGTCATAACCTGCACGAAAGCCCAGAATCCTTAAAGTTTCACACTCCAAATTCTTTGGGATGTAGCATCCTACTTGAATGTGTTGCCGTAACTAGGAATAGGACATCAGTAATTGTGACTCCCTGTGGCTTAGGGGGTGCCTAGGACAGAGAGGGTGGAGAGAGTGATGGAATTTCCCCCTCAAACACTCCATATCTCACCTCCTTCTCTTTCATAAAGCAGACAAGAATGCAAATGGGTGATCACAGATCACTCATGGCTAACCTGAAATCTGAGGTAAATTTTTGTCCTTTAAACTCTAGCAGCATAACTGCTTAAACTCTCAGTAACAAATATCACTTGAGGAGCAACTCACAGATGAACTTGACCCACCCATGATTCAAAACCCTGAAGATGAGGACCCTGTATATGAAGGGGGGTTGGGGGCAGGGGCCAGTAGAGATATTTGGTGGGAGAGATTGTGTTTCTTGTTGTTATTTAGTCGTTTAGTTCTGTCTGACTCTTGTGACCCCTTGGGCTATAGCCCACCAGGCTCCTCTGTCTGTGGGATTTCCCAGTCAAGAATACTAGAGTGGGTTGCCATTTCCTTCTCTAGGGGATCTTCCTGACCCAGGGATTGAACTTGCATCTCCAGCATTAGCAGGCGAATTCTTTACCACTGAGCCACCAAGGAAGCACAGAGATTGGGTTACCATGTCTAAAAACATCTTTTCAAAATCAAACGTGTCCCTGGAATTTCAGAGGAACTTCCATTTCCTTACCTGTAAAATGGGAGTAGTTAGGACTGGAGACGATATCTAAGAGCATGGAGATTACAGACGCTTAGTAAGGGGCAGGGAATCTTCCTGTCTAAGATACAACAATGGAGTGGTGTGTGGGCTGCAGGGACTCAGAAAAGGTTATGAACACCAAGCGTCTGCGGTGCATTCTTGCCAACATGCCAGGAGAAAAATGGGAACAAGCAGGGCATGTGGTCCATGTCTTCCTGGAGTGCCCCGCTACATGGTGGAGACGGACACCAGCTTAAGGACTTCTGCTTTGGCTAAGTGTGGATAAAACCTACATAGAAGGGCAGAGAAAGTTCCATGGAAGTGGAATTGGCAGGGGAAGGTAGCAAATGTTTGCATTGCTCTAAAACGCATGCTGTCATGACGCTTAAGAGCATTACCACCCGCCCCAAGATGTTCTCCAATTCTACCTTAACACACCGACTGTACAGAGTCCTTTATTATTTTCTTAAATCAAGTTTGGCTGCTGGGGACACAAAGCCGTTCCTTGGGGCCCTTCAAGGGAGCACAAAGAAAATTACAAGGGCGTGAACTACAGCGATTACAAAGAAGCTGAGACAGAAGACTCTATCAAATGCTTGCGTTCCTTGGCAGGTATAACCAGCTCAGTTTTTATTGCACAAACAAATGCTACTAGGCAGCGACGCCATAGATGTCATAGATGGGGCGTGGAGGGGACAGATGGCAAGGGGGTGCCTCTTGGAGCCAGCAAGAGTATGATGCTCTTTTCTTCCTTGGAGAATTGTCACCCTTAAAAAAGAGAACGGAATGCTTTTCATCCTCATGAGTGTCAACAGTGAAGTGGGTGACTCCCAGCCTTCCCTCCTGGGAGCTGCCTGCCCCCACTCCTCAGGATCTTGCCTCTATTTTCTGGCAGGGCTTGGCCTGGGACCTGGGAGCCCAAAAGCAGCCCTGGGCTTTGGCTTGTTGAGTGGCTGTTTAATGTGCAGGTGGCATTCTCTTGACCAAATCCAGCCCTTTGTTTTTCCTGAAGCTGCACAGAGCAGCCTCTAAGCCTGGAGGAGGACCTAGCTCCATCCAAGGCCTGAGTGGAGGAAAAAGGCTGGAATGATGGCTCATGAGCTCAGGTGCGGTTGCCAATGTCTGGTCCAGAGGTAACAACAGTTTTCATGAGCCTTTTGCTCAGGAGCCCAGTGATTAATGCGCCAACATGAACACAAGTGGACAGCCATGCTCCTAAAACTGGGTCAGGGCAAATCAGTCCCAAATACAGACATGCGTTGTTCAAATCTTGGGACAAATAAAAGTTGTCCTCACTCAACCACTAAGGGAAATGGACTTGCATTGTTTGAGCACCAACAGGTTTCAGGCTCTATGCTAGCTGCTTGCAGTAGGCTGCTTGATTCAGGCTCATAACAATGTAGAAAGTGAGCATTATTATGTCCGTTGTGTAGGAGAAGCAGGCACTCAGAGGTTAGAGAGCTACCTGAAGTTGTTGCCTTCATAAACCTGGTAGAAGAACCAGGGTCCTATCCCAGCCTTACCAGACTAACACCATTCCCACACGCTCCCTTCTAGAATGGTCCGCCCTGAGGTCTCTTGCTGCTGTTGCTATTGTTGTTGTTGTTGTTTCTTCTGTGCTTCGCCCACTATCCCTTCTCAAATATTCACTGATGACCAAACGGCTGTGCTTGTAGGCATGATCTTGTGCCAAGCAAAGTACACGGGGAGCAAAGGGACCCTACCAAGTGCAGAGGCTAGAAACCAGTAGCTGAGATGTCCACAGGCATTTTTCATTGTCTCCATATGACAGTGTTGGGTGCCACAGTGCAAGATGGGCAGTTTGGCTGCACAGCGCCAGCCTGGGGGCACCATTCTTAACATAAGTGTGTGGACTGGGGGTGGAGGAAGGTCCTGGCCAGCAGGTCTCTGTCTCCCCAGTCTGTGAAACCTCCACTCCATGAAAGCCAGAGCAGCATGACATTTATCGGTTGTCTCCATTTCAGCTCCTATAAGACAGCATTTGAAGAGTAGTTGCTGTGATCTAAAATAGAATCAGCCTTGGTTTTTGTCTGTAAAGTGGAGGTCCATGTGATTTGTGACGAGTTGCCCAAGTGCACCCAGCGGTTATTGGCAAATCCAGAACCAACTCCGATATCATAGAGAAAAGCCCAGAGCCTCCTACACCCATCCTTGCCTTTTGAACACCAGTTGCAAGGCCTCCTCTTGGCAAGATGTAGCTAAAGAAAGATCCCTTCTGAGGCATCATGACAATTGATCTGCCTTGTGAGAAAACCCATCAAACTCCCTTTGATGATAGTAATCTGCTGAGGACTCACCCAATGCCAGGACTGTTCTAGGTGACTTTCAAGCCTTATCTCATTTAATTCTGGAAGAAACCATCAAGATGAAGCACCTTATTGCCACTGCCTCACAAAAGAGAATATTTGCTCAGTGACTTACGCATGGTTGACCCAGGAGGCCCTGAATCCCAAGCAAAGCTGTTTCTTCCTAAATGTTGCACTGAACAGAGAAATAATTCAGCCATTTCTTTCATTCATTTTGTATTTCTTCTGGTTACAATATAATTTTTTTTTAATCTAGTGAGAGAAGCTTGAAAGCGGGTAGGCCAAGAGATCCTGTTTATTATTTAGGCAACAGTTTCAGTGATGACTTTCATATGAACCTTATCAGTGTCAAACCAGAGTTTACTAACACTTTGCTAACTTATAAACAGGCTCCCACACACTCACTCTGGAGCTTATACAGAGAAGCACATGTAAACATTTCAAAACATTTCTGGTGGACAATTAATTTTTTTTCCTTTGGGAAAATATCCGATTGATGATAATAATGAAGCAATGCATATTTTGAAGATAAATAATATGAAAATGGGTGGCTTCAGTCTCTTTCAAGAATTGTGGGATGCTTAGAAATTGTCATTAAGTTTCTGCGTACTTAGAGGTCCATTTTGCAGTGGCTCCAAGGAGTGTGCTCAGGAATGCAAGATGGAAGAGGGGAGACCAGTTATGAGGTTTTTTGGTTTATTTGGAAATTCTGTGTCTTCTGGAGAGCCAAGGACTTTTGTCTTTGAAACGTTCTTCGTTTTTTCTAAAGTACAGTGCTGTACTTCTAAGAACCTTCTCTGTGGCTACTTTCAGATTTCTTCCTTGCCGTTTCTGTTTGCTTTTTCTTTTTTCTCTCTCGGTCCTCTCTCTGTGGGAAAGGTAATCTGGGAGGGTGGCCAGTGCTGGCAGGGGAAAAACAGGAGCATGTTTATCACGGTTTACGACCCCAGCGCTTCCCAAAGGAGAAACGTTCACATCTGAGCATCCTCCTTGGGTCTATTGTCCTTCTCTGAGATCTTCAAAGATATCTCTTCCAAGGGGAACGCTTGGGTCATTGTGGCTTCCTTTCCTCCAGAACCATTAAGATAATATTCCCCCAGTTGAACATCAGACAACACTTTTGGTGAAGGACTTCAAGAAAAACACCAATAAAGCTAAATCTATGACCTTCAGTCTTGAATTGTGTGTATCAACTGTCAGATTTGAAAACCATTCACCTTAGGTTCACTCAGGGGCCCTGGAAAGGTCATTAATACATCCAATGCCTCTCCTTTTCTCTTGGCACATAGTAGGATTGCATCTCTTTACCCACTTTGAAATTAAGCCTGACCGTGTGACTTGACTTGACTCTTGACATGACAATGGCAGAGCTAGGAGCCCGAATGTAATCTTCTCTGGTCTCTTTCCCTCCATCCTGGCAACCAGCAACGTCTGCAAGAGTGATGACTCCATCAGCAGGCACGTCCCTGCTGATCTGTGAAGGGCATCTTTTACATGATGTAAGTAATCAGCAGATAGGTAGGGGTCCAGGCCTGGGTGTCCTTCTGTGGAGAATTTCTTGACTGGGTAAGAGCAGCCTTCTGAAGCTTTCTTCTAAATATACAATTACTATGAAATTTCAAGTTGGAAGTTAACTATGGTATCTTTCTGGGTGATGCCTCCATACTATGTTTCCTGATCAAAGATCTAGGGGAAGATTTGGTCTTATCAGCTGTGTAAGCTTCATAGCCAAATCATTAATCTTCCTGAACCCCCATTCTGAAAATCTGCAAGTGGGGTGACAACCACCTCTGCCTATTTATGACCCTTTGGAGGAGTTTTAAAGGCAAAGTAAGATGGTGTTTGTGGAAATGCAGTCCAAGCCATGTCAATACAGTATCATCATTCCTAGGTATAAAGGGCATTGTGCTCACCAGTCCTGGTTGCTGGCATGGGTGGTCTAAGGGTTGATGTAGATGATCAATGCTTTCTGATGGGGTCAGGGGCCAGGTGGCCTCACTGGATGGAGTAAGACGTCTTTCTGAACTCAGGAACTGGAGGCCCTGTAACTCCTCAAAACTGTGCCGCCTGCAGCTAAGCCCGCTTTACCAAACACGAGTTCTGCATCTTGGTTCATCCATTTGCAAAACACCTGAAATATCTACCTCATAGGCTTGATCTCAACAAAATAACCACTAGGGAGACATCCTGAAACCAGGAGGGTCCAAGAATCAGTTCTACTAGGACAGTGGTCCAGTTTTCCCCCTGAGAGTCCCTTTGGTCCTGGTAGGTCCCGTTTGTGAGGAATCCAGTCTCAAAAATCAATCATCTTGGCAATTTCTGAGACAGTGGGAGGCAAAGAAGCACTTATCAACTGTCTGCAAGTAAGAATATCTGTCTTTCCTAGCAGATAGATGGCCTTTCTTGGATATAGCCCACTAATTTTTATTAATCTTTTGCTGTGGAGTGGATCCTGAGTTTTGACTAATTTTTTTAACTTCAAATGTTTGGATGATTTGAGACTCCCCCCACCCAGAAAAATGGCCTTTTAATTTTTACATATTTTCCCTTTCAGTGCAATGTGGTTTCTATTTTCAAGTACACAGATTCAGAATAACTCAGTTCTTCAATGCCTTCCTCCTCTTTTCCCTCCCTCCCTCATTTCCTGTTCTGTAGCACTCTGACCAGCCTTCGGCTGATTCTGGCTTCCTGGGCAAAGCCTTGGAGCTGGACATCTTCCAAAACTACCCCTGGAAAACGATGGTGGCAACTCCCATATACTCTTCCTTGGAAGAAGCACCGCAGGACAGGTTGCCTCCCCATTTGGGAGTGTGGTTACCGAGCTGGGCAGGGATGTCAGGCTGTAACTGACTCATTCATGAGTCTGGCCTCAGTGCACAGAGAGAAGCCTGGATCCCCCTACCCCAGCCAAGCGGTTTCAGCTTATCTCTAAGGAGATTAGAGGACCTCTGGCTCATTGATGCCTTTCTTTCGGAGCCAAAAGGCCTAGCAGATCAAAGTCAACATGACTTCACATAGCTAGTGGCTTATCTCCTGCCTGTCCTAAGACCACTGACCTCTCAATTAAGGTTTTAAGAACAATTTCTTTTGGGGGAGGAAGTGCTCATAGGATGGAGGACAGTTTACACTTTCAGACCTCTGGTCCTGACCCTGTGGCTGGGCGGCCTGTCATGACTACTCACCATGCAATTAGGCAGCATTTTTCAATTCCCTTATAAAGAAAAAAAATGTTATTTTTGCCAAAAATATCTCCAAGTGTCCTAAAGCATTCTATTTCTCATATCTAATGAGGTGACAGTGGAATTTGTTAGACGAATATGACTTTATCAAGCTTTAATGCTAGCACTCCTCTCAAACCCAGAGCTTCATGGCGTGTCGAAGGAGACACTGATAACCCAAAGCCTTGGCTGACTGATGCATTTGGGTGCATTCCTGTGCTTCCTGGTGGAGACCAGCCCCTCACCCTCTGCATAGTTTCAGCCTCGTTAGAGTCTTCCTTGAAGCGTGGCCTGCTAGTTTGCAAGTCTTGAGTTGATTAAACTGAATGCCAAAGAAAAATATCTTGTACCCTGGTGCTGAAAAATTCTCTGAAAGAGGTGGACTTTTCAAATAGATGTTGTAAACTGTGAATTATGTGTGTGTGTATTTACATATATGCGTATATGTGTGTGTGTGTGTGTGTGTGTATATATACACACACACACTTAGTTTTCTGAATGTCCGTCTAGTCAAAGCTATGGTTTTTCCAGTAGTCATGTATGGATGTGAGAGTTGGACTACAAGGAAAACTGAGTGCCGAAGAATTGATGCTTTAGAACCGTGGTGTTGGAGAAGATTCTTGAGAGTCCCTTGGACTGCAAGGAGATCAAACCAGTCTATCCTAAAGGAAGTCAGTCCTGAATATTCATTGGAAGGACTGATACTGAAGCTGAAATTCCAGTACTTAGGCCACTGATATGAAGAACTGACTCACTGGAAAAGACCTTGATGCTGGGAAAGATTGAAGGTGGGAGGAGAAGGGGACAACAGAGGATGAGATGGTTGGATGACATCACCGACTCAATGGACATGACTTTGAGCAAGCTCCGGGGAGTTGGTGATGTACAGGGAAGCCTGGTTGTGCTGCAGTCCATGGGGTTACAAAGAGTTGGACACAACCGAGTGACTGAACTGAATTGAACTGATATACCCACTGTTTTCATTGTTCAGTAGCTAAGTTGCGTCTGATTCTTTGCAACCTCATGGACTGCAGCATGCCAGGGGGTCCAGACTGTCCTTCACTGTCTCCCAGGGCTTGTTCAAACTCATTTCCATTGAATCAGTGACACCACCCAACCATCTCATCCTCTGTTGCCCCCTTCTCCTCCATATACATATATATATATATATATATATATATATACCCACACACACACATATATATATACATAACATATACATACATATATATGTACACATTATGTATATATACACACACGGGCATACTTAGTGTGTTTCATTTTATTGCACTTTACAGATATTACATTTTTCACAGACTTAAGGTTTGCAGCAATTACATCAAACAAGTCTATCAGTGCCATTTTTCCAATAGCATTTGCTCACTTCCTGTCTCAGTGCTATATGTTGATCATTCTCACAACATTTCAAGCTTTTTCATTATTATTTTATTTGTTTATGGTGATCTATGATCAGTGAACTTCTTGCAAAATGATGATAGCACCCACCCATTCAATAAAGATGATAGCAACCACTCAGATGGTGGTTAGCATTTTATAGCATAAACAGTATTTTTAAATTAAAATAGGTACATTTCTTGTTTATACATAAGACTATTGCATATTTAATACAATACAGTGTAAACATAACTTTTGTATGCACTGGGAAAGCAAAAAATTAATGTCACTTGCTTTATTGTGTTACTTGCATTATTGTTGCAGTCTGGACCGGAATTTGAACTATCTCTGACATATGCCTGTGCACACACACACACACACAGACACACACACACGTGTGTGTGCATGCTCAGTCACTTCAGTTGTGTCTAAATATTTGCGACCCTATGGACTATAGCCCACCAGGCTCCTCTGTCCATGGGATTCTCCAGACAAGAATACTGAAGTGGGTTGCCATGCTCTCCTCCAGGGGATCTTCCCAGCCCAAGGATCGAATGTTTCTTATGTCTCCTGCATTGGCAGGCAAATTCTTTACCACTAGCATCACCTGGGAAGCCCCATACACACACACACACACTTTTTACTAGCAGATATACTGTCTCTTTATTGGATGTTTGTGCCAGGTTCCCTAGAAGATACCATGGATGTGTATAACCAGTCTCTCCCCTTGAGAAGCTGTACCAAGGAGTGACGAATTAAGTGTTAGATTGTTGTAATAGACTAGAGCTCAGACTCCAGGGCACTCAGACTGGGGTTTGAATCTCGGCTTCAATGATGACTACCTGTTCACCCTCAAGAAGTTACTTAACTTCTCAACCTTCTGTTTCTTTGTCTTTAAAACTGGGAGAAGCATCCTTAGTGCTTCTCAGGTTTCTGTAAGGATCAAATGAAATAAACCGTTAAGGTCTAGAGTCGAGTTTACGGCATATGTAAGTATTCAATAAATAGCCTTGGCTAGTTGTTTCATTATTGTTTTGTAAATTTTAAAATTTTGTTGTTCAAGGTGGGGTAGGATTTACTGAAAGGCAGGGAGGCAGAGAGCCCTTCGTGGAGCAGAAGTGGACAGGAGCACAGACTGAGCATCAAAGGAACCTCTGGGAAGCCCCCTGGAGCCACCAGCAGGTTCTATGCTTGCCTTCCTAAACATTCAAACTTATCTGCCAGCACGACTTGCTGGAAATTACCCAGGAAGCCACGTAGTTAATTTTCTGTATCTGTTACAGATGAGGGTCAGTTGTCATTTCCATCATAAAATCCATGCTTCATGGATCTAAAGCTTGGAATTTAAAATGACATGGGGCTTAAACTCCACTTAACACTTTTGATTTAAAACCTTCTCAGAGAACAAAAGTCACTGCAGGCTTTTTGGTATAAGTTACCTTTTGAAAATGAATTCCGCATCTGGTTTTGCATAGCCTTTTCAATGACAAATAGCTTTACACCAAGAGTCATTAAAAATCAACACTTTTAAAAAGCAAATAATCAGCCACATTTACTTTCTCTTTAGACAAATGACAGGTGCCTGGGTAGGGTTTCATTTTTATCTCTTTTAATGATGACTTTCCAAAATGGCTACTTGAGAAAAGGGCAGTTTGGAGAAAGGAAGGCAAGGCATTTTTAGAGGTTACTTTCTTAGCCTCTAGAGACGTATATTTAATTCATTCAAATTTTATTATGGAATTTGATTTTAAAGATAAAAATGTGTCATATATAATATCAGTATATGCTTTGTCTTTTGGTTTATGCATTAGACACCCTACAGCTACATATACATCTGTTAGAAGACTGATCCAAAAGAGTTTTATTTCAAAATAGCTAGATCAATATTCCACAGAAAGTAGCTGATGGCCAAGATCAACAAGGAATTTTAATTTTTTCTTGAAAAAAATAATTGCTCTGATTTCACCTTTGGAGAGAAATGGCAACGTGAAAATGTTCAGAGAAGATTCCAAGAGAAAGCTGAAAGTTGGAAGCACTTACAGGAAATGAACTCGATCTGGTCGAAAATTTTAAAATTCCATAAAGTTTAGTTGTTATTGTTTAGCCCCTAAGTCGTGTCTCTTTGTGACTCCATGGACTGTAGCCCACCAGGCTCCTCTATCCATGGGATTTTCCAGGCAAGAATACTGTAGTGGGTAGCCATTTCCTTCCACAATAGTGTTTAGTATCATGGTGTAAATAAACCTTTTTGTGTTTCTCTAGAGAACATTGCCTACTCCAGTATTCTTGCCTAGAGAATCCCGTGGACAGAAGAGCCTGGTGGCTGCTGTCCATAGGGTTACACAGAGTCGGACACTACTGAAGCAACTTAGCATGCATGCATGCATGCATTGGAGAAGGAAACGGCAACCCACTCCAGTAGTTTTGCCTGGAGAATCCAGGGACGGAGGAGCCCGGTGGGCTGCCATCCATGGGGTCGCACATTTCGGACACAGCTGAAGCGACTTAGCAGCAGCAGCAGCAGCAGAGAACATTGCCTAATACCTCCAGGTGAAGGTGATGGGAAAAGGGAAAAGATCACGAGCTGCAACTTCATTTACTTGCAGTTTTTATTGTGAGCAGGAACACAAGTAATGGCAGATGGGACTTGGGGAAATGCGTTTCCCCCTTCTGAACCGATGTGGTTATCTCCCTCGGCCTTTCAGTTTTTATTTTCCAGAATCCAGTGAATGTATCTTCTCATCTTGGGCTACCTTCATAATTAGACTTAAATTCTAAGAAAAGCTATTAAAAGCCTCAGGCAAGGCTGGTGAGGGAGTACAGCTTCATGTACTATTGAACTGGATGAACTGGTTTCCTTGGACTCAAGCTGGGAGAAGATGCCTGAATGACTCCCAGGCCCTTGTGGATTTCTATTTGCTGAGTAAAGATATGAGAGCTCAGTTATCCTGTCCACTCAGAGACAGACTAAAAAGTAATGACAACAATATTGGCAGCTTCCTCTAGACTCCAGAGGTGTGATTTCTTTCCTTAGCCCTTGAACCTGGCCCAGCCCTGTGACTTGCTATGACCAATAGAATATGGCAAAGTTGTATAAGTTCTGGAGCCTAGGCTTCAAGTGGCCTTGCAGCTCCTGCCTTTGTCCTCAGAATGCTTGTCACCACATAAGAAAGTCCAACTAGATGATTGAGACTGTGTGGTGAGAAAGGTCAGACTGACCATCAGCATCAAGGTTCCAGGCATGTGAGTGAGGTCATCTGAGTCCCTCCAGCCCCAGCTGGGTCACTGATTGATGGTCCCTGCCTGCAATGAAATGTGAGCACAGGCAAGACCAGAAGAACTTCCCATCGACACACAGAATCATGAGGAACAACAAATTGGGATTTTAAGTCAGGGTCCGTGGGCCATTCTGACCAGGCATGAGCTTTTCTAAATAAAGTTTTATTAGAACAGCATTAATATTGTCCTGGAGGTCTCTGAGATTGTCCTCATTTCTTTTAATTCGTTTTTCTTTTATCCTCTTGCTACAACATTCGAATCATAGGAGTCCCAGAAGAAGAAGACAAAAAGAAAGACCATGAGAAAATACTTGAGGAGATAATAGTTGAAAACTTCCCTAAAATGCGGAAGGAAATAATCACCCAAGTCCAAGAAACCCAAAGAGTCCCAAACAGGATAAACCCAAGGCGAAACACCCCAAGACACATATTAATCAAATTAACAAAGATCAAACACAAAGAACAAATATTAAAAGCAGCAAGGGAAAAACAACAAATAACACACAAGGGAATTCCCATAAGGATAACAGCTGATCTTTCAATAGAAACTCTTCAAGCCAGGAGGGAATGGCAAGATATACTTAAAATGATGAAAGAAAATAACCTACAGCCCAGATTATTGTACCCAGCAAGGATCTCCTTCAAATATGAAGGAGAAATCAAAAGCTTTTCAGACAAGCAAAAGCTGAGAGAATTCTGCACCACCAAACCAGCTCTCCAACAAATACTAAAGGATATTCTCTAGACAGGAAACACAAAAATGGCATATAAATTCGAACCCAAAACAATAAAGTAAATGGCATTGGGATCATACTTATCAGTAATTACCTTAAATGTAAATGGGTTGAATGCCCCAACCAAAAGACAAAGACTGGCTGAATGGATACAAAAACAAGAGCCCTACATATGTTGTCTATAAGAGACCTACCTCAAAACTGGGGACACATACAGACTGAAAGTGAAGGGCTGGAAAAAGATTTTCCATGCAAATAGGGACCAAAAGAAAGCAGGAGTAGCAATACTCATATCAGATAAAATAGACTTTAAAACAAAGCCTGTGAAAAGAGACAAAGATGGTCACTACATAATGATCAAAGGATCAATCCAAGAAGAAGATATAACAATTATAAATATATATGCACCCAACAGCGGAGCACCGCAATATGTAAGACAAATGCTAACAAGTATGAAAGGAGAAATTAACAATAACATAATAATAGTGGGAGACTTTAATACCCCACTCACACCTATGGATAGATCAACTAAACAGAAAATTAACAAGGAAACACAAACTTTAAACAATACAATAGACCAGTTAGACCTAATTGATATCTATAGGACATTTCATCCCAAAACAATGAATTTCACCTTCTTCTCAAGTGCACATGGAACCTTCTCCAGGATAGATCACATCCTGGGCCATAAAGCTAGCCTTGGTAAATTCAAAACAATAGAAATCATTCCAAGCATCTTTTCTGACCACAATGCAGTAAGATTAGATCTCAATTACAGGAGAAAAACTATTAAAAATTCCAACATATGGAGGCTGAACAACACGCTGTTGAATAACCAACAAATCACAGAAGAAATCAAAAAAGAAATCAAAATCTGCATAAAAACGAATGAAAATGAAAACACAACAACCCAAAACCTGTGGGACACTGTAAAAGCAGTCCTAAGGGGAAAGTTCATAGCAATACAGGCATACCTCAAGAAACAAGAAAAAAGTCAAATAAATAACCTAACTCTACACCTAAAGCAACTAGAAAAGGAAGAAATGAAGAACCCCAGGGTTAGTAGGAGGAAAGGAATCTTAAAAATTAGAGCAGAAATAAATGCAAAAGAACCAAAGAGACCATAGCAAAAATCAACAAAGCCAAAAGCTGGTTCTTTGAAAGGATAAATAAAATTGACAAACCATTAGCCAGACTCATCAAGAAACAAAGGGAGAAAAATCAAATCAATAAAATTAGAAATGAAAATGGAGAGATCACAACAGACAACACAGAAATACAAAGGATCATAAGAGACTACTATCAACAATTATATGCCAATAAAATGGACAACGTGGAAGAAATGGACAAATTCTTAGAAAAGTACAACTTTCCAAAACTGGACCAGGAATAAATAGAAAATCTTAACAGACCCATCACAAGCATGGAAATTGAAACTGTAATCAAAAATCTTCCAGCAAACAAAAGCCCAGGTCCAGACGGCTTCACAGCTGAATTCTACCAAAAATTTAGAGAAGAGCTAACACCTATCCTGCTCAAACTCTTCCAGAAAATTGCAGAGGAAGGTAAACTTCCAAACTCATTCTATGAGGCCACCATCACCCTAATACCAAAACCTGACAAAGATCCCACAAAAAAAGAAAACTACAGGCCAGTATCACTGATGAACATAGATGCAAAAATCCTTAACAAAATTCTAGCAATCAGAATCCAACAACACATTAAAAAGATCATACACCATGACCAAGTGGGCTTTATCCCAGGGATGCAAGGATTCTTCAATATCCACAAATCAATCCATGTAATACACCACATTAACAAATTGAAAAATAAAAACCATATGATTATCTCAATAGATGCAGAGAAAGCCTTTGACAAAATTCAACACCCATTTATGATAAAAAAACTCTCCAGAAAGCAGGAATAGAAGGAACATATCTCAACATAATAAAAGCTATATATGACAAACCCACAGCAAACATTATCCTCAATGGTGAAAAATTGAAAGCCTTTCCTCTAAAGTCAGGAACAAGACAAGGGTGCCCACTTTCTCCATTACTATTCAACATAGTTTTGGAAGTTTTGGCCACAGCAATCAGAGCAGAAAAAGAAATAAAAGGAATCCAAATTGGAAAAGAAGAAGTAAAACTCTGTTTGCAGATGACATGATCCTCTACATAGAAAACCCTAAAGACTCCACCAGAAAATAACTAGGACTAATCAATGATTATAGTAAAGTTGCAGGATATAAAATCAACACACAGAAATCCCTTGCATTCCTATACACTAATAATGAGAAAACAGAAAGAGAAATTAAGGAAACAATTCCATTCACCATTGCAACGGAAAGAATAAAATACTTAGGAATATATCTACCTAAAGAAACTAAAGACCTATATATAGAAAACTATAAAACACTGATGAAAGAAATCAAAGAGGACACTAATAGATGGAGAAATATACCATGTTCATGGATTGGAAGAAACAATATAGTGAAAATGAGTATACTACCCAAAGCAATTTATAGATTCAATGCAATCCCTATCAAGCTACCAATGGTATTCTTCACAGAGCTAGAACAAATAATTTCACAATTTGTATGGAAATACAAAAAACCTCGAATAGCCAAAGCTATCTTGAGAAAGAAGAATGGAACTGGAGGAATCAACCTGCCTGACTTCAGGCTCTATTACAAAGCCACAGTCATCAAGACAGTATGGTACTGGCACAAAGACAGAAATATAGATCAATGGAACAAAATAGAAAGCCCAGAGATAAATCCACGCACATATGGACACCTTATCTTTGACAAAGGAGGCAAGAATATACAATGGATTAAAGACAATCTCTTTAATAAGTGGTGCTGGGAAATCGGGTCAACCACTTGTAAAAGAATGAAACTAGAACACTTTCTAACACCATACACAAAAATAAACTCAAAATGGATTAAAGATCTAAACGTAAGACCAGAAACTATAAAACTCCTAGAGGAGAACATAGGCAAAACACTCTCCGACATACATCACAGCAGGATCCTCTATGACCCACCTCCCAGAATATTGGAAATAAAAGCAAAAATAAACAAATGGGACCTAATTAAACTTAAAAGCTTCTGCACATCAAAGGAAACTATTAGCAAGGTGAAAAGGCAGCCTTCAGAATGGGAGAAAATAATAGCAAATGAAGCAACAAACAAACAACTAATCTCAAAAATATACAAGCAACTCCTACAGCTCAACTCTAGAAAAATAAATGACCCAATCAAAAAATGGGCCAAAGAACTAAATAGACATTTCTCCAAAGAAGACATACAGATGGCTAACAAACACATGAAAAGATGCTCAACATCACTCATAATCAGAGAAATGCAAATCAAAACCACAGTGAGGTACCATTTCACACCAGTCAGAATGGCTGCGATCCAAAAGTCTACAAGCAATAAATGCTGGAGAGGGTGTGGAGAAAAGGGAACCCTCTTACACTGTTGGTGGGAATGCAAACTAGTACAGCCACTATGGAGAACAGTGTGGAGATTCCTTAAAAACTGGAAATAGAACTGCCTTATGACCCAGCAATCCCACTGCTGAGCATACACACTGAGGAAACCAGAAGGGAAAGAGACACGTTACCCCAATGTTCATCGCAGCACTGTTTATAATAGCCAGGGCACGGAAGCAACCTAGATGTCCATCAGCAGATGAATGGATAAGAAAGCTGAGGTACATATACACAATGGAGTATTACTCAGCCATTAAAAAGAATACATTTGAATCAGTTCTAATGAGGTGGATGAAACTGGAGCCGACTATACAGAGTGAAGTAAGCCAGAAAGAAAAACACCAATACAGTATACTAAAGCGTATATATGGAATTTAGGAAGATGGTAACAATAACCCTGTGTACGAGACAGCAAAAGAGACACTGATGTATAGAACAGTCTTATGGACTCTGTTGGAGAGGGAGAGGGTGGGAAGATTTGGGAGAATGGCATTGAAACATGTATAATATCATGTATGAAACGAGTTGCCAGTCCAGGTTCAATGCATGATACTGGATGCTTGGGGCTAGTGCGCTGGGACGACCCAGAGGGATGGTATGGGGAGGGAGGAGGGAGGAGGGTTCAGGATGGGGAACACATGTATACCTGTGGCAGATTCATTTTGATATTTGGCAAAACTAATACAATATTGTAAAGTTTAAAAATAAAATAAAAATTAAAAACAAGACAAACCAAAAACCAAAAAAAAAAAGAACAGCATTACAGTCATTCATTCATTCCATATTGTCTATGGCTGCTCTTATGCCTCAACACAGAACCAAGTAGTTGTAACTGGAACCATGTGGCCCTCAAAGCCTAAGCTATTTATTCTGTTGTCCTGTATGAAACAAAAGTTTGCCTACCCATGTTTTAGCTGTTAAGTGTCTTGATAGGCAGTAAAAAAAAAAAAAAAAACCAAGTTGGTATATTAGGCAGTGTTCTCTAGAGAAACAGAAGCAGTAGCTTTGGTCTTTGTGGTGATACAGGCTGAGAAGTCCCCAGATCTACAGTCAGCAAATCAGCCCAGGAGAGCTGATAGTGTAGTTCCACTCCCAAACCAACTGTCTAGAAACTCGAGAACGTGTGTTTCGGTTCAGGTTTGAAGGCGAGAAAGGACTGGTATTCCAGCTCAAGTGATCAGGCAGTTCTTACCATTGAGACAGTCAGCCCTTTTTGTTCTACTCAGGCCTTCGACAGGTTGGATGATGCCCACCTATCTTGGGGAGGGCAAGCTGCTTTATTCACTCTATCATTTCAAACGTTGATCTTATCCAGAAACACCCTCTTAGACACATCCAGAGTAATGTTTGACTACATATCTGGGCACCCTGTGGCCCAGTTATGTTGATGCATAGAATTAATCATCATAGCTGGTATCAGTATAGGTTTTGTTTCAGTAACAAAAACCTACAATTAATGACATTGGACTAGGAGGTGGACAGAAGGTGGACAGGGCACTATTAGGGCTAAAAAGAAGGTAAAGAAATGACTGCTGAAGGCTAGAGAAAAGGCAACCCAGGTTATGTCCAGTGGAACAATAGCCCCAAACAGTCCAAACTATTAATATCACCAAGGTAATAGGGAATCTAGAAAACTATCCATGGAATTCATAGATATGGCAAAGGAAATCTCTAGATAGAATATGGAAAGTACCAACTGGCTTCTCCTAGTTGCCTGTGATAGTGTACATGAAGAGAAAGATGAGATGGAGAACTGTTTATTTTACAAGCAGAGTGTAGAGGGAATATAGAGGGCTCAGGACAGATTTGATTAGAAAACAAGACCGTCTCTCATTTCAGCACACACAAGCCTCATCCCAGCTATGAGACCTCAGAAAGTTTTAAACTGCTGCCTCATAGGCTCTCTCAGCTAGCAAAGGGCTTCTGAGAATCTCAAGGGGGTATCCTACAGCAGATTCACACTCAGCCCAAAGTAGAGGCAGTGAAAGAAAGTCGCTCAGTCATGTCCAACTTTTTGCGACCCCATGGACTGCACGGTCCATGGAATTCCCCAGGCCAGACTACTGGAGTGGGTAGTCTTTCCCTTCTCCAGGGGATTTTCCCAACCCAGAGATCAAACCCAGGTCTCCCTCATTGCAGGCAGATTCTTTGCCAGCTGAGCCACAAGGAAAGCCCATGAGTACTGGAGTGGGTAGCCTATCCCTTCTCCAGTGGATCTTCCCGACCCAGGAATCGAATGGGGTCCCCTGCATTGCGGCAGATTCTTTACCAACTGAGCTATCAGGGAAGCAAATAGAGGCAGGTTTGTCTCAAAAAAGAATGGATGTGATTGGCACCCCACTCCAGTATTTTGCCTGGAAAATCCCATGGACGGAGGAGCCTTGTGGGCTGCAGTCCATGGGGTCACTAGAGTCGGACACGATTGACTGACTTCACTTTCAATTTTCACTTTCATGCATTGGAGAAGGAAATGGCAACCCATTCCAGTGTTCTTGTCTGGAGAATCCCAGGGACAGGGAAGCCTGGTGGGCTGCCGTCTCTGGGGTCACACAGAGTCAGACACGACTGAAGTGACTTAGCAGCAGCAGCAATCAGAATTATGGGAAATTCACAAAGTTTTAAATACACTGTATTAGACCTAAAAAGGCAGAGATAGTTCAAAATGAAAAGAGCCTCTGAGCCCTCAAATTTCTATGGGAAAGAAGCAGGCAGAGAAAAAAGCTATACAGTTGCAAAATGTGCCATGTCTAATGGGAAAGGAAGGACAACTCAAAGAGTGGAGCCAAGACCCAGAGAATGGAGCCAGGAGTCAAGGAGAACAGGTTATGGACCCACTCTGTATGGACTGAGTGTGTGGGTCCCTCCAATATCCACAACCCCCTTTGTGTTGTGTTCGGGGTGGGACCTTTGGGAGGTAATTGGTTTTGTTTCAGGTCATGGAGGTAGAGCCCCATGTTGAGATCCCTTGTGAGAGCATCAAGAGATCAGAGCTCTCTCTCTCTGTCCAGTTGCGTACAATGAGTGAGAAGGCAGCCGTCTAAAGATCAGGAAGAGAATCCTCCCTAGACGTGGAATCTGGCAGCGAGTCTTGGACTTCCAGTCTCTTGATCTGTGAGAAATAAATGTGTGTTGTCTAAGTTCCCCAGTCCATGGTATTCTGTGATAGCAGCCCTAACTGAGGTGCAGTCCGAGGGAGCAGAAGGGGCCCTGATCAGGGAGTGTTCCATACTCCTGGAGTAGGAAAACTGGAAATTTGGGCCTGGCTGGACTTCAGAATGCTATGGACCAGCAAAAGCCATGTGCCTCCCATTTCTCCTCTTTTGAATAGAAATATCTACTGTGATGATCTGCTTTACCAAGTATGTTGCAAAGTAGGGGCAGATAACAGTTTAGTTGAGTTGTCTGATTCAAGGGGTGCTGCAACTGAAGAACTACACCCAAGGAACTTCATCTAGGGCATCTCACCTGTATTTGCATTTAGATGATCAAGTCCCTGGACTTTGAGATTGACACTATAATGGGATCAAATTTTTGGTCAAGTGGGAGAATGTATTTTGTGTATAGGACCAATGAAAAGAATTATCCAGCCCCTCCTATTAGAGATGGAAGCTATTTCATCACCCCTTATACCTAAACTGGCCTTGTGACTTACTTTGGCCAACAGAATATGGCAGAAGTGACATTAAGGCATTCCAGAACTTGATCTTCATGAAACCTTGGAGCATCCACCTTCCATCTTGGCCCCCTAGTGCTCCATGATCGAAAACCCCACTTAGATATCAGAGAGAGAGGCACAGCCAACAGCCAGACCAAGGCCCCAGACATGTGAGTTATGTCACTTTAGACTCGCCACACTCAGCTACGAAGCCAAGTGCCTGAGGCCACATGAGTGAGCCCAGGTGAGACCAGGAAAACAACTATCCCATCAACCTACAGAGCCAAGAGGAGCAATAATTTGTGGTTTTAAGCAAATATATTTGGGGTGGTTTGTTACGCAGCAGTGAATAACTGATACACTTTACAACTAATTATTTTTTATGTGCACATTCAACTGAAGGAAATTCAGGGAGAACAGCACGTTTAAAATTTCCCTCTATGGAAAAGTAATCTTTGTATACAATTTCAAACATAATACCTTTCCTTCTATTAAAATCTGTCATCATCACAGGCACTATACCAAACTGAATAGAAACCCAAGATCATGAAAACAGATCAGTCTTCAATAGTTAAAAAAAAAAAGCAGTTCTACACCCACAAATCATTTCACTTATGTTTATAAATAAATTTATATTTGTACATATATATTATTAAAAGATGACAACAAAGACTTTCTTCCAAATTAAGAGCAAGATTTTCCATCCCAGAATCTACGTGGGGCTACCCGGAGAGACATATTTAACTCAGAAATACTGGTTAGCCACACAAACTGGGAAAGACTATTACTCAGCGGTAACAACATAGTCACTGCAATGTAGGCAAAGAGGAATTTGGGGTCATTGTTTTAAAGCGCGGCTGACTGCAACACTTGCTGCTTAGAAAATTAAAATGGAGCTTGATGTTTGAACAAAAGTCTCCATGAGTGAATAGAGCTTTCTTCCTCTCATTGAAAAAAACATTCATATAAGCAGTGATGAATTTCCCTGTCACTACATTTGAACAGAATGAGGGCACATGGAAGCCATAGGCATTTTCAGCCAACCACTTGGGGTGGGGGGTGGGGTGCTTGTTACGCGTTTACTGGCATCCTGCCCATGGCTGGAACTTATGTGAGTCATTTTGGTTTGTGTCTCTGTTTCTGTTTGCAAGAAGGGAGCTTCTTTCTCCCCCAGGGCTTGGCTCATTTCAACCTGTGGCTGTTCTGAGCATGCATGAGCTTACTGATAACTACGATTAAATGCCATTTCAAAAATCTTCCTGGTATTACTCATTCTTCCTTACTAGGATTCAAAGTGGAGCTCTGCTACTTACCGTGGGACCTTGGACAAGTTACATAACCTCTGAGTTTCAGTGTCTCATCCATGAAGAAAAATAATCCTTGTGCCTTACAGGATAGGTGGGAAGATTAGCAACAATATGGGTTGTCATTGTTGTTTAGTCTCTAAGTCGTGTTTGATTCTTATGCGACCTCATGGACTGTAGCCCACAAGTCTCCTCTGTTCATGGGATTTTCCAGGCATGAATACTGGAGTAGGTAGCCATTCTCTTCTCCAGGGGATCTTCCTCACCAAGGGATAGAACCCACATCTCCTGCTTTGGCAGGTGGATTCTTTACCACTGAGCCACCAGGGAAGCCTCAACAATATGGCTACAACACCTCCAATGTTGGACATGCACAGTACTTCTCTTACGGGGATTTTATGTGGACCTTAAAAGTTAACATGTGCAAAGCTCTCAGGAACAGTGGCTTGCATATGGTAAGGGTTTGCTAAATAAAATAAAAATCTTTTGGATTCTTGTAATCCATAGATGTCAGACCCCAGGGAATTTACCTTTAATTGTGCATGTAAAGCACATGATCATTTGTGACTAAGACCAGTGGTCAAAATGCAAGTGTGCCCTGGATTCCATGCAACCTGCACATATGGGATGCCTGCTGTATACACCGTGTTAGGCACCTAGGAGAGCTCAGGGGAGGATGGAGCAGCAGAGGAGAGCTTAGCCAAGTGCCACCTGAGTTTTCTAAGTTAATCTCTATAGACTATTGGTGTTGCCCACTCAGCTTCTTAGCCCATGTGGTGGTGGTTTAGTTGCTAAGCCATGTCGGACTCTTGTGACCCATGGACTGTAGCCTGCCAGGCTTCTCCGTCCATGGGATTCTCCAGGCAAGAATATTGGAGTGGCTTGCCATCTCCTTCTCCAAGGCTGGATCTCCTTGCAGTCCAAAGGACTCTTAAGAGCCTTCTCCAACACCACAGTTCAAAAGCATCAGTTCTTCGGCACTCAGCTTTCTTTATAGTCCAATTCTCACATCCATACGTGACTACTGGAAAAACCATAGCCTTGACCAGATGGACCTTTGTTGGCAAAGTAATGTCTCTGCTATTTAATATGCTGTCTAGGTTGGTCATAGTTTTTCTTCCAAGGAGCAAGCATCTTTTAATTTCATGGCTGCTGTCACCATCTGCAGTGATTTTGGAGCCCAAGAAAATAAAGTCTGTCATTGTTTCCATTGTTTCCTCATCTATTTGCCATGAAGTGATGGGACTAGGTGCCATGATCTTAGTTTTTTGAATGTTGGGTTTTAAGCCAGCGTTTTTACTCTCATCTTTCACTTTCATCAAGAGGCTTTTTAGTTCCTCTTCACTTTCTGCCGTAAGGGTGGTGTCATCTGCATATCTGAGGTTATTGATATTTCTCCTGGCAATCTGATTCCAGCTTGTGCTTCATCCAGCCCAGCATTTCTCATGATGTACTTTGCATATAAGTTAAATAAGCAGGGTGATAATATACAGCCTTAACATACTCCTTTCCCAATTTGAAACCAGTCTGTTGTTCCATGTTCAGTTCTAACTGTTGCTTCCTGACCTGCATACAGATTTCTCAGGAGGCAGGTAAGGTGGTCTGGTATTCCCATCTCTTTAAGAATTTTCCACAGTTTGTTGTGATTCACACAGTCAAAGGCTTTGGCATAATCAGTAAAGCAGAAGTAGATGTTTTTCAGGAATTCTCTTGCTTTTTCTATGATCCAGTGGATGTTGGCAATTTGATCTCTGGTTCCTCTGCCTTTTCTAAATCCAACTTGAACATCTGGAGGTTCATGTACTGTTGAAGCCTGTCTTGGAGAATTTTGAGCATTACTTTGCTAGCGTAAAGGTGAGTGAAATTGTGCAGTAGTTTGAATATTCTTTGGCATTGCCCTTTTTTGGGATTGGAATGAAAACTGACCTTTTCCAGTCCTGTGCCCACTGCTGAGTTTTCCAGATTTGCTGGCATATTGAGTGCAGTGCTTTCACAGCATCATCTTTTAGGATTTGAGGAATTCCATCACCTCCACTAGCTTTGTTCATAGTGATGCTTCCTAAGGCCCACTTGACTTCACCTTCTAGGATGTCTGGCTCTAGGTGAGTGATCACACCATTGTGGTTATCTGGATCATGAAGATCTTTTTTGTACAGTACTTCTGTGTATTCTTGCCACCTCTTCTTAATAGCTTCTTCTTCTGTTAGGTCCATACTGTTTCTGTCCTTTATTGTGTCCATCTTTGGATGAAACGTTCCCTTGGTATCTCTAATTTCTTGAAAACTAGACCTGGATATCTGTACATTTATCAGGAACTCTGACATTTCCTAAGCTGTGCCTTGGAAGATTGGTTTTTAGGGACCACGGAGACAGTCACACTGAAAGACTAAAAGAGAAGGGGATGAAGTGGGATGAAATGGGAAAAGAAAACAGAGCATAGATGACAAGGGAGAGCAGTCTTCTTTTTTAAAAATTTCTATTGGGATATAGTTGGACTTCCCAGATGGCTCAGTGCTAAAGAATCCTCCTGCCAATGCAGGAGGCTTGGGTTTGATCCCTGGGTTGGAAAGATCCCCTTGAGTGGGAAATGGCACCCCACTTCAGTGTCCTTGGCTGGAAAATTCTATGGACAGAGGGACCTAGCTGGTTACAGTCCATCAGGTCACAAAGAGTCGAACACAACTGAGTGGCTGAGCATGCACAGAGTGCAGTTGCCTCACAGTGTCGTGCTCTCCTGCACAGAAGAGTGAATGGGCCATACATGTACATGTGCCGCCTCGCTTTTGGACTTCATTCCCACTCTGGTCAGTGCAGTGCATTAAGTAGAGTTCCCTGTGCTATACAGCAAGTTCTCGTTAATTATCTATCTTGGATTTTTTTTTAAATGGGTCATTTATGTGTGTGTAGATTTGCAGTGTACATTATGCATTAATGTATCCTTTACTGTCGAGCTTGGCAAAAAAAAAAAAACATGTGAAGCCATGTCCTGAAATACATTTATCAAAATTGCTTGATACTAAGAATCCCCAGGGAACTTATTAGAAATACAGATTCCTATGGCCCTGGCCAGTCATTCCGACTGGGTCTGTTTGGAATGGGGCAGGAATTTCCTGCATTTCTCCTCTGCCCTTATTTTCTTTAAATAACAGGTACCCTGTGATTCTTATCATCATCAAGTATGTGGGGAATGGCGGGGAGGGGTGCACACTCTGGCCCTAACTCCACACAGCTTTGTTTTTGAGAAAAAAGGAGCTGGCAAAGAAGGCTAAGTGCTCAGTGAAATTGGTATTCAGAGTGGGAAAGCTGCAAAATCACGATAGATTAAAAGCCAGTGGGTGAAGGAGTGAGGAGCGGTGAGCTTGTTAACCATGACCCTGACCTGTCATGCCCCTTCTTAAGACCAAGTACTCATTCCTTCTTTCAACCTGCATCTCCTGGGACTACCAAAGGCCCTTGAAGACCAGTTCGTTTCATTCCTCCACAACTTTTATGTATAGAAATGGACACTGACTCTCTGGCATCAACAGCTTGGGAGGCAGAGATAGACTCTGAACCAGTGTCCCTCCAACGCAGCGCCTGGCTCTTCAGTTCTCAGTATCCTCTCTGGGATGCTGGCCCTTCCCAGCTGACTTCTACTACCCTATCTCCTCAGCTTGCTGACTGTGTCCTTTTGACCTTTTGCAGCCTCTGTCATTCTCCACAGTGACAGAAAATACTCTCAGATAGCGAGGAGGGAGGGAGGCCCATCTCTGCTCACCCTGACCTACCAGGAGATTAGCTTGGTGCTCAGGAGCTGCTGGGAGAAATGTGACTCTTCATCTCGTCCACGTTCCCCTGTCCCAGGGCTCTTATCGAAACACCAGGGAGGGAGGCAAGTCTTCAAGGAGACTTAGGGCCTCCCCTGTGGGATGTAGCCATTTCTTATCATGATGTAAAACAAAACCCTGGCTTGGGTACAGCCCAGAAACCTCTGCCTGATTTTCCTCACCTGCAGGAGAAAGCTTCATCCTCATCCCATGGAGGCTTGAGTGGGGAGTGAGAGGGCCTGGCCCTAGCTCTGCATCCCGCCTGGAGGACCAGCTGCCCTTATGGGTGGGAGCTTAGGAGGGAAGGGAAGTCTGGAGGAGCCCCTGGAGCCCCATGGTTCAGGGGTTTGTCCCCTGGGATTTGATAGGAAAGTTGTTTGCAGCCCACTAGGGCCACCAGGAGGGAAATCAGAATCTGGGCACCACTTCTCAGAAAATGACCCTTGTCCCTCTTTGCATCTGTCTGCATGAAACCTTCCCTTGGAAGTGTGATTTGGCTGAGTAGAATAGTGAAGAGGATGTTTAGGGAAAATGTCAAATTGAGGTTAAATTAAACTTTTCAAATTAAATGTTAAACCACTAACATCCA